>NW_023425515.1:118465447-119065447 GCF_014108245.1 Pipistrellus kuhlii
TGGTGTTCTGGGCCGGGGAAAATGACTTCCACTTTTATGTTTTGAATTATCCCAAACAAAACCCTACAAGAGAGGCTTTCCCATAGTCTTCTGTATGAGATGCTTTTGGAGAGAGGGGAGTCAGTTCAGGCACCTGTTCCTAAAGCTCCAGCCAGAAGTCCTCCATAAGCCGCTGGGACGAGGCCCTGGGACATGGGGAGAAGGGAATTTACAAATGTTATGTAGATGTTTGGGCAAGTGTTGTATTTTTCTTATTAAATTTGGCCCTTTTCTTACTTGTTTTCCAAGGAACAAGAGTCTTTACCCCTTTGGTAAAGAGTAAATTACCCACACTAATGTTAAAGAGTAAAAGGGTTGCCAAGTTGATTTAGGATTTTGCCACTTTGTCACAGATTTCATTTTATTAAATGTATTCATGTGAATACGGAATGCTTTTCCTTTTTTTTTAAGATTTTAAAATTGATTTTTAGAGAGAGAGAGGAAGGGAGAAGAAGAAAAATCAATGAGAGAACATAACATTGATTGGCGGCCTCCTGCACGCCCCCTACTGGGGATCAAACCAGCAACACAGGCTTATGTCTTGACCTGGAATCAAACAGGTGACCTTTTGGTGCATGTGACAGCACTCAACCAACTGAGCCACACTGACTAGGGTGGAGTTTTTTTTTAAAATTTTTTTATTTTTTCTAAGACTTTGGAATGAGTTTTGGATGTCTGTAAATTAGTCTGAGAACCTGAATGGAAGGTGAAATTCTAGAAATGAAGGACTGGCTGGGTTCTTCCTCTGAGAGGGAGGACATTTATGACAGGTAGACCTCTGTTAACCAGCACCTCCTGAGTCCCAAAGGTGCCCCTGAATCCATCCTAGCATTGTATTGTGACCAGGTAGTGCATGATCCGCTTGACCACATGCATGACCATAGGTAGGAGGTATGGAGGAGGAGGGTTTCTACTTCAGAAGGGTGTGTAAAGTCAAGAGCTCTGTATCTGGGATTCATGGGGCTTCACTCAAGATTCTCCAAAAGTTCTATTACTCCCCAAATGGTAAGAACAACTAGTGCACATGGCTGTAATAGTTATGAAAGCATCATAGGTGAATCCACTTTGGAAAATGGCTCTTTGTAAAGATGAATGCCCATAAAATGGCAGTAAAGGTTATAGGTAGATTCCTTTTCAGTGGAATCTATTTACCAAAAGTGCTGGGGAGACTTGCTGAGTGTATCATGTTGTCTTTGGAGGATTAATCCACAATGAAACGAAATGCTTCACAGCCGTTAGAATTACAGGACCTGGAAAACTAGGGAGGGGCAGCCCTTTATCATTCTGGACTGACTTACATTGAAAACTAGATGGAAATGTTGTAGACTCAACATTTCATACCTAATATTTGGTAGAAAAAAATTGTGTGTGTGTGTGTGTGTGTGTGTGTGTGTGTGTGTGTGAAAAAGAGAGAGAGAGAGAGAGAGAGAGAGAGAGAGAGAGAGAGAGAGAGAGAGAGAGAGAGAGAGAGAGAGAGAGAAAGAGAGGAGGGGAGAGAGAGAGGGAGGGAAGGCAAAATTTATCAAGGAGGGTGAGTGTTTTCCGCTGCCTCAATTAAGGCCTATCAAGGTAGTTCACAGGAAGGTAGAAAATCATGGATCATATTTTTTGTCTCCACTGCCAGGGAAATCTTTGTTCTTAAGGCTTCCTTTTGTCTATGGAATTAGAAATACAGTTATAATAATTTAACCCAGGGATGTTGCAAGACAAATACATGATTATCAACTTCACTTTATTCCAAAAGAAGGCCTAAGGTTTTTGTTTTCATAATAATTCTTATTACCTGGTTCACCACAGAAAATACTGAGCTGCACTTGGGGAGCCCACAGAGCCCGGTTATTCGCTAGGCTGGCAGAGGAAAAGATGTGACCATGGCCGATGGGTGAGAAAGCACACGAGACTCATGTGTTTGACCCCATGGCACAGCCAGAGCTGGGAATCTCAGAGTAATTCTGTGTGATTCCCCAGCTCTTTCCTCATTGGCAACTGTATTTGGCTGTATAATCTAGCTGTTTAGTACTCCCTCTTTCCCATGTAAAAGTAGCCAAAGACCTAAGAATCTTAGATGGAACTGTTTGTTTAATTCAACAATTGTCCCTCATAATTTTGCAACCGTTTGTTTACAAAGCCAGGTTTTATTGAATTGGTTTGTAAGATGCAATAAATCAGTTCTTTGGTTATGGTCTATTATTGTTATTCATTGTCTCCTTGAGATTAGATATTCTCTAAATTTCATTTTTGAATTGCATAAGAAATGACAATTTGACTACCTGTCCTTTTGTAGTGTGTGTGTGTGTGTGTGTGTGTGTGTGTGTGTGTGTTGAGTGAGTAAAATTAAACATAAGCATATTTGCTGAGTGTACACCCTGGACAAAGGACTGTTGTAGTCACTTTATGTAGAACTCAGAAAACACAAGACAATCATTCCTTGCAAGGAGCTTACAATCTAGTGGAAGGACAAATGAGCTCAGAGTTTTATGTGCAACTACTTGTTTTACTTAAATTAGAGGAGTATACAAAGAATGGTACAGAAACATTCATGTGGGGTCCATTGGAACTTGGACTTGAAAGATAAGCAGGATTTTGAATGGTAGTAATGGGAAAAGGTGGTGGTAATGGCAGGGGCACAGTCTTTAAGGCAAAAAAGGTAGAGAACACACATGAATAGGAAATTAGATGAGAGCTTGGTAGGCACAGGGAACCCACAGTCCAGGCCAAGTAGGGAGGAGGCAATGATGAAAGACAGACAAGTTATAGAGAATTTGCACAGTGAGGCAGTTTTGAAGGGGTCTGGTTTGGAAAGCCATTTGTTGAATTGTTTAATTCAACCAATTAATTCACTTCTAGGACAATAACCAGAAAAACGAAGTGAAAGATGACATAGAAGGGCTGTAGGAGATAGGAAGCAAGAAGACTATGCAGGAAGCAGATGGAAGCTTAAAGAAGCATAGCGTCAGTGGAAGGGAAGAGGAGATGGAAGCATGCTGGCTCCTACAGGGTGATCTTTGCAATTTTTTGTGTTGGGTTTTCCTATGCTCTTAGCATAGGAAGTACATATTTTTTTACCCTTTGCTTAGGAATCCTTTTCTTTTATAAAGATAACAGAATGGAAAGAAAAACTATTTCTTCTATCTTGACCTCTGCATCACAAGCGGAACTTAATCATCTTAGACAAAATCCCCACGTGTCACGACCGCTGTGATAACATACAGCTCTGGTGCTGCTGCAGTCACAGATATCACATGGTGAGAGTTGCTGCTTTTATCCTCTTTACTCTCACTCCTGCCTCAACTTTGCTATCCCAGCAGAATATTCCTGGTTTCCCCTATAATTTGATATTATATTTGGTCAGTGAGGTTGATTTGGGTAACATGGAGGGCATCACCCCAGTTGTTTGGGTTTGTTCTATGTCTACAGTCATGCAGCTTACATTTGCTTCTTTCTCTGGTTCTGTACCTTTTTATACTTTTGTTCAACTGATCACATGTAACGTAATTGCTCCTTAGATATTTTTAAAAATAAAATCTTCCAGCAGCTGGCTGACTGGCAGAATAGCAAAAAGCATTAAGGTAAACCAAAAGACACTTTCAGGGAGCCTATCGGGTGGTGCGTGGTGTGAATACGTTTTAGGGAAGAGGAAAATGGTGGCATATAGCATTGCTTGTTACCCCAGAGATTGAGAAATTATACAAGAGCCCCATCCTCTCCTTCAGAGACAAGCCATTTCACTTGCAGATAGCTCTCTTTTCTTTCCCTCTTCTGTATTTCACTCTCCCCATGGGGTCCCAGGCAAGGGCGCAGGGAGGTAACAAAGAGCTATCAGGAAAGCATCATCCAGGCGGGTGTTCCTATGGTTCCTGAGACATTAGGGTGGAGGAAGGTGGCAAAAGTTGAGCATGGAAAGCAAATCTCCTATTCTTTCCTCCTTTCAATGCATCACCACGTACGGCATCCCTCTGGGCAAGCGAGGCAGCTCTCGCTTAGTGGTTCATTCAGATTCTGCATGAGAAGGAGAGGTTGTTTTATTCTTCATTATAAGAGGAACGATTTCTTCAAATTGACCATTTCCACCCCTCACTCTCTTCCAAAGTAGCCTGTTTACAATCTACTCTTGTAGATTACAGTACTGAGACAAGTGGAGAGAGATTCAGGCATTAAAAAGTTTCGAGACATCCCACAGGGTTGGAACACTTTATTTATTTTTTTCAAAGGGAAGGAAATCTGCAAATGTGTATGTACTTGCCTTGGTCCAGAAAGAGCCAGCTGGACAGCCCATAAGTGGCTCCCATTCAGGAACAACAAAAGCCATGTCAGAAGCCAGGGGACAGGAGGCTGGGAACTAATAATAATTTGGCACTTACACAGCAGTTTTCATCCGAGGACCACAGAGTGCTTTCTAAACATCAATTAAATTGCCCCACAGCTCTGTGAGACAGCTGTGTATCAGTATTTCCAGTTTGCAGGGGGCGGAAGGAGGGGAAATGTTACGATGCATGGCTGTGCACTCGGAAAGAGCAGAGGGACCTTCTTCCCTGCCATGCAAGGCTGTGACCACGTGTTATGGTGCCTGCTGGGCCAAGGAGGAGATGACTGGGTGACAGAGTTGTCCGGGAGAACTCCCCGACAGGACCCTTTCATATGTGAAGTGAACAGAAGGCCCCCTGCACCGGGCCTGAAGGGTGCTGGCACCATCTTCCCCATAAGCTCATCACCACGTGCCAGAATGCCGTCAGTGCAGAATCGTTTCTGCAGTGGGGCCTGTGCTGGCAAATCTGTGTCAGCTGAGGTGCTGGTTCTGGAAGCATGGAAGTCCAGCCGGCACAGCTGCCTGGAGGAAGATTGTGATGTCTGGTCCTCATCATAGAAAACCCCAGGACCTATTATTGATGCCACCCTGCATGTGGAAAAAGGTAGCTTGGGTGGAACTGTCCTCCATAAAGACATGTTGAAGTTCTAATAACCAGTACTTGTGACCTTATTTGCAAATAGATTCTTTGTAGATGCAATCAAGTTAAGATGAAGTCATAGTGAAATAGAGTGGGCCTATATCCAATGGCTGGAGCCCTTAAAAGAAAAGAGATACAGACACAGAGAACAGAATGCCACATGAAGATGGAGGCAGAGATTGGGGTGAGGTGTCTCCAAGCCAAGGAATAGAGGAAGGGCAATAAAAAAAATCTTTGGAGGGAGTGTGGCCCTGCTGACACCTCCATCCTACACAACTCTGTCTGCCATTAGACTGTGGTTTGAGGAGAAGCTGCTTCCTCCTCTGCTTTGCCTCAGGTCAGCCCTGTCCCAAGATTCTCCTCTCCTCCTTATCTAGGGCCCTGAGGGCTGCTGGGAGTGGTCCAACCAGCAGGGGACCTGCTGCTTCTCTCCCTGTGGGCTCTGACATGGGCGCACATCTAGGGAACTGGAGAAGGACAGCTACACAGGCAGCTCAGCTGTGAATGGAATCCTTTTCTGCAGCCTGGGGGCCACGCAGTGCAAAGAAAAGAGGTAGAAGTTGCTCCTACCTCACCAGGCCAATGAAGAATCAGCAACCTTACATTCTTTGAAAGTGATTTCTGATCTCAGGTAAATGGGAACTCTAATTTACCTAAACAGAAACAAAATTTGCCAAATGGCTCATCATCTTTTTATCCTATCTAATAAAGAGGGAATGTGCTAATTGACACTCACTCTGTCGCAAAGATGGCAGCGCCCACAGCCAATAAGGAGGGAATATGCTAATTGATTGCCCCACCCTCAAAGATGGCAGTGCCCACAGACACAAGATGGCAGCACCCAGTCCCCTCAGCCCTGCTGGGGCACTTGCCTCTGGAGTCCCCCAGTCCCTTCAGCCCCCCAGCTGCCCAGGGCTGGCATGAAGCTCAGGCAAGCCTTGGATGAAGCTCAGACAAACCATAGCTGCCCAGATGCCCAGGGCTGGCCTGAAGTGTAGGCAAGCCTCAAATGTCAGCTACCCAAGGCTCAGGTAACCAGGGCAGGCTGAGGTTTGTGCTGCCAGCAGTGGCAGCAACAGAGGCTGATGGGGGCATCACCTTCCCCTGATCGCCGGGTTGCCTCCTGCTCCTGAGGGCTCCCAGACTGTGAGAGAAGGCAGGCTGGGCTGAGGGACGCCCCCCCGCCCCCCCTCCAGTGCATGAATTTTCATGCACCAGGTCTCTGGTTTTTTTAATAAATACAAACAAGTTTTTAGTATATCTTCTTATTTCCCCAGGCTCTACATAGCCCAGGGAATATGGAAAGCCTTGATAAAAATAAAAGTATCTTTAATGTTGAGTTCCTCCACCAAATATGGCTGGTATTCTGAACACAGGCCCAATTCCTTGTGGGCCCCTAGTGACTCATCATTGTCCTTGGCCAGCCATCATGCTTTCCTTTGGGAGGGCCATACCGCAGTTACTCTGCCACCTGCTGGAATGATTTAGCAACTGCATCCTACATTCCCGTGGCTTAAGTCTCCTGAGTCTGACTTGTAATTTGTTGCTATTTCTGTAGCAGCTGCTGGGCCCTCAAAAGCTAGAAAGGCCGTTCTTACCAATAAAAGCTTCCTAAATAAAAAGCTAACTTCTTGAAATTTCTTTCAGTTCCTGGAACCAGGGCATTTCCCATCACCCCGGTGCCGCATTCAGAAACATCTGTTCCTCTACAATCAGCCAAGACCCACAGTAGGGCCCAGGCACTGGACAAAGAATTCTTTGATGGTGCTTTAATTGGGCTCCTCAGAGCCCTCTGCCGACTATACCAACCATAGCTTCCTCTCTGTCCCTGTAGAATCCACTTGAGTGATTTCTTCTGAGTCAATTTAGGGAAAATTTCCCACCCTCAGTACCTGGCCACCCTTGCTACCTTATCCTGGTCTGCCTCAAGCAAAAATTCTGTTGAGACAGTCTAGCAAGAATCCTTCTTACTGCTCTTGTCTCTGTTAGTAATTTCCATCCACTGACCCTCATCTGCTCCTTCACTACAGTTGACCCTTTTTTGCTGCTAATCATTACCCAAGGATATTTTGCCATTGCTTTTTAGAGAGAGGAGAAGGGAGGGGAAGAGATAGAGAAACATCAGTGTGAGATGTCTCTCTCACATCAATTGGTTGCATGTTCCTTTGACCAGTGGGGCTGACGCTCTGTCCACTGAGCAAGCCAGCTAAGGCTATAGTTGACCCTTAAATAGCAGGGGTTTAAACTTCACAGACCCATTTATACTCACATTTTTTCAATAAGTAATTTTTTTCTTTCCTTATGATTAAAGAGAGGCCCAGTGCATGAAATTTGTGCACTTAAGGGGTGTCCTTCAGACTTGTCTGCACCCTCTAGCAGTCTGGGAGCCATGGGAGGATATCCGAATGACGGTTTAGTGGGCCTATGCTGTCAGTCAAACATCCTTAGCGTTGCCATGGAGGCGGGATAGGCTCCCACTATTGCTCCTAAGCTTGCCAGCTGTGAGCTAGGCTTCTGGCTGAGTGGTGCTCCCCCTGTGGGAGCACACTGACCACCAGGGGGCAGCTCCTGAGTTGAGTGCCTGCCCCCTGGTGGTCATCAAGCATCATAGTGACTAGTCATTCCACTATTCGGTCATTTGCATATTAGCCTTTTATTATGTAGGATACACTGTACATGAGGGCCCCTAGACCCATAACAAATGCAAAAAATTGACGGTTAACTCATTCTTGAATTGTCCCCACTTAAAATCAAATTGCTCCCTCTTTCCCCCTTCTGTGGGGCATGTGCTGCATCTTGGGAACTACTGGGCTTGACACTTTTCCTCTCTGAGCTTCATTTTTGAATACATATGCATATATCATGGGAACTGTAATCTCTTCTCTGCCTACCTCACTGGGTTGTTATGAGGAGGTTCTGATCTAATAAACCTAGAAATGTTTCATCAAGTAAGTGATGTTTAAATGGGAAGGGATTGTTATTTATAAGTCCACAGATACCCTCACAGGTAGCAGGTGCTGATTAGAGGAGGAGGGCACTATTGTTTCCTGGGACTGTAGCTATGGAAGGAATTTAAACCTATAAACCTCAGATGGTCCAAAATCAGAGACCCAGGCAGGGAAGGGCGTGAACAAAATGGCAACCCAGCCTGGAGGTTCCCCTGAGACAGTTGTGAGCCGTGTCTCTTGGTAAGGCCCATCTGTGCAGCAAGCCCTCAGGGAGCAGTGGCCCAGTCTGTCTAGTGACCTTGATTGAATTACAGTCATGTTTTCAGTTCGTTGAGCCAGTCTTGGCCAATTTCTCTAGAGCGTTAGGTGCAAACACAAGCCACATTGCACCAACACTTGTCTCTTCCCCTTCGCTATTTAAAGTACTTGTCCTGTGGCTTGTACAACCGACATCTTTCTTTCCCTGGTGCGAGGGAGAGTCTCCAGGCCTCCCTCCCCCTTCTGCCGAATGTGCAGTGAAGCAATGCGAACGAGGATCTTGTTCCAAGCCCACTGAACAGTGCTAGCATTTAGTGACCTTCTGCACCAGTAATTCCATCCTTTGGGGATTGAAATTGATTTTCCTCCTTTCTGTGTGTGAGCACAACCCGAGGGTACAGCTCTGTTAAAAACGCTGTTCTCAGGTGTGTACTTAAAGGTGAGCAGCAGCATTCTTGGGAAGATAAATGAGAAAAGTTGTTTTAAGAATGCCCTCTATAACCTCTACAAATGAACAGGATGTGTGCTTCCATTTCCAAAGAGTAGCTTTTCATTACTCCATGCTGGTGTGTGTGTGTGCATGGTGGGGTGAAGATGGGTGTGTCTGTGTATATCTGTCCAAGTTCATGTCCAAATGGCCAAGCCAAGAGCAAAGCAAGCAAAGCACTTACTTCTGATAGCAAGCTTTAAGGAGATTTCTGACAAGTCAGCACCTAAGGTAAAATGTTGAATGCCATATGTTTAAAAAATCTAAATTAATGCAAAAAATCCACAATGAGAAAAATATCAAAATTTTAAGAAACCATTGACATTACTGCCTTGTTTTTTTTGCTTCAGAAACCAATATGACTTGATGTAACACTTCCTTATAAACTTTTTATATTTTGTTAAAGATAGATTTTTTGACATTTATTTTTAAAATATTGCATAAAATATTGTTTATTTTGATGCCTGAGTTTTCTGGTGTTCCTTTAAGTTTAGCACACCAGGTAAATGGGCACCTCCTGGCCTCAAACCCCTCTTTGAATGGCCAGAATCAGTGGCAAGGCTATTTGGAGAATGGTTTAAGTGTCTACCTGGCATTTCTTTTCAGCCTCCAAACTGAAAATGAATTGTTGAATATTTCTTTAGATGACGACTATTTAAGCCAGAATGGCATTCAAATTTTATCATAGCTAATGTAGTCTTCAGTACCAAGTAGACGTTAAGTGGAATTGGTTAGTATCAATTCTGCCTGTTTATCTTATAGGTGGTGCAAATGGTTCATGGGAGGACACCATGAGGATCCTGGGAGGTGCTCAAGTTGAATGTGGATGCCCAGTCCTTGCTGATGATGTCTGTAGAGCAGCCTCAGTCTCCTTGCCCAGGCTGCCTGGCTGATTGCACAGGCTCAGCTATGAGCCCAGCAGCACTTCTTGCTCACATGTCGTTGTCATTGGTGTGCTCATAGCAGCGGGCAGTGGGTGTGGGTGTCATTTCAGTGGCTGCTCTTTAAGAATTTGGCCTGGTGGCCTCTGCTGCTTCTGGAAGAGTGAACTATTTCACAATTATAAAATTGACCTCTGCACACACTGGACTATTTCCTGGTAAATCCATCGAACCTGAAATTAAACAACATTTCCTGGTGAAAGATGGGAAAGCGGTTGAAAATATCACAGCAACCACATTGCTCAACTCATAATAGTCCCTTATATCCAATATCCCAAGTCTTTCATGGGCCTATTAGCCAGTAAGGTTAAAAGGGTGACAGGGTGAGCTTGGAGGCCAGCCATTTACAGTAAGAGGTCGCGAGAGGCTGCCTGGCTCTGTTTTTTGTTTTTTTAATTGATTATGGTCTCACATAATTGTCCTTATTCCCCCATTCCCATCCCAAACCCCTCCCTAGATATGCCCACCCCCCAACCCTTGTTGTCCATGGCCACTGGCTAGGCCCATATGTATGCACACAAGTCCTTTGGTTGATCTCTTCCCCTTACCCCCATCCTCCCTTACTTTCCCTCTGAGGTTTGAGAGACAACACCTCAGCATACCAGCAGACAGTAGCTGGCTCTGGTTTTTAGTTTCAACTTTTCCAGTGTATTCTTTCTGACCTCAAACCTGCTCTTCCTCTTCCTATATGCATTCTTTCAGGAGTTAACATTATCACCTATATCCAACTATTGTAAATACTTCCGATTTTACCTTCTTAATGATTTGAACCCTCCCCCTGCTGCCAGAGCGATTTTGTTAGGATGCTGTGATCATGCCACTGTACCTTTCCGAATCCTCTGCAAGCCCTTCTAGTCTAGAAGCTGAGGGTTAAGATCCCTGGTTTTGTTTTTCCCATTTCACTGTGCTCATGGCTCACTGTCCTCTCCACCTGACCACTTACAGAACCGACTCAACCCTTGGGCCTTTGCACACACCCTTCCCTCCGTCACACTCCAGGTTCATGTGTGAGGGTAACTGCCTGGCTGCCAGCCTTCTTAGAGCTGAGCAGCTGGTGAGGCCAGATGGAAATGGGGTCTTAGAGTTTAGCATCTGAACTTGATTTATTGCCCTGATATCAGTGGCATGCCACTGCTCTGCCCTCTAACATACTTGGTGGTCTCACTCCCCAAATAAAACTCCTGCTTCTTATGGTAGGTGGAGATGGAAACCAATCGCCAGGTTGGATAAGTCGATGAGCAGCATGGAAATCTTAATGGTTTCCAATCAATTCTCCTGTTCTTAGTTTCTTGCCTCTCTACCATCTTCAGTGACACCCGGGCCTCCAATTCCTGAATCTTTCTAGGGTTCTAGAGAATAGAAAGTTATTTATCACTGATACTCCTCTTTTTAGAGGCACCTAAGATATACCTTTTCCAGATTTGATAACATTGTTGGACTGACTTCATTGTACTTATCTGTAAAATGATAAAAATGCCACATCAATTTCAATTCCATTAAAGGAGTTGAATGAGCTAACTCATCAGGCGACTGCTATGCTAAGGCTATCTCATGATTAGTCAGGGAACATAGGTCTGGAGAAATGTGTACAATTTCCCTTTTTTTTTTTTCCGTAGTTGACTGTGGTCAGAAGGCAAGCATGCATGCTGGCTCAAGGATAAACACACACATTGATATTTCTTTTTAGGTTAGAGTAAAAGGTTGATTAGTATGTATCTGTGTGAGTTTTTTAGAACTCCCCATTTTAGTAAACTTTTTGATTAAATGACTGATAATGATAGCGTGGACCTTGTGTTGGATAAGAGGGTTTGTGAAGGGAAACAAATAGGGCTTGATGCTGGGGAAGAGCTGAAGGACCTACTTAGAGGGGGGCCAGCTATGTCCCCCTCTGGCTGAAGAAGTAAAGGCATTACCTTTGTCCCCTCTGTGACTTGGTGGGTGATGGTGGTAGATTCAGGGACCGATGTTATTGGACCAATTAAATAGTTCAGAACCCTTTAAAAAGACCAAGTTTTCATTATGCTTTCCAAGAGTGGGCCATAAGTTTTATTTAAGTACACTCAAGCCACAGGAATCTGAAGTGTGTTACAACTCAATGTATGTGACTGTTGTTTGGCGTATGGGCGAGCACCCTGAATTGCTGCTTGGGGAGCCATGTGTGGTCACTGCTGGCAGCAGCCGGTCACCAGGCAGCACTTTCCTGGCAAGGGCGGACAGGATCTCAGAGCTACGATTTTTAGGGGGAAGGGAACGAGTAGATGTGCTCAGAGTCTGACTCTGAGGTCTGCCTTGGGACCCATTTGCACATTCTATGGGGCTCTGATACCCTAAAGCATGTAGTTGCCTTTGGTTAATTGTTATTACCATGGGTGAAATTGCCAAGTCTTTCACGAGAGCCAAAAATGGAAAAAATCCTTCAAATACTAAATGAAGTTTAGTTTGGCATTCTAATAGGCCATTAGCCTGAAAATGTACACTTGGCCTTGCTGGTAGGTTTGATGAAAACAACTATGCAGAGTTTATATAGTCTGCCCAACGAGGCCAACCTCCTGTCCCACAGGCCCTGGAGAACTTGAGATTTGCCAGGATCTCTGCCGCAGACCAGGTGCTCCTGCCCTGTGTCCTTGCTGGCTGGTCCACCCAGAGTCTTACCTGGCATGAGCATTTGGTTCTGTTACTGCTTCCCATAGCTGTGCCAGCTCCATTTTACTGCCCTCCACCCCCCACCCCCACACCCCATTTTGACTTGGCCTCACTTCTGCCTCCTACTTCACAGTCTACACAAGTCTGCATCTTGAGGCAGTTAATCCTAGAAAAGAGGTGATAAATCTGGACTGTACTAAGACAATGAAAAGGATGTGCAGAGAGAAATAAGGGTGGAGAGAGACAGAGACCCTCATTTCCTGTGGTATTTAGGTCTGGTTCCTGTTCACCTGACCTTTCTAATAAGCCCACTTTTATTAGAAAATATAGAGTGAGTCTCTGTTCCTGCAACTAAAGGAGCCTGACTGAAATAGTCATCAGCTACCCAGTCGTGGAGGCCATAAACCCTAGAGTTACATCTTTAGTTCCAGACATTCTTTTCTAAGGGCTTCATGCTTGACCCGTTGTCCTTACTGGGCTGATATTCTAGAGCAGTAGTTCTCAACCTTTCTAATGCCGAGACCCTTTAATACAGTTCCTCATATTGTGGTGACCCTCAACCATAAAATTACTTCGTTGCTACTTCATAACTGTAATTTTGCTACTGTTAAGAATCGTAATGTAAATATCTGTATTTTCCAATGGTCTTAGGCAACCCTGCTAGCGGTTCTAAACCTGTGGGTTGTGACCCACATGTTGAGAGCTGCTGCTGTAGAGCCTAAGACCATCAGAAAACACAGATATTTACATTACAATTCATAACAGTAGCAAAATTACAATTATGAAGTAGCAATGAAGTAATTTTATGGTTGGGGTCACCACAATATGAGGAACTGTATTAGAAAGGTTGAGAACCACTGTTCTAGAGGCAAATACATCTCTTATCTCCCTTATTTGCTTATAACCTAGTGATTTCTATGCCTCTAACCCAGATTGTTTTCCACCCTGTAGATCAGGTATCCAATCACCTGCTCAACATCTCTACCTGGTTGTCCTATAAATATTATAAATGCATGAATATTGCATCTTCAAACTGTATTCATAGTTTTCTTATCACACACACAAAAACCTCAGAAAACAAAAATAAAACAAAAATGCAAAATTGCTCTTTTCTAAATATTTTTATTTTTATTTTTTGTCAACAGTATCCATTCTAAGAAGCCTAGGAAGCATCTCAACACTCTTCTCTCACTTGACCTCATTGACGCAACCTCAGTCTTGCTGATCTTGTCCTCTGAAGAGTTTGCATACCTGTATGTTTCTTTTGCCTGACTGCCACAGTCCTTAACCTGCCATCCTCATCCGTGGCTTGTATGAGGTTTGTTGTAAAATAAAACTCATCTGTCTCCCTGTCACTAGTCTTGACAGCTCCAATCTACCCTCTAGTTGCAGCCACATAATCAGCCTGAGATACAAATCTAAGACGTTCTCGTTTAAAACTCTTTGGTGGTTTCACATAGTGTACGGGATAAAGTCCACATGTCCTACAAGGCAGAGGGGCCTTCGTGATGTATCCCTTTTATTGCCTTCCAGCTCCACCTCCTGCCCCTCCCTGCCCATGCTCCAGCCAACTGACCATCTTGCACTTTTGGCCTGGACCCTCCTATTTCCTGCCCTGTCTTCTTTCACTGGAGGGTTTTCACAGGTTCCTCCTCAGCTAAGTTCCCTTTGTAGGGGAGAGGTTTGAAAAATACTGTGCATATATACAAAATTACAGATGTTTTCATAAAGAAATTGAGACACACCGTGTGTTCAAACATCATAGAATTCTGTTTGAAGATACTTAATGTATTGAATATATCTAATGTTACCACCCAAGGTCTTTATTGTTCCACTTTTGACAATCATGTCAAGGCTCCTTTCCGCCCCAGTGACATTTACCTCTCCAGCCATGCTTGCGTCAGCCATTGTCTCCTCTTGTAATTCTGCACATCCACTCTTATTTTTGTTCTTTTTTTTTCTTTTTTTAAATGGACGTGACTATGGTTCTCATTTAGATTTTCCAACTAGTGCCTTCAAGTTAGCACTCTATCAGCAGGTGCAACAGTTTCCTAAGGCTTGGCCTTCATTAGAAGGCAGGGGAATCAGCAATATGTTAATTGTAACTAATATGTAAATTTTAAATAACACATTTTTTTTTCCTGGTTACAAAAGTAATCTCTGCTCATTGAGGAAATACTAAAAATTACAAAGAAATATAAATAGGGCCATAACAACACCACATTGCTAACTACCACGGATGTAACTTCTCTTTCGTCACTCGCTCTTTGGTCTGGCTGGATCCCCACCAGAAAATAGAAAGAATCTTCCTTAGTACTCCTTGGAAGGCTAACATCAAGCCAAATTTGCAAAAAATTCTGGAGATAGTTGAATTTTTCTATTCTGTTAATAAAAGCAAACTGCTGCAACCTGGAAACCCATAGATATTGTCTTTAAAAATGATTGATTTACTTAATATTTGAGTAAGGCATACATTCATACGGTTCAGAATTCTAGAAAAATAAAAACAATGTGATTTTTAAAAAAGTAATGTGACATGTCTGCAAATGCCTTGCCATTTCTGCCATCAAAATATAGAGTCTAATTCTTCTCCCCTTGAATATAAACTCCTCTCAGTGAGCCAATATCTTGGGTATCCATCCAGAGATTTTTATGCATTAAGAAATAAATGTATATATTTACCCTCCTTTTTGCACATTGTGTCAAACTTCTCTTTTTTACCTATCACTACATTTTGGAAATTGTTCATTCCTTTTTTTTACAGTTGAATAATATTGCCTTGTCTGGGTCCCTTTTTAATGGACATTTATGTAGTTTTCAATCTTTTGCTCTTACAATGCTGCAACAAATAATCTTGTACATATATCACTTTGCATATATGTGGGTATGATGTAGAATAAAGGCCTTGAAGTAGAATTGCTGGGTCGAAGGGCAGGTACATTTGTAATTGTGATAAATATTGCCATATTGACCTTCATAACCCTCAATTTATCCCGCTTCAAGTGATAAATGATAAATGTGTTTCCTTTACTTTAAGCCTCACCAACCCAATATATTATTGGACTTTTGGATCTTTGCCAATTGAGTGGTAAGAAAATAGTGTATCATTGAAGTTTTAATTTGTATTTTCTTATTGAGTGATGGTGAACACATTTCATACTTTAAGAGCCTTTTTCCTATTTACTTTTCTATGAACTGTTTATATTTTTTGTCCATTTTTAAATGGTTGATGATCTTTTAAAAATTTATTTGAATGTACATGTTAGGGAAGTTAAGCCTTTGTTTGTGATGGAATAAGTAAAATTTTTCCTGATTTGTTGTTTGTCTTTTGATGTTGATTATAATATCAATATTTCTTGTATGAAGAACTTTTATTTTAATTTCCCATGGTAGAATTTATTCAATCTTTTCTTTGATGGCTTCTGACTCATGTCAATTGGATAAGTCTTCCCCATTATAAAGTTACAAATTCCCTTATACTTCCTTTTCCTACTTTGTTGTTGTTTTTTAACATTTGAAATTTATCTAGGTATAAGGTTGGATCCAACTTTATTTTTAAAAGATGGCTTCTGTGTTGATCCAACATTACTGATCAAATAATCACCTTTTCCTTACTCATTTAAGATGTTTATACCTATACATGTTTAAACAATATATTTCTAAGCTTTCTGTTTTGTTTCATTGGCAATTTAGAGGCAGTATCACACTTTTTAGTTTTAGGATATGTTTTGATATTTGGTATAAATATTTCCCATTCATTGCTCCTTTTACTCATAATTTTCCAGGTAAATATATTTATTTGTCAATAAACTAACTGCATGGTTTATTTGAAATTTTAAATTACTGTGTTTGCATTTTTATAAGTGCATATCTGAAGAAAATATCTATAATATCTTTAAAACGTTGGTGATATACCATAGTCACTTTCTTTCCTGGCTCTAATCTTTTCCACTGTCATTTTAAATGATTCTCACATTTTGGTCAGAGGCAATTCTAAGGGACACAACTTCCACTACTTTCTGAAAATAAAATTATTAGCAAGGTAAATCAAAGAAACATGCAGTTAGTGTACTGTCTTTAGCACATATTTGGAGAACTTTCATCCATCGCTAGTAGGGGGAATATATTAGAAAATCATTGGTAATATCCTCTATCTGGCAAGACAGTCCGGAGCATATGCCCAGAGTTTCCACTCACACACTCCACTGATTTTCCCCCTTTCATATGCAAGGATTTCCATACTCATTTATTCATCAGCTATTTGGGGGGAACTCATTATGTGTCATGGTAATGCAGTAGTGTACAAGACAGATTTTTAAAAACATCTCCTTTGTGGATTGTGGAATGCTTTCTAGAAACACAATGAGCGCACACACTACATCTTTTCTTCTATTGCCACATGCAGTCAAGAGCTCCTGACCAATGTTGTGGACATCTGTGTTCTTGGCTACTCACTTCCTGACTGCTTCTTCAAGAGCAGCCCTCTGGCTTTCCTTTGGGGGAACCATTCTCCCCACACCTGGCTCTCTAGGAGGCAACAGGAGCACTTCTAACACCTGCCTTTTATAATTGGTTCAGGGATATCTTATATAATAAAAGCCTACCGGTAATATGCTAAGTGTCTGGTCATCCAGTTGGCTGTTCAACCAATCAAAGGGTAATCTACACTAATAAAAGAGAAAAATGCTAATTGACCATACCTTTGCCATGCCTACAGCCAATCAGAGCAAGTATGCAAATTAACCCAACAAAGATGGCAGTTAAAGGGGCAGGCTAGGGGGGGGAGGCAGGTGGCTGAGGCAGAGGCTACTTGCAGGAATCTTCCTGTAATGGGCTCCTAGTATACTAATGATATGCTAAGGTTGCTCAACTGCTCACTATGACATGCACTGACCACCAGGGGGCAGGCATTGCAAGTTGTAGGTTAGCTTGCTACTGGGGTCTGGCAGATTGGGATTGAGCAAAACAGGCCAGACACACCCTGGAGCCCTCACACAGTTCCTCTCCTGCTGGCCAACCTCGCACATCCCTCCCTGGCCCCAATCGTGTACCAGTGAGGTCCCTCAGCCTGGCCTGCACCTTCTCACAATCTGGGATCCCTCGGGGCATGTTAGAGAGCTGGTTTTAGCCCAATCCTGCAGGCCAGGCCAAGGGACCCTTCTAGCATAACATATTAAACCAAAAACATGAGAGCCTAGGACAGTTTCTGAACCAATTGGAGAATGGGAGTTCCTTAGGTTGGGTTTACTAATAGAAAGTAAACTCCTTTCTATGGTTGTATCAATCATCCTTCAAATGTGAAACATTTTTAAACAATGAGAACATAGAAGAAAACAAAAGCAAAACATTTTCTTTCTTTCTTTTTTAAAAATATATTTTATTGATTTTCCACAGAGAGGAAGAGAGAGGGAGAGAGAGATAGAGAGTTAGAGTTAGAAACATCAATCAGCTGCCTCTTGCACACCCCCTACTGGAGATGTACCCGCAACCAAGGTACATGCCCTTGACAGGAATTGAACCTGGACAGGCTGATGCTATATCCACTGAGCCAAACCGGCTTCAGCTTATTTCTATTTTAATTATATTATTTGAGTTTTTTGATTCACCCACATTTAAAACTAGAACTACCCTTAAACTTTTTTACCCTTAAACTTTTTAGTACATTAGCCACCAATTCTCATCTGAGTCCATGAGATCACATTTATTTTCTATTCTTAGACTTCAACTTCATTATACTTACACTCTGAGAACTTACATAAAAACTGTGTAGCTATAAACATTGTTTTAAAGCCTTTTCCCCATTGTTCTTTCTTGAGAGAGACTAGATAGCTACCTTACTTCTGCTGGTTTATTCTCTGTCATGTCTGTTTTTCTCCTAACACTGAAACTGAGCCAAGGTAGTGAAAGAACTGGAAGGACTCTGCTCGAGTGTGGGTGTTCCAGGGCTAAGTTGGGCAAAATGGTCATTACAAAATGATCTATCTCAGTAGCCATGATGAAAGAAGAGCACGGAATAGTAGCCAAGTAACCGAGCCATCTTGGGAGCTGGAAGTTAGCTGCTTACTGGGTGAAAGTAAAAGAGCCAGCCAGAGGTTGAACTGAAGGACACACATGGCAGAAAACTAGTCATATCATTGTTACTTACTTTTTTTTTTTTTTTTTAAAGCCCTCACTCTGCGGATGGCCCTGTCCTTTAGTATTCCCCTCAGTTCATTGAGCTTCTCTTATGAGGACTATGTCTGTCCAATCTCAAAGGCATGTGGCTTTAGGACTTCTAAATATTTTTTTCCAGAATTGCTTAAAAATCTTCTCATCAAAATAGTTTAACAATCATTGTTGGGAGAAACTTTATATATATTTTTAATATATTTTATTGATTTTTTATAGAGAGGAGGAGAGAGGGATAAAGAGCTAGAAACGTTGATGAGAGAGAAACATCGACCAGCTGCCTCTTGTACACCCCCTACTGGGAATGTACATGCCCTTGACCGGAATCAAACCTGGGACCTTTCATTCCGCAGACCGACGCTCTACCACTGAGCCAAACCGGTTTCGGCTGTTGGGAGAAACTTTAATCTTTCCAGTTATCTAGCTCTACCCAGACCTGAGCCTTGTTGCACATGTTCACATATTATGTTCTGCACAATGGTTTGAGACTGAGTCAGGCTGTTGGCTTTTCTGAATGGCAGAGTTAGTTTAACTCTCCAGTGGAACTCCAGCAATTCTGCCTCTGTAGACAGAAAGTGTTCTGGTCCCTGGGGGGCCACAGAGATCCAGGGCCAATAATAAGCAATCACACTGTTCAGAAACATGAAAGGGAACAATAAGGACCGTAGATTGCATCTTTGTTTATTTTTTAAAAAATCTGATTTATCCCAAACATACAGCCCTTGTGAAGAAGAGAGTTATTAAAGTTAGTGGTTGAGATATGACCTGGTTCAACCTAACCTTCAGTATGCTCATAAAACCGGCCACTGATCTGAGATGAAAGAATTTTGCTTTCTTCAAAGAGAATACCCAATGCTCCCGCTCCATGTTTAGGAGGAGCTTTCTGATCGAGACTCCCAGACTGAGGCTATGAACAGTGCTGTTAGTTCTCACCTGAAGTATCGACATGTGGAGAGAAGTGACTCCTTAAAGGCAGGTATAAAATATTGACCCAGCGTTTCTGGAAGGAGTCTGCTTCTCAAGGTGTCAGTTGGAAAAGGTAGAGACATGAAGGAGAAGAGGAAGGATTACATGCAGGGGAACAAGAACTAAAAGCAAGGGCTGTTGGGTAAGGGACAAAAGGAAAGGGACATAGAGCTTGTAAAAAGAAAAGAGAAGAGGAGAGAAAACTGCTGAAAATTGTGATACTTTAAGAAAATGGGGAGGCAAAAACAAACAAACAAAAAACAAAAAACAAAGAAAAACCCATAGATTCAAAAACCCATGTTTTTGTATCTATGCACTAACCAGTAAAAGGAGCAGGAACAAGAGCCTTTTCTGGTGCCCCCTGAGGTGTGAATCTTTGCTGAAAGTAATTGTGTAGTTAGTAAGTACAAGCTGACTCTAAAGAATGCCAAGAATGCCATCATTTATTTATTTACTGTTTATTTATATTTTCTTAAACATCTGAATTTTCAAAATTGTCTTCTAGTGTGAGTGTGAGTGTCCTGAGATTCATAAAACAAAGCAGAGACATTGTGGTGGCTTTGAAAGTTTCTAACTTGAGACCTTGAAAATGCCAGGTATCTAGTCATCATCAATTGTGTTCTTGATAATTGAATTGGAAAGTGAGGTCAATGACACTTCCAGTGGGAATGAGAATACACCCTTCAATAATATAGCAGGTTTACAGTGTGTTGGTGGTGTTTCTCATAAATATTAATGGACTTGGACAGAATAGACCACCATATCTTAAAATAGTTTTCAAACTTTAAAACTGCCTTTGTATCTATGCACAAGACCAGACATAATTTCAATGGCTGTTATTAAACCTGTGTTCCTGTTGAGGCCCTGAATGAACCAGGGCCTTTCTTCCTCTGGACAATTCAACAGGAGAGCTGAGCTTGAGTTGAGTGTCTGCTACTTGCAGGGGAAAGCATCTCTACTCATGCTATGGACTGAACTATGCCCCTCCCAAATTTATTTGTTGAAGCCCTAACCCCCAGTGTAGCTATATTTAGAAATAGGGCCCTAAAGAAGAGGATTAAGGTTAAATGAAGACATAAGGATGGTTGCCTGATTCAATAGGATTGTTGTCCTAATAAGAAAAGGAAAAGAACCTAGGGATAGGACATAGGGAGAAGGTGGCTGTCTGCAAGCCAAGGAGAGAGGTCTCAGGAAAAACCAATTCTGTCAGCAACTTAGTCTTTTGCTTCCAGCCTTCAGAACTATGAGAAAAAAAATTCCTGTTCTTTAAGACCTCAGTCAGGGGTTGTTTCATTAGAGGAGCCCTTGCTGACTAATATAACTGATAGCCTCATGTTTATGGTTTTTTGCCTTTGTTGTAGTCACGAGGGCTTGAGCTGCATCTTAGGCCATGATCTTAGAGCTTCAGAGCAATAATATGTTGAAAAACATGACACGGGAAAGAAATCAGAGCCTGATTCCTGGCTAAAGTCCTAAGACACAGTAATGCTTAATAGAAGCTTGTAGATGGAATGGAGAAGAAGCCAGTTGGAGTGACATTTTGTAAAGGGTGACTCTGATGTGTCTGAAGAAGAAACAACATGCCCAGACCTAAAGGATAATGAATAGATTCATGGGGTCCATCTGGGAAAAGAAGCAGCAAGGACAAGAGCAGAGAGGCTTCAGCAAGGAAGCATCCGCATGAGAGAGAGTCTCCCTTAGGGAGGAGCAAAGGTGTCTGAGAAGTAATGATAAAAGTTAGAAAACTTCAGAGAGTTTTCCCATGAGTAGATGAGCTGGTTAGAGGCCAGAAAAAGAAGAGGACTTGGGGACAGATAATTTAAGTATCTGGTTTATACAGACTCCAGAGTAAAAAAAATCATTGTCATTGTGAAACTACAGACTTTCTGGGGGAATTGAGTGTGGCCAGGAAAGCAAGGATTACACCCACCTTAGCCAGCACAGAGCTTCAACTTGATCTATACAAGATTCTACTAAAAATTGCCATTATTGCCTGGTCAGTGTGGCTCTATGTGTTTGAGTGTTGATCTATGAAACAAGATGTCACTGGTTTGATTCCCAGTCAAAGGCACAGGCCCAGGTTGCAGGCTCAGTCCCCAGTAAGGGATATACAACAGGCAGCTGATCAGTGATTCTGTCTCATCATTGATGTTTATATCTCTCTCCCCTTTTCCCTTCTTCTCTATGAAAAAAAAAGAAAAGCCATTCTCTGATCTTTCTTGTGGCCTCCTATTTTCCCAGGATCCTCTTTGGTAGAGATACTGATATCCCCTTTAGGTCCTATTTTTTCTTTTTCAGAATCCTTCCGATTGCCTGACTGCTTTTGTGCCACTTGAGCCTTCAGGGACAGCCTGCGATGCTCAGCTGCTTGAAGAAGGTCCTGGGTGGAAGGCCACCCGGTTTCCTCCTTGGTGCCAGGTGATATTCCAACTCTGGAGCCAGTTTCCTCCCACCACCGACTCTCTAGGCTGGCTTTGCAAACACTGACTGCTGCAGCCTAGAGAAGCCATGTGCCTCATCTCGTGGTCTTCAAGATTGGCTTTCAATGCTCTGTATATTTGACCCATTATGTATAGAAATGTCCCATGCCCTTGGCATTGCCATTTCATGGCTGAAAGCCATGTCTTGGCATTCCAGAATATTTCATGACTCCTAGGACCCAATACATGTGAGAATGCCTAATTCCAGCATCACAAGGAAAGATAAAAGAGCATTATTTTCTAAAATATGGATTTGTAAGAAATAAAAGCCTGTGAATGCAAGAAGTATAATCTCAAAATGGAGAAAGAGAGCATGAGAAGGCTTTTTGGAACCACAGAACTTGCTGTAGATTTTATGATCTGAGATAATGACCCTAAAGGAAAATAAAAATGACCACACAAGGGGGAAAACACTATGAGCATAGCAGTTTTAAAATATGCATTTGTTCACACACACAAGCATGAAACCTCTTGGGTTCTTCCCCCTACAACTGCTTTCTATTTCAAGCTAATGCAACAGCTGTAAATGGCTTTGGTTAAATCACGCTAGTACATTTCCATTAGCATTAGCAAAATGTACTTCAACTGCACTGACAACTGTCAGCCTTGAAAGGCCCTAATCTTCTCTTGTACAGAGAACACACATCTGTGTCACACCTACAGTTTCTCATACATCTTGGTGCCATTTGTCTATCTCTTTTCCATTTTCTCCTCTGGACTCGGAAGGCTCCTGGCTCATCAATCAGCTTTAGTGTCAATGAGGTGTATTCTGACTCAGTACAAGCTCCACCTATTATTTCCTCCCCTGGCTCGGCTGCCTTTTTATGCCAGTGAATGAACTTTTCCTCGCAGAGCAGCTACATTTGTGTGCTGCAAAGACAGAAACTAAATTGGTTTTGAAACTGCACCATACTGAATAACTTCTGGGTAATGTTCATTATTTCATAAATAGATTTTTTTCCCATTGAAATATATACTAGGGCTTATGATTCCCATTCACTGGAAATCATTACCTCTGATTTACCATTTTTTCTGGTAAGTCTTGTGATATGGGGCCTGTTCTCAAGCTCACTGTCTCTTCTGTAGGCACAGTGAGCTACCTCTACATTGGATCCAGCTGAGAATTCAACTGGGGCTTCTTTCACTCTTTGTGGTGAAGAGCCAGAGCCTTTTATTTGCAGTATATCACAGACTGATGCTTTTATAAAACACAAAGTCAGTTCTCAAATGCTGTGGCGATGTCAAATTGGACATAAAAGTTTCTAAGTGCCTGTTCTCACTTTCTAGACCTGTTGCAGATGGGCAATACTTAGCTTATGGAGCATCCCAGATCTGTGGACGGCACTGTGGGAAGCATTCAGTCATGGCCTATTGGTCACATTATTCCAAGACTCATCCTGCAAAAAGCTACTCCATGGAATACAAGAAGGAATCGTGGAAGACTCTTGGGGCCAAAATCTTACTGCTTTCTGCAAAGAGAAGATGTTGAGTATCCAATTGGTCCAAAAATGGTGAGCAGAGTATGGTAACTTCATTGAACAAGTGGACAAGGGAAATGCTAAAAAGCACAAATGTGGATCAGGTAGGCAACCATTATTTTCTGAGCTGGAAGACCTGATCTGTGAATGGGTTGTTGCCAGGAGAGCAGAGGCTTTGGTTGTGAATAGGGCTCAGATTCAAGAATTTGCCCTTGCAATGGCACCACAGTTTGACATAGCCCCTGAACACTTCAAAGCATCACAACACTGGCTGGATAATTTCCTTCAGCGAAGTGAACTGTCTTTAAGAAGATCTACCGGTACAACATTGTTTAGGTTGGAAGATACTCAAGTTATTAAGGGAGCACTTGCATTCAAGTCCTTTATTGATGATGCTGACTTCTCTAAATACAATCTTTTCAATATGATTGCTATGGATGAAACTGCAGTGTTTATGGGCCAATCATCTCAAACAACAATTGAACAGCGGGGTGCCTCCTAAGTGTGTACATTCCCTCCACTGCTTACAAAAGTGCACGTGTTTCCTGTATTTTGGCAATTCATCTGGATGGCACTAAACATCCCACCTTTAATCATTTCTAAGGGCAAGAAGGAAAAGATTGAACGTGTTTTGGGCTTTTTTATTCTTGAAACTGAAAAAGCCTGGGCCACACAAGCAGTTATAAGGAAGTGGGTTGATTTAATGCTGCCACTTGTTATGCGAGGGAGCCAAAGAGGTCTGCTAGTCTGGGATGCAGCCAGCACTCACCACGCTAAAGACATGAAGACATTTCTTCACAAAAGAAAAATAGATCAGATAATGATTCCTGCAGGAATGACGGCCTATCTCCAGACTCTTGATATTGCAATAAACAAGCCATTCAAAGACAATTTGCACATGGAAATTAATGACCACATTGAAAATAGAATGGAGAGAAATCAGCATGGAAACTTTGTGAAACCTAAACTGCAAGAAGTTGTGACTTGGGTGAAGAGAGAGAAGCTTGTCCAGGGGAGGCAGGTAGGGTAGGAAGTAGTAGGCAGGTGCATGGATGTGAGTTGGCAGGACTGAGTCTAGGAGGGGAAAGAGTAGGCAAGGATTTCAGCCTCTCACATTACAACACACATCTTTAGTCTCATATCATTGGATCATGTCTGTAGGGGTGAGCAGATTTGGGTTTGTAGTAATGAACCTCCTTTGAAAAGGTTGCATATCTGCCAGTGAGGTCTGCAGGAGGCAGGGCCAAAATGTTTGCCTTATACCCATGGAATTAATAATCTTTGATGAGGCAGAGCTGAAATATAACAAGAAAATAAAACACAAAAATATGACTACAAAACCAAACCAAGTCATAGTTGAAGCCAGTTTATTACCATAATGTATTGCTTAGGGAATGCTAGGGGTACCAGTTGTATCTCAGGGAGGGCCACAAGGTGACAACATAATCTTTTCTATTGAGCATCCCAATATGATACCCTAAGAGGAATATTACTGGTTTGGGTATTTTATTGAAATAGCCTAAATTATACACGAGTAGCGTTTCTAAATTGCAGCTGTAAGTAAATTCTTGTGGAGGAAAAAAAAATGGTGCAGGATGAATAAAATGGTGGTAATGCCAACCAGTCAACAATGAAAGAGAAAGCTACTCTGGGCTGCACCATGCCCTGGACTTATGTAATTGAACAATGTTTGTGCTTGTCTTCTATGCCTTATTTACATTGTTTCATTTTATTTTCACAATAATCCTAATAGTAGATTTTATTATATTTTACCAAACATAAGAAAATGAACTAGAAAGTGACCCAACTGGGATTAAAACCCAGCCTTGTCTCCCACAAAAGCCACTACTTTTTCCACCTTCCACCTTGCTAAACCATCATCTCTAAGCACACAGTTGAAAACCAAAACCAAAGAGTCTTGGAAACAACACAAGAGAAGCAACTAATCATGTATGAGGATCTTCGCTAAGATTTTGTAAGACTTCTCATTAGAAAGCATGAAAGCCAGAAGGCAGTGGGGCGGCATATTCAGAGTGCTGAGGGAAAAGAATTGCCAATTTAGAAATCTATCTGGCAAAATTATTTTTAAATGATAAAAAATTTAAGACATCCCCAAAGAAATAAGATGTGAGAGAGTCTGTTTCTACTATATGTGCCCTACAATAAATGCTGAGATAGATCTTCAGGATGAAATGAAAGGACACTAGATAGTTATTTAAACACACATGAATAAATAAGAACACCAGGAAAGATAACTACATAGGTAATTATAAAATATAATATTAATCTAATTTTTTTGCAACTTTTCTTTTTTTAAAATCTGATTTAGATGACAACTACATAAAGCAATAAATAGAAGTTGATAAGGACACAATTTGTAAAAATGCAATGTGTTACCAAAATGATATAAAGTGGAGGTATAGAGTGGTATAGGAGCAAAGTTTTAGTATACTATTAAAATTAAGTTGGTATTAATCTGAACTGCATTGTTATAAATTAAGATGTTAATTGTATCTACCTCGCAACTACTATAAATACAGTTAGGCACCAACTAACAATGAGGATATGTTCAGAGAAATGCATCATCAGGCGATTTTGTGATTGTGAGAACATCGTAGAGTATGCATACACAAACCTAGATGCAGCCTACTACTGAAATCATATGTGCTATACTTTTTTAGGACTGGTAGTGCATGCAGTAGGTTTGTTTAAACCAGCATCACCACAAACACATGAATAATGAAAAATGCACTGTCCTATGATGTTACAATGGCTACACCACTGGAAGGAGATAGAAAAATTTCAGCTCCATTATAATTTTATAGGACAGCTTTCATATATATGGAACACTATTGACTGAAATGTTATGTGGGATGCAAGCACATTTGATATTTAGGTCCTCTGGCTGCTGGAGAATGAACTGCTAAGAGTAGTTATGCAGAGACCGGGTGACTGACAATCTGAGCAGCCCAGGTGAGGGTCAGGGCCATTAGCAGTTCCAATGTAGCAAAGCATAGTGCCCAGGGCCCATGGCACATTTTAGTGGCTGGCAAAAATGTTTAGTTCTAGTTTTTCTTAGAACCAGAATTTTAAAATAAATATAATAATGATGAACATATAAAAATGAATCAAGGATTACATTTGTCTTTATACCAACAAAGTCATAAATCATAATTTCAAATATTTTGCCATGAAGGCAAAAGTGCCTAAGGCCCACTGAAATCATATATGGCTCTGGCCATGAGAGCAGAGGTAGAGTGACCCGGATGAATTCAAGAGATATTGACAAGGTTGGTGGTTGGCTGTGGTGGTTGGGTAACACAGCTGGTTGAATGGTGGTTTTGTGCTGAGATGGGAAATGGAGAAAAGGTTGAATTTGGGTGAATAATGTTGAGTTCAGGTTTTGTTTGAGGGCTCCATGGGAACTGAAAAATACAAATGGACAGTTTGTCTGTTAAACCATGTTGTGCTCAGATTAATAGTTTTATTTCTTTGATCTCTGCAACTAGAACAAAAAACTATTTTCTCTAATAGAAGCTTCTTTTCAAATGGCATTCATATGCTTAAATTTTACTTATCTTGTTTTTATTAAAGTAATCTGAGGTCTGGGAACTGTTTGGAGAGATTTGAAGAAGTAGCATTCTTTTGCTAAAATGCATCAATTCTATTGGCACTGATTACATTTTGCAAGGTGCATGAAACCCGTGCTGATTTAAAAATGGAAAACAAAAACCAGAAACAGTTATCCACCCAGCCCCTCTTTGCACATCAAGGCAATAATACCATGAATGCTGAAGCATAGCAATAAATTATATTAAACAAGCCATGCAATGTACACATTCATCGAAAACAGATTAGCAAATGAAACTCAACAGCTGCAAATGTTCTCAAAGATCAGGCTAGAAGGATGTAAATATCTTTTTGAAGCTCTCCAAAAGAATTTACAATTGAGGTGTTAAAAAAAATTAGGGAGATAATATGCTTTTGATAGTGACTTTAGAAACATCTTAAATATCTGTTGATATCTATAATTCAGGTTTCACAAAAATCTTTGTTTCTTCAATTACATCTGATAATATGAAGCATTTTGTACATAACAGAGACATGGATGTCTTTTGCTCACATAAAGATACTCATGTTTAAAGAAGATATGGCTTTCAACTTAGTCTTTTTGCAATAAAGTAAAACCTGACCCAACATTTTGTAATAAAAGAGCAGTTGAGCCAGATCAGATGATCTACCTCTGAGAAACCCACAAGTCATCATTTTAATAATTTCTTCTTCCCGAAATACCAGCAGAAGCGAGTCTTTTGGAAAATTAACTCTATGCTAAGAACCTTTTTTTCTTTAAACTCTTTCCTGAAAATTATTCATTTTCAGGATCAACCAGAGCCATAAAATGCATATACATTGTGATCTCACCATCTCTTTTCTTCTCTTTGACTCTGATGCCTGGGGTAATGGTCAGACCAAAAACAATTAAGGCGAATGTAGGTCAGTTCACTAGGTGATAAATTTACCCATTCCTTTGGGCCCTCATTCTGAAGTTTCTGAGGTTCACACCATGGCAGGTGCTATTTTAAGCAGACATAAAAGAAAAGCGTCTTCAAAGAATATGACTGCACAGTGCACAGCTTGTAGAGCACATGACAAAAAGGCCTGCAGGAAGGTCCTCAGCTTCAAGAGAAGCCCGCTGTCCTGGAAGCAGCCGGACACTGAGAGGCTCCATCGGGCAGCGTGTTTCTTTTAAGAAGAGGGAGGAGCAAATGTGGGCTGGAAGGGTTCAACTGCTCTGTGGGGAGTTAAGGGCTGGGAGTTAAGGGCTGGATTCCAAGCCCTGGGAGATCACTCAACAGCTCTGTGTATGTGACAAGTATTTCACTTCTCTGGGCCTCAGTTCCCTCTTCTTGAAATGAGGGTGTTAGCTGATCATTTAAGTCCATTCATGGGCTTCTATATAAGCCTGAATGGCCCAAGAATCTGCTGTTAAGCCGAAACCGGTTTGACTGAATGGATAGAGCGTCAGCTTGGGGACTGAAAGGTCCCGAGTTCGATTCCGGTCAAGGGCATGTACCTTGGTTGCGGGCATATCCCCAGGGGGGGTGTGCAAGAGGCAGCTGATCGATGACTCTCTCTCATCGATGTTTCTAGCTCTCTATCTCTCTCCCTTCCTCTCTGTACAAAATCAGTAAAATATATTTTAAAAAAAAGAAAAGAATCTGCTGTTAAGTAATCTATTAAGTGTTTACTTTTTCAGTTAGTTCATCTTGTCTTCTTCCCTAGTGTGGGAGGCAGAATAATGCCCCTCCCCCACAACATGTCCACACCCTCAGCCCTGGGACTTGTGAATACGTTTCCTTAGATGGTAAAATGTCTTTGCAGAGGTAATTAAGCTAAGGATCTTGACCTGGGAGACAGTCCTGGATTATCCTGGTGGGCCCCATGAAATCGCAGGGTCCTTTTAAAAGGTCACGAATGTGAGGGCTTGAGAGAAAAACCTGAAGATGCCATCCTGCTGACTTTGAAGGTGGTGAAGGGGGTCCATGAGCCATGGAATGCAGGTGGCTTCTAAAACCTAGAAAAGGCAAGGAAACAGACTCAGCAGAGTTCAGAGAAAGAAGCTCTGCTGGCCCAGTTTAGATTTCTGACTTACAAAACTATAAAATAACACATTTATGCGATTTCCAGCCACTGAGTTAGTGGTTAATTTGTTATAGCAGCAGTAGAAAACCGATACACCTACACTATAAGAACTTTGGTGCCTATATCTTCCCTCTGGTGTGTGGTCAAGTAGCACTGTAGCAGCTCAGTCAGAGTCAATCCATCCCCAAGGAAAGATTTTCGTTTACAAGAGAAACAGAAAGCACTGCAGAGGATGTGCACTGAGCAATGGAGGCGAAGCAACCTTTCAGGCAGCACTCAGCCAGAGGAGAAATCCTTCTCTTTGCCTAAAGCCATAGGAGTCTATACACAGAAGCAGTAGATTTTCAGTGGAGGGTTTGCATCTGGAGGCTGACCCAGGGGCGGCAGCGGCATCTTCAGGTGGAACCTTGCTTAGATTTGCACAGTGTCAGTAGGAACAGAGAACAAGAGAGATGGAAACACCAACTCGGTGTACTGCAGCAGGAAATATGGACTTGAAGAGATGAATTTCAGAAACTGTAGACAGAGATTGATCTAGTCTGTCAAATGGACAAAGTCTCCAATAATTACCTGTTGATTGGTAATGCTCCTGGGAAACAGAAAGGAAGGTTGGGTGTGTGTATGTGTCCCTGAGCTGGTTTGAGCCACCCAAAGCAGAGGCCCAAGAAAAATGCTAGCCAAGGTGCTCTTCAGGCCTACATGACATAACGCATTAAATGATTCAACAGTATGCCCATAGGCTGTGGCTGTTGAAGGGGCATTTAATGGTGCCACACGGGAACTGCCAGTGCTGTGGCATTCACAGATCTCCCACGTAGAGGACGCTTGAGGTTCCAGCTCTCACAAGGAGGCCTGCATGCCCACCATGCTCTTCCTGGGAAAGCATTTCTAAGAGTACCTGATGCCACAATATCCCAGAGAACATACCCAGAGGTGAAGTTCAACCCAGAGAGCTCAGACTTCCCAGACGGGGGCTGCCAGAGGTTGAAGGTAGAACTTGGCAATGCATATGGGAAGAAAGCAAAGATACCCGGAGAAGTCAATTATTATTGAGTCAATGCTGGAAATGCTTAGTAAAATCCATCAGCAAAGATTATACTTGTTAGGGTGAGACTTAAGGAGACATTGCAGAGCAGGCAATATTACATGAGGCAGGATTGTGTGTGACACTTTGGATTATTCACATCTCTAAGATGACCAGAGGAAGAATGCCAGACTCTATTCTAAATTGCTTAGATTCCATTGGATGTACACTGAGTGGCCAGATTATTATGATCTCTGAACGCATAATAATCTGACCACTCAGTGTATATCCTATATAATAAAAGTCTAATATGAAAAGGCTAATGTATCCTCTATAATAAAAGGCTAATATGAACTCGACCAGGAGTTCAACCAAGAGGCAGGCCAGCCAACCACCCATGTCCCCTTCCCCTGGCCAGGCTGGAGGGGCCCTACTCATGTGTGAATTTATGTACCAGGCCTCTAAAACACACCTGTATGTATGTATGTGCATATATATATATATATATATATATATATATATATATATACACACACACACATATATATATATAGTCTAGTTGTGGAAACCCTTATCCTATTGGGGAGTTTCTGGGAAAGCATTTCTAAGAGTACCTGATGCAACTGGCAGCACCAGTTTCTCACTCTTTTCTAAACCCAGCTGTGCTGCTGCGAGTATCAGCAGCCGTGTAGTGACAGTGAGGTTGTAAGCCAACATTCCAGAAATAGCAAAGAGGAAAGATAAAAAGAGCAGGGTTGATCTTCTACACCAGCTTTGACTGCCTGTCTTCAGACTTACTGCATGAGACAAACTCCCCTTTTCCCTCTTTCTATCTTTTGAGCCACTATTTGTTGCAGTTTCTGTTACATTGTTAATGACAGGACTAAACACACACAGTAGTTGTGGAAACCCTGTGTCCTTATGTGTGTCGGAATGGGCTTAGTTTCTCATCATTTCTTCTCTTCCCTCCCTGCCTCTCTCCTGCCCAACACAGCTTTACATTCAGATTAATTGACCTCTTCTTCATCCCTCAGGATCTTCTGTTCAGTGTGGATACTTTGTCTCCTGCTAACAATATGGAGAGCATGCATGGAGGCAGCCTCAGCCTTACATTTTAATCTCTGATCACTAGAACTAAAAACACACAGAAAGACCATTTAAGTTGAAGATTTAAATGAGCATTCTGCTTTCGTGCAGCAATGTCAAGACAGGCTAAATTCCTTATTGGAGTTGTGTAGATTGCCTGGAATTAGAAGCATTTTACCTAAACATGTTATACATTTGGCTATTAAATATATATCAAGCTGGCTAGGGAGATGGATGGCCTATGGTTCATTCCCCCCAGCCAAAGATGGCCAAAACCACCTGGGAGCTCAATATGCAAATTTAAATAAAGTAGTGTAATACAAAGGATTCTCTCTCTCTCTCCCTCTCTCTCTCTCTCTCTCTCTCTCTCTCTCTCTCTCTCTCTCTCTCTCTCTCTCTCTCTCTCTCTCTCTCTCTCTCCCCCAGACTAGTGATTGAACCTAATTTAAGTGTGCATGGGTTCATGAAACACATTCAGGCGATATTTGATGACAGGCTTTAGAGGAGGCTTTTCGGGGCAGCAGAGAGAGTGCTGGGGTCAGGCAGCCCAATTTTATTTCTGATTTTGCCACTACCCAGGTGGGTGGCTGTGGTTGGGTCCCTGAATCTTCTGGACCCCACCTTCCTTCCCTGAAGCACTGGGCATCGAACAGGATGTCTTTCTGGCCTCTATAGGTTTGACATTCTGTGACTCCAAGTATCCTGCAACCATTACACCTTTCCATAATTTTTTTTTCCAGAGAGGAAGAGAGAGGGATAGAGAGTTAGAAACATTGATGAGAGAGAATCATTGATCAGCTGCCTCCTGCACACCCCCTCTGGGGATGTGCCTGCAACCAAGGTGCATGCCCTTGCCCGGAATCGAACCAGGGACCTTTCAGTCCGCAGGCCGATGCTCTAACCACTGAGCCAAACCAGTTTCGGCCCTTTCCATAAATTTTTAAAGAAATAGTAACAAAAACACTGGCTTTTCATGTAATAAAAATTAATCTCCTTAATTCATACCAGTTACAATGATATATTCAGAATGTACTATTGGGAAGATTTTAAAATATTATATGAAGAAATAGAAGAGACTTTGTTTATAACTTTGTGGGTAGGGGTAGCCTCCTGAAAGGGATACAGAAAACCAAACCACAAAGTCAACAGACACAAATTTAACAATATCAAAGTAAAAACTTCCACATTACAAGACATAGCCTGTAGACTGGAGGACTGTATTTGCATATGTGAAATAGACAACAGATTGGCAACCAGAGTATATGTGGGAGTTGATATCTACAAATCAATTTCTGTTACAGGGCTCACCACATTGATTTTTCTCTCAGGCGTCACAATTTTTCACTTATTATTTCCAATGTCTGAAAGAGGTTGCAATGATATCAATATTGGAAGTTGAAGTCTTCTCAAGTTAATGAAACTTTAGTTTCTCCAAGTGCAAAAAGTGGGTCAAATATATGTCAATTCACAGAAGAGGAAATAAAAATAACCAATAATCATATAAAAATAAGCTCCAATCATTCTTTTTAAAAATATATTTTTATTGATTTCAGAGAATAAGAGAGAGGGAGTGAGAGATAGAAACATCAATGATGAGAGAGAATCATTGATTGGATGCTTCCTGCACGCTCCACACTGGGGATCGAGCCTGCAACCCAGGCTTGTGCTCTTGACAGGAACCGAACTTGGGACCTTTCAGTCTGCAGGCCGATGCTCTACCACTGAGCCAAACCATCCAGAGGCCAATCATTCTTACTTGGGGACATTGAGATAAAAACTAGATCACACATTTCACACTGTGGTGACTTTAAAGGCAGGTGGTGAATGAACACCATGCAAGGTTGTGTTATTACTGGTTCATTGGTACTACTGTTTTGGAGCATAATTTGTTAGTAACTACAAACTAAAATCTTGGCTGTGCATTTCTTTTTTTTCACTTTGCTTTCTTGTGGCCTCAAATGCACAGACCTGAATTAATCATAATCTTGTTTATGACACTTTCAATATTGGTTCCATGTATTCCTCATTCATCCAGAATCAAATCCAGGACCCTTCAATCTGCTGGCTGATGCTCAATCCACTGAGCCAAACCAGCTAGGGCAAAATTTCAGTGTTTTTAAAAACTAATAATAAAAGGTACAACACTGTATAAAAAGAGTTGTAAAAAAGAAAAAGAAAAGACCTTTTCCATCTTTTCCAAGATGTATTAACATATAACCACTACCAGGTTAAGCCCAGAGAGAATCCAGTTTCATGGCTATATATTTATAGAATTATTTTCATTTTAAAATTGTTTCCCAAATAGTTTAAGAAGCCACTGTGGGAGGCTTTTAAATTAGTGAAAAGAAAAGAACTCATGCCCCAGTGAAATTTTTATTAATCAGGAGTTACTGTTGAGAATTTGGAAGAGCTTATATGAGATTTATAATGGAAGTAAATTTTGAAATATTCACATGAGGGCTCCATTAGAACATTTGAAAAGGCTTGAAAAGACAGGTTAAAAATAATTCCAAAAGAAGAAGAAAAGAAAGAGAGAGAAAGAGAGAAAGTAATTACCAGATAGAGAGACTCTTTATATGGTGGGGGATAGAACAGGCAGGCATTAACCTGGCAGGTGAGAAACCCCATTGATGGTAATTGGGGAAATGAGGGCTCAGCATGGTAATTATTCAGCTCTTCCATTCTTCTATGGAAATAAATGCTTTATTGAACTGGTTTCATGAGAATCTGTTAAATTTCTTGGAAGAGTTGATGATTCAAGAGGGTTTTGTGACTACAAAACAATTATAAACAATTTCCTGAGGAAAGAGGTTTGGAAGACATTTTAAAAAATTGATGCCAATTTAGCTACAAGTGTGGAAAGTGATCAGGACTTGAATGGGTGTTACCAGTGGCACTGTGCTTCCTGTGGCTTCTAATGTCACATCTTGGCAGGCTTGAGATCTGAGTTCCACCATGGGAAACTAGAAACCATCCCCCCTCCCTAAAAGGTTGAATACCACAATATAATTCTAAGAATGTTGCAAACAATATAATATTGTATCAGGATTTACAGAAGGAAATACACACACACACACACACACACACACACACACACACACAAGGAAAATCAAGCTAAGTGACCTACATTTCCTTTCCTAATGGATATTCATTTGAAGAAAGACAAGCTTATGTTATTACTGCAAGTTTAACAACTTTGTGCTTTGGAGACCAACATCAGAAGACAGTGAGATCTCATGTGATGGTGAGGAACATAAAGTCCTTTTAGTACAGAGCTTAGTACAGTGAATACAGTCAGCCTTCTACTTCCGCAGGTTCCACATCTACAGACTCACCCAACCTCGGCTAGAAAATATTTGGGGGGGGGGGGGAGTTACATTTTTGCTGATGTGCACTACGTAATTAGGCCTATGATGGTTGCATCTGTGCTAAACTTATACACACTTTTTTCTCTTAATCTTGTTCTCTAAACAATACAGTATAACAACTATTTATATATGATTTATATGTATTAGGTCTTTTAAGTTATCTAGAGTTGACTAAAAGTACTGTGTATGGGAAGATGCAAATATCACACCATCCTATATAATAAAAGCCCAGCGACTGAAACAGCAGAATGACCAGAGACCAGAATGGCTATGGTCCCTTGTCCTGGCTGTCCCTGTCCCCCCAGCAGGAACTCTTACCCCAATCAGGGGCATGGCTGGCCTGCAAACTGCCCACGATGCCTCATCTCAGCCAGCTTCAGCCCCTGGGGAGACCCTTACCCTGATACGGGGCCCCCATCAGGGCAGGCCGGCTAGCCCCCACCCATGCACCAGGCCTCTCTCCTATATAATAAAAGGGTAATGTGAAAATTGACCCTAATGGCAGCACAACCAGAACGACTGCTTGACCAGTCACTATGAGGCACACTGACCACCTTTTGTTCTCTTTCCCTGATGGCAAACAGGGAACTGGGGTGGGTGGTGGTGGGGGCATCGAGCCAGTTGTGGGCAGCTGGGGAAATGGCCATGATTGCAAGCCAGGCCTAGGGACTGTACCTGCACACGAATTTTATGTGCCTGGCCTCTAGTTTTATATAAGGGACTTGAGCATCTTCGAATTTTGGTATGAGGAGTGTTCCTGGAACTAATCTCTCATGAATATTGGGGGATGACTGTACACAGCCTGTAGAGAATGGACCAAACAGTTTTGGAAAAGAGTAACATTGCTGGATTAGATTTGTCTAATTTTTTTTTAATTTTTAATATACTTTTATTGCTTTCAGAGAGGAAGGGAGAGGGAGAGAGAGATAGAAACATCAATGATGAGAGAGAATCATTGATCAGCTGCCTCCTACATGCCCCACACTGGGGATTGAGACTGCTGATTTCTAAATATTTTAAATAAATAATTGTGATTCCACAAGATCTTTGGGCTAGGTCATGCTATAATATTTTCATCCTGGAGGTAGAACATGGATTATCTCATCAATTTTTTACAATGCTGCCTGAATTATAAGCATCTGTAATTTGGCTTATGTTTTTAAAAGTCTATTCCTAATTTTCTTTTATCAAGAAAACAGCTATATGCACATTTGTATTTATATCAGCATTTTCTTGCCTAGTTCTTTCAGTGGTATGATATTATTGTCTGCGTGTGTGTGTGTGTGTGTGTGTGTGTGTGTGTGTGTGTATGACATCATGTCCAGTTGGAGAGTGATGAATTGGGTGTCACTTTGAAGCAGTCACAGTGTATCATGTTCATAGTTTGCATTAAGTGGCCAGTTAATTAAATAACCTCTGTCTTTTACTGCAAAAAATCTTGAGCTTTATTAAGTTAGAAAATTTACAACCAATAGCATAATCAATAAAGCATTAACAAACATGTCACCCTCGACAAACCTTTCATATTGATTTTCACATTCTTACAAAGCCTGCCTGTAGCCTGAAATAAAATCACCACCACTGCTACTGATGTAACCACATTAGCCAATTAGACCATTGCACAGGACAGTTGTGAACTTTTGCAGTTACTGCTGGCTCTGATTATCTGGAAGTGCCTACTTATAGATGCTTTTGAAATGGTTTCAATGTCCACAGAAAAAGACAGATGTAATAGCCAGTGTGTCATTTGAAACTTCATTCAGAGGTAACTAAGATTGAAGAAAGAATTGGGGCTTTTTTTTCTTGCTCATCCAAATAACAGCTTTGATTTCAGCCTTAGTTGTCTGAATTTTTCAGGAGGCTATCATTATTTCAGCCTGAAATAAGCAAATGACAGCTTTATGTCTCTATATATGCAGAGATGACCATTTTGTGGATTAAGTATTAGGGAGTTGGTTTAAGAGACACTGAAAATGGGTGGTCCCTATGCCAACCAGTGAGAGCCACCCATGCATTCCTGAAGATCCATCAGGGAAAGTCTACAGTGTTCTATGAAAAGAGAATTTCTAGCTTGGACTTACCATTCTGAGGTTGGAAGTTGCCTGGGAAGATTTAGGAAAGCATTTTGTCTGTGACTCTCCTACAACCTTATTCAAAGATATGGGGTGCCCTGTGGAGGTTATGCTGACCTCCCTGGAAGGAGGGGGACCCACAGGAGGAGAGGCAGCTGGGATTTGGGCCCCTCACATGTACACTCAAGGGTCCTCTCCTTTGTCCTGATTCTGCAAATGCATCTCGGGCAGATAGAGGAAAGGCTGCCTCATCCCCACAGTTCAGTTTCCCATTTAGGGAAACCCTTACTGGTGGATCATTTACTTGAAGAATGTACATAACTTGTCTCATGAAACTTACTTCTTGAATTCCAAAGTTGAAGCCTTCCAAAGTCACAAATACATTTATTCATTCACTCCTTCCTTCCTTTATTCATTCAACAAAACATGCTATGTACCTACCACATGTCGAGATGCTTACATCTTTATGAACAACCTTACAAAATGTTTTAGCCCATTTGAAAACTAAAACAGTTAGAAGGAACTTCTGTTATTTCAGCTTTTTGAAGTCAAGGTGGGGTGTCTGGTGGAGATAACAGCAATCTGCTTGGGCGAGTCTGGAGAACTGCTGCTAGAAGGTCGTCAGCAGGCCCAGAGGGCCACTCCGGGAAATGTGGCCTCTTTCTTCCCAAAGCTCTCTCCCTGAGCCTTTGGAGGCCCTGTCTCAAAGGCTTCCCTGTACGACAAATGTCTGATGCCTGAGGTCCAGTCTCTCCTGTGCCCTTTTGAGAATAGTTATTTGTTTGAAGACTGTAAGTTCACTGCTGGGGGGAAGGAACAATAAATTTTGTAGATTAAAATGACTCTGTGGGATCCCTTTACTTAATCTTTAATCCTGGTAGGACTTAATGCTGTTTTCCTCAACTCTCCCCTTTTCAATGGTAATCACGGTCAACAGAATTGTAGGGCCCTTTAATAACAATGGTTATTGAGAGGGAGATACTTCATTAAAAATTACTTAGGTTGGAAATTGGAAAGCAAGGGGCTTCTCCCAAGCAAGTCTTTATAGAGAAAATTCTGGAACAGAAGCTTCCCAAAGAACTGAAATGAGACAAAAACTATATTTGTTACGTGTCACATGTTGTTTTAAGTTGATTCTATAGGCTGTAATGGGCTGAATGGTGGTCCAAGATATCTCCATGTCCTAAAACTAAATGCGATCTTGCTAGGAAAGTCTGTCTTTGCAGATATACTTCAGTTAAAGACCTCAAGATGGGATCCTCCTGGATTACCCAGGGATACCTAAATCCAATTACAAGTATATTTGTAAGAGACAGAAGGCACAGGGAGAGAAGACAAGGCCACATGAAGACAGAGGCAGAGATTGAAGTGATGCAGCCACTAGCCAAGGAACTCCTGCAGCCACAAGAAGCTGAAGAAGTGAGGATGAATTCTCCTCTGGACACTTCAGAGGGAGCAGGACATTCTGACACCTTGATTTTGGATTTGTGGCATCTAGAAATATGAAAGAATCAGTTTTTATTGCTTTAAATCACAGTTTGGGGTAATTTGTTTCAGCAGCCCTAGTAAAATAATACATGTATTAAATTCACTCCTCAGAACCACCTTATAGATGAGAAACACGAGACACAAGGACAGTAAGTGACCTAGGCAAGGTTTCTCTGCTCATAAATGGTGGCGCTGGGATTAGAACCTGGGTCTACAGTCTTTGTGCAGTATCACTGCATCAGGCTTCCTCGGCTACCCAGACAGAACATCTGCCTTCCGTGGGCTCCTCCAGCTTCCAAGTAGACCTATATTTTTAATGCTAAATTCAGAGGACATAGACATCGAAGAAAAGAAGAAAAGAGTATGCTGAAAGTGTCCATTGTCCCACCTCCCATGGGAACTATTGTTTATGTGTAATTTTCATTCCCCCAAACATCTTTTAATCCATGGGTTGCAAGCCCCTAGATTGTGATATATCTTTCTACAGCCTGACTTTTTTTTTTTTTTTTTTTTTTTCTGGAACCTATTGCAAACATTTTCAAATATCAAAAACCAGTTCTAAAAAGTGACTTTTAATGGCTGCATTTATACCTTGTCACCTGAATGAGCCTTGATTTGGCTGCCCATTCTCTTATTGTTGATGATCTATGTTGTTTTTTCTTTCTTCTCTCTCCTTCTCCCACTCTCTCCTATTATTGATGCTGAACATTCTTGTACCTACATATCTGTGCAGTTGTCTGATTAATTCTTTATGGAATATTCTAGAAATGGAAATGTTGGTTCAAAGTAGAAGCACATTTGAAAACATTTTTAGTGCATTTAGCATAGTTTCCTTTTATCCTAAGCCAGCCCTGAAGTCAGGAATTGTTCTTCAAGCATGAACGTCAATATTGTATCTTCTAAGAAGCCTTTCTTTTCTTAAAAATATTGTATATTTGTATTGGTTTCAGAGTGGAAGGGAGTGGGGGAGAGAGAGATAGAAACATCAATGATGAGAGAGAATCATTGATTGGCTGCCTCCTGCACTTGGGGACGGAGCCTGCAACCCATGCATGTGCCCTTGACTGGAATGAAACCAGGACCCTTCAGTCCATAGGCCGATGCTCTATCCACAGAGCCAAAACAGCCAGGGCATCTAAGAAGCCTTTCTTGACACTCCATCTTGCCTGCCCAGCACCCTGGTTTCTTCTTCTCAGCAGTTAAGACATATTCTTGTGATTACCTTGAACTAGTAGAGAGCATCAAGCTTCCTGAGCATGCATCTGAGTCTGTCTGTCCATGGTTCTCAAAAATGTATGTTAAATGAATGAATAAAAAAGAGTCCTAACAGCCTTTCTAGCTCATTGTTTGTTGAATGACTAAGAAGCATCAACTAAAATAACTCAGTCATGTAAACAAAAAAGAGGGAGAGAATTTCTAATAACTTTTTAGGCCTCTTCATATGTACAGTTTTTAAGTAGGCCTAGGAATAAACAGAAAATTATAGTATCTGTGGCAATTAATGCACTCAAGTTATGAGCCCTGTTATCAAGTTTAGCTCATGCATTCTCTTCCTTAAAGCAAGTGGTGGCCTGCTTTACTTTTTAATGAACCTCTAGAATGTTTGGGAGAAGGATGTAATATTTTAACATGCATGGTCTTCATTCTCAGTGCCCAGCGGCCACCTCTGAAGGCCCTTCTCTCAATAATGCAGAGAGAGGCCTGGAGCCTGCAAGCTGGTTGTGGGTTCTGAACTTGGAAATCCATTTGGGAAAAACAGACCCTGTGCTCTCTGGGATGTGCCTCTGCCAAAGGCAGCAGAATGACCCACAGAGAGCACTGAGGCCCCTTCCTCTCTGGTGTTCAAAGGGTGTCAGTGAATACTCTGCAAGAATAGCTAAAAGAAATGCCAGAGAATAGGGACTTGGGAGTAGAAGGAAAAAGCTGAATTTCAAAATACAAGGAATTTCATATGTCCTGGTGTTTGTTGAAAACGATGGCAAAACCCTCAGGAGCACCAAGATGGCCCTTTTCTATGCCACTGTATTAAAGAGGGAAGTTCTTTTATTTGATTTGATTACTACCTTTTGCATTGCTCTGTCTCAACTGTGAACATTATGCTGTTCAGATGCACAAAGCATGTTAGCTGGTAATGTGGAAAGGTGGGTATATATATACTAGCAGTGTTGTGCACAAATCCATGTGCCAGTAGCTCTCTGTGGGGCCTGGCTGCTCTGTGCCCACTGCCCAGAGGCTCTCTGTGGCCCAGAAGCCCATTCGTGGCCAGGTGCGATGGGGTGATGTCTTACATGTTTTGTGCCTTGGCTTGGCCAGAGGCCCATCTTGCTGTGGCGATGAAGCAAGAATTCTACCAGGCTGCTCAAGCTGCCTGCTCTCAGCGGCACACCCACCCCCCTGGAACAGAGGGACTCTGGCTGGGCTGAGAGGAATGGGCACCACCATCTTGTGGCTATGGGTGCAGCCATCTTTATGACAAAGTGATGGTTAATTTGCATATAATTCTTTTATTAGATAGGATATATAATCCTCATCTGTGAATATTTTTCCCATTGATTTTTAGAGAGAGTGGAAAGGAGCAAGAAAGAGACATTGAACTGAGAGAGAAACATTGATTGATTGCCTTCCAAATGAGCCCCAACCTTGAGGCTGGAGTTTGAACCTACAACTGAGGTACATACCTTTGACCAAGAATCAAACTCTCGACACTGGGGTCAGAGGGCTGATGCTCTAACCACTAAGAAAAACCAGCTAGGGCAGGTGAGTATTCTTTTTTTTTTTTTATGGCTCTTCACCAGGGATGACAAATATATGACACAAACATTGCCACTGCCCATGCTGTGTCACTATACTTTTTGTCACTATTCTCTCTCTAAATCTGCCCCAGCTTCCAGGGCCTCACACCCAGGGCTATTGGGAGTACCACTCCAGGAGGCACAGGTTGTGCTGGATCTAGGGAATTGTGTTTCCCATCCTGGGAATAATAGAATGTAACAGCCTGCATTGTGCATGGGACATAGTAGGCACAAAATAAACACTGCTGGATGAACCCAGACATGACCTGTGAATCCTTCTCAACATACCACTTCAAATAGCCACTGCACAGAGATTGGTTTGGAATGCAAGGCGAACCTATTTGCTATTCCCACTTTAAGGAAGCAGAGTAAGAGGCTGCCAGTACGGAACATATTTAATCATCTTTGCACAAGTGTGTGTTGGGTACATGCATAATGTGTATGCAAATACAGTTTGCTTAGAACATGCAATTCTCGTTTTTCCTTCCCAATCACTCCCTCCCTAAATATACAACTTCATGAAAACTGCACCTGTGACTGCTTATTGGAATGGGAAGGAGTCCAACGTATGTTCTCAAATTTATAACATTTGCCTGTGAATTTTTAAATCGCAGTTCCTGTCATAAACTATGGTGCCTGGCAGAAAGGAACAAAATATTTATATCTGGGCCTAACAACGTTTTCATTGGCTCCCACAACCTGCGTTTGGTTTCATCCACATTTGTGGACATTGCCCTGTTCTCTCTTCCTCCCAGGTTCGCTTTCTTCCTGTTCCTTCCCACTGCCCCAGCTCATCAGACTGAGAGAACGAGGAGACATGATCCATACGAAAGCAGAACTTGACAAAATCCATTATTTGTTAACATTCCCATGAAAATCAACTGTGAAAGTAGCCCCAGAAAGGAAGACAGAATTTGCACATTTTATTTTTGTCTTCTGGGTCCGTCAATGTTGCTCAGTTTCCTGACAGGAGAGGACATGCACCGATTTACTTGCCATGAAACATTTGGAAAACAATTTCACAATAGATATCTTTTCAATTCCATTTCGCATTTTCCTTTTCTGAAAAACAGCACTCATTTAGAGATGTGCCATTCCTAGTCAATCATATAAAACATTTATGTAAAACATTGTCTTTCCTTCTCAGGAATTCTTCCCTTTACACACCCTCATCACCCAGGGGCTTAGTTGAAAAGTTCCTAAACTGATTGGGTTCCATCATTTCCAGAAGCTCATACTGAGTTTACAGGTCTGATAGCATGATTGTCTATCCCTGAGTCTGTGGCCTCTTTTGCTAAAGAGCAGGAGTTACATTCTTAACTTTGCCTGAAAGAAAACAGTACAGGCAATAGAAGGGAAGAAAACTATTTGGCATAGATTGACTGTGATTTGGTTTAGTTAGGACCATGGTACTGGGTTATTAAGAGAGCCTCAAGTAGATAAAATTTGGCCCTAAATTTTGTTGTGATGTTAAGAGTACCATATGGGAAATGCAAAACACCCTTCATTTATTACAGTTTTGGAACATTTTAAAACAAATTCATAGTCTTTAAACACTATTAGAATTGACAAGATTTTTCTGGTGAAAGATTGGATAAAAGCAAGGGCTTGAAGTTTCCTATCAGTTCAGACAACCTTCAGTAGCAGTTGATAATATGAATTAAATGAATCAAAATGGGGAAAAAGCTAATGACCCACTTGGGGACAAAAAATAGCTCCTTAATGAAAGAAAAGGAGTTAGGAAATTTATGGAACATCGACTGATGTGCCCTTTGGAAATCATAAATTTGCCAAATACCCGTATGCAATTATTAGTTGGAGTCGAATTATCACCAAATCTGACTCTGGGGATGTGGTGGGAAGGATCTAGAAGACCGAAACTCTTGCTCAGTCTTTGAAGGCGAAGTGGCTTTTGCTGCACATGAGCAGCATGAGCTGGGGGCTGGATAGAGTCTGAGTCAACTTCAGGTTGATTTTCTCAACTTTTGTTAGTGCTCATTGAGTGTTGGCTTTGCCTTTCTGTCTAGTGTTCAGACATTGGACTCTTGAGAGCACTAATCCTCCAGTTAGGCTTTCTGGGAAGGTTCTTGCTCAAGTAAAGCATGAATTTTCCAAGACAATTTGATTGGAAGTTGGTCTGGATAGAGAAGCTTGCTTTACCAATGGGTACAAATGAAGCTTGGAGTATTATGGTACGTGGCTCAGGGAGAGGATTCAGGTAGGCCATCCTCACCTTAGCAGAGGACTGGGAAACTGTCTCCAAGGCAGCTGAGTATGGCTCTTTCATTACATCCCTGTAATGACCTTCCCACCACCAGTGTAAGGATTGGGTCATGGCAAGTGGCATGTACAGTTCATGAGAATGAAGCCCTTTTCCACCTTGTCTCTCCAGCATCCCCAGGGTCCTGAAAGTCCAATAGGCTGTCAAATGTTGGAAAGAGCACAGGTTCTGGTGAGCCAGCCCCTGCTTCACCATCTGTGGGCAAAGTCCCTGGATCCACCACTTACATTTATAAAACTTCAAATTGTTTGTTTCATAAAACGAAATTATAATAGTTACCTTAGAGCAGTAAGCCTAACTGGAGGATTACTGCTCTCAAGAGTCCAATGTCTGAACACTTGGAGGACTACACAATACAAATAGGTAAAATGCTTATTGTAGTCTCTCTATAAATGTTCACTATTTTCATCATTATGTATAAAATGAGTGACTAATAATAGTTCTTAAGCTATAATTGTTTCAGTGACACATAAAAAATGAATCTCTACTATGTGCTTGGCACTGTCCTGAGTGTTTAGAGGGATATTGTAACTCTCCTGATTTAATAAATGGAAAGAAGGAATTTAAAGGGACAATAACAAGGACTGTGGCTCAGAGAAGAAACCACATAGTCTGTAATCACCACGTGGGGCTGAGAGAAGACACCGGCCATGCAACTTTCTCTCTGACAGGCTCCAGGCTCTCGGTCCTCAGCCAGGCGACCAGCCTCCCTAGACCTTGGGACTGCAGAAGGAGACTCCCATGAGCTGCTACAGCTCGTGCTAACCAAGAATTTATGGAAGATTTTATTGCTATTTCCAACTGAGAACTTTTCTTCAATCATTTATGGAAAACATAAAAGCCAGTGGGAATCAAATAGGATAAAACAAGGTTGGAACCACTCTTCCAGATGCTGCACACAGCTGTTTTTTGCTTAAGCAATGGGAGCAAGAATGGAGGATATTCATTTGCTAGTTGGGTCAGAAACAGCACACTGTAAAATCTCTCCTTCATAATTCATCTCATCTCAAATAAAATGTGAGGTCAAATTTCAGACCCTCAACCTTTTTGTCAGTCTTCCTCTTTTTATCTCATGGGACTGCTATGAAAAATAGTAAGGATTCTATTCCATAAAGGGGGGAAAAAAAAAAAAGAAAAAAAAAAAAACCACAACAAAAATACATGGAATGCACTGGGGGTGGCCTGACGTGCCAAATCTCAGATGGCTCTTTCCTCCGACTGCGATTGGTAGAGCCAGAGGAGTCTTAACCCTGGGAACAAAGGGAAAAGTGGGAACAATCCTGATCTTAAAGTGCATGATTCATGGGCAGGCTGAAAGTTTCTCTTGAAGTTGATGGCCATCCTTTGAACTTCTATTGCCCCTGTCACCAAGGGGCTTAGGGGTGTTTGAGAAGATGCAGCCAGCCAGATTGCTCTTCTCTCTTCCTGACCTATATAGATAGAAGCCTCTCTGGGGACTCAGTATGGAGAAGGCATCTGTCCATCCCACATGGGCTGGCTCTGAGAGTCCAGAAGAACACGATTCTCACTGCCATCAGTAGAACTTTCTTACGCTGCTTGAGTCCATGTGTAACTGCAGACAGGACCACAGGTGATACCAGATTGGCACAATCACACAAGTAGTATTCTAGCGTGCTGGTCCTAACACAAAGCCCTTTCCTCCTTTGGGGAAATACCCTGGATTGGCCCAGAGAGAGTTGAGGCCCCCGCCCGAAGTGTGGTAGAGTAGTGTGGGCATAGTCTCCTGGTAGGGAGCTGTATTGGCTGATTCCAGGGATCTGTGCCTCCTGAAAGCAGAGGAAAGCCTGGGTTTGTACTCTGACTGTCACCATGCCAAAGGGTCTAGAAGAGAGGCCAGTGAGACAGAACAGAAGGATGATTATTTAAAAGATGCAAGCATTTGCTTTTATAGTGGGAGAGGGGAAGCATGGAATTTAAAATACCCTTGAGTCTGCTCATGGGAAAGCATTTAGGGAGTGACGGGGAACATAAAGGAGGCCTGTGGGGGAGGACCAGAGACAATTAGAGCCTTCATTCTTGCTCTTTCTGGGGATTCTTGTGAGCTATGGACAAAGAGGTGCTGGAGAAGAAAAAGCAGGAGTGAGAGAAGTCTGAGACAGAAAGGTGTTTGCAAACTTCAGCATGTACCATAATGAACCGGGTGTATTCATTAAGGAAGGTGACTTATTCAGTGCATTTTCCCAGGGCCCATTGAAGGTGCAGTGCAATAGGTCCAGGGAAGGGGTCGGGAATTTTCATTTTTCAATATTCCCCCTTGTGATCATCCTGTGGGCACTCTGCAGACCACACATTGAGAAGCATTAGATCAGAGTGGGATTTGCTTAGGAGACAAGGGTGCAGAACCAGGAAAGCTACCAGGGGCCCAGAATGAAGGAGGGCAGATGCTGCCAGAGCAGCAGCTTCCAGGTAGCAGGTCTGTGTCTTGTAGCCCAGGTTGCGGAACTCAGCAGGATCTGCAGGGTCCCAGCGTGGACACGAGGACAGTGTGGAATGCGTGGGAGGCTGGCGTGCGGAATGCATGAGAAAGCTGCGCTGGGACTCCTGGCTCCACCAGTGTGCGGATCGTTTAGTGGTTTGCAAATGACTTAACATCCCCCCCAGCCAGAGTTCCCAGGGTAACTCCTCTCCACTCCCACCGCGAGAAACTGTGCTGTCCGACTGGGAGCAGGCAGGGAGCCTGCTGTGCTGGGTGCTCTGGCCAGACCTTACTGGAAGTGACACTGGAGCAGTTACTGCCTAAGAACGAACTGTAATTATTCATTGTAATCCTAACAACAACTAAGGTCATGCATAATTCTTCTCGTGGGCTGCCTTTTGCCTGCAGAGCTCATTTCTCAAACATCTCATTAGTCTTTTAATAGTCCTCCCCACCCCTTACATATTTTTCTTTCCAAAATCAGTTACATGTGAAAAAGGACTATAGTGAGAACTCTAGTTATTTTTCTCCCAGAGGTGGCAATACTCAAGCTTTGGGTGCAGTGCTCCTTCCCCTTTTCTACTTACATATTCAAATCTATTATTATACTGGGATTTGGCCTCCTTATTGAGGTAAAAGTAGCGAAATAAAGGAACACACTTAGAAACTCATAACGTTATACACTTAAGTGCCAGGATAAAGTATATAAGTTATAATTAGATTCTTGATTTTTACTGTGGATAGAGTTCAGAAATACTACCGAAGTTAAAAAGTAAAAGCCCAACATATTACCTCCAGGAAAAAAAAAACAAAAACAACAAAACCACACACACTGAAACCCATGACACAATGCATTGTACTTAGGCATTTACAAGCTTAATTGTTTAATCTTTACACAAACAAAACTGCCTGAGTGGTAGCTAGTTTCTTAAAACCAAGAGAGGCGAGTACTATAAGTGCCCGTAAAACGTGCCTGCTCATCACACTGCGTCCTCTTCTGGTGGGAGCCTCACGGGGCCTCCCCTAACATCAAGCAGGGGCTTAAGTCACTGAGCGGCTCCCAGCTGCTGCTGACATTGCTTCAGAAGCACAGAGCCCTCCTGGCTGCTGCAGATGTAGCTCCGGGCTGGAAAGGAAGTGGGGAGAAATCATTTGCATCAAAAAACACTAGCTGTCTATTCCCATTAGAAAAAACACTTTGTGTTTTAGTGCAAATTATTTTAAAAGGGAAGATAACTTACGGATGCAGAAAGGGTAATCCATAAAGATGTATGCAGTTTTGTTTAGTTGGATGTCCTCAGGGTGAAAGCATCAAGGATAACAAGTGCACTAAATACAAACAGACACAATCATAAAACATGACACCCGTGATTAACATCCCCTTTTCAAGGGTTCTCTGCACTTTGGAGGGACGCTGCCTTGTTAATATCAAGGCCCCTCATTTCCTAGCTTCAGAGGCAGGTTAACACAATTATATCTTTTCTTTCTAGACTGTATTCTCCGAAGGTCGTGAAATTCTGGGGCTTTAATCAGATGAGCAGAGAATCAGAGCTGGGCGGTGGGGGGATTAGCTCAAAGGCTGGGAGCTCAAGCTTTGGAGAGGACGGACCAGGTTTAAAATCCCAGTTGTGATACTTATATACTATCTTCTCTGAAGCCTGGGTGGCTTCATCTGCAATTGGGAAATTGAGTTGTTGAGAGAATTAAATACAACACAACAAAACAAGAAACCCAGAGGTAAAGTGCTTAGTGTAGTGCCTGGGGAAAGGGGAAAAAAAAGGATATTGTGTGTTTTTCTTCCCTTAGAGCCTGATTACAAAAAAGATTTAAGAGTGGAAAATCACTAGTACATGATGGGAAAAGATTTGTATGGTTTCAGGGAAATTGCATAAGATCTCGGTAATTATAGATAGCAAGCGGAAAATGGACCCTCATTACTATCTAAGTTTGTGGATGACACAATTGTTCGTTGCCAAGGCTTAGGTACATCTGCTTCATTTATATGAGAATAACAGTTAACAGTACCAAGCACTTACTTGGTGCCAGGTACCATTCTAAATGTTTTATATGCCTTGTTCCATTCATTCCTCAGGTCATCTTCATGACTAGGTACTAATATTATCCCCATTGCACAGGTCAGGAAACATAGACACAGAGAAGTTAAGTCATTTGTCCAAGGTCACACAGCTAGTAAATAGTGGGACCATCATTTAAATTCAGGCACTTATCACAATCTATCCTCTCAGCCATTGAGCTGTGTGCTTTGTTTATTTATTTTTAAATCCCTCAGTATTATGCACAGTGCTCTATATCTAATGGGCATCGAATCTTTACTCAATGACTATTTAAACTACAGCCCGAGGGCCACATGCGGCCCGCAGAGGAGTCTGATCCGGCCCGCCAGGTTTTTTGGGCAGTGAGCGCAGCCGAGGTGTTACAGTAGGAATTAGTAGTTCATATAGTCCGGCCCTCCAGCTCTCTGAGGGACCGTGATCTGGCCCCCACTTTAAAAAGTTTGAGGACGCCTGATTTAAAGGATCAAACATTTTCTTTTAAAGTGGGGCAGACTGAAAGGGCTGGCTCGTTTCTGTTGGACTTCAGGGGAAAAGGCCAGGAAACTGTGTAGCCAGAGGACAGATGGCATCCTATCAAAGACCAGTGGATAACACTGTTCATGCAGCCCCGTGGGCAGGGAGCAAGTACTGCACACTAGATTTAATTATTCAATTCAGACCCAGACAAGTATTAGCAACAAATGCATGCAGTTGAAGAACTACCCTCAACACAGTACTACAGAATGACCTAGAAAGTTAAGATCAATGTAAAATGATCATGGTTAACATCTTGTAAAATTATCATGGTTCAGTGGAAAGATCACAGGGCTTGGGTCTCACTAGACCACATGTGTCAAACACAAGGCCCGTGGGCCAAATCCGTCCCGCCAGGCCTTGCAATGTGGCCCGCACCGCGCTGTCATCACTGCACTCCGCTGCGTTTCCATCACAATGACAGTTTATGACTGTTCAGTAAACCATTCGGCCCGCGATTTAGGCTGGATTTTAGATTTTGGCCCCTTCTCTGATTGAGTTCGACACCCCTACACCAGACCTAAATCAGATACCTAACTCCAACTCTTAACTGCTATGTGGTTACATTATTTAGCCTCTCTGAGCCTTCGTTCACCCAATTTGCAAAGGGGTGTGTGTAAAAAAAATAGTACTTGCTCCCAGCTTTATCACATGAGATAAAAATATATGAAGCTGATGTGTTAGTAATAAAATACTGAATATGCATTATTAAAGTAACACTAACAACTGTAACACATAACCCCTGTGTATCTATAGTGTAATGCCATAGAAACCTTTTTCCAAAATGGGACATCTTAATCTTCAAGTAACTCCACTCTGTGTGAAAATGTAGAGACCCAAACTCCATGTAATGGCTCCTCCATCTCCACAGGTTTGCTGAGGAAGGAAAAATGTGGAGGAGCTCCTGTGGGAATTTTTATGGACCAGGAAGTGGCTCTATCCATGGCCACACCTAAGTGTAAGGGATGCTTGGAAATTTAGTCTAGCAATGTATCCAGGAACAAAAGGAAATGATTTTGGTGATTGGCTAGAAATTCCAACCTCCATCTTTCCACAGGGCTGCTATGAGATTACATGAGTTAAAGCATAGGAGAGGGTTTTGTTAATCATAAAACATTGTAGAAATATTAGTATAGCTGATTGCTTATGTAGATGTGGAACCACAGGAAAATTCCAAACAATGAAATTTCAAGCTCTCATCCATTTTTTTTTTTTTTTTTTAAATACCACTACCAAGAACAGTTTGCTAAGGCACATGGTATGTGGTGATTTTCCCACCAGAAGAGCAACCTCATGGTGATTCAGTGTGGGCAGTAATGGGCAGATCAAAAATTACTGTAGAGCGCATTTAATCTTGTGCAAAGAGCCCAGATCTCAGAGAGCAATGCTGCACATTACCTACTGTGCAGCAGACTCATCAGATAAAGAGGTTGAGAGGAATCTGAAAAAGAAAAGCAGAGCAAGGGTCAACCAATGACACAGATAGTTCTTTGCGAAAGAGCTGTTGCCCCTGCCTCCCCCCTGCTCCTTCCCTTCCATTTAGAAATGCCATAACAACACCATCTGAGGATAAATGCCACTCCATTGTGCAATCAATAAGGATTTCCTGATGAAGAAAAATTTCATATATTTTTTATTATGCCATACATTTTTATTTGTGTAGGTCATTTTTGAAGGAAGTGAGTATGCACTGAATATCCAAATTTTCTAGGAAAGAATTGAAAAATGACATATTCATTTTGTTTCCATCACTAAATAATGTGTTATTTTTTGTTTTAAGGTAAACCCAGATGTATTCAATGGATATAGAATGATAATAGATTTTTAATATATTCTGTGGTGAATTCAAATGGCATGTGTATATTATATAAAGAGTTTTCTAAGGCATATCTTTTTTGGCACCTTTATTTCTTACCATTTTTTTGTTTCTCAGATTATGTGCCATTTTAAACCTGGGAAATATATTTTTTTAATTATTGTACTCTTTGGAGCCAATAGGTCTAAATTCTGGAAGTAAAGTTGATGTAGGGGTAGGTTATTAGAAAGGCCTTTTGTGACTACTTGACCTAATATACTACACCGGCTTGTCTCTCTGCCTCACTGCATTGTTTCCTTCTTAGCCTCACATATATTCATGTTTATTGAATGCCTGTACCCACTAGAATGTAAGCTCTACAAGGGCATGAATTTAGGATGTTTATTCTTGGGTGCTTGGCTCCTGGAATTGTGCCTGGAACCTGGCAGATGCCCATTAATATTGGCTAAAATATAAGCATACATGAAAATTAGGTAGGACATTCTGGATCAATGATCTTTTGCTGTATATATTTTTCACTCTTAATTTCAGGAATTTTTTTATGTTTTAAGAAAATAGAGGTATTCCTTGGAATCTACACCGAAATACTGGTAATTTTAGGTAGGGAAGGAAAAATGACTTTTATAAGGATCTATGTTTGTAGTTAGTACTGACCCATAATTGTTCATAATCAAAGCGTATGCACATCTGCTTTATTTATCTAAGAGCAATAGTTCGCAGTTATCTAGCACTTACTAGGACTTGGTGCCAGGTGCTATTCTAAGCACTTTATCTGTGTTGTTCCATTTAATTCTCACAACATTTTCATTAAGTAGTATCTCAGGAAAATGACTCAGCCCTGTCCCGCCACCTGCATTTATGTTATTGCAAATAAAGCTTCCAGATGTCTCCCCCTGCCATGGGTGGGCAGCTCCCCTCTGCTTTCTCTCTCCAGATTCAGCCAGTTTAAGAGCCACACCATCTTTCCCCTTAGCTCGGACAGAATGAAGCATGGGAAACAGGAGGGGGAATGTGTGCAGGGACAAGTAAACTCACCAGCTTCCAAGGAGTAAATATTTCTCACAGGAAAGGGGCACTGTGATCTTGGGTAGGGAGTGGAAAAAGTTAGGAGAAGAATTTAAAAAACATTCAGTGCTTTATGTTATTTAAAGTTTTCCCTTTTGTTATCATGGGCCAGTAGATAAATAAATACATACATAAACTATAACACAGGGTAAATAACTTGCCATTTAAAAAACATTTGCTAACAATTCCTCTTAGAGAGAGAATTGCTCTGGAAATGCCTTTTTTGGGGTCAGTGTTTCTATCCTACAGGAATAGACAGAAATAAAGATTAGGGGAAGAGTTCACTGCTTTGAGGAGAAAAGTTGGAGAAGGAGGAGAGAAGGAAAACCCACCAAGATGGCTGGACTTAAGAAAGTGAGGGCCAAAAAGGTCCCATGGTAGTTGTGGTAGCGAGCCTTCAAGATGGTCCCCTAACAATCCCTTCTTCCTGGGGTTCACACCCAGTATTCACACGATGTGACTGTCCCCAACACTGTGCCACAGCTGGTCTGTGTGATTAAATATTGAATAGAATATGGCAGGAGTGATGCTGTATCACTTACAAGGTTAGGCTGTGAAAGACTACAATTTCTGTCTTGGACTTCAGTCTCTTACTCTCTCCTCCCCCACCCCCCACCTTGAGAATAATTGCCACACTGTGGGCAGCCAGGAGAAGCCTTGGTGTGGAATAGCATTATAGAGTGAATGCCAAGGCCCTGTTTGTGGGTGGTGGGTGGGACTCTGTTGTTGTTGTTGTTTTGTAAAGATATGTTTTTACTGATTTTAGAGAGAAAAAGAAGAGAGAGAGATAGAGAAACATCAATATGAAAGAGAAACATCGATCATCCTCTTGTATGCTACTGGGGATCAAGGCCACAACCAGAGCATGTGCACTGACAGAGAATCGAACCAGAAATTTGATGGTGCATGGAATGATGCTCAACCATTGAGACACACAAGCCAGGTAAGGGACTTTGGTTTTAATGTAAACACCTTTCTTTTCAGGTCCTGGGAACCCAGAGAAGGAGAATGATGAACACTGACTGTAGGGAAAGGAGAGTAAGCATTGCATGTGGTTTATTCACATACAGACTCGCTGGAACACCCATTCCTTCTTCCCAAAGGCTCCTCTTTCTCTGCACCTGGGATCTGGGGGGCTCCTATATTCCCTCTGAAACTGGAACATTTTGTAGATGTGTGGTCAGCAAAAACGTGGCTGCTTCTGCTGTTGCTGCTATCTTGCATCTCAGCAGAGACGCATTTCCAAGGGGTGAGGCTTTTCCAAGGGGCCCGGATGTTATTGGTACACATGCTGACTCTCTGCTCCATCGCACACAAGGCACAGAGCCCTGCCAGCAGCCTCTATTGCCACTGGGATGGAAGATGGGTCTCTTATCACCAGAGGAATCATTCTTTATTGAACTTCTCTTTCTTGCTGCTTTTATTTTTAACTAGCTCTTTTAATTTTTAAAAAACATGTTTACCCAAGGACATGTTTTTATTGGAAAAAAAGAGAGAGAGAGAGAGAGAGAGAGAGAGAGAGAGAGAGAGAGAGAGAGAGAGAGAGAGAGAGATGTGAGAGTCAAACATTAATCTGTTGCCTCCCACACATATCGAACCAGCAACCTGGGTATGTGCCCTGACGAGGAGGCGAACCTGGTGGACAGAATGATATTCCAACCAACTGAGCCCTCCAGCCAGGCACCAGCCCTTTTTCTGATGAAAATATTTGTAACTGAATCAGAGGACAATAAATGGGTCTATTCAATGTTACACCCCAAAAATCCCACAGCAACAGTATTCAATGTGTGCTCCAGATGGAACCAGAAGCAGCTCCTTTTAGCTGTAATCTACCCAGGGCATTTACTGGGAATTAAGCATTAGCCTTGGCCCTTGCCTGCTTTTTATGTACTTGTTTCCAGGGTCCCAAGCTCAGCCTCCAGTTCTGAGTGTTCTTTCCCATTCCTCCCAGTCGATTCAGGATTCTCATACTGCAAGGAATCCCTGCTTTTGTTCATGAGAGTTGGACAAAGACTGGGTTTCAGAGTTGGAAGAAATCTTAGAAAGATATCTAATTTTGCTCCCTTGCTTTGCACAGAACTAGAGAGGTGAAGTAATTTGTCTGTAAGTTCACATCTAGTTGGGGGCAGAGCTGGAATCAATTCTCGCTCTCTGAGCATCGAAGTCAGAGTTCTTTCCACTGGAACGTTCATTCATCCCTCCAGAGGGATTCCCCAAATAGTAATTATCACCTCAGGGAACTGACAGGGGGTTTCTATAATATATGTGTGGTCAGCAAAATGTGGGGCAGTTTTTAAGCAACTAAAAATAGACCAGAAGAGAAGTACATCTTTTCTGCAAAATTGAATTTATTGGAGGAAGTGTAATTTATATCCACCATACAGACTCAAGATTAATCTAATATAAACAAGTAATGGAGAATTAAAATTTTCCACTTTATTCTTGAGAATATGTCTAATTGCTTCCTCTTTCTTGATAATGAGTAAGATTTTTTATTGTTTCTGACAGTTCCAGTATTTTCAAGACAAAAAATGTGCAGTTTCTTGAGGTTGACATTCCTCAACGGATTATTTCTACTTAATCCATTAAATAAATGTTAATCATTTGTGTACTATAAAAACAAAAAAAAATATACTTTCCTCTCTCATCTTGGTGGTCTTAGGATAACTGGCCTCACCCATGAGTTGCTTCAGGGAAGGAAAGAGCTCTGGCTGGCCCTGGGAGACAGTGAGCTTTGCAGAACAGGGACTATGTGACCCATCTCTCCACCATGATTGTCCCTTGCTGTATAAATGGCCATTTTTAGTCTTAAACATTGTGGAAACCAAACATTCCCCAAGGCCTGTGGAAATTCTGTTTATATCAGCAAGATCATTTCATTCCAGGGACTTCTAGTCTTCAGTCACCTGGCATGTTATGTAAGCAGTGCTTCATCTGATGGAACATGTAGACACGTTGTGCCTATGAAGAAGCAATGACCTCAGATGTGGGGAGATCAGAAACCAAACTGGGCTTCCCCATGCCCTGTTCTGGACACTCCAGCTTCCTGAGCAAGAGGGTTCATTGCTATTCCTTAGCTATACATGGCATGATGGTAACTAGGAAAGGACTGGAAGATTTAGAAGCCAGGCTTAGTTTCAGGGATGTATTGTATGAGAGAATGTCACTGAGTTCCCCTGTCACTCCTAGCTAGGAGTTTTGGGGGAAGCTGTTGCCGCCTGGATTCTGAATGCTGGGGCATGGTCACTAGTCTAACCTCCTACTTAGTCCTCACAGGGGTGGGCAGGCTGTCAGTGAAGTACCTCCCTCTCCCCAAGTAGATGCTTCCGCCCTTTTCTGCTTCAGCAGACTCTCTAAAGATCAGAGAATAGTAACTAATGTAGGCGTGATCTCTATGAGAAGCTCCAAGGAAGTCAAAGTGAAAATTTGATATGAGGAAAAAAATTAAGTTTCCCTTTTTGGATGAACTCTAAGGCAGTTCATTAGTATGAAAGGGGTGAGTACAGCTTGGGAGCTGGGGAAAACTAGGTTCAAATGCCAGATCTGCCACTTATTGTGTGACCACAGACAAATTTCAAAACCTCTCTAAGCCCAGTTACCTGATCTGAAAAGTGGGGGAAATAATTTATATATTACAGGGCTTCTATAATGAAAAACTGATAAAGAATACAAAATTCATGACTCAGTAAACATGAGCTGTTATTATAGTTAAGCTTTGTGATATAAAATATGACCCAGTTTAGCCTCTCTCATTTTTCAGATGAACAAACGTGAGGCTCAGAGATGTTATGTTATGTTCTGATTGCCAGACAGCCATAGGTCATGGTATTTACAATTAGCTCCTGTCATCCCGAAATACAGTTCAATGCCTTTCTATATCATACTTTAAATCAAAATTGAAATGTGTCTCCCCAAACCATGAAAAAAAAATCAAGTGAAAAAAATGGTGTGTATTTTTCAAAATATTTCTGATGAATAAACTTAAATATAATCTTGTTTTATTTGTTGCCTTCAACTTATGACATCCGATCTGTGCAAGTGTGTACTTAATAACTAATTGTTGACTAACTGAAGAAAGCTAGAGTTGATGGTTTGAGAGGAGTTAATATTAATTAATTAATTAATGCATTGTTTCCCCCAAAACAGGCACAGTTAAGGATAGCAAGTCTCAGTTTTATTTTTACCGTAAAAGTTTTTCTATTCCAAGAACAAGGAGACTTTTTTTTTCATGAAGTCAGATTAGTGAAAGTCAAATTGTATGAACTTGTTTGAACTATGGGATTAAGCTAGAAGACCTGCCTGCCGATAGGATTGTGGGATTAGAGGTCACCAAGAAGGTAGAACTTGTGCATCAGTTGAATACCATATTGTTTACTGCTTGGAATAAAATCCCCTCTGCTGCTGCTCTTAAGCACAGCTTCATACCAATTACTTAGGTCCAAAGTTTACTTCCGATTCCAGCCTTAACAGACAAGTGCTGAGCCCATCAAGTTTTATTGCAGTCAACACATCTCCCTTCCAGAAGCAACTGGTCACAGCCATTTCCAACACAAAGCTGCTTGGGACACCCTTTCTTCTTTTATAGTCTGTTTCCAGACACTCAGGGACCCATAAAGTTAACTTATAACCAAGTCACAGCCATGACCAGCGCTGTTGTTTTTGTGTTCACCCCTAAAGCTTCCTGGTTTCCCCGTCAGGGCCTGCAGCCTTTTCCCAGGATGTGCACACTTGGAGGCAATGAATCATGCTGTCGGTCCCTCCTTGGGTCACACCTTTTGTCCAACCCCTGGGTCCTTAACCCAAACTGTTTCTTTAAATATTCTCCAAATACAGATTTTTCTGGTTTGCCCGTAGGAATGGCCATACTGTGTTTAATGCCTGGCGGAACCCTGATTATGGAGATGTGGCTCCTGCTTGGTGAGTTGGGGTCAAGGCACACTGTGGGCTCCAACCACCTGTGCAAACAAAACAATGATCAGTTGATATTTCTAGCTTCATGTCCATGTGGTGTCATTTACAACCTAATTTGCCTTTAACTCCCCTTCCTCTTTAAATAGGATGAAAAAATATATATGAATGAAAGAGCAATAGAATAACTTGGCCTGAAGGCAGGGTGAAATTTGAGAATTATTTAATTTAAAAGAAACTTATTCTGGTGTGAAGTTCATAAATGACCCAGTATCTATGATTACTAAGTCACTCAACCTTCTCATTTAAAATATTTGGATAGGTAAGTAAAGGTCCTTGATTCCATCAAGGTTGTGAAGATAGTTAAAGGCGGGGCCAGGGTTAGAACTGTCTTCTTACTCCCAGTCCGGTGTATTTCTCATTACACAATACTATACTCCATCAAAATCTAATTTCATTTTGTGGCAGAAAGATTGACTTCACAAACAGGGAGAGAGTAATGAAATGTGTTTTGGTTTCAGTAAAGCTGGTAACTATCTCCCGCAACATATTAATAAATGAAGAAAAAAATAGGGGTTAAATCTCATCATAGAAAACACAATGTTAGAAAATTATGATTTACAGAATTTTAGAACTGGAAGGTACGTTATAAAAGAATCATCCAGCACAGTGAGTTTCACATTGTGTTCAGTGGAACCCTACGGCACAAAGGGCCTTCTCTAGCTAGGGGAAGAGAGTGTGTGGGACCTGGAGCCTTCTCCCTCAGGGCCACAGGAGCAAGCCAGTCTTCATCTGTTTTATAAGTTGGGGTTTCACGTTACATTTTATTTTAAAAGATGAATCTACTTCTATAGAAAGTTTGCAAACCCTAAACCTAGTTCAAACACCTTAATTTACAGATGAGAATATGGTGCCCTTGAATCACGCCCTTGTGTGATTGAAAAGCAAGAACAATCCCATTTTAGGGATGTAGAAACCAAGATTCAAATCTTAAGTTATTTGTAGAAAATTATGGATTTCATCAAGTGGCAGAACCAGGATTGGCACCAAGTATATATATTTTTATTCATAGCCTGTGACTTTTCCCATCTCTTCGCATTATTTCACATTAAAAATATGTGAGTGAGTTGCCGAAACCAGTTTGGCTCAGTGTATAGGGCGTCAGCCTTTGGACTGAAAGGTCCCGGGTTTGATTCCTGTCAAGGGCATGTACCTTGGTTGGGGGCACATCTCCAGTAGGGGGTGTGCAAGAGGCAGCTGATCGATGATTTTCTCTCATCGATGTTTCTAACTCTCTATCCCTCTCTCTTCCTCTCTGTAAAAAATCAATAAAAATATATTAAAAAATATGTGAGTTACCTTATTGCTCCATGATCAGATAAGTCCCCCAAAAGAATGAGGAACCAAAAGATAGGAGATTGAGGGGAGCAGAAAAAGAGAAAGCAACAATCAACTAATGATGACTTACTCCTGCAAGGAAAACAGGTTGATCCATTCTCCCTTTCTTTGCTCATGAGTCCACTTCTTTATGCAAGTGCCTCGCTGCAAAGCTGTATCTCCAGGACCCAAACAAAGGTGTGCATCTAGTTAAAGCTCTGTAACTATTTGTTGAATCTTCCTTACATCTTCAAAACCCTTTGCTGGTCAAAACCCTTTGCTGGTCAAGAGTTTATGTTTAAAAATCCAGTATTTGTCAAATTAGCATAAACATAATTACCAGATATAGATTTGTTTTCACACAGGGTATGTGCACAGGCCTGTTCACTGACTGAACCCAAGAACTCAGCTGGCATTGCTGGAAGGAAGGAAGAAAACATGGTACAGAGCGGGTCACTACTCAAAGCCGCCTTGCCCTGGCCAATCCCCACGGTGCCTGGGTACCAGTCAAAGTCCCAGTGGCAACTGGCACTGCTGGCCTCTGTTCCCTGACATAGAGAAGTGCAAAACCTGCCCATGAGCTGCTGGGCAGATGTTCAGCTCCCCTCTGTGGTGGTCTGACCCTGAATGAGCTCAAACAGGAACAAATAAGCCCTGGGGTCAGAAACCTTCTATCACATCTTCCCTAGAGTGGTTAGCATTTGCTGTAGATTACCACAGAGCACTGTACAACACCTTTCCCTAGGGAACTTTAAGAGTAGGATGGGCCCGGCCCGCAGGTTGGAATGCTCCTGTCTCACTTTACCCCGGTATCTTGTTGTAGTCTTTCAAAAAGCCCCAAGCAGGGCAGTGCATTGGATGCCCTTCTGAAGACACCTGTTCTTCAGGTTCGTTTTAGAGAAAGAAAGCACAGGGTGGACTCTTACACAACAAAAGCGCATTATAAGGCCACCACCACCACACCACCACCACCACCATCACCACCACACACACACACACACACACACACACACACACACACACCCTATTAACAGGGGGAAATATGTGCCTGCCCATGAGACCGGAGAGGGAGGGTCTGATGGAGACCAAGTTGCCTCGGGGGGTCAGCCCTGACACTGAGTGTTGGGTCGCCCTCCCCTGCTCTCAGGAGCCGGCTGGTGTATGTCACCCAGTGGCATCACCGCAGAAGTCATCAGATGCACTTCTGGATGTGGCTTTTCCATTTACAATAATTAAAACCAACTACCAAGCTGATTTTTTCCCTTTGACTCCATTCCTGACTTCCAGCTGCTTTGGCCTCTGGGGGCCAAGTCTTGACTCTGTCTGGGAGGAGGAGCTACGGTCTTAGCTACCTGCACGATCAGCCACGGCCAGGACCCTCGTTATTCTTTTTGTTTCAACCCCCTTATTGGGTCCAAGTGGCAGTGCCAGCCCTAAGGCGCTGGCAACGCAACAAGTGGCTGGTGCAGGGGGAAGGGAGGGGAGACCGATGGGCTGGGTGGTGGGGAGGGAAAGGGGGGCCCCCTGCCTGCTCGTCCTCCGCTTCCACCCGCCGCCCTGGGTCGCTGCCTTGGAGTGTGCGAGGGAAAGTCCTATGTTAAAACGCTGCTATTTTCAGTGCTTGGCTCCCCCTCCGCGCGAGGGGCTCCCGGCTGGAAGGCACCCTCCCTTCCCTTCCCGCCCCACTTAGCGGGTGAGAGGCTGCCTCCGCTCCCAGCCCGCCACTCTGAGGGCGGCGCGCACGGACCACTGGACTCGCGCTCCCATTGGCTCTGCCTGTTGCTAACCCACGTGACCGGCGCCGGTGCGCCCCGCCCCCGGACTTCGCCCCCTCCACCCCGCCCCCTCTAGGCTCTGGCTCAGCGGAATCCAGAGGCACCCGACCCTCCGCCGCCCGCCCCGCTGCCTGCGCCGCCGCTGCCGCCCAGAAGGTGGCAGTGCCGCGCTGTTTGTGCCCGGCCGGGGTCCCAGCCAGCTGCACTGTCTGGTAGATGCCTGCGCCCGCCGCGACCTCCTGCAAAAGTTTTCATGAATGCAAACACGCCCAGGCCTTGGGCTCCCCCAGGCAGCCGGTCCGCAACCTTCCGATTTCGAGGGGACCCCCTGCTCTTCATGGCTCCGATGGCATCTCCCTTTGTCCCCAACTCAGAATCAGGACTTGGGCCTGTAATTGAAGCCAGGTCAGTTGAGATTTGCAGGAGTGTTTTGTTTGTTTTGTTTTAGGGACCCTATGCTGAGAATGGATTCTTAAAGAGACACACAAGCAATCCGACAATTATTCTTTGTGTCTTGAGAGCCTTCTTGCCAGAGAAGCGCCCCTTTCCGAGGTGGAATCGTTCCCTGCACCGGTGTCCTGGGATCCTGGCCGGCTTAAGGAGAGGAGGACACGGAAGCCTCCGCTCTGCAGCTGTCCCAGGATGCCCTTAATTCCAGGCACACGGAGAGATAAGCTCCTCTGACCTCATTTGACACCGCGGCAGGCGCCGGGCGTCCTCATTTAGTGTGTGAGGCATTGCAGGGCCCACATTTCTCTTGCTCAGGGCATGCTTTTTTTCTTCCTTCGTTTTTTTCTCCTTGGTTGTGACTATGTCCCCCACAGCTGCCCAAACCCCCTTCAATACCTCACCTCAGGCTGTATGATTGGAAAGAATCTAAGGATCTAGGAGAAGCCAGCAGTGAACTTTTTACATGTTGTGCTTTTTCATCTACTTTGAGATAAGTGAGGAGGGCTCTAGAGAACAGCCGGGTGTCTCCTAGATTTGTGGGACATAGGGATCCATGCGACCTGAGGGCAGAGAAACCTGTTTGCTGTGGTGGGAGAAGGAGGTATCTGGAACAGCCTCTACTTCCAAGAGTTGGCAAGGTAAACATGCACTCACTCTTCCTGTTGACAGAGTGGACCTACTTCCCCTGGCAGGGGCAGGTCAAAGTGAGCAGCACAAATAGGACCCCTGGAGGAACAGGGTGTGGCCAGCCAGCACAGGCTGCCTTGGACCGACCTCTAGCTGTGGGGGAGGGGCATGGAAAAAACCTCAGACGTTCTTTCCCCCAAGAGTAGGCATCAGCATTTGTACATTTGCCACCAATCCCTAATTACAAGTGAGCCCTCGAAGAGTTTTGTACTTCGGGTCCTGAGAGACCTGTACCACCAACCAGTGACAGGAGAAGGCTGAGGATCCAAGAAGGAACCAACACAGATCGTGTTCTCTCAACTGCAAATTCCCATGCCTAAGCCCGCCTCCAGCTGTCACTGCTACATGAGATGGTCAAATTTTAAATTTTGATTAGAACCAGCTCTTTAATATCTGAGAATTAAGGCGATTCAGAGAAGATTGTCAGTGAGACTTCATCCTTAGGTGACAATAACACGGACAGCAGCAAATACATTATTCACGTCGCACTTGGTGTTTCACATGGATTAACTCATTTAGTCCTCAAACAGCCTTGAGAGAGAATCTTATTATTGCCATTTTGCAGATGAGGAGGCTGAGATCCACTGAGGTTAAGTACATAGTGCAAGGTTTGTAGCTTGTAAATGCAAACCCAGGATTGTAATCCTGGCTTTGGAGTCTAGGTGTGGAACTAAAGTGCTTCTTCATCTGGGAATCTTTTTTTCCGGTCACCTGGTGTGAAGGCCCAAGTCTAACTGCCCTGTCTGAGAACCTTCCTGACTGTGCCAGCTGGAGGAGCTCCCAGGGGAGTGGTCCTGTGCAGAGAGAGCATCACCGTGGACAGTGAAGACACCTTCTGAGGAACCTGGGGCACATCTGGTCCATGCTGGCAACTGCTCTATTGAAGATGGTCATGATATTTGTAACTATCCAGAAGTCATTTGGAGTTCAGTCAAAAGTAGTGATCTAGCTAAGAGAAACCATTTTTTGGTAAAAGGAAATAGGGTGCATTCTATCAGAATGATACTAGTTTTTCTTCAGTGGTTTAAAAACTTGTTTTAAATGTAAGTCCAAAGAAAAAAATTCCCCCAAAAGGTAAATCATGGCAGCCTTACTAAGAACACATTATTCGAAGGAATCTTGGCTGGGTAAGACTCACCTGGAAGTATATGTTCTTTTTAAAAATACAGTCATTTTCTAATCATGCTCATCACTTTATATCCAACTTTCATTTATATGCTTTCGATACAACTAGATTATGAAATGGGAAGAGAGAGAGAGACTTTCACTTCTTTGTATTTCCTTTCATGTAACTTGGTGACTTGCACATAGTAAGTATAAAATAGGGATGTTAACCTTGTATGTTGGGAAAACTTTCTACTTGAGTAGAATTAAGAGGGGAGTCATGGCCATGCAGATAAGCCGGGGTGCAAGGCTGAAGAAGAAGTACCAGAGTAGAATAACATGAGAAATACTTGACCTACTTGAAGAGAGCGTCTCTTGGGGGCAGAGTTTATCTAGTGAAATCATGGGAGCTATAATTAGAAAAGGATGTTTGATGAACAGATTGAATCTTTATCTTCTAGGCCAGTCATTTCTATTTTTTTTTTTTTTTTTTTTTTTTTTATTACTAGAGATTTTCCTCTGCTTCCTCCTACAAAGGACCCTAAAACAGAAACACAATATGTAGAGCAGATAAAAGTAAAAGGTCTCTGGCCAAAGTCATGGATGCGGAGACCTAGGACTGGCTCCCTCCATGGGATCCCTGAGGTACACACTCCTGGTGCCTCTGGGGAATCCTTGGCTCTTCCAAAGCAGTTTGAGCCATTAGTATAGACACCAGGAAGCCCTCAGACCGTGTGCTTATTTTGGGTCTTTATGTAAGTGCAGCCTCCAGCTCCCTGTCAGTTCCAGATCTGCTCTTCACGACTTCCATCTCTCCTCTTTCCCGGGAGTGCTGTGGGATACCCTGCCAGCAGCCACTCTCCTTTCTTCCTCGCTGATGGAGCCACGGTAACCTGTGCAGCCGTGCATTCAGTGACAGTATTGAATCATGATTGCTCTAAGGCAGGGATTGGTCAAATCCAGCTGCCGACTCTTAGTAAATGAAATTTTATTGGAACACAGGCATCCTATTGTTTACCTCTTATCTATGGCTGCTTTCATGTTACAACAGTAGTATTGAGTAGTTGTAACAGAGAGCCTTTCGTTAGCAAAGACTAAATTATTTACTATCTGGCCCTTAACAGAAAAAGTTCGTAGGCAACCAGGCAATCCCATTCTCCTTTGCCAGGATTAAGGATAGACATAGTCACTTTTGACCAAAGAAATGTAAGGTAAAGTTTGCTGGACATATCTTTCTTCCAGATAAGAAAGAGAAACATGAGGAGAAAGTTATTTTTGTCTTCTTGCCTTCCATTCTATCACATGAGTATATGATGTCTGGAGCCGTGGCAACCATGTTGTAATCATGAAGAAGAATTGATGAGCCAGATTTCTCATTGGTACCTTTAAGTCTCCAAACCTACCACAGGACCATCTACGTTCAGACCTCTTCCTGAGCAAGCAAATTCCAATGGTTTAAGTAAGTCTTCATTGAGTGTGTGTTACTTGCCACTATATGTAGAATAAATTAAGATATTTTGTTTAAACCCTAATACTAAAAGGCAGAGTGTTTTTATGGAAGTTGTGCCAATGGAGTGCAATATAGCAAATCTAATTGATACTAATACTGATAACCAATAATTACTGAAAACTTATAACATGCCAGTCACTGTACCCAGTACTTTACAATCATTTTTCATTATCACAAAACCTTAGGGAAACACTTTCATTATGACTTCCATTTTACAGATGAGGAAAGTGACGTTTAGAGAAATCTAATGATTTTCTCAGTGGCAACAATTAAGTTCAAATTTGCACCCAAATCTGCTGACTTCAAAAGCCAAGGTCTTAAAAAAAAAAAAAAAAAAAAAAAAAAAAAAATATATATATATATATATATATATATATATATATATATATATATATATTATTTTTTTACAGAGAGGAATTGAGAGTGATAGAGAGTTAGAAACATCAATCAGCTGCCTCCTGCAACCCACCCACAGACTACTGGGGATGTGCCCACAACCAAGGTACATGCCCTTGACTGGAATTGAACCTGGGACCTTTCAGTCCGCAGGCCGATGCTCTATCCACTGAGCCAAACCAGTTTCATCAAAAGCCAACGTCTTAACCACAATTTTACACTACCCTCTCTACTTTAGACCTGAGGTCAAATTCCAACTCCTTCACTTAGCAGACAAGTTACTTAGTCTTCTTGAGCCTCAGTTTTTCTGTACTATTGTAAAGATAATACCTTCCTCACAAAGGAAAGTTTCTGCTCCCATGCCTGAGACACAGTGGGTCACTGCTTACATGCTTGTTCTTTAGGGGTAAATGGATGGATGGCAGTTAGTGAGCTACAGGGGTAACCACAAGTCAGAAAAGAGAGTAGCCAGAGAAGTGAAAATAGACTTCAGTGAGCAGAGAAAGACACACCAGTTCCTGAAAAATCAAAGGCGGCCTGGAGCAGGGTGGACAAGGGAGAGCGTGACACGGTGGGAACCAGGACGCGCATTCCTGGCTTCAGGAATATTTGAACAGGAACTTGACAATCTTACGGTTCAGCTATGTCCTGAGAGTGTTTTCTAGTCAATTGTCCTGTCTCCAGGTGCTTTGAATAATTACAAAGAACTGAACAAAAGGAAATTCCTTTGGTCATAATCATTCCCCTTTGTGCAAAACTGAGTATGTGTCCTTCAGTGTGTAGGTCTTTGGTCCGATGACATTGGCATGCTGGCATCTTCCTGACTGTGGCGAGGCCATTCGCTATGGTGCATGGAAATCTGAGGGCTCTGAGGAAGGATCAGAGATGACCCTTTTGGTTATTAGCTTAATTTGGTGATTTCCTCTCTGAGATTTGTTGCACAGTTTTTAAGGGAAAAGAACAATCAAAACCAGTCTGCTTAAAAAAGCTTATGAAAAAATATATGACATTTAGAGTTAAAAACAAACAGATTTAACTGTTAGGACTATTTTTTTTTTTTTAAAGAGAACAAAGGAAAGCAAGAGAAACGACCCCAATGGCTTACTATGTAGCATCCAGATGTTTAGCATCAACCATGCTAGATGAGGGGGTGACGTTTTCAGTCTTCTTCTGGTTGCTTTGGCTGTGAAAGAGAGAGTATGGAAAAAGCCTCCTCCTTCCTCTCTCTGGACTTGCCCTTCAGAGATCCGTGAAGGTTCAGTTACATTTTTAAGCTTAGATGTGGCTGATTCCTAATAAACACATTCCTTAGAGGCAGCACGGGCTTGAGAAGCTTCTGAAAATCGTCTGATGATTGGTTTCAGGTAGACAGAGTAGTGGGCAAAAGAAATTCTCCTTCCCATTCAGGTGTTTTAGGCTCAGGTAGACCTAGAATTGTTGTATCGTGAACGCACTAATCTGACATAATATTGAAATATGCCTGTGGGCTTGTAACAGGTGACAGCTGCTCTTCAGAGTGATGGATAGATGTCCACGCTTCAGCCTGCTTTGTTTGTCAGCGTGTATGTTTGTTCCTGCCGGAAATGCCAGTGAAGGGCAGCCGGCACGTTCTGCTAGAATACGAAAACCGAGACCTGATTAGTGGAAGCGTTTGTTGAAAAAGCATTTTCGCTGCGCACTAATCTCTACATATCCTGTGGGGAAATCCTTTCAATCCCACACCTGATAAATAAATCTGGCAAGTGCATAAACACCCTGGGAGGCTCTCGCTGATATATAATTCCACCTGTTACGGGAGTTCTGCTGGCCTCCGAGCCCAGGCAGCGTTGTGGACCTTGCAGACCGACCTGGAACAAAGCCTGCCAAGGAAAAGAAATGCGTGTGGCGACCCCACTGACTCTGAGCACTTGACTACAGCCTTTCACAGGAACCGAGGGGGTGCTCAGGGCCAATGTCGATGTCCTGGATTATGGTTGTTATGATTTGGCACTTTTGTTGAACTTGAATACTCCACTAGGCATTGTATAATGCTGCAGATCAACAACACCGTGCTCTTTTTCTTCTTGATTTCCACTCAGGGCAAGGGTAGGGGTCCTGAAGCTGCTACAAAATCCTTTTTAAAAGTTAGAATGGAGTCTGCAAACACTTGCTCTTTTTTAAAGCCGTGCAGTCTCCCCACTGTCCTGCAGGAGTGCCATAATGCTGCTCCTCTAAGGTCCAGACACACCCACGTTATGGTGATTATCTTGTAGGTCCCAGAGGACACAGGTCATGCTTTTTCATCTTTGTAAAGATTGGTGCCTGGGAAATCCATTACAAATTATGTATTTATTAGAGGCCCGATGCATGAAAATTCATGCACTGGAGGGTGGGGGGTGGGATCCCCTCAACCTGGGCTGCCCCCTCTCACAGTCTGGTAGCCCTCAGAGGTAGGATGTGACTGGGTGATCAGGGGAAGGTTACATCCCATCATACCTCTGCTGCTGCCACTCTCAGCAGCACAAGCCTCGACCAGCCCTGGTTACCTGAGCCTCAGGCAGCCCTGGAAGGTTGGGAAGCCGCCATCTGAGGCTTGCCTGCGCCTTGGGCTACTGGAGGTGGACTGGCTCAGTCTCTCATGAGGCTGCAGGCAGAATGTCAACAGAGGCTGCATTCATCGGAAGGTTTGACTGGGGTTGGAAGACATGCCTTCAATATAGTGCACGCATATGGCTCTTGTCACGAGGCCTTAGTTCCTCAAGACATAGGCCTCTCCATATGCTGCTTGAGTGTCCTCAGCATGTGGCGTTCACTTCCCCCTCGTGGGTGACCCAACAGGAGGAGCAAGCAGATACCTCGGTGCCCGTCTCTAAAGTTGCCCACCATCACTTCTCCTTTATTCTGTTCATTAGAAGTGAATCCCTAAGTCCAGCCAATATTCAAGGGGAGGCGAATTAGGCTTTGCCTCTTGAAAGGAGAGGCATCGAAGACTTTGTGGACATACTGTGTAAACTCATCACAGAGTTATTGCTTCAATTTGAAAAGGACGGTTTGAACACTACTTGGCCTTTCCAGATGCGCATGTTAAATGCATAAACCCTGCTTGCTCTGTGCTCTGTAAGTCTCACAGTGTAAGGAATCTACATACAATTACCCAATATTAGAAAGAAGTTGTCTGAAATCAGGACCTGTGGTTTTGGGTGTTTGACCTTGTACCCTCTATTTTGAAACTGAAATCCATTTGCAGCCTCTCTACCGAAGAACGACAGTAACTCTCACTGTTAGCTATGCTAAGTGTTCCACGAATACAAATTCATTAAATGCTCACAACTACCCTATGAGCCAGGCATCCTTGTCATTCTCCCTATTGTACAGACAGGGACACCAAAGGCTGAAGGCATTTGCTCAGAGTCACCTGGCAAGTACAGGATAGCACTGGGGCCTGAACCCAGGGAGTCTGTTCTCACCACGGTGCTCAGTGCCTCTCCCTTCAGGGAGACTCTCTCCACCCAAAACTCCTGAAGTCAAGCTTAGACGTATGCTGTGTAGCTTCTCCTTTAAGTCAGAATATTTCAAAACCACTCTGCAAAGTAGGACAGGACTGAGGTCTGGTATTTATCCTCACTACCACCTTGGGTCCCATTTTAGACCACCCACTGCTGTCCCTCATTCTGGGTTTCGGAACGCATTCTCTTTCAGGCCTCTTCAGACCTGGTGACGGTAACAGCTCTCCACTGTGTGACAGGCAGAATAATGGTCCCTCTTAGATGTCCGTCCTAGTCCCTGGAGCCTGTGAATATGGCAGAAAGCAAGTTATAGATGTGATTAAGTTAAAGGTCTTGAGAAGAATAGATTATCCTGGACCACTCAGATGGACCTGAAATACCGGGATCCTAATGCGGGAGAGTCAGAGTTGGATAGGGATTTGAGAGTGCTGTGTTGCTGGCTTTGAAGAAGGAGGAAGGGGCCTTGAGCTAAGGAAAGTGGGCAGCCTCAAGCAGCTGGAAGAGACAAGGAAACAGAGTCTCCCCAAGAGGCTTCAGGAGTGAGGCCTGCTGACACCTTGATTTTTGCCCAGTAAGAACCATTTTGTACCTGTGGCCTCCAGAATGGTAAGATAATAAATCTATGTTGTTTTAAGAAGAAAAAAAAATCTGCCAAGACTGATGAAAACCCACCCTGCTGTTTTTATCTGATTCAATAACAAATGAAGAAGCTACATCTTCTTAGAGAGTCTGTAATTACATAAATTTAGCACATGCTTAAGTCTCAGACATGCAAGCCCAGGGATACAGCCCTGCTTTCAAGAAACTAAGAAACTCATTGGGAAGAAAAGGTGCACACCCGTAAGGCAAGCAAGAGAAAAACATCTGTTTAAGGGCAAATGTGTGCAGCACTGATAACAAGCACTGGGACAGTATGAACCAGGTCAGATCAAGAAGGGCTGGGGCCGCTGAGCTTCTTCTAAATTCTGCTGTATGGACTTACCATGTCTAAAAGGCTGTGGAGGAAGCAAGAAAATCACCTTCCTGCAGGCAGCCCCTAGACAACATCCCAGGTATAAAACAGCCCTCTCCTTTCCCACTGGCCTCCTTTTGTTGGTTTAGAGCAGCCTCAGGTGAGCCCCGCCTTCCCCACTTGCCCACTTTTTTGTGCCAGCACCTAGAATGGTCCAGAGGTGGAGAACCATGTCTGAAGCTCTACCCAGAGTTTCACACACTTCCTGGTCCCTCACACACCTCCCTTGCATTCACCTGTGTTCACCAGTCTTTAGAGATGAGCATCCACAAGATAAGGAAGCTTTCTCTTCTCTTTACAGGTACCTCCTACAGCCTGACTTACACTCACCAGGTAAAAGGGCTGAGGAGGATAAAGAGGTCAGACTATGAACCTCTCATCGGTACTAAGCCGACCTCAAGGTCTAATGGAATCTAATGAAGGGCCAGGCTGTGAGCTGGGGAGCTAGGAGTTCAGAGCGTCTCAGGCAGGGAGAAAGCATCCCCAGAGCCCAGGAGGCAGGAATGGACATGCGGTGCAGAGGAATAGCGGAGAGGTGGACTTACTTGGGGTAGAGGCTTCCCTGAAGGAAGAGGGAAAAGGGGCGTGAGCTGAGCATGATGGAGCTCTGCTGCTGGGAATGCTGTCGTGCTGAGTACATGTTTGGGGTCCCATTCAAAGAAGTGACTGAATTATTTTACTTCCCACTTTTAGCCCAGTTTTTGACATTATCTAAGGGTGGCTAAAGAAATGGAAGGCAGCCAAAACCGGTTTGGCTCAGTGGTAGAGCGTCGGTCTGTGGACTGAAGGGTCCCGGGTTCGATTCCGGTCAAGGGCATGTACCTGGGTTGTGGGCACATCCCCGGTGGGGTGTGTGCAAGAGGCAGCTGGTCGATGTTTCTCTCTCTTTGACGTTTCTAGCTCTCTATCTCTCTCCTTTCCTCTCTGTAAAAAAATCAATAAAATATATTTAAAAAAAAGAAAAAAAAGAAATGGAAGGCAGTTGCAGGAGGGGCCTCTAGGGCCAATGTGGGAAATTCCCAGTCCCCACAGCCCCCATGCCTCTTCCTACAGGGTTCCAAGTGCTGCCCTGGAATCCTAAGAGGATATTGTGCTCCAGGAATCCTAAGAGTTATTGCCAGGCCTTGGGGATTATTAATATACTTACTGAGCAGAATAGCATCCTGGTGTGTGCTGGTATGTTCCAGGGCGGGCTGCTAGGCTATTTGTTACATTTTCCAGGAGGCTGCCTGGAGCCCAGGGCCTGCTGTAAGTTTTGCAGCTGATCACATAGGTGTCTGACCATGTTAGGGTTGAACTTGTGCCTGGCTGTCATCTTGCAGTCCCATGAAAAACATTTGTTGGGTTGCATGCAGAAGGCAGCGATCAATGATTCTCTCTTATCATTAATGTTTCTATCTCTCTATTCCTTTCTCTCTGAAAATAATAAAAATTATTTAAAAAACCGTTTGTCTGCTTTTCTATTTATAGCTGAATTCTCTGATCCCTGCTATGTGGATAGCCTATATAATAAAGAGGTAATAAGCAAATTGACCATCATGCCCTCACACAAGATGGCCACCCCCATGTCCTTACAAGATGGCTGCCACAAGATGGCTAGCAGGGAAGGGAAGTTGGGGGCAATCAGGCCAATAGGGGAGCAGTTGGGAGACAATCAGGCTTGGTGAGCCTTGGTGAGTGATTAGGGAGTGATCAGGCTGGCAGGCAGAAGTGGTTAGGGGCAATTAGGCAGGTAGGTGAGCAGTTGGGAGCCAGCAGTCCTGGATTGTGAGAGGGATGTCCAACAGTCCGTTTATGGGCAGTTGGAAATCCTTCAAGGGGTCCCAGATTGAAGAAGGTGCATGCTGGATTGAGGGAAACCCTCCCTTCTCCACTCCAAGTGCATCATTTTCATGCACCAGGCCTCTAATCAAATATAAATTATTCCAACCCCGGTCTTTGCGGGTTTAGAGACTAAGCCATTAGTGTGTTTTTCTGAGTGATATTCATGAGGTATTTTCCGAGGAGATGATTTGCATTTTGTTCCTCCACAAGAGATCATGACATTTCTTTTCTTTCTTTCTTTCTTTCTTTCTTTCTTTCTTTCTTTCTTTCTTTCTTTCTTTCTTTCTTTCTTTCTTCCTTCCTTCCTTCCTTCCTTCCTTCCTTCCTTCCTTCCTTCCTTCCTTCCTTCCTTCCTTCCTTCCTTCCTTCCTTCCTTCCTTTCTGTATATTTTATTGATTTTTTACAGAGAGGAACTGAGAGAGACAGAGAGCTAGAAACTTCGATGAGAGAGAAACATCGACCAGCTGCCTCCTGCACACCCCCCCCCCCCCACACACACACACTGGGGATGTGCCTGCAACCAATGTACATGCCCTTGACCGGAATCGAACCTGGGACCCCTCACTCTGCAGACCGACTGAGCCAAACCGGCTTTGGTGATCATGACATTTCTTTGGTTCCTTAGCACTGATATGGAGAAGGTGGTCTGTTTTGGAGGCAATATCTCATCTAGAATTTCCATCACTTTTGTAAGTGGGGAGGGGGACATTTATACAAACTATAAGTAAACTGGTTCCTTACTAAAATATTATTTAATTTAGAGTGGAATTTAGTATAAGACGTTTCCTTCTGGGACTCCAGCCAGAGAGTTTTAGGGGATTACCCAAAGGATTTCATTAGAAGACTGAGCCACTTACGGATTGTTTCTGTGGGTAGGGGCTCAAGTGATGTAATGTGGTTACAGTGCAGCCAAAAATGAGGAAATAATTTTGGGAAATTGTCCCAGTCTATATTGCCATGAAAGGGAGAGGCTGCTAGATAGAATTGGGTTTATTAGGTAAAATGGTTACTACTTTTAGCCCTACTTAAACGGTGACCTTTCGGCTCTTCTGCTTCCTGCTTTTCCACATGGTTTCCATAGCAACAAACCTAGTTTATACTGTATTTAAGAGCTTGTGTCCTGGGATCAGGTGACTGGGATTTGAACCCAGCTCCATTTCTTCCTAGCTGCGTGACACCAGCAGAAGTTATTTACATCTCTAATAATAACAACAACAGTAATCTCATCTATTTCATAGGGTTATTTAAAAAGTTAAAGCACAGTATCTGGCACTAAATAAGCAGTCAAAATGTTATATTTTGTTATTAGTAATAATAATACTAATATTTCTGTATAGTTTGTAATGATTTGAAAGATTCATAGTACATAAAGTAGAGAAAATGCTGATGACAGCAAAAGTTTTTGAAAAGTATGAAACACCCAAAGTTCTGGATAATAATTGGGAATGAAGTCTCTGCTTAACCCTTTATAGGCACTATCCCAGTATTTAGCTCTAATAAGATATATTCCTGCTGACTGAAGGAGCCTTCCGCCTTTGGTTGTCAGGTGTGTGTGTGTACATGTGCATATTGCTCCATCTGGTACACTATTGCAAAATATAGAGAGAAGCATTATGGGCTGTGCAATGTGAATGTCACAGGAAAAAAGATTTCTCTTCAGTCCTTTGCAATGGACAATAGCCCACCAGAAGGCTCTTTTCTTCACGTTAAAGCCAAGTAAAGGCATTGGGGCTGACAGACTTTCAACAACACCCTTCTTTATGGTGCCCAAGAATCTAGAAAAGTAAATGAGAAATAAAATAACTTATCTTTTAACAGTCTAACTGCCCATCAGCAGATGAGTGTATTAGAAAACTGTGGTATATCTAAACAATGGAATACTATGCCGCTATATAAAAGAAGGAATTTTTACCATTTGCAATAGTGTGGATGGAACTGGAGAGCATTATGCTAAGTGAAATAAGCCAGTCAGAGAAAGATAAATATCACATGATTTCACTCGTATGTGGGATATAATGATCAGAATAATTTGATGAACAAGAATATATCCAGAGACAAATGGTAGGGGAGGGGGAGAGGTTAAAGAGCAACCAAAGGACTTGTATGCATGCAAATTAGCATAACCAATGGACACAGACACTGGATGGGGTTGGGGGTGTCGATTGGAGAAAAAAAAGACAAATGTAAAACTTCAGAAAATAATAATAAAAACAAAGCTGACTAATACAAAACAAAACAAAACAAAACAAAACACAACTTATTCTTTTTCCCCTTTGGAGTGAGGGCCTGCAGAAACAAAGGAAACCAAGATCCGTCCAGTAAGATCTGTGTAGGTTTTAGGGAGCAGGGACAGCAATCATATGTATGGCCTAAAATAGCTATACATCAGGGTAGACATGAAGTACAAGAGAAATTACGCTGGTGGCTGTCCTAGCCACTTAAAGGATGCCACCCCGTCTCCACTCAGCATCACAAAGAGATGTGCCTTCTGATTGCAGACCTCTCACTTTGGCTAAATAGATAGCACTTAGCGCTGCAGGGGAAGCTGAAGTGGGAAGGGACAGAGACGTTGGAAAACAAAGAGGTGCATTATTAATGTTGCCTGGAGTTGGCACCTCTGGTTCAAGAGGTGGTTTTCAGGGGCTTTGCACAGGCCACTACGAGGTGTGAGCATGGCGGTACCTGCAGGCCTGGTGGGGAGGAATGGCCTGACTCTGCTTTGCTGTCCCTCCTGAGAGCTGGTAAGCACATGGACTGCAGAGAGCGTGGTGTTCAGAGCACTTTGCCAGGAGCCTCACCTAGTCAGGAAGGGGGTTATGCTTTGGAAAATAATAGGTAAAGGATCAGGAATGTTCTAGGAGGAAGACACAGTGATTGCAGTCTCTAACATCAGAAATATTTTGTGTTTGGGAAACTAAATGGAGAGCAGTATGAATGGAGAAGGCAGAGCAAAGGGAGGAGGAGAGAGGCAGGCAGAGGGTAAGAGAGCCAGGCAGGGCTGGTTCCTGACATTCAGCTCAGACTGTTACTGTTAGCGCTTTGGTGAATCTCGGAGGACCTTTAAGCTGGTTAATCAGAATGATCTGACATATTCTCACATTTAGGGAGAGCTCTAAGTAACTTCAGGACACCTCTTGAAATGAGAAGCTATCGATAGTCCTCAGCAGTATTCAACCCAGCATCTGGGGGGCAGTGGGATAATAGGGACCTGCCCACCCCCCAGCATCACCCAGGCTGCTGGAGGGCACAGCTTTTCAGAAGTCTCTCTTCACCACCTTCTTGTGCCAGCAGGTCTTTATTCAAATCTGAGCTTACCATTTTCGGGAGACGGGGAAATACTCTGTGTCCCTAGCTCCAGGCTGAGATGCTAAAGGGGAAGGTCACAAATGAAATTTCACCCTGGAAATTTCTGGCTTAAAAACTCCAAAAGTGTAACTAAGCTGGAGAGAACATAGAGATCACTTGAGATCAAGAAGTCTTCAACATGCCATTAACAACGTGCTCTCCAGGTTTCTTTCTGCTGGTCAGGTCTGGCTACTCCCATTTGTAAGAAAGCAGCAGACCCTACGAAGAAGAAGAAGAAGGAAGAGGAGGAGGAGGAGGAGGAGGAGGAGGAGGAGGAGGAGGAGAAGAAGAAGAAGAAGAAGAAGAAGAAGAAGAAGAAGAAGAAGAAGAAGAAGAAAAAGGGAAAGAAGAAGGAGGAGGAGGAGGAGGAGAAGAAGAAGAAGAAAAAGAAGAAGAAAAGGAAGAAGAAAAGGAAGAAGAAGAAGAAAGTATAGCCCAGTAGGCATGGCTCAGTGGTTGAGCATCGACCTATGAACCAGGAGGTCACGGATCAATTCCTGGTTGGGGTTGCAGGCTTGAACCCCAGTGTGGGGTGTACAGTAGGAAGCCTATCAATGATTCTCTCTCATCATTAATGCTTCTATCTCTCTCCCTCTGCCTTCCTCTCTGAAATCAATAAAAACATACACTGAGTGGCCATTATATTATGATCTCTGAACGCATAAAAATCTGGCCACTCAGTATATATCCTATATAATAAAAGGCTAACATGCAAATTGTCCTTTTGACCAGCAGGCAGGCCAGCCAACTGCCCATGTTCCCTTCGTCTGGCCAGGCTGGCTGGACCCCACCCATACACGAATTCATGTACCAGGCCTGTTATACTGAGTGGCCAGATTATTATTCATTCAGAGATCATAATATAATGGCCACTCAGTGTGTGTGTGTGTGTGTGTGTCTTTTAAAAAGTGTAAAATAGAGGTATATGCCTTTATCAGTCAACCCTAACTCCCAAATCTTTTAAAAAACAAGGTCTTTTTCTCCCTCAAGCCACAGTTTACAAGCAGCGTCATGGCAGAGGGAAGAGCAAGGGTAAGACCTGTGCTGGCTTTCAAAGCTTCTGGCAGGAGTGACACTGCACTTCCGTTCCCATTTCATTGACCAAAGCAAGTCAGATGCTCAAGCCCCATGTTAGCAGGAAGGGAGGTATTAGTGTTTCCCAGGAGCTGGCCTAGAGGCAGGGGTAGTGAATATTTATTATAAATAAGAAAAACAATGTATAAAATGGCATTTTGGTTTTCTTTAGTTTTTTGCCAACTTTAAAGTGGAAATTCAGTAACAACCTTACTTTTATAAAGTTGGAAGCTTTCAGATACTGTAATTCTGAATCCTATTCAATCCCTGAACATATCACCACAAACATTCTTTTTCAAGGATAACTTCTGAAAGTCTGATATGAACTGTTTGGAAATGATTAAGCACAATTTTATGAAAAGAACATTTAATAAAGCAGAGTTCTTCATTCCTAGGCTAGTTTTACGCCAATCAGAAATTTGAGACTGACTATTAGGAGGACTTTTATGCAGAAAAAGAAAGAAAAGAATCTTGCATTTTTTTATTTAAGTTAGGGTGATGGGATGGAAAGAATACATTGATAACGTACGTTTAGTCAACATTATGTCCCATTTAAGGAAGTCTGGATTATGTGGTTAGCTATGGAATATGAAACTATTTTCACCCAGGAGGAAAAAAATAGCTTATGCGAGTGAAGGAAAATATATACCAAACATCAACAGTGTGTTACACAGTTAAGGATTCATGAGTTCTTGCCTCGCTAGGAGTCAGGAGTTCTTGCAGTGGGCCCCTCCCTCCCCAGGTCTGTTCTCCACACAGTGGCCATAGTGGGCCTTCAAGAACTTGAAGTATTGCCGAAACCAGTTTGGCTCAGTGAATAGAGCGTTGGCCTGCTGATTGAAAGGTCCCAGGTTCGCTTCTGGTCAAGGGCATGTACCTTGTTTGCAGGCACACCCCAGTAGGGGTTTTGCAGGAGGCAGCTGATCGGTGATTCTCTCTCATCAATGTTTCTAACTCTCTATCCCTCTCTCTTTCTCTCTGTAAAAAAATCAATATAATATATATGTATTTTTAAAAAAGAACTTGGAGTATATCATATTCTTCTGAGAATCTCCAGAGTCCACCGAAGAGACCCAAAGTTCTTTCTGTGGTGCCCTCCAACCACCTTTCCGCCCTCCTCTCCCACCGCTCACCTGCTCCCTAACCCCACTGCAGCCACACTGGCCTCCTGCTTCTTCCTCTCACCACGCCTGGGCTGTCTTAGGGCTTTTGCTGGCTGCTCCCTCTTCTTAGACAATCTGGTTCTGGAAATCCACATTGCTAATTATTTTGCATTATCAAAGGGGCCTTCCCTGACTTCCTTATTTAAAACAGCACCTTCACTCTCTCTGATCCCTTTACCCTGTTTTACTACATTTTCCTTAGCATATTTCACTACCCGATATCATCTAGGAGCTTATTCTCTATCTCCTTTCCCTAGATCATCATCGCCAAAAGAGCAGGTATGTCACTTTATTCACTATTTTACCCCTGGTGCTAAGAACAGCAACTGATACACAGAAGGTGCATAATAAAATAGGTTGGGAGACTCTAAGGAACTCTTGCTATATTCCTAATTTCATCATATCCATGTAAATATTTAATGTGTGAATGGCAAAGACGCCAATAAAAATGTATTTCCCTGCCTAGAAGATTCACTACATAAAGCTATGTTTAAAAAAAAATACCCCTATGCATTACATGTTTTAAAACAGAACAGCACACACCACCGTATAATTTCCCCTGCTTCTTGTTAATTTCTTCTGCAAAGTCCTGGTGTTTACAGCACCTGGAAGCATGACAGGAGATCACAGGACCCGAGTTAATGGGCCGGATGAAACATGAAAGGGTGGTCAGGCACATTTCCCCACGAACGATTAACTGTCCTCTGTAAGTTGAACATGATAGTTACTGTTATAACAACGATTAGGGGAGTAAGAAGAATAGCAAATACAGGGGTGATGGGAAAACAACGGGCTGCCCAAAGGCAAACACAGGGCCTAGACAGGTGGATAAGAAAACTATGAGGACCATAGCTATCTGAAACTAACAAACATCAGGCTCAGAGCAGCCTGGCTATGATCCAGTTCACACTTGAAACCAAGAAGTTTCTGATAGGTACAGATTCGCTGAAACCTTGAAAAATCATGGCCAATGTCCTCCACTCTTCTGTTTCCACGACGACAACTGCAACCACTTTTCTCCACTTGGCTGTCGCCCTCTGGAACATGGCTACTGCCCTCGTGATTTGTTCCCTCGGCAGCTTTCGTCCACACAAAGAGCTGGCGCGTGACAGCAGGAGGTCCAGCTTCCTGCTCTGACTCTGAGCACCTGCAGGAGATGTGTGATCTTGGAGCACTCTGAAGGAGACGGGTCTTATTGTACTGTGATGTACTTTCTGTCTGCCTCTGATCCCAGACGCCATGCGGCAAGTCCTCACACATACGCATGGAGAGAATGGTGTGATGGAGGAAATGAGCTGGATTTTCTTTGGAGATGTGATGAGCCCTTTCCAATGATAATCAGTGGTTAAGATGCTCTAATGATTGAGAGAGGAGGTGATTGACTATGATTAGGAAAGTGCCATCCGCGAAGGGAGACCTCTCCAGCAGGATGAGTGGATTCTCATACCGCTGCCTGGAGGCAGAGATCCTAGGGCCAGAGGGCGTTTGCAGCCTTCCCTGTGAAGTTAGAGCACATAGTGTCCCGGGTTTTCCTGGGCGGGCAGGCCTGGCGATGGTTGGCCAAGGCTGCATCTCACCCGAAGCTCGTGCTTCTCCTCCAGCTGTGGGCTGATAAAGTGTCTTCTCCACAGGCTGCTCACACTGCCAGGCCAGGTGCTTCAGGGAGCCTGGACCCTGGTGAGGGGCTGGAAGTTCATTGTGGCCCTCATCTCCCTCAGGAAGGCTAGGGCTGGGTGCTTGTCTTAAAGGAGAGAAAGGAAATTCATGCATATTCTATTGTCCGTACCTAATACATGCCATCTCAGCCTTGAAACAACCTTGCCCAGTAAGTATGAACATCCTCATTCAAGATGTTAACTAACGGTCCCTATGAGTCAGCCTTCCCCACCCTCCCTCCCACACTTACTCTACCTCAAACCCACTGGGCATGCGGGCACCAAAACATAAGCCCTGACTCCCTCCCTGAGGGACTTACAGCAGCAGCAGGTTAGTATGGAACTTGTTCCACCAGGGGTACGCTTTTTTTTTTTTTTTTTTTTTTTTTTTAAAGCACTGAGCAAAAATTACTTTAGAATTTCATTTATAAAAAAGAAAAGTCCTTGGAAATCCCCAAAGCAAGATTCAATTTGAAGAAGTCTCTTCTCTGAAGGGCTCAAGCATCCGAAGCTGTCCCTACTCAGCTGACCGCACCCCACATCGGTCAGCTGCTGTGTTCATCGATGTCCTTTGTGATGTGTTCATTGATGTCCTTTGTGATCTATTTTCTACTGTGTTCATCGATGTCCTTTGTGATCTATTTTCTACTTGGCTGCTGTGTTCATCGATGTCCTTTGTGATCTATTTTCTACTTCCCCTCACGTCAAAAGGACGTGCACCTTTCTGCTGCCCCTTTTTGGAGGTTCTTACAACTGTGAGTTTTCTTGGTAAAGTGGGGTGCTTGGAACCAAGTCCTATAACCAGGTGCTCCTCTGTCTGGACCATGGAGACTCTCCCCGGTAGGAAAGCAGAGCGTGGGAGGCAGGATCTGACTCGCTTCCCTGCCTCCTTGTGCTACGATCTGGGGCAGAGCACTTCTACCTCCCTGCACCCCATTTACAAAATGGACGTAATGACCCTTTTCCTTTTAATGGGAGTGCGGGAGGCTTTTGTGCGTTTCTGTATTACTCGGAGCCCCCATTTGGCGCGCAGAAAGTGCAGGGCGCGCCGTGGCTCTCATTATTCTCAGAAAGGCACATTCACTTCTGCGTGCTCTGCACCCTTGCATTCTCCCTGGTATTATTGACTTAAGTACTTTTCAAGAAGAATTTCTCCGAGGCCCCCATGTTGACATCCTACCAGTGTTTGGAGAGCCAGCCTTGCTAGCTGTTTGTTCCTGCGGATGAAAGCCTGCCAACGCTCTACTAAACACTCTCTATTCAGCGGGAAGAAGGAGGGAAACGGGGAAGAGCAGGAATCCAATAGCTCTGCTCTTTTGCTTCTCAGTGTTCCCACTCCTGTCTTACAATAGGGGACTTGGATGCTTTGAGAAAATAACTCAGGAGCATGGGTACCAGCTGCAAGGGGAGTCGAAGTTTTGCTCAGGTAGGCTGATCTGAGAAGCACTGCAGGGCTGGCCAAGCTTGCTGGACTGACTCACTGGCCAGGGTGGAGATACAACACCCTTTTCTGGCAGTATAGGAGCATCCTTGGCAGGCAACCAGGGAGGTAGAACAGGTACCTACAATCAGAAAACACAGGTTTTTTAATATAGGCTTCTTCTTGAGCCAACTTTGTTACTTTGGGCAAGTCATTAAACATCCTCACACTCCAGTGTTCTCAGTGATAAAAAATAAAAATAAAAATAAATGAGATAAACCTGGCCCGTGTGGCTCAGTGGTTGAGTATCGACCCATGAACCAAGAAGTCGCTGGTTCAATTCCTGGTCAGGGCACATGCCTACGTTGCTGGCTTGATCCCCAGTAGAGGGTGTGCAGGAGCTAGTCTGTTGATGTTTCTCTCTCACCAATGTTTTATCTCTCCTTTCTCTCACTCTAAACCAATTTTTAATAAAACATATACTTAAAAAATGAGATAAGGATATCAATGTCACAGGATTTTTGTGAGAATTCATTCATTGACCCTGCAAATATGTATCGAATGTTTGCATGCCAAGCACTGTGCTAGGTGTTGGGGTCATCAGTCTTTGCTTTCAATATGGTTCCAGTTTGGGGAAGAAATGGAGAGTAAATAGGCAAAAACAATAGTGTTTGGTGCATGAGTACAGTATGCTACCATAGGAGGGAGAGGGGAGGGAAATGAGTTACAGGAGTCCCATCCAGGTGGTTAGGGAAGGCTGCTGGTAGGAGGCCACAACTGAAGTAAGAGCTGACCTGTGGAAGAAGTTGGCAGGGAAACCGGTGCAGAGGTGGGAGAGGGCACTGCCTATTGATTTAGAATGGCTGGAATGGGGGGAGAGATGAAGAGTGGTGAGGGTTAGGGGCAGGGCGGTGGGTGCATGCCTGGAGATTTAGGCAATCATGCCTTGTCTGGATGGTGGCAAGAGATGCAAACAGCATCCTGGGGCAACGTGGAGACTATGAATACTTTTATTTATTTATTAATGTATTTTATTGATTTTTCTTACAGAGAGGAAAGGAGAGAGATAGAGAGCTAGAAACGTAGATGAGAGAGAAACATCAACCAGCTGCCTCTTGCCCACCCCCTACCGGGGATGTGCCCGCAACCAATGTACATGCCCTTGACCGGAATAGAACCTGGGACCTTTCATTTCGCAGACCGATGCTCTACCGCTGAGCCAAACCGGTTTCGGCATCTTTGAATACTTTTAAGTGAAGGGATCCAACTCAGATTCGTGCTACAGAAAAGTCACTTAAGCTACAGGTGGAAATTTAATAAGAAAGTATATATTAGCTATTTCCCATTTGCCCCTCGACACCCATATGCTGCCCTTCCATGCCCCAGGACTGTATCAATAGGCAGCTATGTTCTCTGGTTTCTGGGTGGGGTTAGCCCATAGTAGATGGGAGGCCAGAAAAGAGAGGAATCAGGGCATCTGCTCCTCAGCTGCCTCTCTGCCATGGCCTCAGGCTGCCGGTGGCTGTGTTCCCTGCCTCAGCCACAGCTCCTGCCCAGGGACCTGTCTCCCAGCCCTGGCTCCCTCTCTAGGCTAAATAGTAACTGATCCCTTCAGCTCCGGGCTCCCAAGGCTCCCCACTGTGCTAGTCTCAGGGTGCTTCTCCATCCCTTGCTGGTTTACCGTAACCCTGCCAAGGATTTCTGTATTCAAGGACTCTTCAAGGGCAGTGTGCCACAGGCAGGCCCATCCCTGACCCAGAGGACTGTGGCTGGAGCAATGGGAGCCACTCAGGGGCCAGTGATGGTGTGAGGCTGCAGGAGAAAGTCAATGGATTCCAAAGATACCTAGGGGATAAAAACAATAGGCAGAGAGGAGAGCAAGAAGAGAAAGAAGGCAAGACAGCCACCCTGAGGAGGATATACTCAAAGGGCTGGGCTCATGGACTGGAGTCTGAGAATCCACTGTCTGAGAACGAGGAGGAGAACCAGGAGGCTGCGATGCTCTAGGAACTGAGGAAAGGGAGCTGAGTAGGAAAGTACAAGCTGTGACTGTGGACACGAGTGCAGAGAAGTGTCACTGGGTTCAAGAGCAAAGCCATGGCTAACCTGGTGGACTTTGGCAAAAGCCATTTCAACAGAGTCCCTGGAGACCCAAGGAAACGTTCATGTGCAGGTGAACTGGTAAATGAAGGGAGAAGGGGTGGGTCTGGTGTGTTGTGGTGTGTGTTCTCTGTGAAATGAGAGTGGAGGGCTGCTGAGAGGGAAGCCATGTAGAGGTCTGAGAGGTGCAAGAGGCACCCTGAGAAGTAGGGGGGCCATGGAAGGTATGGAAGATGCTCTCAAATTTGAGTGTTAAATAGGGCCTTGGTAACACACCCTCATCAGCCCCTGCTTTTTCTCTGAGGTACCCCGCACCTGCAGATCCACCTGTACGTATCCCAGCAGCCCCGGGAGCACTGCTGCCATGTCACTGAGTACATGCTGAGTACGAGGATGCCATGCTCAGGACGTGGATGCCACGCTCCAGCTGGGGGATGAGGCACCTTGTGGCAGCCCTTCTGAAGCCTGAGGTCCTCCAGGCCCCTGAGAGGTGTCCCTGGAGTAGAGCATGCTGGGACCAAGCAATGCTATGAGGTGCGGGAAGGAAGCAGGTTGCCCTGTCAGTAAATCTTGCCTTACCGGGTGGTGATGTGGTCTCACTGCCCTGAGCCCTTCCTGGAGTTTTCTAAAAGGCTTGTCGGGTCAGTGAAAAAGCTGGGCTTGTGTTCCTGGACAATGACTACTGCAAAGAGCAGGTGCCAGGCTCCCCTTGTCTGTGGAGCTGAAAGGACATTGGGGATGAGAAGCTGTTTCCCACGGGCCACCAGGTGGCTCAGGAAGCGAATGTCTCGCTCTGCCTCAGGATGTACTTCTCCATGGTCCGCTCCATCCACTGGCACATGAGGCCCTTCGCATACATGTCTGGAATGGTGCCTGTTACAACCTTACAAACACCCAGGAAGTGGTCCACCACACAGGACAGCAGGACCGTCTCTGGGAGCAGGATGCCCATGACCTGCTTGCTGGAGGGATTCTTGTCAGAAGCGTCTTATCTGATACAGTGGGCTGTCTAGATGTCCCTTATAGGAAGAGCATCTCCTCCTCGGGTGTGGGCTGGAGGCCCCTGTGGGCCATCCCCAGCTGTACACGGTGGAAGGTGCCAATCTTCATCAGAGGCTCCTTATGAATATCCAGCGGAAGCCATGGATGTCAAAGAGGATGTGTTCATACTTCCAAATTTCCTTTGGGAAGTGCCAGTGCTCAATCAGGATGCCACACATGGTGGCATTGAAGCTCGCAGGTGCAGTGAGACTTCGGCGTTGTGTAGGCTGATCATGCTGTCGGTGTAGGTGGCCCTGGGACCAAGAGCCTGCAGACCTCCGGGGACATGAGGCAAACACTAGTCGCTAAAGACCCTGGTGAAGAGTGTACAGGTGAAAACTGAGCTCACCACCCGCCTGTCAGATCAGTAGGCACCAGGACCCATGATTCTCAGTCAGAGCAGGAGGGGGAGGACCAGGTGGCTCGCTGGTCACAGTGGCCAGGACACAGCAGCCAATGCCCAGTGTTGCCTGCAGCCCCACACCTGCCATGCGTGGTGCTCATCACCTGAGTGAACCCTGGGCAGTCAGCCATTCTGCCACCCTCCAATGGGAGGGTTTCTAAATTATATGTTTAGCTTGGGGCATGCATTACTTCTTTTCCATATTGTATTACCTAGGACCTCTGAAACCTGCAGGAGGCTTTTGTGAGAGAATTCTTTAAAACGGAAATATTCCTCTGGAATACTTTTCTACTCATCAAGGCATTTATTTTCTTACTCATTGCCTGAACTGGTAGCCATAGGGAACTATTACTTTTGTGACTGTCTTATTTCATTAGCATAATATCACAGTTCACTCATGTTGTAGCATATGTCAGAATCCCCTTCCTTTTAAGGCTGCATGCCTCCCATTTTACATTGTAGCATGCTTCTCAGTTCTGAAGCCCCTTCATACCCATTATTTCCTTTAACCCTCAATTTCTCCATATGGCAGCCAGGGAGTAGCTGTTACTCCCAGGTTGCATTGAGGACACAAACCTTGCAACCTCGGGACCACTCAGCAAGCCAGACCTGGGGCCAGAATCTAGGTCCCTGGTGTCTGGTCCACTGCAGGCTCCCTGGTGCATGGCTGTGTGTGCAGGCCACTTGCACAATTGTGCGTTCCACATCCCTCATCCACACAACTGCTGCCACCTAGGTGAAGGGGCAGGAGACCTCGGAGAGAGAACAGGGCCAGCGACACGTCAGTGACAGGGCAGAAGTGGAGGAAAGGCCACGGGACCTGGCAACAAGCTCACTTCGGGCCCAGGCCAGGCAGTAGGGCTCCTCTTACCAGGACAGCTCGCTTTCCCTCTGGGACACGGGGATTTTGCCAGGAGCTGGGTGACACAGAGAGCTGTAGGAGTAGGCAGCCCTAACAAGGTGAATCCTCAAAGTTAATAGTCAGTGATTAGATCAACCAGACAAGAGAGGCTAGTAATGAATAGGGATTTGAAATATGTAGTCCTGGCTGTGGGCACGCTGCCTCTCAGGCTGTCAATGGTGTTAGAAGCTCCCTAAATGAGCGGAGTGAGCTACCATGGAAGGATTCTATTTGGGGTATTTTGTTGGGGTTGGTGGGGATTACCTTTGAGCTGGCTGTAATCACCCCTCTTAGCATTTATGTCCAGGCCCCCAGACCGTCCTGAGTAAGAATCAACTTTTTGTTTTGGAGAATGTACTCATTGCAAGCACTAGCTGTTTTGGGATTCTGCAGGCAGTCAAAATTCCAAGCAGCAAAGCTCCTGTTCCTGAAACAGCGGAATAAACCAAATGGCCAACATGTCAGTAATGATCTCTGCGCCAGGACGTGGTCGGTGGGGGAATGTGCAGGGATCACTGTGCCTGGATCCCCGCTGGGAAGCTGCTCCAAGCACTACCCAGCTCAGCATTCTCATTCAAAGACTGTTCCAGAAGGCTTGCTATTCGTCACGCTGAGGGGGTGGGCTATCCCGCACAGTCAGATATTAGCTATCATTCTTGGAGAGCAACTTTTCAAATGAGTCAGAATGCTACAAAATGCTCTGAACAATAAATTACAAGGAACACACTCCAATGTGTCTTTTAAAATTCTAAAGGCATGTTTATTTCCTTAGGAACTTTATTATGAACCCCATGCTCCAAGGAATTGGTAAAACATGCAAATGTTAGTTAATAGCATGCTGGATAAGTGGCTTTTAATGAATTTCCTGTCTTGATTCGGTCATGTATTAATTTTCTTAAAAGACACTGAGAATGTTTGAATACGATTAAGATTCAATAAAAAGCTAAAACAAGAAAGTGACCTTAGCAGCAACTCAGACTCTGCATCGGAATTTCCCTCTATTAACTTCCTGACAAGTTTTCCTGCTTTTTCTCAAAAATATCTGGTAGCAGGAGCTCACAAGTCCTCCATTTATGAGTTAACTATTGGAAAATTCCTTTATAATGTTCACCTCTGAAGCCATAGAGGATAAAGTCTATCTCTCTGCTTCTCAGTTCCCTGGATAGGTAAGACATTCCATATCCCCGACCCCATCCCAGTTTCCTTTTAGCCAAGCCTGTCAGCTCTAGTTCCTGAGCACTTCCTCAAAGATGTGCAGGCCATCTCTCCAAGGAGAACAATGACCGCAGACGTAGTAACCCAGCACCAAACGCCATGGGACCGTCACCTCCTTCCTTCTGTAGGAGTGCCTGTGCGTGCTGGTTCTCCCCAGGGTCCCTGGGTTCAAATCCTGGCTCTGCACTTTCTATTTTGTGACCCCATGCAAGCAACTAAACTCCTTCATGCTAAGTTTCCTCATCTATTAAAGGGGGCTAACTATACTATCAACCTCATAGGCTCACAGGCCACAGCAATTGGGGTGGTACATATAGGTACTTAGCACAGTCTGACAACATAGTAAATGCTCAATAAATGTGTTTGCTTGGATAGCAGTGATCATGAGCACAGATAATGAGACATAAATGGCTGGGTTCACATCCCAGCTCAGGTTCAAATTTTCGCTCTGAAAGGCCTTGATTAAGTGGCTTAAACTCTCTCTGCCTCAGTTTCCTCATCTGAAAAAAGGGAGTTCTTATAAAGTGCTTGGAACAGAACTTGGAAAGTTAAAAGGGCCCTATAAGTGAAGGCCATTATTATAGCCTAAAAGTGCATCTTAATTTTAAAAGGAGTCACATCAAAGGTTGGCCCATATTGGAGCTATGAACACCAGATGCCAGTTCCCACACTCCTCCTCAGCTGATGGCTTGTGCACCAAGAGTTCTCATTATTTATATTTTTGTATCTCAAACTACCCCTTAGCAGAGCATCTTGAACATGGTAGGTACTTTTAGAATTTCTGATCTAAAAGAAGGATCACATCTATTTTTCCTCTGTGCTTTCTTAGGTTCTAAATAGTTTAACTACATACTTTCTCTCCAGACTTGACTTGAGAATTGCCTCTTAGGAAATGGCCAGGATCCTCCCCGGTAGAATCCCTCACCACACTGTAGCACTTGCTCCACGTCACTCCCCATGCGTCTCCATGGCCCTGGCACAGAAACATGCTCATCCATTTGTCTATATTTTTGGCTCAGGAACATTAAGAGTAGCTCCCATTTTCTTCTTGCTCTTGCACACTGCCACTGGCAAGAAAGTATTTCTTTCTCAGAAGCACTTAGCATAGAGTGGGTGTTTGAAATATTTTTTGAATAAATGCTATACTTAACTTGTCTAGTATCTGCATTTGTGACAAAAAGAAGAAAAAAAAAAGATACTGATGTTGGAGAAACTCGTTAAAACTGAAAAAGTATTTCCAAGTGACTATTTTTGTTACTTCTGAAGTTAGCAAAAATCCAAGATCACTTCCTTTTCTGCATCTAAAATGGCACTTCTCTGAAGAAAAGTCAGAATCCTATATAATAAAAGCCTAATATGCAAATTGTTTGACCAGGAGTTCTATGGGAGTTCAACTGCTCACTGTGATGTGTGCTGACCACTAGGGGGCAGCGTGGAACATGGTGGGTGGCAGTGGATGTGCTGCTGGCAGGGATGAATGGGCCCCCGTGAGAGCAGGATGGTGGTGGGATGGTGGATCAGGTGAGTGGGTGGCACCAGGCCAGGTTGGGTGTGAGCAAGGGCCTGATCGCCCTGCCGATCACCCCACATAAGGTGACCAGTGTGGTGGCAAGTGGGTAGGGTGCTGAGGGAGCCTGTCAGGAGGACTGGCCTGGACTGATTGCCCCACAGGCAGGATGTTGGAGCAGGTGAGGGGGTGGCGCCAGGCCATGATGGGGTGCCAGGCAGGGCTGTGGGGCTGAGAGCTGGGGCTATGAGCTTAGGGGTGCAAGCTGGGGCCCGATTCCTGCATGCCACCCATGGGATTCCACCCGTGGGTGAATTCGTGCACCAGGTCTCTAGTTAATTCTATAAAATAAAATAGCTTGTTTATTTTCTATCTTATTAGAGTTTAGTTATTCAGTGTATTTGCTAAAATAAAATATTGTACAAACCCATACTTTGTGTTTAACAAAATGAGATAACACCGTGTACAGGTAATTAAGAGATTGCCGTTGCTCCTATATATTGCCCATTGGCCAGTTTTGTCACACCTTCCTCCAATTCCCAATTCCCACTTCTCCACATTCGTACTTTAACTTGTTTTTTCCTGCAGTAGAAACAATAAGCAAAGGCATCACAAATAAAGTCAAAAGTAATCAATACCTGCAGGGTACATTGATGACAAAATGTTAGTTTCAGTAAATCATTAAGACAAAGACAAAAACCCCAATAGAGAAATGGGAAAAACAATAGGAGCAGGTAATCCACAGAATACAAGGAAGTGTTCCACCGATGTTTAAAAGCTGCTCTACATCACTAGCAATCAAAAAGGTGAAAGTGTAAAATGTAATGAGATATTCTTTTCCTACCAGATTGACAAGGTTGAGAAGAACGGAAATAACAGAAACCAGTATTAGTGTGGACTTGGGAATGCAACTCGCCAGAAGCAGTTGTAAGGACTATAAATAAGTATTAGACTCTTGGAGCAATTTAGCAATGTTAATGGAGGACTTTAAAATGTTGGTAAGAATAACGATACAATTCACTTTAGAAATGCATTCCTAAGAATAAAACTGGCAATTGTTCAAAGATATACATAGGGCAGCCAATGGAGTATTGTTTACAACAGCAAAAAAGAAACCAGGAACTACAGAGATCTCCATTGAAGAGATATTAGTTAAATAAATAATGGAATGCCCATAAAACAGAGTACTATGCAGCCACAAAAAATAATGAGGTGGAGGTATGTGCCCACAATATGCACTTAAGAAAAAAAGCAGATTATAGAAAATGATATGGTATGATGTATGTTTATTTTACAAAAAACGTAGAAAATATCTGAGAGTAGTTAAGAATATATTTATTCTCTGGTTTTACACATCTATACTTTTTGATATTTTAACAGGTATATCTTAACACATTTTATAATAGAAAAATATACCTGTTTTGAAAATAGTATTAGGGAACTCTTATAGATTACTTGCATGTATGCATGTATGTATGTGTGTGCATGTCATTTAAAAATTAAAATAATGTTTTTGAGACAGAAAAGTAACACAATGGAGATCCCTTCCAGAAGACTTGGAAATGGTGACAATCATTGGCAATGAGGAGGCTAGGAACCACAGCTGGAGTGTCAGATGACTTATGCATGGTACCTGATGGCTGGTGTGCGCTGGGGAGTGACTTGGAGTTTGGCAGATAGGCAGTGATATCTCCGAATACTTTGAGATTCAAAAGCTTCAGGGGAAGGAAAGCTTGATCACCATGGACAGGCTTAGCCTTTATTCTTGTGGGAGTATCCAGCAACGGGCTGAATCTTAATAAAAGCAAAGCATGGGCATTCACACAAGTATTTCGGAAAATAGTAACATCATTTTTATTACCTCAAGCTCATCTAACCAGTCAATCTTATCCACCCCAATGCCAATCATCTTTAGTTTTCTACTGGCTATCTCTTGGGCATCCCACAATGATCTAAAACACAAGATTTTATCAAATTCTCTGAACAAAGGATCCTTTCCCACTTATCTCCCATTATCCTTCTAATCCTCTCTACTTTTGATGACCATCCCGGTAGCCACCAGCCACATGTGACTCCTAAACACTCCAAGTGTGGCTAGTCTGTCCTGAGCATAATAGAAAATATACACTGGATTTGGGATTCATAGTATAAAAACAAAGTAAGAAAAATGTTAACTTTAAATGATGATATTTTGGACATATTGGGTTACATAGAAATATTAAAATAGTAATATTATTCATCTAATTTTTTTTTTTTTTTACTTTTTAAAATATGGCTACTAGGAACTTTCTAATTACCTATGCAGATGGCCTTACATCTTAGTTGCACGAAGGCTGCTCTAGACTGCAGCCACGGAGTGGTCCTTTATTTTCTTACTCTTAGGATTTCATACCAAATCTGTCCAGCAGTCCTGGTACCTGGTCACCTGGCCCTTTATCTTTCCTCTTCTTTTTCTGAGTGGCTGCTCCAGACATGCCCTTCCCTCTGTCTCAACACCTTCCTTATCCCCTACTTGCAGCCACTCTCTACTCCAGGCCGAACTAGGCTGCCAGCAAACAAACTCAATAACCTGATAACTGAGAACTAACTTCGTTAAAACCCCCTTGAGATTAAAAAGAAAACAAATAACAAAATTAACGTTGTGAATAACTGCACTGTAGAAGAATTTCGACGAGCTGGAAACGAAATAAGCAGCCACTCAATTTTACAGGCTGCCCTTAATACAAACAACTGTGTCTGGCCCACAAATGAGACCCTCCTTGAGAGAGGAGCAGGAAGCCCTTTTCAAGCTCCAGAGGAAGGAAACAGAGTCTCTAACTTTCTCAACCACAAACAGACACACAAATTCTCTTTTCAGTTTGGTTTCAGTTCAGTCTTCTAGACACCGCCTTCTAGGGTCAGGCTTCCTTTGAAGAAGGCTGGTGCACACACACATTTCTAGTCTCAGACTCTGAGCTTTGGGGATCAGGATTTGAAAAAAAAAAAAAAATCCAGAAAATCTCACCTCTTCCCTGTTCAGTAAAAGAACCAATGGCAGGGAGGTCAGAATGAAAATGGCCATTCAGTAGATTAGCTATTGGGGATGACAAGGAATGACCAAAGGTGAGGCCTAATCAATTCTTATTCCCTTGATCCATTTCTGCTTGTCTTGTGGGAGTGGCCAGTGCATGTGAGGGGTGTCAGCCCCCAGCCAGCACGTTTGCTTGGGTGGAGCCTGGAGCCTCCCCAGGACAGAGCACCTCCTCTCCAGCCACCAATACTTCTCTTCCTCCGAAGGTTGGCCGGCCAGCCCTCTTGAGCCCTTGCTTTCCACCTGAGCGAAGGCTGAAAGCAGTCATCGTTTGTGTAAGGAGGTGTGTCACCTAATGTCCACAGGGGCTGTAGTTCTCGACTAAACCACCAGCCTACAGCCACTTCAGAAAGAAAGATCAGCCTCTTATCCACCAAGAACTGTTCTCTGAACTCATCCACTACTGATGACTAGAGAATAACAAGGTGGTCTCCACAGGCTTTAACTCAAGCTGATCTCATTTTCAAACTTGCACCTCGTAAACGTGTCCGTCTCACTGGTCAGACATGCGGGGCCTGGGGGAGCGACGCTGTCACCATGACAATAGATCTTTGCAACAGTGAACACCAAAGACAGGAAGTACCTGGCAGAACTTTAGAAAAGGATGTCAATGGGCTGTTTGCTACATCCCCAAAGTGAATTTTCTTACACACACACACACACACACACACACACACACACACACGGATGTTTAAAATTTCGCACAGATGTGAAGTTAGGCAGAAATGCAGGCACAGATCCCCCTGGTATGTATGTGTGCTGAGGGGGGAACAATGCCCAGTGCCTGCCTGGTGCTGCCAGCAGAGCCAGTTCCTTCTTTGGGAGGCTGGCTCCGTGAGTCCCTGCCGATCTGTAGCAGCAAGAAGAAAGGAGAGAGCATCCCATGAAGGCCTCATCACTGCCCCAGTTGGGTGTGAGCATGGCATGCGGTCTGCAGCTGCCCATGGTACAACAAGCTGTCTCAGGCCTGCACCCACACTCATCCCCAATATGGACAATTCAGCCTCTGCAAGGGGTTCCTCTTGAGACTGGTTTCAAATACTCTGGTTGATCCAATGTATTCAGAAGACATGGGGTTTGCACTGATTGCATCCCTCTGACTACAGTGCCTGCAGGTCTAGACTGTACAAGAACAAAGACCTTAGCTGCTTAAGAGTAAAGAAATTATGCTTCTTTAGAAGTCTTCTCTGGGACAGTACTATGGAGGCATCTTATAGAAAAGTCTCTATGCACTCATGACAACAGCTTTAATAGCATAGTCTTATCCCATTTGATAGTTGAGGAAACTATGGCTCAGAGAGAATATTAGTCAGACTAAGCCAAGTGATGCTATCATGACAACCTCAAAACCTCAGTGGCTTACGACAGTGAACTTCCCCCAGACTGCAGGTCTGAGGGCTCTCCAGGGCAGTTGTTCTCCACAGAGTAACTCACAGACGTGGGCTGCTTTGCTCCTGTCCCACCTGTCATCTCCACACTAAGCTTCTAAATGTGACCCAGCAGAATCTCACAGGGACTTCTACTGCCTGAGGCCTGGAGGTGATACATGCTATGTCTGGCTCGATGGCCCTGTTTAAATGCTGGGAGCTGGGGAATGCAATCTTTCCATATGCCAGAAAAGGAGAAGAGAACCAGATGCTGGTGAACACTGTAATGTCAGCCAGAGAGAGATGAAGTCATCCTCACTGTCCTTGTTCCATCTCTTGTTTGTGCCCCATTCTGCCTGTCTATCTAATTCTTCTCTCCCTTGCATCCCGGCTCCCTTGAATCATGTGGTTCACATGCTGAAAACTAGGACACCGGTGCTGCTCAATGTTAATGGTATAGACTCAGCCACATGAAGCATCTGATCTCACTCCCTTCCAAAATTCCTAGGGAAGGGACAAGTTAGCCCAGTTTGGGATATCTGTCCTCTCTAAAGGAATCAACTGTAGCAGGGAGAAAGGCTACTTTATAGGAATGGGCAGTTCCTGCTGCAACCCTGTAGCCAGAAAGTGGGTAAAGGGGGTTGACCCTGCAGAGTGTCATTAGAGATGAAAAGTGCTAGAAGGAGGATTCTGATTCAGGTCTCTCTGACTACAAAGTTCTTTAGATTTACGATACAACAGCCTCCTAAGTATTTTAAAAGTCAAAAAGTGAGGATAAATAGCCCATGTTTATACAGACATATGGACAATGTAGAAAACTATAGCATGCACAATTTAGTCTGAAATTAAGGAAGATGCTAATAGGGTTATCAGATTTTACAGGACTGAAAATGTGCAGCCATCCCAAAGCTACCTGATAAAGATTATTTCTTTTATCCTCAAGGGTCGAGCATCCACATCAATAGATCTCCAGTTGAGTAACCACTAGCCATATAGTTATTTAACTTTAAATTCGTTGAAACAATAGTTCCCAAGGTTAAAAAAAGTTGAGGGCAATGCTGGGTTAGGGTAGATCTGGGAGCATTTGATATCAAGTGTGTCTTGGGACTTGCCAGGAGGATGTAATAATACACCACATTTCCTAGACTTGTTTGACCTCAGCTCCCCCTTTAGTTTGCAGGGTTTTCTCACTGACACGAAATTCAGCCCTAAAGTACTAAGTCTGGTTTTCATGGGTGACTTACCCTGAAGATAATTTCAAAGGAATGCTTATTTGAATGAGATTTGAAAGTATCAGTATAATAAGAATGTTCCCAAGTTGATCATGAAAAGCAAGCCTAATTTGCATATATGTTCTGTGTAGTCATCAACAAAAGTTACTTTGTAGATAAGTATGTTTAACTGACAGATAAGTTTGGAAGTAAAGAAAACAAGGGGATAAAAACGCATACAAAGTATGAAGCCATAGAGAGAGAAAAAAAACCTACTCTTAATCTGAACTAGACTTGACTTCAATAATTTAAATCAGTGATTTTCAACCTGGGGTGCCTCAAGAATTTTTTAAACTTGCAATACCTGATTATTTAGATGGGGCACTGACCTATTTTCCCTTAGGTTGTCAAATACAAAATGACAACAGCTAACACAATAGCCGTCTGGTGTGAATGTCCTGTCTTGAGTCATAAATATAAAGGTCAAATAATAGAGTTGCATCTAATTGGTTATGTTGCATAATAAGGTTGCATCTGATTGATTAATTCTTGGTACCAGAAATCTTCATATACGAGTATGGGCACCTGATTTTTAAAAAAAATCACTTTGGTGCAAAGAGGGTAGGTAATTACTATTATTATTCTTTTTGGTAAATCAATCAAAATTGGAGCTATTTTTTTTTTGTTAGATCAGAAAAAAAATATTTTTTGGTGTGCCAAAGAATTTTAGTAATTAGTTTATGTGTGCCATGATATGGAAAAAGTTGAAATTCACTTATTTAAATTGTCATGAGTAATGATATGGTGGATCACTCTTATTGAAATTGAGTACAATTGTTAAGGAAATAGTATAATAGTATAGGAAGTTTCTGGCAATCCTTGGGAATGAGGTAGTTATTCTTCCTAGCCAAATCTAGTCTGGCAAGGATTAATTTCCTTTCTAATGCATGTGGTTTAGTCCTGTTGATCTAAGATAACATGGTAGTTGGTTGGTGCCCCTTCCTTTCCAATCTTTCTTGCCTGCATTGCTTTTGTTATAGTGGGAGGGCCAGTAATACTTCTGAATTTCTTGTTAAAATTGATTCATATAACCAAGCCAAATTCTGAGGCTTTGGCTATATGTATATCAAGAAATGTGGTAGGTGAAAGAAACTCTACAGTAACTATTTCTAGTGCTAGTTAAAAGTATAATTCTAGAATGATTTGGTTCAAAATCAAGAACATTCCCATACTGAACAGTACTTGAATGAAAACAAAAACTATCACACAAAAGTACAGCTGTCAGGAAATATTAGATTTTAGTCATATCATATTAATTCAGCTTCATGTTGTGTTGGGGCAAAAATTGCCTAGAAGGCCACACATATTACAGCATGCTACATACTTGGCAAGCTTAAATACAATCTTAAAAAGCTAATGAAATGAAGAAAAAGTATTTGACAAAATTAAACAATCATTTATAGATTAAAAAAAACTCTTAGTAAAATAGAATGAAAATTTCTTAAATCTGAAAACAGGCAAAGACAAAACTAAAATACTTACAGCTAACATTGCACTTAATAAAGAACTATTAAACACATTTTGTCTAACATAAGGAACAGGACAAGAACATCTGCTTTCCTCACTTTTATTTAACATTGTACTTGAGATCCTGGCCAATGTAATAAGGCAAGAAAAAGAAACAAAAGCATAAAAGTCAAAATACAAGAAAAAGGTAATTAAATACAAATGACATGATTGTATACATAAAAAAAAATTTTAAGAAATCTACAAAATAACAGTTAGAAATAATAAATGTTTATCAAACTTTCAGGATATAGGTCAATATATAAAAGTCAATTTTATTTTGATATACTAAGTAGTCAACAATTTTAGAAATATAATTAAAAATTCATTTGCAATTGCACCAACATTAAATATTTAGGAATAAATTTAACAAAATTACAAAATAATACTAAGAAATATTTAAGAAGTTTTATTTATTTATCTTTTAATATATTTTATTGATTGTTTTTATAGAGAGGAAGAGAAAGAGATAGAAAGTTAGAAACATCAATGAGAGAGAGTCATCGATCAGCTGCCTCTTGCACGCCCCAACACTGGGGATGCGCCCACAACCAAGGTATGTGCCCTTGACCGAAATTGAACCCGGGACCCTTCAGTCCACAGGTTGACACTCTATCCACTGAGCCAAACCGATTTTGGCAAGAAATATTTAAGAAGTTTTAAATTAATGGAGAGATAAACAATTTCAGGAACTTTATTTCTTGACTCAAGACTCAGGATGATGGAAATATTCTGCATCTTGATTGGGTAGTGGTTATACAGGTATACTAGTATAATTTTGCCCAAACTCACAAAATTGTACATTATGGTCTGCACATTTCACTATATAAAATGTATCTAAAAAATAGTTGTTGATTCTAAACACCTCCTTTTTAGCTCTTGCTTAAATACTTCATGTTTTATGTTTGTTGCTGTTGCTGGTCTTTTGGTTTGAAAGAGAAACTCTTAAGAACAAATACTAGGTTGTACATAAAAATGTGCATCCTATTATGCAAAGGGGTCATTTGGGCAACCTAGTCTTGTTTCATTATGGACACATCTCATTATGCATGGGGGAGCAAAATGACTTGATAATTACACTGCCATCAAAGCAAATAGCAGATCTAGTCAGAGCTTTGGGTTTAGGCAAATTCAGGTTTGAACCCTGGTTCCACCATTTGACTTTGGGTAAATCATTATGCTTCTTGTTCCCTTAGTTTCTCACCTGTAGACCAGAGTCATAATGCCTCCCTCACAGAGTTATTAGATCAGATAATAAAGTGCACTTTGATTGCTAGGTCAGTGTCTTTTGATAATCCTATCTAATAAAAGAGTAATATGTACAATAAATAGACTGTCACTCCAAGATACAAGATGGCTGCCCTCATATGGACACAGGATGGCTACCACAAGATGGCCTGCAGGGGAGAGCACTTGTGGGCAGTTAGGGGTGACTAGGCCAGCAGAGGAGGGCAGTTGGGGGTTACCAGGTCTGCAGACGAGGGCAGTTAGGGGCAATCGGGCTGCCTAGTGAGCAGTTAAGCATTGATCAGGCTGGCAGGAGAATCATTAGGGGGTGATCAGGCTGGCAGGCAGAAGCGGTTAGGGGCAATCAGGCAGAGGCAGGTGAGTGGTTGGGAGCCAGCAGTTCTGGACTGTGAGAGGATGCAGGTTGGGCTAAGGGACCCCCTGCCCCCATGCACGATTTAGTGCACTGGGCCTCTAGTATTAGGTATAAAATGGGGATTGCTTTTAGTATCTATAATATAATAATAAAAGTATAATATGCTAATTAGACAGCTGAACAATCTTTCAGTTGTCATTCTGGACATCTTTCTGGACGAAGCCGCAACAGCAGAGGCTGAGGCAAAAGTGGTTAGGGATGATCAAGCAGGCAGGCAAACAGTTAGGGGTGATTAGGCAGGCAGGCAGGCATGCAAGCGGTTAGGAGCCAGCAGTCCTGGATTGTGAGAGGGGTGTTCGACTGCCAGTTTAGGCCCCAATCCTGCAAGGATCCCTGTGGGATCAGGCTTAATCTGGCAGTTGGACATTCCCTGAGGGGTCTTAAATTGTGAAAGGGTGCAGGCTGAGCTGAGGGACTCCACCTCCCACTTTCCCCCTTGCATGAATTCTGTGCACCAGGCGTTTAGTAGATATATAATTCTCTAAAGGATGCAGTAATTTTATTTAGAAATTCATCTAAAAGTTCCCAGAAAGATTTTCTTTAATGTTTTTCAATTTACTAATGAGTAAATTAGTTTATGATAAAGAAAAAAATATATGACCTCCTGGATTCACATCTCTCCTCCTTCCACAAGATTATTTTCACCTCTACTCCCAACTCTATTGTTTAGCCTCACCTCTAACATTTCACACAATTGATAAGCAACACTTTTACATATCATTGAGATCTGGGTTACTTTAAGATAGCTTAAAGTCTTAAATAAAGAAGCATGGAACCTTAATATCCATTCACAGGACAAGTGAAATGTACCCATCTCATGTGGTTTTGGGAGTTAGAATCTGTGCCAATCTGATGATACTCGAGGTGAACAAATACAACCAATCAGACAGGTTCTTACAAAGGAGATAAGCTTCCAGAATGGTCCAAGTTGTAGCCTGAGCTATACAGTGTCCTCCTCTGACCTTGGTCCCCAATACAAGAGTTGGACAGCACCTTGTTTAATTATCACCCTTCACAGCTAAGGGATCTGTGTGACATCACAAAAGTTGCTAACCTCTTCAGGACTTAGACCTAGGAATGGAGCTCAAGTTGCTCAGAACTCACAATTCTCCCACATTGCCAACCAGAGTCCAGTTGCCTGAGATTTTTTTTTTTTTTTACCTTGGTTCCAGGTCAGGCCCAGTAAGGCATTCCTGATACCCTGCAGAGCAGCTCTTACCCTGTGAATTTCTTGACAGTCTGGAGCTCAGTGTTCTGTCTCCATGAATGACCACAGCATTCACTCTGTTCCTCTCAATGACACACAAACAGGAATGGGAAGTGCCTATGTGCTTTGAAGTCAAGCAGACTTAAGTTCAAGTCCTGCCTTACTGACCACAGGACCTTGGGCCAATTCAAATTCCTCAATCTCTGTTTCTATAAAGTTGGTCTAATAACAGCTCTTATCTCTTTCCCTAAGGACTGGATGAGATAACATATGTAAAATGCTTAACAACGGACCTGGGACTTAATGCAGGTAATCCATTATTTTGTGTTGTTTTCTGATTTTTGTCTCTTGGTAAAATCTTGAGTCCCAAATTAGATTGTCCTTTTTGTGAGAGTGAAGATAGTTTGTGTATTCTTTTTATGTATCCATCCCACTGTTCCTAGGGAGGTGCTGTAGACCGGGGACAATATCAATAACTACTGAATAAGTGATTGTGAGTGAGTTGATGGGCCTCTCCATATACAATTTACATAATAAATAGGTGATCTGATCTAATTATTTTTATATTGCAGTGGTCTTTCCCCCAATTTTACTTTGGAGACACATTTTTTTTTTACATGTAGATGAAATATTTGTATGTATGGCTGGTTCATATTTCATTTTTATTTTCTTTAAAAATGTTTCTTTTTGATAAGCCCAGGTTAAACCCTGTTGGGATATTAGTTGCTCTCTTTTCTTTCTGAACGAGGACAAGGGATCAAGGCATTATTTAGCAGATTACAAAGATTTTTTTTTATCCTCCTAACCAGTTCAGTTACAGTGTATTTGTTACAGTAAAAAAGATGGCTATCTCCGCTGGAGGCAGCATAGAGAATTGGGTGACGGAAAGATACAGGCCAGCTGGATCGCTAAGAGAAGTGTCCTCGGGTGACTCAGGCTTTGTCCTGAGAAAATAGGCATGTCCTCCCTGCTGGAAACAGCAGAGGATGGCATGCTTCATTCATGCCAGGTTATAAAATGACTTCAGCAGGTGCCTCAGGAGAGTCCCCTGACCTTGCAGTCCTTGGTGATGGCATGTCCTATCCAGAGCTTCCTGTGAAACTTCCTGCTTGGGGACAGAGGTCAATTGGTGTTGGGGGGCGGGGGGTGGTGTGCTCCGGCTTTGGCTTCCTGCTCCACACTGCCAAGACCAGAACAAAGCCAATGACCCCATAGCCTTTGAGACCAACTAATGTTGCTTATTTCCCTGAGGAAAGATCCTTAGAATAATTTTTACATGTTTTTCACATCCTTTTGTAAGAGGCTGGCCTGAGGGAGAGGGGACCAAGAGCCTCATCTAAACAGCAGGAGTTTGATCTTCTTTGTGTTTCTCCATGCTAAGGCCCCAGGAGATGCAGGAGACCAGGACGGAGAATCCCATGCCTCAAATGGAACATCAAACAATTCTCAGAATCCATTCTCTCCTGCCACCCCCAGTCCAGGTCTCAAAGACAAAATGGCTCCCTGGCACTCTTGTCCATTCACATTTCCCAAGAGGATTCTTTCTCTCCTCTGTCCTCAGACCTGGATAAACAGGCCACACACCTCAGGGAACCCTGTGCTTTGGAGTGTCTTCTTCAAACTTTTCTAAATTCTCCCTGAAAGGTATGTGGGACCCACCCCCATCTGTGTCTCCTTTGAGCACTCTGTGAGTCTATTGCATGTGGATCATTCAAAGCCCCGAGTCCTGGGCTTGGGTTCTAGAATAGTAGCCTGGTGCGAAGATCACTTTCACTGGATGAAGCAGTATATATTTTTTCAGATTACATGAGACTGGCCTGCCATGTTGGTGCTATGGCCATGCCGATTTTGTTTTATGGACAGTTTCCCAACTCCTGCAAAAATATTTGTCAGGCTCCCCGCTTACCCTAAGGGTGACTTTGTTTTGGTATCTCTTCCTTTTCAGGATAAAGGGAAGAGACACGGGGGTAGGAATAAACACAGGGGGAAAGCCCATCAGTAAACCTACCTGAATATTATGCTACCCTTCTCATGAAAAGTAGCAGAGCATGCAGTTTGTACTGTGTCTGAAGATGAATTCTATTATTATTTCTAGTCCTGACTCTGCTACTAACTAGCTGTGTGATCTCGGGTAAGACATTTTACATCTCTGGGCCTGCTGTTTTGTCTTTAAAATGAGATGATAGATAGATAGGTACATGGTTAGGTGGATTGATGGATAAATCTATGGATGGTGGGTGGATGAGTAGACAAATGGATGGATGAGGGGGTGGATAGATGGATGAATGGATGGGTAGATGGGTAGGTAGGTGAGGAAGCTTGCCTGACAGATTGGGGAGAAGGAGAAAGGAGAGCTGGTGGCAATCCAGGTGCTCTAAGAGTCCTATCCACATGCTGCAAATTTGCCATTTTCCTGGTCATCTTCCCTGCCTTTTTGTCTATTGCTTTATTTAAAGCGCATCCTGGTGATGTAGTTGAAAAGACAACTCAAGGAGTTAGAAAAGCAGAATTTTTCTTCTACAATATTTGTTGTACATTGAGTAACCTTTGGGCAACTCAGAAACTCTCAAAGTGTAAAATTCCTTATCAGTAAAATTGAGTTGATGATACCTGACTTGTCTACCTTGCATAGTTTTGAGGGGATCAAATATAATAATGGCCGTGGACAATGCTCTGCAGCCAGCAACCCCGCATATGAGGTCATGTTCTGTGAAGTATTATTGAGACCACTCTTCTTTTCCTATTCCCCTTTACGGCTGCCATGGGGCTCAATTATGGCTTACACAAACCATTGTTCCAGGGGATTTCACGCTCCTAAAAGAAACAGTGTAACAGAAATCACAAGATAAGGTTGTGTTACCTGTTGTATTCATCACATGTCAGGGAAAAGGACTTTTTTTTTAGTTCTTTTATTTTTGTTGTTAAACCATTGATGTCAGGAGATGTATGGTTATTACTGGGTGAGTAAAAAACAAACAAACAGGGTTTTTTAAAATTTAATTTTCCCAGGGGGTTACCTTTTTTATTATAGGTGGATTTCCACCTGCCCTAAATGAGGCAGTAAGAAGTTTCCAGCAGTATGCTGAGCCAAGATTTGAGCATGTGTGGGATAAACGCCATAAATCTAATGGGGACAAGAGTGCTAAAAGGTGAAGACTGAAGTTGTGCTCCGGTTAAACATCCCTATTACATTCATTAGGGAATTGCCACATATATCCTTTTACCCTGAGCCAGTCACTCTTGGTCACTTCTTAAAAAATTCTGACTTTGTAGTATCCTAAAAATCTTAGACTCTGAAGAAAGCTGTAAGTGATCGAATCTGGCCTTGCCCTTAGTTTGGTGGATTTCAAAATGTGCCGGTGAGCCAGCACATCAGAGCATTCCCCGGAAACTTGCAAAAATGCAAGTTCTTGGGTGCTGCCACTGACTTACTGAATTACAGTAACCAGTGAACAAGCCTTCCAGGTGATCCTGACAGGTCTAAAACTTGGGAGTCAAGGGTTAATTCATTCCTTCCCTAAATAGCATACCCGAAGTATACTCTTTGTGGCCTCTACTTGAATATTTCTGGTGAATGGGAGTTCACTGCTTCAGGAGTCATCTGGTTAGAAGTCCTAACAATTAGATATATTCTTGTTATGAGATAAAACTGATTCCTTGCCACTCCCTTCTGGCCTAGGCTCTATCCTCAGAATGCAATTTAGACTTATTGCTGAGGAGACATCACTGGTAACGGGACTAATTACTCACAGAGTAGGAGTTGGGTAAAAGTGGATACAAGAAGGTAAACTGGGAGGGCAGCCAGTGCGACACATTTTCCTTTCAAACCAATAAAACAACAAGATTAAGGGCTGTCCCTGGCATGTGAGATTATGATAAATATCAGTATTAATAACAACAGTGACAGTAATAATTACCCACAGCTAGATTTGGACGCAGGTCAAGAAACCATCCAAATCAAATTACATGTAAGAAAAATATGCGTGTTCAGTGCTGGAAACATTTTCACAGAGGAAGAAAAATTGGCGCTGTGGAAAACATTTCACCTTCTAGTGGGGATAAGTGCTTTTTCCATTCCAAGGAAATTGTAAAGAAAACGAATGCCCCCCAAGGATATGGCGAGGTCCCAGCCCAGGCTGGTGGGCAAAATGAGCCTTTTCCTGGTTCCCCTCTCAAGCAGGGATGCTCTGAGTCGAATGCACTTGTTGGCTAGATTTTGCTAGTGATCTTTTCTGTTTGCATTTGGCAGAAGAGACAGAGAAAGTGTAAAACTCTCACATGGGAATCCCCCAGCAGGGAGGCGGGAAGGGCCCAGTCTTGGTCTCTTCTCACTCCAGTGTCCCTCTCCCCTCTTAGGACTGGAAGCAGTGGCAGCTCTCAGCATGGCAAGGCTCTCTCACCAATGATTTTCCCTCCCCCCAATTTGAGCCTGGAGAGTGTTTACTTCCTGTCAACCTCCAGGGACCTGCTGATTTCTCCCATTACTGCAAATTGCTGCTCTTGGGTGCTTTGCATTTGTTATTAAGATGCAATCAGGGTTTCATAACTGATTAACAGCCTCACCCTGCAGCTCCCACCGCCCTCACACCTGACTTGGAGGCAGCAGTGGAAGCAGAATCCATGGCTGCTGCATGGCTGGGCTCCCTGTTCTGTCAGAGGCTAGTGGGTGTGGTGGGCAGCTTGTGGGAGCTGGGGGAGCGACAGGAAGGAGCTCCTGCGTGCAGCCTGGGTACACTGAGAAGAATGTGGTGTCTCTCACGTTCCCAGGAATGCTGGTGGGTGTGGGGCCGCGTGGCAGGCCTCTGGAATGAGGACGCTGATGGCTGTGACAGCCTGCCCAAGGAGGCAGAGGCCCGCCGGAGCGGGCCTTCCGGACCAGCAAGCACAGAGCGTCTCCTAAGGCTGAGTGGCAGGATGATGAGCACGCGGGTGACGGCCTGCACAGGATCCTGTCAGCCGGCGGCTCCGGGACAGCTCCACGCACTGCCGCTGAGACAGCCCACTCCCCTCCCACCAGGACCCCTCTGCTCCCCACTCTCCTGTCAAACCCGTGCAGCCCCTTTTGTGCTCAAAACCAACAGCAACACACTAGCGCATGGCCACTCGTTTCCAGTGGCTGCTGAGCACACACGCGCAAAACCAACTGGCGTTCTGCAGGCCATCTGGGACCCTTTCTCTACTTTCCTTTCCTGTGTTTGTTTTTGGAGAGTCTCCATTTTCACTAAACGAGCGTCTTGGCCCTTGCCCTCACAAGAAGATACATCGTTGCAGGGGAAAAAGAAAAGGCCAGGAAGATCAGGGCTGCGGAAATCTCAGTGCCTCTCTGAGAAGGAAAAGGGAGGGAGGACTGGGGAAGCCCAGCAGCCCAGCGGCCCAGAGCCAGGCGGAGGTCCAACACCGGGTCGCTGGGTGAGCCCAGCTAAGGTTCACCTCCTGCTTCTGGCGCCAGCCAGGCCTACGGGAGGGATCTTGGAGCTGATGGGACGCTGGACCGGTGGCACCTGATTTTCATTAGATCTACTATGTGTTTTTGAAGGAAAATAGAGAACAGGCAGATAAGGGAAAGCAATCGGGAGGCGGAATTTTTATGCCACTGTCAGTGCCAGGTTTGAAAAGAAACAGGCAATCCTGGATTCAGATCCTACCTGTTCCATGTACTGCCTCAGTTATTGAGCCTGTCACCCTACTTTGAAACAAAGATAATATCTCATTGGATTATGAGGCAAACACAAGGGACTATATACAAAGTATAATACATGGGATTTCCTTTTTCTTTTGTTGGTGCGGGGCGGGGATTAAGATAAAGTTTTTTTTTTTTTATTTCTTTCTTTAAATCAAATCATTTTTGGCATCACTGAAAGACAAAGATGAAACATTCCTGAAGACCAGAAAGGATTTTGGCTGTCTGGTCCTCCCATGGAGAAAAAAAGGTCAGGTATTTCACTCCAGAGGTGCATTTTCTTATCCTCCTTTTCCCAAGCATGCTGCTCAGACAGCCTGAAGCTGAGAAAAGCAGAGCCCTGACCTGGGACCCTCCCTGACTATTCAGGGAGCCCTCATGGAAAAAAAACTGTAAACTAGGGTTACAAGGTCACAGAAAAAAAGAGCAGAATGGTCACTGTCTTTGGCACAAGGCAACATCTCAGAATGTGTTTAAGGAGAAAAATGGACGATGGGAATTGGGTGAAGCAGATAGGAACTCCCCTGAAAAACTTTTCAAGGCATGTACATGGCAAATGGGCCACAAGTTCGCCATCAGGCATTGTTCTCCTGGGCAGCTAGAGAGCCTGGATCTTTTCCAGATGTAGACGATTGGGCATAGAGGAAAAAGGCCTAATGATATTGGAATTGAAGTCCCAAATTATAATTAATCCCAGAAGGAGAGGAGAAAGAGCATGAAACAGAAGCAAAATTGGATGAGATAATTAATAGCCAAGAATTTCCCTAAGCTGAGAAGAGATATCCAGGCACAGATTCTAGAAGTTTAATAAAGCCCATAGGATAAATACAAGGCAAAAGAATCTAGGTATATCTTGGTCTGATACATCACTGCCGAGAACAAAGACAGAGAAAATCTTAAAAGTAGCCAATTAAAAAAAAAAAAAAGACATATTACTTTCAACATATCTGAATTCTCTAAAGAAATGATGGGGGTCAGAAGATAAAATGTCTTTAAAATTCCATAATCATCGTGGAGATGTTAACAGTGTAAGTACATACTAAGCAATCAATCAAAAGTTAAGTCTCCAGATCATCTGAGCAACAGGTCCAACAATTTGATTTATTAACACCGAGGGGAGCCTCACCCAGCAAGGACAGAGCATGCCTGCTTTTCCAGTCATGCAAAACACTCCCAAGACTGATCCTGCGCTGGGCCACAGAGCACGCTGCAGCAAATTTTAAAGGATTGAAATCATAGTCTTTGGCTAGAGTGGAATTGAGCTAGAAATAAATAAAATGAATGAGATGATAGTGAAATATGGCCTTTTAACATGTGTGTTTATAGGAAGCATATAACCTTAAATACATACGCTAGGAAATAAAAAAAGAAGACTGAACACTTAAGTGTTCCTATAAATAAGTCAGGAAAATAAAACACAAGTAGACCCTAACGTAATAGAGATAAGGATTTAATGAAATAGATGACAAATGTGTAATAGAGAAAATGAACAAAACCAAAAGTTGTATTGTAAGAATAAGAAAAGGAAGATAAAAAAAAACTATGTATTGTGTGTGTGTGTAAGTGTGTGTGTGTGTGTGTGTGAGAAAGAGAGAGAGAGAGAGCAAGATTATGAATATATAAATTAACAGTAATGAAAAAATGGATATTATTAAAGGCTCTTTTTACATTAAAATATATTATGAACAACTTCATGCCAATACATTTGATAATTTATAAAAACCTGTCTTATTAAAATGAATACAGAGAGAAATAAGAGTCCAAATAGTCCAATATCTATTAAAATTGTACCCATTATTAAAAATCTTTCCCTCAATACAACTCCAGGCCCAAATGGTTTCACCAATAAATGTTTCCAAACTTCAATAAATCACACTTGCCCCCTACAATTTTTCCAGAGAATAAAAAACACATTTAAAACTTGTTTATAAAGTGTCAGATATCATTTAAAATAATGCAAGGACATCAGAAGACAAAAATTACAGGTGAATCTCTTTCATGAATATAAATATAAATTCTTTATCAATATATTTGCCAGTCAAATCAAGATATTTTATATATATATATATATATATATATATATATATATATATCATCCAATTTAGGTTAATTCCAGAGATGTGGGAGTGATTTAATAATTAAAAGGCAACAATTTTAATTTATTACATTAATAGAATAAAGGAGAAATAAAAATTGAATATAGAATAATATAGAGTATGTAAGATAATAGAAATAGAATACAGGTGTGTGACCATCTAAATAGATGTAAAAAAAGCATTTGATAAAATTCAATATGCATTCCTGATAAAATCCTTAGTTATCAAATTAAAATTGGGAGACATTTTCTTAACCTAATAAAGGGCATCTATTAAAAAATTCTACTACAAATATAATGCTTAATCATAAGACACTGAAAACCATCCTTTGAAATAGTGAATGAGAAAAAATGCCTGAATTTTCTTCAGTGTTTTATAATTTCAAACAAGAAAAGAGAAATAAAATCAATGATATTTTAAAAGGAAGATATAATACTATTGGTATTTGTAGATGATATTATTGTGCACTTAGGAAAGATAAAATAATTTATAGAGATTCTCCTTGAATCATTAACTCATCAACGATACTGAATACAATGTTAGTATACAGCAATCCATGCATTCCTCTATATTAGCAATGATTACAAAGGAAATAAAAACAATATAATTTACAATAGCATTCCAACACATCTCACATCTAGAATCAAGCTAATGAAAAAATATGCAAGAAAACAGTATGTTTGCAAAACAACAGAGCAATTAAATGTTTAGTAAAAAGGAATAAACTGTATTCATGGATTGGAAGTTTCAATATTACAAAGAAGCCAACTGATCTAAATTTTCAGGATTTAGAATATTTAGGGTGTTTTGCTTTTTTTTTTCCTGTTGAGGAAAGTGATAGACTGATTTTAAATTTATATGAAAATGCTGAAGATAATAGCCAACTGCTCATTGAATAAAAAAATAAAATCAGAGCATTTATGATATTTAAAAAAACCTCAGTTTTAGAAAAAGTATAGATCTAAATCTGATAGACAAAGCAATTTAACTTTAAATGAAAATATGGGTCTATTTTATTACCTAAAGTAGCAATTGTTTCTCAAACACAACACAAAAAATAAAAACCATAAAATAAAGGATTGATAAATTTAAGAACTTCTATCCATAAATAGAAAACACAAAAAGACTGAAAATCAACCCATGGAATTGGCAATATATTTACCTGACAAAAATCTTCTATCCAGAGTACATAAAGAAATTGCATTAATTAATGAGCCCTGGCTGATTTTGCTCAGTAGATAGGGTGTTGGCCTGTGGACTAAAGGATCCTGGGTTTGATTCCAGTCAAGGGCACATGCCCAGGTTACAGGCTCATTCCACAGTGTGGGGCGTGCAGAAGGCAGCCTATCAATGATTTTCTCTCATCATTGATATTTCTGTCTCTCTCTCCCTCTTCCTTCCTCTCTGAAATTTATATATATAATGAAAAAAGACAGACAACCCAATAGATTAGTGGGCAAAAGTCATAAACAGGCACTTCAAAAAGAATACATTCGAATGGCAAATATACGTATGTAAAAGTCTTAAATCTTGTCTTTAGGGAATTTAAACATGACAGTGCTACACATCCATCATAATAGCTAAAATTAAATAGACAATATTAAGTGTTGGTGAGGATGTGTGGTACAACTGAAATTCTTATTTTTATATTTGTAGTGTCATACAGTTTAAGTTGGTGCAACACCTTGAAAAACAACACGTGAGTCAGTATCTACTAAAAGCTGAACCTATTGTACATATGCCACATGAGTCAGCGATTCTGCTACCAGTTTTTGCTGAGCAGCCCTCTCTCACTTGCAGTCTTTCAGTTCTGCTCCCATGTAAATGGACGTCCGGTGCTCTCGGCCTCATTGTGGCCACTGTCTGTGTAGGTACCATCTCCTGAAACTTGTAAAGCTGCAAACAAACCCTCCTGGTGACCAAATAATGCTGCATTTCCTACCATCCTGACTGGGCCTGAGCAAGTTGAGTTTCTCACAGATATGGGGAGTCTACCAAGTGTGTCCCCCCAGCTTGAGCTGTACTTTGCAACAGAGGCCCCAAAGCAGTTCTGCTTGTGCCCCATTCTCACAAAACCCCTTGGCTTTTAAAACACTCCTTCTGGCCGAAACCGGTTTGGCTCAGTGGATAGAGCGTCGGCTTGGGGACTGAAGGATCCCGGGTTCGATTCCGGTCAAGGGCATGTACCTTGGTTGCGGGCACATCCCCAGTAGGGGGTGTGCAAGAGGCAGCTGATCGATGACTCTCTCTCATCGATGTTTCTAACTTGCTATCTCTCTCCCTTCCTCTCTGTACAAAATCAATAAAATATATTTAAAAAATAACAATAAAAAAATAAAACACTCCTTCTGCCTGCTGGCCCTCCCTTCATGGACCAAGGTCATGACCCCATGCTGTCCTCCCATCTCTGTCTTTGCCCCTAGGCATCTGTCATCCTCCTCCTCTAAGTGCAAACAGATGCTTGCAGGCTACCTGTGAGCCTGGTTCATCAGACACCCAGGTTCTAGCTCCTGCTTTAGGCCCACTGGGACCCCCACTATGTGGTGTGACAGGTAAGAGTGCTCTGGGATGCCAGTCATAGAAATCCCAACCAACAGAACCTTAAATCCATAGGCATTTGCTTTTCCTTTAAGAAATCTAGAGGTAGGCGGAGGCTGGTGTTGGTTCAGCTGCTCAATTGAGTTTTCAGGTAGCCAGGTGTCTCCTCTCTGTTCATTCTGAAATCCTTAGTTGTTGGCTTTTCCCCCTTATCCTTGCATCAAAATGGCTACTAAAGCTCAAAGTATCAAAACCAGGTGCAGGGCAGAAACAAGGGGAACAGACAGTATAGCTCACCCTTTCCTTACCTGGACCTTTTTTTTTTAGGACAGAAAGTTTTCCATACCCCAGCCCTCATCTTCAGTAAACTTTGTTGTGTCTCCATGGCCTATGCTAAGTCACAGGGGCACTCTGGAGAGTGAGTGTCTGGTAGTTCAGAATAGCTTTTACATAGACAACAAACGGTGCCAGCAGGCAGGCATTCAGAAGAACAACCAGAAACAGCAATGTTTAATCCACCTATAACTTTGAGTAATCAAGAGTTGGATTTACCTGTTCAGCTTGTCTTGTGTTGGGGACAGATATGTACTTGACTAATCTTTCTCATGCAGCCTTTGAAATTGCTTGCTTGATTTTTCTGTTTGCAGTCAAAATGAGGTTTTCCTTTGATAAATATAACGATTTCCTAATAAAAGTGCCAAATTACTTCATTGAGTGGTGACTCTCCTCCCTACTACTTGTTTGAACATCAGTTAGTTACCCAGTGTCATTCTAGACAGTTTGATGGAGGGGAAGGAAAGAGAAGCTTCTGTTCAATCAAGTACCTGATTACTACAGGTGCAGTATGCAAATTGCTGTCTTTCTAAAAATTCAAATAAGATAAAACATGCTTATAGCTGCTTTTACAGTGTCTAATTTATTTTTCTAAATCTCTTTAACATCTTCCCAAACAAGACTTCTTATGTGTAATAGAATTTTATCTCTTTAAGACTATTTCCTTCTTCCTTCTTTTCTTTGCCCCAATTGCTAGCCTCCAGACATCGGTGCTTCTCTGCCGCTCTCTGCTCTCTGCTCACTGACTTATGAGGGCGAAACATATCCAGCTGAGAAAATGACAGGTTGCAGAATGTTTACATAGCATTAAATCTAATCGCATAAATGCCCTGATCTGGACTTGGCACCTCCCCTTAAAGAAGAGATACTTATTTATATACAAGGTGTTTTTACAACCTAGTTCTTGAAGCGCTGGTGGGTATTTTCAATTCTCTTTCACAATGCATCCACAGCAAATATCATGTGTCAGAGATTCTAGATTATCCTTACCAATGTAGAGCAAGGAGTTCAACTGACAAGTTGTTTCTGTTTTTGTATCGACCTGAATTTCTTATGTACAAATGTACAGAGTGCATTAAAAATTGTTGCTATCTAGTGGTTGCTTCAGTTAATACCTTTTATGATCCTGCTTGTAGCTCTAGGTATGTAAAAGGTGTGATGTAGTGAAAAGTTAAAGGCTTAGGGAAGACCAAGATAGAAGAGATTGTTTAGAAAATGCAGGATGTGCAGCCCAGTCACTATTGCTCAGTGATTGAATGTTGACTTACGAACTAGAAGGTCACAATTCTATTCCCTGTCATGACACATGCCCAGGTTGTGGGCTCAATCCCCAATGGGGATGAGAAAGGGGAGCAGCAGGCAGCTGACCTGATGATTTTCTCCCATCACTTATGTTTCTATCTCTCTCTCCCTCTTCCTCTCTCTAAAATCAATTAAAAAAGACTTATCAAAAATGAAAATTCAAGATGTGCTGATTAAGAGTAGAAAGGCAGAGGAAGAACCCACACATGGGGTTTTAGGTCATAGAGAAGAGAGAAACTTTGATTTTTAAGGTCAGAGTCTAAGAAGTGTCTAGTCTGACAGATGAGTCAGATGTTCATTGAATCAGAGTTCCAAAACCAAGGTTTTTGCCTGCAGTCAAACACCATTTCCTGAATCAAAGTCATCAAACTGGATGGTGGAGGGCAAAAAAATAGCCAGGAGAAGGGAATCCCATTAAAGACAGCACAAGGCTTATGTTGAGGGGGCTGTCCTAGCATATACAGTCTCTTTAAAAAACCTTTTACACAGATCCAGTTTAATTGAAGCCTTTAATTTTTAGTTTTTGCAAAATGTATTTTCCCCTAGCTTACTTTGTTATAAGAATACTAGAGGCCCAGTAAATTCGTGCATGGGAAGGGGAGTCCCTCAGCCTGGCCTGCACCCTCTCCATTTTGGAATCCCTTTCACAGTCCCAGACTGCTGGCTTCTAACTGCTCATTTGCCTGCCTGCCTGCCTGGTTGCCCCTAACTGCCCTCCCCTGCTGGCCTATTGCCCCTAATTGCTCTCCCCTGCCAACTTGGTCACCCCTAACCACTTCTGCCTTGGCCTCTGCTACCATGGCTTTGTCCAGAAGGATGTCCTGTCTAATTAGCATATTACCCTTTTATTAGTATAGATTGCATATAATACACTAGAGGCCTGGTGCACAAAATTCGTCCACTGGGGAAGGGGGGGTGTCCCTCAGCCAAGCCTGCACCCTCTCCAATCTGGGACCTCTCGAGGGATGTTAAACTGCCTGTTTAATGTAAATGGGCAGTTGGATATCTCTCTCACAATCCAGGATTGCTGGCTCCCAACTGCTCACCTGCCTGCCTTCCTGATTGCCCCTAATAGCTTCTTCCAGCCAGCCTGATCACCCCATAACTACTTCCATACTAGCCTGATTGATGTCTAACTGCTCCCCTGCAGCCTATTTGCCCCCAACTTCCTTACTATGCTGGCCTGGTCATCCCTAACTGCCCTCCCCTACAGGGTTGATCACTTCCAACTGCCCTCCCTTGCAGGCCTGGTCCCTCCCAACTGCCCTCCCCTGCTGGCCATCTTGTGGTGGCCTTCTTGTGTCCATATGAGGGCAGGAACTTTGACCACATGAGGGCAGCCAGCTTGTGTGTTGGAGTGATGCTCAGTCTGCATATTACTTTTTTATTAGATAGGATAGAGGCCTGGTGCATGGGTGGAGACCACCTGGTTTGCCCTGAAGAGTGTCCCAGATCAGGAGGGGTTTCCTTAGGGTGTGAGGTGGCCTGAGCGAGGGGCCTGTGGTGGTTTTCAGGCCAGCCATGCCCTCTGGCTAACCAAGTGAAGGCCCTAGCATCTGGAATTTATTTACTTTCTAAAATTGAAACTTTGTATCCTGGAACAGAGCCAAGCCCCCTGCTTGTCCTGTGGCCATTAGCCATTTCCGTTGGGGTTCATGTACCTTCTATAACTGAAACTTTGTAGCCTGGAGTGGAGGCCTAGGCCGGCCAGGGTGTGTGGAAAGTTTGGCTTCCTATTGAAACCCAAGCCTCTCAATTGTTCTCTGTGGCTGCAGCCATCTTGGTTGGAGTTAATTTGCATAGTTGCTCTGGTTGGCTGGTGGGGGTGGCTTGAGCAGAGTTATGGTTAATTTGCATATTACTCTTTCATTAAATAGGATAAGCATATAAAATATGTGTTAATCAATTATTTATGTTAATGGTAAGACTTCTGATCAACATACATTGTTAGTAGTTACGTTTTTGAAGAGTCAAAAGTTAGATGTGGACTTTTAACTTTGCAGGGAGGTGTTGCCACTAACCCCACATTGTTGAAGGGGCAACTGAATATATACTAAACTCATTTGAATGTCAAATGTGCCAATCTTCATGATGCAGAAGATGAAAAGGTAAGAAAAGAAGCAAGGCTGTCGTAGGCTTTGCATACATAGGCAAACTATATGAAACATAATTTCAATAGTTCATTGAGGGACAGCATCACCATGGAAAAATCCTCTGGGAAAGGCAGATTCTGGACTTCCATTCACTGGGAGGAGCCATGGTCAACAGAAAGAACAAGTTTTTCATGTGGATGACAAGGGCATCTAAGCAAAGATCAGATTTTGAGATGCAAGACTCAAAGGTGGAATAAGAGATAAACCACATGCAAAAATCTTACAGAACTTTGTGGGGGTCTTGGCTTATAGTCCCCAGGGAAGTAGGGACAAGTGAAAGGATGGTATTGTTTGGCAAAGAGAATCAAGGCTCTGAGGCTCTGGTCTGCATCATTTGGGTGAGTGCTGGTAGAGCCTGGGGAAGCAGAGTGATGTCTTTGCAATGAATGGAAGTGTATGGAATTAACTATTTCTTTCCTTCTTTCTAAATGGTCAGATATGTGCTCAATACAGTTAACCTAGAAATGAAGGTCTCCCTGGCAGAAATGCCTGCTCAAATGGCTTTCACAAAATGTGTGAGTAGGATGCAGAATGAAACAAGAAAACCAACATTATTGGGACCCTATTATGTGTCAGTGTGTGTGTGTGTGTGTGTGTGTGTGTGTGTGTGTGTGTATACATATAATTTTGTGAGGAAAGTGACACTCAGAGAAGTCCAGAGAGTTGCCCAAGGCTACACAAAGTCATGGGCTTCATTCAAACCTGGGTCAGCTTCACTCAAGGCCTGGTCATTCCACAGACATTGTTTGCAGGACAGTGCTAAGCCTGGCCAGTTCTCTCCCCACAGAGCAGGAAGCTGACCTGCCTTCCTGTGCAGTGATTCCCATGTCCCTGTGGCTGGATGTGGCTGAGCTGGTCTTTTTCCCAGACTACACACTTGGAAGATTCCACTCTGACTTAAGGTGATGCTACTTTCTCTAAGTCACTACTTGTGACTTTGCTTCTTGCCCCTCCAGCAGGGGGGCACATTGCTTTTGATGGAGGCAGCCACTCATCTGGGGATAGCCCAAGGCAGGGTGGTTTGTGCTGACATCCCCATGTGAATAGCGCTGAGTGGAGGGGGCTTTGGGCATGATCTCTCAGTGGGTTTTGCCCACATTAGACTCAGCTCACAATGGCTGCCTAGAGATCCCAGTCACTCCCATCCTCCATATCTTTCCTGCCCAGAAGGAACTGGACTGGAATTTCTTAAGTTTTAAGGAAACTCATTTGAATGTCAAAGGTGTCAACCTTCTCATGCAGTCTGCCCTCCCTCTTGTCCTCCTTGCTTGGCAAATTTGGAATAAGTCTCTTTGGAACAGCCTACTGGTAATATTGCCAACCATTCATTCCTGAGACTGGGGTGTGGGATTTGGTCACAGTGTGACAAAATTTACTCAATAATTAGAGGAAGGCAAGAGGAGAGACTAGTAATCAAAACTCTATATGGCATCTATGGGTCTTCTCAAATGTTGGATCTGTCATTTACTAAACTTGTTTAAGAGCTTCACTTCCTTTGAGTTAGCATAATAGGCTGTTTAGGGTTAAAGGCATACTGTCTCGTCACAAGGACTAGTTAATAACAGGTTGAATCTCTTAAGTTATTCTAGGCAACCACAATCTTCAACTTAAAGGAAGCTAGAAAGCGGCATTAAACTGGATATCTGGTTCTTAAAAATGTTTTTTCCTGCTTCTGAGGTAATATGATTCATTTTAAAATCGTTGACAGACTTTTCCCCGGTAGGGCCAGTAGGCAGTCATGACAAAGAGGGCAGAGTCTGGAGACTGGAGAATTTGGCCACTTATTAGGTTTAAATGCTAAGGAACACAGTCACTGCTGCACACCTGGGCATGCACTCTCTTCTCAGGGAGATGACATCAGTCCGAGCATGGCCCACTGGACTCTAACCTGGAGGACAGTGCCGCCCTTGTTCTCGCTGAAATCCTATCCCCCAGCATGATAGGAGCTTGCCCAGTGAGTTTGCCCAGTGCCTCCTTCCAGACCTGCCATCCTTCCTCTTCCCTCTATTCTTTCTTCACACCATATCAACAGAATCAGGAATGAAATTTGTTTGGACCTGGACAATCTATGTCACATCTCCACATGTTGTGGAAACAGCCGTTTCCAAAGTACAATGTACCATTACATAAAGCCACACTATGTTATTAAAAAAAAAAGTCAAGAACCAAAATAAAAAGGGGAGAAATGTTGAAAAACTCCAAGGGTGGGAAGAGAAAGTGAGAGAAAATGAAAGAGCAAAATAAAGACCCACCCTAAAAGGATGTAGAACACATGTGGTTTTATTCATGACTCCCAACAACACCTCTTGCTGGGCCTCTGAGTGGAAAAAGGGATGGAACAATGATCTGGAATTTACAGTGCCTTTGCAAAGCAACTGCTATCAAATCAGAGCTTGTTCTGGTCTACCTGGCCCACTGATAGCTGGTAGAAGACAAGAAACCCTACACAACAATGACCTCTAGTTCTATTCCATGTGCATTTTGTATGCTTAAAAAGGTCAGGCATATTTCTATAACTGAACACCAGTTATATATTTTATGAATTATAATAGAGGCCTGGTGCATGAAATTCGTGCATGCGGGTGGGGGTGGGGAGGGTGTCCCTCAGCCTGGCCTGCACCCTCTCCAATCTGGGACCCCTCGTGGAATAACTGGCAGTCAGACATCCCTCTCACAATTTAGAACTGCTGGCTCCTAACCGCTCCCCTGCTGACTTGATTGCCCTTAACCACCTATGCCTCGGCCTTGCACCCAGGACCGAGGATTCCCTCCTCCAGCCAACCACATGCACTGGGCTTCCTTCACTCTGGTCAGCCATAGGTGCCCGGGCTGGCTATAGACTCAGGGGATGGTGGGCAGGTGGCTTTGCCTGTGCTGCAGCCACCAGTGCTTGTGCCTGGGACTGCAGGGTGGGCGGCTTCTCCATCTCCCAGGCTGTAGCCAGCTGTACGTGCTGGCGTCTGGAATGCAGGCAGGCAGCTTCTCCATCTTCCCTAGGATGCAGTGGGGGCAACTTCTCTGGCTGGCTGTGGCCTGGGATCACAGGGCAGGCAGCTTCTTCGTCTCCCAGGTTGCATCCAGCCTCAGGCGCTGGGGCCTGGTTTCTTTGTCTCCCTCAGGACATGGGACAGGCATCAGATGTGAGGTTTCTGCTGCTGGCTGCAACCTGGGATCACAGGGCAGGCGGCTTCTTCATTTTCCAGGTCACATCCAGCCTCCGGTACTGGGGCCCAGTTTCTTCGTCTCCCCCAGGATGTGGGGCCGGATGGACATGGGGTGAGTGGATATGGGGCAGGCGGCTTCCCTGGCTGGCGGTAGCCTGGGATCACTGGGCAGGCGGCTTCTTCATCTTCCAGGTCGCATCCAGCCTCAGCTACTGGCACCCGGTTTCTTGTCTCCTGCAGGACGTGGGGCAGGCAGACGTGAAGCTTCTGAGGCTGGCTGCGGCCTGGGATCACGGGGCAGGTGGCTTCTTGGTTTCCCTGGCTGCAGCCAGCCTCAGGTGCTGGCACCTGACTTCTCCAACTCCCACAGGCTGAGAGAGGCTGGGGGGTTGGAGCTGCAGCCATGTTTTAGGTTCAATTAGCATACTCACTCTGATTGGCTGTTGGTCGTAGTGGAATGATGCGATTTGCATGGTTCTCTTTTATTAGTGTAGATAATAGGGTATATGTTTCATGGCCTGGTTTAGCCATAATGGCCACGTCTCAGTCAAATTTCTCAGAAGATAAATAAGACATTTAGGACTTATAACTGAAGGAGTCAGGCTATCCCATCGCTGAGTCTTGTACTTCAGGGCTAAGTGCTCTGTTAACTATTTTTGGTATCATTCTGGTTTCAGTTAATAGTATTGTCTTCTAATCTGGGGAAATCTGAAACAGCCCATAAATCTATGCCCTCTCTCACTCCCCACATCCAGTTGGTCACCTGGTCCTGACTTCTTTTCAGGTCACACCTCTCAGGCTTCACCACAGCTTCCCTCATTCTGATAAAAGAATTCACCTCTCCTGCCTTCGTTCTTTCCTTAGTTCAGTTCAACCTCCTTGATTCTTCCAGATTTGGCTTTCTTCCCCCAAATCCAATCACATCACTCTCATTTCACAACCTCCATTCGGTCTCACTTTACACAAGAGGAAACTGAGAAGTGTTCAGCCAGCCAGACTGGGGGATGTGAAGTGGGTGGAGCCCACTCTGGAGACTGGCTGGCCACTGCTTTGAACCTTATTGATGGGTCACTTTATGATTTATTCAGGCAGAAAATTTTATTAAGCACCTGTTATGTGGAGATAGTGTTCTAGGCATTGGAGATACAGTACTGAACAAATCCTCCTTGATCCTCCTGGAACTTGCTTTGGTGTGGGTTCAGCTTCTATAAAAATCAAGCAGTTGGCAGTGGGATCTAGGGTCAGGATCCTCCTGGGAAAGGTTGACCATCACCAAAGAACCTGTGTCAGAAGCACTAAAGGGATGGGCCCAAGTAGTATCAGGGATGGAAGTGAAGAAAACTACTGCTACTGAAACAAAGGTGCCTCTTTGTTTGTTGAGGTTGGCGTTAGGGGCTGTCGGAGAGGAAGTGTGAAGAACGGTGCACTAAAAGGAACCCAAGGGTGTTTCTAGAAATCTTTGAATGCCTTGGCTCCCATGTTGGATAGCTTAGCAGATGGTATGGCCTGGATTTCCCCTCAGAGCTCTAAACCCACTGTATCAGGCTTGGGTCAAAGGTGCTGCTATGGCAACCACTCGAGGACTAACCAGAACAGCTTTAAATGTAGGCACTCTGCCCAGGCATTACCAGCGAAACGGAAAGCTGCATTGCCTTGGGCATTCAAATAATGTTTGATTTTAAGACCCCACCTTGTCACTTTTGAGGGAGCTTTTTGCACCTTTGGATCTCAGCTGCATGCAGAATTCAGCAGCCAAAGATGTTCTTGGGTTTTTAGAAACGAAAATCTTCAGACTTGGGCTCCTTGCAAATCTTCAGACTTGGGCTCAACAGCAGCCAGCCTGGCAAGGCCAGCCCATCTGGGGAGGCCCAGGGATCTCTCCTATTGCTTGCAGTAGCTGCTAATAAGATGGCAGAGACAAACAGAGTCAAGTGTGAGCCCAGGGGAGGGTGGGAAATGAGGGAATAATGTCTGACTCCCCCATAATGATGCAAGCATTCCAGGGATCTGAAGGTCTACAACCCACTGTGGGTTCTTGGCTTTGTGCAGGAAAGAATTCAAACCCCAGCCAGAACAGTGCTTAAAATAAAAGTGAGTTTATGAGTGAATAGATGAGCTAGAGGGTTGCTACTCCACAGGCAGAGAAGCCCCTCCCTAGTGGGATTTATATCTTCTATTGGGGCTCATTTAATTGATAAAAAGGAAGAATATTCAGGATTTTTCCAGGAAGGGGGTGAAGTCTTCTCCAAAGAGCTTTGTCATAGGCCAAGTTGTGTCCTTATGTGGACTTCCATTTCCCATCATGGTGGTTCAGGGTATGGTTTAGTATGCTAATATATCACAATGAGCATATAATGAGTCTAGGGGTCACTACGAGGTGAAATTAGTATCCATGTTCCATCAAGCTGATCTTCTGCTGGTTCTAAGCTATAAATCCTTTGGGTAGTTAGCCTTGTCTCTATAACAGTCCTTGTAGCCTTTATTGGTTACAGCAGTTTCAACACATTCCCTGTCTGAGGAAGAAGGATGAGACTGTGTAGCTGGGTTGGGAGCCTGAAGATCAGTGTAGAGTCAGAGAACCATGGAGAAGTTTCTCTTGAGGAGCCTGCGCTGGTCTTAGTGTCTCGCCATCAGTCAGAGGGGTGCCTTGGTGCAGGTCTCTCTGGATGCAGATGCCGAAGTAAGACATCAGGAGTGAATGGTTTATTTGGAGGTGATGCCAGGGAGCATGGGGTGGGGGGGGGAGACAGAAGGGAAGGAAGCCAATAGGGGGCTTTATTAAACCATTTGCCTCTGCAAATGATGAGTTTCATCCCACCAGGAAACTCTTTAGAGTAGGGGTGTCGAACTCAATCAGAGAAGGGGCCAAAATCTAAAATCCAGCCTAAATCACGGGCCGAATGGTTTACTGAACAGTCATAAACTGTCATTGTGATGGAAACGCAGCAGAGTGCAGTGATGACAGAGCGGTGCGGGCCACATTGCAAGGCCTGGCGGGACGGATTTGGCCCGCGGGCCTTGTGTTTGACACATGTGCTTTAGAGTTTCCAGGGGTCTTCAAACTTCTCTCATTATGAGAATCACCTGGTGGAGGTGTTAAAACACAGATTCCTGATAGCACTTCTCATAGTTGGGATCCGGGAATCTGTGTTTTAACACCTCCACCAGGTGATTCTCATAATGAGAGAAGTTTGAAGACCCCTGGTTTAGACCATGCCTCAGATTGACTCCAGCTGAGGGCAAGGAAGCTGGGCCTATTAACAGCTCCTTGTTCATCAATGATTGACAGGTGCCTTCTGGAGTCTTGATCTTCAGGTCCTCCCGCTTTCCCTGCATGTGGTCTGGAGGGTTCACAGAGTCAGAAAAAAAGCAGAGTTACAGGGTTTGTAGTGACCAGATGCAGAAGGGACATGGGCAGAGGGTCAAAAGCCTCTCAGAAAAGTTAGACAATCCAAATATGGTACTGCTGGCTGAGCTAGGCCAGACTGGAGGCCCAGAGAGGGTGTGAGTAAAAAGTGGAGTGTGGAGGAATCCCCTGAGGTGAGTGAAGATAGGTACTTAACCTTTTAATAAGGTACCTGAGTCTCTGGTGTGGGTAGTCATTCTGATCTGAAGGGAAGAAGCAGAGCAATTGCTTTTTTGTCCTGTTATGGACTGAATTGTGTCTCCCCAAATTCTCACTGTGCTTGGAGATCAGGCCTGTGAGGAGGTAAATAAGGTTAAGTGAGATTTTAGAGTTGGGACCTAATCCTATAGGATTGGTGTCCTTGTACAAAGAGAAAGAGACACCAGAGAGCTTTCTCCCTGTGTACACACAGAAAAAAGAAGCCATATGCCAAGGAGAGAGCTCTCACCTGAAGTGGAATTTGCTAGAACCTTGCCCATGGACTCCTAGACTCTGTGCTGAGGAAAATAATGACTGTTGTTTAGGCTCCACAGTCTGTGGTATTTTTTTTTTTTTTTTTTTTTTATGGCAGCCCAAGCAGACTAGCACATTCCCTCCCTCATTCTAAGCACTCCCAGGAATATCTAGAGTATTGAATATGTCCTGTTACTTATAGATATAGGATACATTTTAATTAATAGGAAATGCTGTAATACATGGCACAAATATCAGATGTGAAGTCTATAAGTGATTAGAGACATTTGGAGGTTCTGAGCAGCCCAAATCTGCACTTCCCACTCTGCATACCAACAGCCACTGTCGAAGTCAGAGGCAAGGGCTGGGAGCTGTCCCAAGGCTCTGGGCTCTCAGAATCCTCCTCCTCCTCCTCCTCCTCCTGCTTTTCTCCCTCCTCTTCCCCTCTTTTTTCCCCTTCTTTCTCCTTCTCAGACTGGTTGCCATCTCTAAAATGGGAATTTACTAAAAAAAAAATAAAAATGCAATGACAACAACAACAAAAATATAAGTTTATTAAAAAAAATAAACAAATGGGGGTACGGGTTATTTTTATTTGTCTTAGGGTGTGGGTGCAGGAGTCAGTGTTATTTTCAGCTCTATCCCTTCTGCATATGTAACAAACATGCTTAATTCACTCTCCTAAATAGAGCTCTCCATGAATAGAGAGGGAGCCAGACTATAAAGGCATTAAGAGTTGTTAAGGCAGCTAAGTGGAGAGTTGTCCTTTTTTTTTTTTTTTTTTTTTTTTTTTAACTGAAAATCGGTTTTAAATTATGCTACATTTTATTTTTATTGGGTGACCGAAAAAATCCAGGAGTTGGGGCATTTCACACTTGGGATTTCTGGGCATGGCCTATCAAATATTCTTTCAATGGATCCAACCATTTCTCTCCACCTCTGTACTGTCCTAGTGTAAGCCACTGTGATCTCCCACCTAGGCCAATGTCACAGCCTCCCTGGTCCATTCTGAACATAATGGCCAGAGTACCCTGGTAGAACAAGAAAGATTAAGTCTCCCCTCTGCTCAAAGCCCTCTCATGGCTTCATGTCTCACAGAAGCTGCTGAGTGAACTTCCCTCACCCATCTCTCTGCTTCTCTTTTTCTACTTTCCACTCACTCACTCACTCACTCATTCACTCACACCTCTCCTGCTGGGCTCATCCTTTTGCTACATATCTCAGAATTTATGTATTAGATGTTTGCTCTCTCACTTTCTCTCTCTCTAGAATGTTCTCCCGGTTATCTACATGGTTCACTCTCTCAACTCCTCAGCTTCCTGCTAACATGTGGCCTTCTCACTGAAGCTTTCCCCACTTCTCCTACCCAACCCTTACTCCTTATGGTCCTTATCCTGTTTTCTTTTCCTCCAGAGTACTTCTCATATATTATGCATTTTTCCTACTCGTTTTGTTTACTGTCTGTCTCTCCTCAAGGAATATGGCCTATTGAAGATAGGCATTTCTCTGAGTTCTACCTGCCACATGTTCACACAGAACATTGCCTGGCACAAAGTTGGTGTCTAAAATTAAGAATTGAACGAGTCAGCGGAAGGCCTTAGTATGGCGTTAGGAGAGCAACACCTGTTTCTCTTAAACCAGAGGTACAGCCTAGAAACCCATAAGGCATTCTCTTTCACTTGCACAGTGTATTTTAAAAATGTTTTAGTTACCTATAATTAAAAAATTGGTGACATCACATAAAATCCAGATAACTGGCATCACCTGAAACACGTGGGAAGATCAGATATGTCTCCCTCCTCCTGACAATAATGAGTGAAGCTAAGCAGTAGCCACCACTGAGCACTTGGATGGGGCACCCTCTCCCACTTCCCTCACTTATCCAGCCCTGAGTAACCCTGGGAGGCAGGAGGGGATGGGGGTGTGGGGTGCGGAAGTGGGAGCAGCATCAGTACAGGTCCCAGATGCTGCTCTACCAATGAGGGAAGAGAGTCCCTGGCATTTAGCTGCCAGAATCCCATTTGCTGCTTCTCCCAGCTTCCTGGTCCCTCTGATTTTCTAGCTACAGCTTAAAAGATACAGCTTAAAAGAGAAAGAAAAACATACCTATTGGCAAAGTGCACATGCTTCTCTACACACATTAAAAGTGGAAAGCAGCCAAAAAAGCACCAGTTTTGCTAAATTGGGCAAATCTATAGAGTCATTGATTAAGTACACCTGGTCATGTCTTCCACGCATCAACTAGGTGCCCATTGAACAAAACTAATTAAAGAAGAAGCAAAAAGACAAGAAGGCATCAGCTTCCAGCATCTTAAGAGCTATTGTGATTAACAAGCAACAAAGAAAATAAGAGTACTATTCCTCACCCAGCATTCATTATATCTTTCTATATCATGTCCTTTCCTCACTCCTGCTTCACTGTACATAGCTTTGCCTTTGGAAGAGTGGAGGCAGAGGTACTAAATCAACAGTTCCTGTTAGTACATTTGGAAATAACAGAAGATTTGCCCATTAGTTCTATTATCTACAAATACTTCTTTTTCCACTGATATGCTCACAACATTAAAAAGATGAGGAAATATATTTAACAGCATTTGCCAAATGTATCCAATGTCCAGGTGTGTCAGAGAAATCTCTATGCTACTTTATATTTAACAGCATTTGCCAAATGTATCCAAATTTACTAAAAACACCTATCAACATGTTAAGGAACAAAGCTTGAGAAATTCTATCTACATTAAAATGTTATGCTAATAAAATGTTCAACCAGGCAGTAATTTTGAAAAAAAAAAAAAAAAGATGCGGAAATAAACTATTAACACATACAAATTACTATGCCCCTTACGCATAAGTTTCTCCAAAATTTTAAAAGCACACATCTCTGCTACTCCTCATGCTAAATAGTTGATTTAGAACCAAAACTTGAAATGCAAACACCTCCAATTATGAGTAACATGAATTTCTGTGATTGATTTCCTCTCTCAGGTTATTCAAAGTAACATTGAAAAAATAATTAATTAGAGTTATATGCATAATGACATGTACCCACTTGAAAAAAACACACACTAATATTGTGTTAAGCTACTTGAACCTTTAGTTTAGTTCTGCAAAGAAGTTATCCTTTCACACTGCTCAGCATATTGTGTTTCCTACAATAGATGCTGAAAATGTATTTCCAGGCTAATTATTGGACCACTGTTTATTTGCAGGTGAGAGAGACCTTGGCCGGTTAACACATTTGCAGAGCATCTATTATGTAACCATCAATGGGCCAGGCTGCCTTAGTCAGCTTAGGGCTGCTATAATAAATGACCACAGCCTGGGTGGGTAAATAACAAACATTTATTTCGCACAGTCTGGGAAATCTGGGATCTGGGTGCTAACTGATTTGGTTCCTGTTGAGAACCCTCTTCCTATTTATGATTTCAAGTGGCCTTTCTTTGGTGAGTGCAGGCAGAAAAATAGGGCGAGGACTCCTGTCTCATCCTCTTTTTTTAAGGACACTAATGCCAACACGAGGGCTCAACCCTCATGATCTCATCTAAGCCAAATTACCTCCCAAGGGCCCCACCTTCAAATAGCATCACGCACTGGGTGTGGGCTTCAACATATAAATTTTATGGGGCTACGAACACTCAGTGCCTAGCCTAGGCTATGGGGAAGCAAAGAAAAATGAGGCAACAGACCCCTTGGGAATCACAGTTCAGACAGAGATGAACATATAAACAACAACAGCACTTAGAAAATAAAAAGAATTACATGCAAAATGCCCTGGAAATTTGTGGAGGGAATGATAGCGCTTGATGAGCGAAGGGTTAGGGAGATATGCCACATTCAGGACGTGGTGTCCATCTGACGGCAGTGATGGTGGCTGCCGCTCCCTTGGTCCCTTCCATGCTGTTGAGTTACTGTTCCCATTTTTGCTGTCACACCCAGCCTCACTGACCTGTCCTCTTGGTTCCCTAGAGACAAGAAAGGAGGATATGTTGAGGTGCCTCATCCACTGTGGCAGCCAAGCTCAATCCTCCATGTTATTTCTGACGTGTCTACAGAAGGTGCTCTCTCCGGCCATCTTCAGGACACTGGCAGTCTTTGGGTGTACCTGATGGAGGAAATTTGGGGTGAAGGTGGCTCTCCCACTGCCACTGGGTAGAAGCCGTATCTCAGCACAGACAAGCCCCAGGGTTCTGGCACTGGTCCAGCCCAGTCCCAGGAGTGCATCAGGGGTCCAATCTGAAGAGATAAGTAAATGAAAGAATTTGGGAGTGTAAGAGGTAGAAATGCTTCATTTCCAGTAGTCAAATTCAAGTGGTGCCTTTATGAGATGTGTCAGAGATGAATGGCAGAAATACCCCTTGAATATTTGTCTTGCTGAAAACCTGAGCTGATGGAATAAGGCCAGGGTGATTACCCACGTTTGTCTCTCCTTTTTACTTCTTGCGATGCCAGGGCATAACTCACCATCCACCTCCCCCCATTTCTTCAGGAAGCCTTGAAATCCTTCAGCAAACAGGAAACCTGATGGCACTTCCTGATGTCCCAGAGTTCCCCAGGGATCCATGCAAATTAAGTCCAGCCTCTCTTTATGGTGGGACCATCTCATTTCTGCTGAATCCAGGGCCACATCAAACCCTAAGAGCTAAGGATGCTCCTGTCAAATATACCTGATGATTGCCAATTCTTCCAGAAGTAGCTTCCCTTGGAGGAATTTTGTCAATAACAATGGCCCTTTAAGCAAGTCACTAAATTCCCATTTCCACATCAGTAGCCGAAGGGAATAGAATTAGATAGTCTCTAAGGTCCCCTACAAGCAAAGAAAAGAATGCTAGCATCGACTCATACTCCTCCTACACACATCGGATCCTGCAGAAAGTATTGTAAATTGAAAGGAAATGGAAGGAGAGACAGCACATATTGAATTTCTCATTAGCCCCACTGCCTGGTTCTCATTAGTGAGCCTTCTGGGTTATGGGCACAAGGGCCAGAACTTATTTTCATGGCTGAATAGCACATGTGAAATGTAGGCTATTTTTAATCCATATTATATGAGCTCCACACTCTACTATCTTATAAAGGAACGGACGGGCAATGTTCAAGGAAAACCCCACCAGGATGACGGGCTTGTCCTTGAGGGGGGAGCTATTGCTGTTCTGCATAAGCTGTTGCTCTCTGCTTAATTAATCTCTAAAACTTTCAGGCCTTAATGAGAATAATTGAAGTTGACAGTACTGAGCTTAATGCACAAGTACAGACAACAGAAATCGTGTTCCGCTTATAAGCTTCCCCGAGCCTGCTGAAAGACAGGCCGATGTTATTTACAGCAGCCCCGCTTAGAGGTCGGGAGGGGGTGCGGCCCTGCAATGTGCCCGGAGCTCCCTGAAGGCTATTTCTCCGAGGAGCTGGTACCATAGTCCCCCTTTGTGGGTTTCACTACATAACAAACCGTGGTCTAGACAGGACCTGGCTAGAAATTCCCTTATTACCACCCCGGCCAGACTACATTTATCATCACCTTGAATGTAATGCTCGTGCAAAACCTCCAGGCCTCTCCGTTCAAATAATGAATCGAGGGAGGCAGAGCACGGCGGAGCTCACGGCGCTCCAGTCAGCGCCGGCCAGCTTTTGGAAATACCTCATCTTCCAGAAAAGCATTCATTTGTCAACAGAGGGATAATGCTAAAACCTTAAAGACAAACCAGACAGGAGGCAAGAAGAGGTGGCCGCTTTGGCTCAGCGCTGTTTCTCTGATTTGTTAGCCTCTTGCCACCCTGGGTCTTCTCCAAGAGAAGGTTTAAATCTCCTTTTGCAGCAGTGGGGTTCCCCCTCCCCAGATGCGGCTTCTGGAAGCATTCCTAATGCCTGCCCCGTGGGAGCTTCTCCCAGAGCCACGGAACAGCCAGACAGGTACCGGGCCTTTCTGTGGCGAAGCTGCTGGAACTGGGCTCGCAGACGGGGTGAGATGATGTCTGGGTCCCTAGGAGTGAGGATGGATTTCTGCACATGCAATTGGTGGTAATTAAAGCCGGAGGCCTGAACGTGGTGAGGGAAGTTTCCTGAACTATCCTCCAGGTTTATAACAGTCATAATGTCCATTTGGAGATCGTTCTTTCTCCAAAGAGAAAAACAGCACGTAAGCAAAATGACTGCCCAGTGCTCCTCGGTTTTAAAGGATTTTGGAATTCTTGCAGATCAAAGGAGATTGAAGCAAAGGGATGCAACATGTTATTGGAAATCCAACATGTGACCCTTTAAAAATAAAAATTCACACGCGCACACACACACACACACACACACACGCACACGCGCACACGCACACGCACACACACACATCCCGATGTAAGGATGGGAAATTTGCCCCCGTAAATAACAATGGCCCTTTAAGCAAGACTAGAGACTAGGCTAGAGACTTTGTTTTTAGTTTTCAATCAAGGATCTAAAACAGACTTCAAAGGCATGTAAGCTGACAGTTTTATTTTCTCCTTCAGGAAGAGGAAAGATGAATAAGCGTAAAGCCAGATCATTCTCAAAATAATTGCAGCCCTGACATATCTAAATGAGTTTGTAAAAGAAAATACAGTGGCAATTGATCTTATTAATTAGAGATGTACCAGGATTGTAATACCCACTTATCCACAGACTGCCTGCAGCTACAAAAATAAAATAAAATAAAATAAAATGTAAAATTAACCACTTTCTCTTGGGGAACACAATTTCTCCCCCTCCCTGCCATAGGACGTCAGCTAGAAAGAACCCCCACGACTGTTTTTCCCCTCCACAGCGGGAAGCAGCATTGCCACGACCCCAGGGTTTACACTGGATTGTGTGATGCCATGTATAGTGCAGCTCTTGACAAAATTGATTGAACATGCAATCTGACAAACAAACAAACAAAACTGTGCTACAAGAAAATGGGAGAGTGCTTTTTTCAGTCTGTATGTGTCATTTACCTGTGAAGGATGGCAGCGGGAGCCTGTGGCAGGCAGGCCCAACTCTATCAATTGCTCATTCTGTCTCCGCAACCCCGGAATCTTATTTCTACTAACAATCACTTAGCATATGGAATAGACTCGAATGAAACAGCCTGGTGATAAAATACTGAGTGAAAATTACCTCTGAGTGTGGCTCAACCCTGACGATTGGAGTGAAACTTCAGGTTGGCTAGATTTAAAGCTTATATGAACTTTATTGCAGAAGAGAGAGAATGGGAGAGAAAAAGGAGAAGAGTAAAGAGACGAGGAAGGGTAGAGGTGGAAGAATAATGAACTAATTGTTTGGCACTGGAAGGAACATCTGGTACTACTCCAGTGAGTCAGTGTGTGTGTGCGTGTGGGAACGCACGTGTGTTTGAGGCAGATGTGGGCAGGGAATCTAAGTGGAAAGTCAGGCAGTTGCCTACAGTTGTGAAGTGGGTGGGAGCTCAAAACCAGCATTGAGAAGGCCTCCAACACTATCACCCTGGCAGGGACCGGAATCTGCCCCTTAAGGAAAGGCTTTCTCTAATTGCACTAAGGTACTGCGGGGGCCGGAGGTAGTCTGTCAGGGAGAAAAGTGGTGTCATTTGGAAACACAGCAGGGCAACGGGTTTGATACTAAAAGTGGCTCATGCTGCCCTTTATCTTCCAACCTGTCTGGAATAGAAAAACTCATGGCTCCAGACACATATTGGTATCACCCATGCAGAGTAAACTAAATAGATTAGTCACTAACTAACTAACTAAAAGCCACAAACCTTTCAAAAGGAAACTACACTCACCTTAAAATAGTGATGAATTGACTTTATGGGAATAACAAGATTAGAGGGAGGCCTGACAGCTTCTATGGGCTATAAGGGCTCCAAAGTCCATCTCCCTCCCTCTCCCCCGCTGTGGTCTTACATCCTGGAAGCAGGGTCTTCATTGAGTTGTACTGAACCAATGTGGCTCAGTTATGACCCTCAAATTAACCAGGGTGACTGCAGTTGCAAGAGATGCTGTGTGGGTGCCAGGGGAGGCCATGGAAAGACACAGGCCCTGAGAGCAAGGTCCCAACTCTGCCTGTCGACAGGCCCAATCAGGGAAAGAAAGGGAATGCTCCCAACAGATCAAAGCCCCGAGTCCCTTAAAATGGAAATGAACATTTAAAAAAAGGCCTTTCTCAAGGGAGAAATATGTAGTAAATCAGAGCTTTAGAAAGACAACTGGGGCCTGTGCTGGTTTTTGAATAACTTGCCATTTAATACATGTTCTATTTTTGACCCTTTAGGGAAATATACAACCCCATGTGAAACTTCCGGGCCAAAATAATTTAACTTTAAAAAAAAAAAATCTCATTTTTATAAGTTTTTTTTTATGGAGACAAATAATCTGGAAGCTTTCTTTTCCCAGCTCCATGATGAGGCCAGGTCATGGAACAAGAGAGAAGTGGCTTTCTGTGCATACCAGTTCATCTGGGTCAGTGTTTGGCAAGTCCAGCAACTGAGGTCCCAGGATCTGTCCGTGAAGAGAAGCCAGTGCTGAGAATGTTGAAGAAGTATTTTTGGATGTCCTTCGTAAGACCTTGGTGATCATGTAAAATACCAACTTGCTCATGGTAGATTGTCTCTTCTGAAATGTGTATGCATACATACATATCAATAGAAAATTTGAAGCCAGAAACTGTAGTATTTCATTTTCCCCAGTGCTGGTAGGAAAAAAATACTCAGTATATATTTGAATTCAGTTTTTGGATGTTTTCTTCAACTTTCCTAATCCCATAGTACTGGGCACACAGTCTATCCCAAATATATCCGTGTCCATAGTCTTGTAAAATCTTACCTGTCTGTGACCATCTTTGGACTGGGCATAGTTGACTTGGGAAAGCAGCATTCTTCTAACCAGAGCCTTGAATTGCTAAAAGCCATGCAGCTTCCTTTTACCTTTGTTTGGGAGATAAGAGTGTCTTTTTCACAAGCAGATGCCTTTTATTTACTCATCACCACATCACCACATCACATCTTTCTGCTGAGTCCTGAGAGCAACCATTTCCACAGCATCCAGCTGGCATTCTCACTAAACCAACTCTGATTCCAGGGCTGAGAGAATTCAGGATCTGAGGAATGACTCAAAGACCACATGGAGTTCAGTTTTTCATGTTTTCTTTGAGTTCAGGCCAGCAAAGACCGTGGCCTCACATAATTTTTCTGCTGGGTGTGGAATAGTGCCATAGAAAGATGATTCATGAGAAGAAATTGTCAAGTTTCTGCCTGGAACTGAATGGGAAAAAATTTGGTTGAAAAAAATCCCAGTCATGCATACAAAAGACACATAGAGCCAAATTTATATCTTTAGCTTTGGGGATCTACATTCATTATTTCTCTCACTTGGCTTGAAAAAAAGGTGAAAATCTGACCACAAAAGCTCATGTTGGGTCATAAATAAGACTTTTGATTATGCAGTAGAGTCTGGGCCATAATAGTAGCTAATATTTGCTTTGTGTGCTTCAGTTCATAAAGTGCTTTTGCTATATTTAAACTTCATATTAGCCCTGAATGTAGGTATTTTTCCTCTGCCATTGTTAGCTGATGAGAAAATTAAAACTTTATGAGAGATCACATGGACAGTATGAGCAATTTAGTCCAATTCCTCTGTGTACAGGGACCCTTGTTTCAGCTACAAGGTGACTTGTTATGATCCCACACCAACTCTCCAACACCACTGGGTATCCACTATTCAACTCAATTCTGACACTATTCAGTTTACATCAGATCCCACAAGTTCAAGGGCAAGGTTCCCAACAAAACTGCTCTTCCATCAAACACCAGTCACAGGTGGAGTCCCAGCCTACCCACACTTCTGTCTGACCTGGCTACAAATTTAGGATTTCCTACATCCCCTCTGGATTGAGAATTCACAGAATGACTCACAGAATTCAGGAAAGTGCTGTACTTACAATGACCATCCAAATAAGGAGACACATATGAGTCTTGGGGATTTGGGGAGAGGGGGTGAGTCAGATTCCATGCCTTCTATTCAGGGATCCAGGTATATTTCCTCCTAGCACACTGATGTGTACACAAACCAGAAAGCAATCTGAGCCTCCTTGTTTCAGTGTTTGTTTTTTTAATTAAAGTATAGATACAATTGATTATATTCATTGGTTATGTGACTAAAATCTATCTCCAGTCCCTCTTCCCTTCACAGGGATTAGAGGGGAGGGTGGGGCTGAAATTCTAACCTTCTAATCATGTGGTTAGTTTTTCTGGCCACCACCCCCATCCTGAAACTATCTAGAGACCCTATAAAAACTCACCTCATTAGGCCGAGACCGGTTTGTCTCAATGGATAGAGCGTCGGCTTGGGGACTGAAGGGACCTGGGTTCGATTCCGGTCAAGGGCATGTACCTTGGTTGCGGGCATATCCCCAGTAGGGGGTGTGCAAGAGGCAGCTGATCGATGACTCTCTCTCATCGATGTTTCTGGCTTTCTATCTCTCTCCCTTCGTCTCTGTACAAAATCAATAAAATATATTAAAAAAAAAAAACTCACCTCATTAGCATAAAATTAGATATGGTTGAAAGGTGCTGATTATGAATAGCAAAAGACACTCAGATCACCCAGGATCTCCGAAGGGCTTTTGAAGCTTTGTGCCAGAAACTGGGGACAAAGAGCAGTTCCTTTATTTATTTATTTATTTATTTATTTATTTATTATTTATTATTGTTTAAAGTATTACAAACAGTATTACATATGTCTCCTTTTCCCCTCATTGACCTCCCCCAGCCTCCTCTACTCCTTGGCACATGCCTTCATCATCACCACCACCGGCCCAGTGTCTGTGTCCATTGGTTATCCTTATATGCATGCATACAAGTCCTTTGGTTGGTCTTGACCCCCTCCAACCCCAACCCTCCTCTGCCTTCCCACTGTAGTTTTACAATATGCTCAATGCTCTTTTGTCTCTGGATCTGTTTTTTATCATTAGTTTATGTTGTTCATTATTTCCCATAGATAAGTGAGATCATGTGATATTTATCTTTCTCTGACTGGCTTATTTTGCTTAGCATAATGCTCTCCAGTTCCATCCATGCTGTTATAAATGGTAGGAATTCCTTCTTTTTTATAGCAGCATAGTATTCCATTGTGTAGATGTACCACAGTGTCTAATCCACTCATCTGCCGATGGGCACTAGGCTGTTTTCAAATCTTAGCTATGGTAAATTGTGCTGCTATGAAGATAGGAGTGCACATATCCTTTCTGATTGGTGTTTCTATTTTCTTTGGATGTATACCTAGAAGTGGTATTACTGAGTCAAATGGCAGTTCCATTTTTAATTTTGTTGAGAAACCCCATACTGTTTTCCACAGTGGTTGCACCAGTCTGCATTCCCACCAGCAGTGCAAGATCACAGTGGTCTATAGGTAGCAGGTTTCAAGTAGGGCTACCTAACACCTCCCCTCACTTCTTAAAGGTCAAGCTGTCTCCAAGAGGTGAAGCTATTCCCCTCCTTTGAATGTGGGCTGACCATGTGACATGTTATGACTAACAGAAAGCAAAGAAAGTGACATTCTAGAACTTCTGAGCCCAAGCTCAAGGATAGCTAACACCTTTTCTCTCTTGGGACATTAATTGTGGGCTAGTGGCTGTGCTTTTAGAAAGCTCAGGTTAGATGTTTGCATGACTGGAGACTATACTGAGCAAGATTCTGGGGGAGGAGAGGCCACCTTGGATGTTCCTGCTCCTGCCGATCTCTGAATGCAGCCATGCGACTATCTAGCTAACTCAGGCAGAGAGGAAGAATTTCCCAGATGATCCAAGCCAACTTATAGCATTATGAGAAATCACATTTTTATGGTTATAAACCATTAAGGTTTAGGGCAGTTTGTTACACAGTTACAGATGTACAAACATGGACCCATTGAGATCCTTCTGATACTTCAGTATTTTGGCAAAAAATATCTCACAAAATGTCCTTCCCAGAAGCATCTCAGTTATGCAGAATTCTGTTCTAAAGAGAAGAATGTTAAAGTGAGGTCAATGTAAGAAAAATGTAGGGAATGATATTCTATATTTAAAAATTATAGTTTTGAGCCTAATTAATTATAATTGTGCTTGTTCCAGTGTTTCCTTAATCTGTCTTCTTGTCATTGCCTTCCATGCACTTTTTCTGTGTCTGTCCAGTTCGTTCACGGGGTGAATCTAATACAAGGACAACAGTAATGAAACTTCATCCTAAACACCATGAAAGGATTTACTTAACCAACTAGGTTTTATTAGTATCATTTTCACAGCCTACTTTTAAAGAACCTGTAACCAAAGACCCACCAAAGCAAGTTCAAGAGGAAAGAACTCAGTTACTCAGTTGGCAGGACATATTCACTCCATGCAGTCATTCAGGAACCCAGGTTCTTCTCATTATGCTGCCGGGCCATCTCCTAGGGCATGGGTCAATGTTGGGTTCCTATGGTTCTTGAAGGATGGCAAAAGTCAGGAGAAGTCTGTGTGCAATATTTTAAACCAAAGTCTGGAGATGACTCAATAGTACTTCCATTTTCCACTGAAAACTTTGTCATGTGTTCACACCTGGTAGACATCAGCTGGGTAGCTATGTACCCAGGGGCCATTTTATTACTGTGGAAGCCACATACTTGACTTATACAGGAGAAGAAATAATGGGTTTTGGTAAATAATTAGAAATGTGTGCATTAGATGTCCTGCAGTATTTGATGAAAAAAAAAAAGGCATTAAAAAGAATTGAATAATAGCATCAACATTGTAATGATTGGATTGACTATGAACAAGACTGATACTTTTAAGGGATTATAATCCTTTCTTGTATGTGTAAAGTCTTTACTATTTGTTTTAAAAGCTCATTAAATTATTTCTAGTCATACCCAATATTCTATCCTTTTCATTGACTATCTTTTGAGAGCCAAGAGTGGCAACAGCTCAACAGCTTCTGGTCCCAAGAAGCTGTGGAATAATTGGCACACTGCAGTTCACAGTCTGCCTCCTAGTTACTTTAAAATGACTCCTCAAATAAGTATGCAGGGCCATTTCTTCCTTTTCTTAACTTCTCACAGCCCTTTTCCACCCTTGTATTTTCTCTGGTGTTAACTTGTGAAGGAAAGCTTGCACCTCATCTTCTTATTTTGTGTTAGTTACAAATTGCCACATAGCAAATGGACATATTTGATTCAGCAGCATACATTTAAATGTTTAAAATATGAGGCATGTTCAAGGGATGCCATTTCACTTAGCAGTCAGTGCTAACATCATTTTTTGAAATGCTCCCCATTTCCATGATGTAGCCAAAGCTTTATTTATCATCAGATTAGCATTTTGTGATGCATTTTTGAGCCAGACAAACGCATCTAACAGCACACTCGTTTAATGTGAAGTACATTTAAATGTGGCAGCTTTAAAACGGACCACCCTGTTTAAATGATCCTCTGCATGTAATTAGAGAAAGCTTGAGTTCCAATGATATGGAGGGAAAGGCGAACTAAATGATCTCTCTCTCCCTGAGTCCATGTTGACCAGACACCAATAAAACTGCTTATCAAGAAATGATTTATTTTTAATGCAACTTTCCCACCAACAGTTTAATAGGACGGAGTTTGGGAATGACACACCACATTCAAACAGACATTCAAGGAGAACAGATTACTGTGGTTCCAGCTTCCAGCATCGCTGGGGTCTTCAGAAAAGAGAAAGAGAAAGAAAGAGAAGAGAGGAAATAAGAGAAACAGACAAAAAAAAAAAAAAAAAAGGAAAAGAAAAAATGTAGTTATGACAGTCTATATTACAATTTTGACTTATATTCAGAAGCATATTCTCACGTGTGAACTAAGATTCTGTCCCTTAACTCTAACTTCCATCCCAGCCGCAATGACTGATGGTAATGTTATTTGGGAGCATTTCACATAAAAAGTCACCATCCAAATAGAACCTGGTAGTATTAGTATGCCTGTGAAATCTCTCACCCTCGACACAACACAGAACCTCAGAACAGAGCTGCCACTTTCCAAGTCCTGGTGGATCCAAGCTTGACGCCAGCCATTAAAAATGAAAACCCGTTAAAGTTTTAGGACATGCTTGTGCATTTTTTGGGAGCCACCAAGTTTTAAAGAGTTTAGCCAGTTCATTGGTGATATCACCAGACAAGCGTCGCCTAGGCAATGAAAGTAGTTGCCATGGAAACCCCAATGCTGTGCCCATCAACAGCTTTACAATTTTGACAGTTCAGAAAGTGACTATTTAGGAATTTCAATTAGAGCAGACTATATACATTTAGTGAGTAAAAACACTTAGGAAGTCTATAGGAAATAATTCAGATTTGTTTTTTAATTGGAAGTCAAATCTCCTGAATATATTCTTTGTGTGGAAATGATTGTCAGGAATAGCGGGAAGAGAAAAGATAATGTAAAGAAAAAAGATAAAAGTTATTCTATTTCCTTTTCTTCCTTGGAAAGAAAGTAGGAGCCAACAATAAGTTGTGAAAAATGATCAGCGGATTTTTTAAAAACAGGGTTGCTACAATATGCCATGCTCTTTAAGTCAGAACTCATGTATATTATAAGGACAAAATTTTTATTTTATTTTAAATATATTTTATTAATTTTTTACAACAAGGGAGAGGGATAGAGAGTTAGAAACATCGATGAGAGAGAATCATTGATTAGCTGCCTCTTGCACACCCCCTACTGGGGATGTGCCCACAACCAAGGTACATGCCCTTGACCGGAATCGAACCTGGGACCTTTCAGTCCATAGGCCGATGCTCTATCCACTGAGCCAAACAGGTTTCAGAGTACCAAGATTATTATACCCTAGGAAACCTCTTATTCCTTTGCAAACTAGGATGTTTGGTTATTATACTTAAACCTAACTTTAGCATATCTGTAGCCTGAAATCAGGTTCTTAATTATTTCAGACTATTGCTTCCTTAAGATAATTCGAATGTTTGATGTCATGTGGTGTGATCTGTTGTCTTGGTATTGGTTTTTTTTTTTTTTTTTTTTTTTTTTTTTTTTTTTTTTTCCAGCAGAATAAATTTAATTTATTTTTTTAAATTTTTTAAATATATTTTACTGATTTTTTTTGCCCCCCTCTCTCCCTCTCATACATACCCTCCCTCCCCAGAGTTTTATGTCTATTGGTTGTACTTATTGTATATGCATGTACACAAGTCCTTCGGTTGATCTATTATCTCCCCCAGATCTTCCTCCCCTCCCCACTGTAATTTGACAGTCTGCCTGTTGCTTTACTGTCTCTATATCTGTCTCTTGGTTCATCAATTTATAATGTTCTTTATCATCCACAAATGAGTGAGGTCATGTGGTGTTTCTCTTTCATTGATTGGCTTATTTCACTCAGCATGATGTTCTCCAATTCCATCCTGGTTGCTGCAAATGATGAGAATTCCTTCTTTTTTATGGCAGCATAGTATTCCATTGTGTAGATGTACCATGGTTTTTGGATCCAATCATTTGCTGATGGGCACCTAGGCTGTTTCCAAATTCTGGCTATTGTAGATTGTGCAGCTATGAACATAGGGGTGCATATATCCTTTCTGATTGGTCTTTCTAGTTTCTTGGGATATATTCCTAGAAGTGGGATTACTGGGTCAAATGGGAGTTCCATTTTCAGTTTTTTGAGGAAACTCCACACTGTTCTCCACAGTGGTTGCACCAGTTTGCATTCCCACCAGCAGTGCACGAGGGTTCCTTTTTCTCCGCAACCTCGCCAACACTTGTCGTTTGTCGATTTGTTGATGTTGGCCATTCTGACAGGAGTGAGATGGTACCGCATTGTTGTTTTGATTTGCACCTCTTGGACAATTAGTGACTTTGAGCATGTTTTCATGTGCCTTTTGGCCTTCCTTCTGTCTTCTTTTGAAAATATTCTATTTAGGTCCATTGCTCATTTTTTAATTGGATCATTCATCTTCCTTTTATTTAGTTGTATAAACTGTCTGTAAATGTTGGAGATTAAACCTTTATCAGTGATATTATTTGCAAATATGTTCTCCCACACAGTGGGCTTTCTTGTTTTGTTGATGCTTTCTTTTGCCGTAAAAAAGCTTTCTATTTTGATGTAGTCCCATTTGTTTATTTTCTCTTTAGCTTCCATTGCCCTAGGGGCAGTATCAGTGAACAAGTTCTTTTGGCATACATCTGAGATTTTGCTGCCTGTGGATGCTTCTAGTATTTTTATGGTTTCCCGTCTGATGTTTAAGTCCTGTATCCATTTTGAGTTTATTTTTACGAATGGTGTAAGTTGGTGATCTAGTTTCATTCTTTTGCATGTGTCTGTCCAAATTTCCCAACACCATTTATTGAAGAAACTGTCTTGACTCCATTGTATAGTCATGCCTCCTTTGTCAAATATTAATTGAGCATATTGATTTGGGTTGATATCTGGGTTCTCGATTCTATTCCATTGATCTATATGTCTGTTCTTGTGCCAGTACCAGGCTGTTTTGAGAACAGTGGCTTTGTAATACAGTTTGAAGTCTGGTATTGAGATCCCTCCTACTTTACTCTTCTTTCTCAGGATTGCTGTGGCTATTCGGGGTCTTTTATTGTTCCAAATGAACTTTTGGAGAGTTCTTTCTAGGTCAGTGAAATATGCCGTTGGTATTTTAATGGGGAGTGCATTGAACCTATAGATTGCTTTAGGAAGTATGGACATTTTGATGATGTTGATTCTACCAATCCATGAACATGGTATGTTCTTCCATCTCCTTACATCTTCCTCTATCTCTTTTTTCAGTGTTGTGTAGTTTTCCGCAAATAGGTCCTTTACTTCCTTAGTTAAATTTATTGCTAGGTATCTTAATTTTTTTGGTGCGATGGTAAATGGAATTGCTTTTTTAGCCTCTGTTTCTGTAGTTTCACTGTTGGTGTATAGGAATGTCATGGATTTCTTGGCATTAATTTTGTATCCTGCTACATTGCCAAATTCATTTAAATCAATTAGTTTTTTAATGGAGTCTTTTGGTTTTTTTATGTACAATATCATGTCATCTGCAAATAAGGATAACTTTACTTCTTCTTTTCCAATTTGGATGCCTTTTATTTCCTCCTCTTGTCTAATTGCAATGGCTAGTACTTCCAGTACTATGAAAAGGACAAAATTTTAGCATTGTTATTATTTACAGCTCCTTGTATTTGCATAGTTCTGGCAGGGTATTCTTATTTCCTTTTTATGTTAAGGGAAATTGAGGCTCCTGAGGCTGGGAAATGGCCTGCAAGCAGACAAGTGCTTGAGATTTCAAATCAGGACCAAACTCCAGTCCCACTGGGCTCTAGGTGCTCATGGAGGACAGCTGTCCAAATGGCAACAGTGACATCAACACGTCCTTCAAACAGAAAGTCAGGACCATTACAAAAAAAAAAAAGTAACAACAAAACTTAAAGCTATTTAAAAACAAAACTAAAATCTATAACAACAGAAACAAGCCCTGTTACTAGAGAAAACCAATGTTAATAATAATAATTTGCACTGGTCAATACCACTGTTAATACCAATACCAAATTAACTACTGACAACAGCTATTCTACTTATGCATGGTTAGTCTCCTCCCTCGGATCCATGCTCAGTGGCCCCAGGGTCTGACCTCATGGACTGCATCACCTGAACCTGGCCTCTGCTTCCAGTTGGTTTGGGAAATGGACACAGAAGCAGGAGATCAGAGAGGGAGGAGAGAAAGGTCAGTGTGCTCATTTCCTCAACCCCTGCCTTCCCTATTCCACAGTTCCAGACTGTTGATATCCTTGCTCATCTCTCCCCCTCCTGAACTTGCCATCACCTCCATAAACAGTACCAACTTTCAATAGGTTGTCAGTTAAACTTTTTGTACCATCTGTGTCCTGCCCAAACCTGACTGTTAAATTGCAAACATTTGTATAAATGCTTACTCTATCTTTGCCACTATTCTACGCTTTATGGGTAGGAACTTTAATCTTTGCAATAACCCTGTGAGGTAGGTGCTATTACTATACTCATTTTACAGATGAAAGATTAAGGCAGAAACAAACTACTGAAACACTTTTCACATCTATTATTTCCCCTTTCTTCACGAATCCCCTGTGGGTTGGGGTGGGGAACCCTGATACAATAGAGAAAAGTTAAGAGAGATCTTAACAGCTCTACTCAAGAGCTATCTTGCCTGTTTGCCCAGGGGATTTTTCTCTTCACCCTGTTTTGTCACTTACCTCTGTTCTTTGCCAATGATATGTTTTTTAAATGTTTATTTTTTTAAACATAATTTTATTTGTTTTCAAAAAAGAGGAAGAGAGAGGGAGAGAGAGGGAGAGAAACATTGACCACTGTGGACTGAGCCTGAAACCCAGGCATGTGCCCTGACCAGGAGTCAAACCTGTGACCTCTTGACACCCAACCACCTGAGCCACACTGGCCAGGGCACAATGATGTGGTTTTAATCTCTAGATCTGGCTTTCTGCCAGCAGCTCTCACTTGGGGAACCGGAAAATAAAGATTTATTGCTTCCAATGGCAGAGAGAAGAGGGACCTCATCGCCTCTTTTGGCTCATGGGTCCTCTCTCAGGTTGTATTTAGAATACAATGAGTGCACGAGGGTGTTCAGTCCTGGTCTGGTGAAGGAGAGGCCCTGTGATGTTTTTAATCAGATAGCTAGAGCTACTTTGTGATGTTGGGAATGGGAAAAGGGACGGTTTGGTTCTACTTTAAAATCTGTTAAAAGGTTTTAGAAGTTTCCATACCCAGACCAAAGACTGTCCCCACTGGGCCACCAATTATGTCTTCCTGCCCCTTCCCCACTCATGCCCCCCACCTGAGCTCAGGCTGCCAGTTGCCTTTTGGGGAAATTTTCCTTCTGCCTCTTTCCCATGGTTTTCTTGTTATTCCTTTCAGTCCGATGTTACCTTCTGGGAAAAGTGAAGGAGACAGAGAAACATACTTGTCAGGTGTGTCTTGTCCTGGGTCCATTGCTCCCTGTGAGTGGCCCTGGGCACTTTTAGTAGTAATATGAGAAACACACTGCGCAACTACTAAGGGCCAGCTACTATCCTGGGCACTGAGACAACAACTGACAAAATCCCTGACCTGGCAAGATGGTGAAGCAACGAGGCATCTTAAAACAAAAAATTCAAACCAAACCGAACCAAAACCGAAACCAATAAAAATGCACCCAAATATTCCTGTTCCAGAAAGATCATGAAGGTACAGTGGCATCTTCTGGCTATTGTTCTCCCAGAGACTGGACGATGGTAAGTAGAAAGTGCTTAATAGATAGTAAATCAGTGAGTGAGTAAATTATTAAATCTTTTATTCACAGATAAACGCAGCCTATGGGTGGATAAAATGACTGACAAGGTATTGAAGAGGAAGAACTTGAGGCAGAGACCAGCTGCCTGCCCCAGCAGAGGTCCTCTCAATGCCTGGGAGAGGCTGAGCTGGCCTCTGGCACAGCCCAAGGCCCACGTGGGAGGTCTAGCGGGGAGGTTGTAAACATGGGAAAAGCTCATTCACAGCTCCTCTCTCCAAATGGCTGGGAGCTGCCAACCTGGGTCAGAATTCCTCTGCCCTCTTCCAGAATCAAGGGCCAGGGGTTAAACCAAGGTGGCTCATCTCTGAAACTGGACAGAGTGGGGCATGCAGCAGCTGTGTCCAAGATCAATCCACAACATATAGCCGTGAGCTCAGCCTTCTACTTCTCTTAATATCCTCTTTCTCCAGGGAAGAGGTCATATTTAGCCACCTTGTTTCATGGCCAACAACACCCTGCATCTGCCTCATTCATTTCAAAGATTGTAACAGAAAGCAAGAGACTTGGTGCTTATGAGGCCTGGCCTTGCCTGGTGATGGTTTCCGCAAACACTGTGTACCAATAGGTCTCACACCAGGCTGACTGAGGCCCAGGAGGCTTGGGAGCCTCAGGGTAGACGAGGATCAGGGTAATGACTTTAAACTCAGGCCCATGGGAAGTTCCTCCTTGGAGAGGAGTGGTATTGACCAGGGAAATCCTGGTAATGCACTGGACTACAGCAACCCTTTTTTCTTCAGCAAAAAGATGGGCATGTAAAGTTTCCCCTTGGTGTAGGAGAGGTAGTTGAAACATACATATTTAGTCAGAAAAATATCACATTACTTTTGCAATTTATGCTGACCAAGGACCTCAAGTGCTCGCACCTGTGTCATCAGACTTTGCACCTACCATCAGTGCTCTGATGCACCTGTCCATTCTTAACTGAATTTGGAAGAAAGTTCCATTAACCTTTACTTTTAAGCAATTTTAAGGCATTTGCACTTAAAACAGCAACAAGACTTTTGATTAAAAATACTTGGACATTTGCTGCTTTGAAACAAATTGCTTGCATTATTTAAAACATCAGTGCCACTCAAATGTTTATAATTACATAATGCATCAAAATGTAACTTTATTGCCCTGGCCAGTCAGGTAGCTCAGTTGGTTAGAGCACTGACCCCATAATCCAAGGTTGTAGGTTTGATCCCCATTCAGGGTACATATAAGAATCAACCAATGAATGCATAAATAAGTACAGCAACAACTTGATGTGCTCTCTTCTATTCTCTCTTTCTAAAAAGAAAATCAATCAAATTAAAAAGAAGTAACTTTATTTCCAAAGTACATTCATATTCTGGTTTATGGTAACTCACAGCCCCCAGGATGAAGTTCAGCCAACTTACCAGCCCCTTCACTTCCATCAGACCAGTCACTGCCCAGTACCACCAGGCTGTCTCATGGCGAAGCAGGATTGAAACTGAGCCGGTCGGACTCCAAAGTGTGTGCTCATTGACTGAACTGCTGCATTGAAATTTTAGTTTCCTTCAGGAAAATCTGGTAAACTTCATTCTTTAGTGTCATTATAATTCCATTCAACCACATTCTTTCTGCCACTGCCACGAAGCAGGCCCATGTTAGGTCAGGGGATATGGAAATGAATAGCTCACAGTTTACTCAAGGAAACAGGCAGTCAAAGGAATATTTAGCAATACGTCTTCATTCTTCATCCAATTTAACTTTGCTAAGAACATTCAAGACCCATATGAGCATCATCCGTGGGAAAACCCACAGCATGCACACAAACTGTTGTTGCCCAGTGCGGGCAGGTGGGGTAAGTAAATTTATATGAAGCAGAGAAAAAGAATTTTCTGGCCTTGTCTAATTCGTTTCACCAAGGTTTGTGCTCCACCTTTCCATGTGATTCAGAAATGACCCCCGTTCTCTGAGGGGAGCTCTGACATCAGTAGAATCAGTATGGGACTGTTCTGGGATTTCCAAAGCAGTCAATGGAAAGAGGGGCACTCAGCATCCGCTCTCTTTGCTGCCTTTGAGGACTTCAGCCAGATTGATTCCAGAGCCCCACCCTTCCTTCTGCAGCCTCTAACGTAGTTCTTGAGTAGGACCCGCCATAGGGCTGAATTATATTTTAACGTTTTACCTTAGAAAATGTTAAATATATATGTAAGTACAGAGAAGAATTGCCCCATATACTCACCATCCACTGCTCAGTTTCAGTAATTATCATTATTGTACCTATTTAATTTCCCTTCCCTTCCATTTTGCTGTTTTTGTTTGTTTGCTGAAGATATCATTTCACTCCTAAATACATTCAAGAGTTAACATTTTAAGCAGCAGTTAGACCCAGGAACAGGGACCTGACCAGGTGTGCTTGGTTCCATGAGTGCCATTGGGAAAACCGATCTGGGTGGTGATTTCCACGATTCCTTCTCGGTGGTTCATATTATGTTTGCTTGGAGGATCCGATTTGTGCAGCTCCACTTAAGAATGAGCTAAATAGCTTTATTTGCTTCAAGAGAAAAGCAAAGGGAGCCAGTCAACATTTGAATGAACAAAATAATAAAACACACACACACAAAAAAAACAAAAAACAACCCCCCCCCCACACACAAAAACACACCACACAGTCAGATGTGTGTAACTAAAGGTCATTGAGCAAAGATGAACACAATTTAAAAACAGAGGAAAAGTTCCCAAACAGTGAGATACCCTTCGTTGTCCAGAATGTCCTGAGTTGCCCACCAACCATTCTCAGCGTTGAGTCACAGATTTTCAGTACGAAAAAGAACTGTTTGACTCAACATTCTCGCCAGAGGATGCTATTAGTTCCAGAGATAAGTTACCTTAAGAAATTACTTAATCACACAGCTTGCTTTGATGCAGAAGCCTGAGTAGCTCGCCATTCTGCCTCCAATGTTGATGAGGACACTGAGATGCGGAGTGACCTTCCAGAGAACTTGGCAGAGGGTGAGCCTCGCCCTAAGCCTCTTTAGCTGCTGAAGTTATCTTCAAGAAAAACATGTGCTTCGTCTGTAACCAATCCATAGTAGGTTGGCATCACATACCTACTAGGTCAGAGCACAGATCTATCTGGAAATAGGGAAAGGCATGGTTAGCTCAGAGGTGGGAGTGGGGCCACAATGAAGTTGGAGGGCCTGAGCCTCTCCCTCCTGCTCCCCTCCCCCTCTCTATCATCATCTCTCCCCCCCTCCCCCCCGGAAAAAGGCAGGCCTTGCAAGACATAACTCTTTCCCCACTGGTGGAAAAATAATTCCAGGCATGTATCTACGTTATGGTAGGGAAGGTGTAGAATCTACAAAGATGAAAGGAAATAAGCTCCCTCTGTCTAAAACATTCACAGGTAGGGGTATGCCCCAGCTGTCAAACATCACCTTTGCAAGCTTTGTAATCTCCCTTGCTTCTTGCACCTCTGAGTTGGTACCATGCCATTTTAATTACAGGACCTTCTATGTGTTCATAAAGGCATGACAGCACCCGGATGTTCCCTAGAGCAGATGATACTGATGCAGGAAAGTGAGCCACCCTAAGCCCCTCTGTGCATGGGTACTAGTGGCCACTATTGAGAAAAGAAAGATAGCTCTCTGTAATATGGGTTGTTGAACATTATGGACTACCTCAGAATGAGTTAAATTCTCTTCTGTGACTGACCATAATTCAGGACCACAGTTCCTCTACTACAATAGATAGACATTTTTGATATTGCCAGCAGACCAGAGATAGGTCCAGCCTGGCACCTGGCACGGAGCTGCTCCCTGAATTAGTCCAGGTCCCGAAGGAGCAAGGTGCAGTTTGCGACCTGTTCTAGGGAACACTCTTCACCCTGAAAACCAAGCCTCACATATTCTCGGCTTGTCATCTCCAGGGTAATGAAAGGGAGGGCATAAATCACACCCTGCAAAACAGTCCTGCGCGCTTAAGTGCATGTCAGTCAGCGAGACTGGTATCTACACAGAGTGGAGGGGACCTGGCGTCACACACACACACACACACACACACACACACCATGAGATCATTAGGACTACTTCAAGTCCAGGGCTTTCAGCATAGCCACAGCCCCTCCCTTTTGCCCAAGTCAATTCAATCAGATTTAACCGGGAGCAAATTAGGGAGGCAAAATAAAGCACACTTACTGAAAACCAGCAAGCATCTCTACTGTCTGCTATTAGAAAAATTAGAGACCATTTAACCACACAAGACCATTTTGTGTTGAAAATAAAAGGGCCCCTGAGTGGAGAGGGCCAGGCTGGAGCGGAGGGCCAGCATCCAGGTGAGATCAAGTGTGGATCAAGGGGCTGGGCTTGCTGAGTCCTTATTAGCTGATGAGGGGAGACTGCCCAGCAAACCAGAGGTGAGAAAACTGGCCAGGCACCAACTTTCCAAACCCGTGGCATGTTTTCTCAGTAGACTTACTTGTATAATTTCCCATGTAAGAGGAAAAATAGCATTGGCAGCATTTTCCAAAAGACTGGCACTGTGTCAATTTCAGTCCTTTAAGACTTAGAGTTCTAACGGGGCATCCGTGACTGAAGTCCTGGAGGCTAGCCTTTAAATGAAAAAGAAAAAAGAAAAAAAAAAAAAGAAAGAAAAAAATATATACTTTTTTCTTCCCTATTTCTTTTTAGACCTCATAGTCACACCTCATATATTAAGATTCTAATTTGTCTAACATCAAGGTGCTGAGCATAAAGGCACCACTAAACACTGATGGATAGGGTAGCTACTGGGGAGCAATAAATAGGGGTGGGGGCTGTGCTCAGACAGAGAAAAGTACACAGATGATTTTCATTTCCTAACAGGCGTTCTGCCTGGAAACCTGTGTAGAGACCTGAAATATGTATTGCTCTAAGGACTATGAATATTTAAAATGTCATCTTAAATTAGTAAGCATCTTTAAATCTTCACTCTTTTGTCACATTTTAGTAATGTTTATTACACACCGTAAATCTTATTCGGATTCACACAAATTGAGCCCCGAGCCATGAGGGAGACAAGCACTTCTCACTGATCTGAAGTTCCAGAGCAGTGGATGACATCACATACTATGACGGAAAGAAAGACACTGCAGAGAAAGCTGGTTTGCGCAGAAGGAACAACTTCTGACCTCCCCTGGTGAGAACAAAATTTTACTCTCCCCGAAATTCTGTTCAGCGTTCTTAGGGGTTCAGATAAATGGTCACGTTCCTAATGAAATTTTAAATAAGCCATTTCAGATATGCCTGCATTTTAGATTCATTTCAGGAAGCACGGTAATAGTGAATAAAATATGCTGCACTGTTATAAAAATTTGTTAATACAATACACTCCCCCACTACCACCCCCCAAAAAAAAAACACATGGTAAAGACGCAGGGCTATCTGCAGGGTGACCTCAGTGGATTCAAGGACAAAGGGTGGCGTGAAAAACAGGCCTGGGGGGAGAGTGGGAGGGTCCTGTTCCCACATTTATGGACTTCAGAGATTAGTGAAACCTTTTGTAAATTTCAGGGACTGACACGTGTTTGCCAGCTTTTTATTTTCCCAAATAAGGACATTTAAAAAAATGTTATTTACCACTATTTGCATACTCTAAACAGAGTTCTAAAAATTGAGTAAGCTTGGCTTTAGGGAAAAATTACTTCATGGTCCTTTATTTTTTTCACTTTATGGTACAATTTTGGAATGCAAACCATCATTTTGGAATTGCTTTAGGCTTAAGGGTGACCTCTGTCCATCCCAGTGAGGTCAATATTTTAGAGAGCTATTGCCACCATGCACATTGCTTACCTGTGCTCCGTCCCAAGAGGCGTCGGTTTGCTGATGGCTCGGGTCTCTAATGAAAGGAGTGGGCAGGCGTTGGGTACGGTGACTCATCGACATCTGTTCTAGGCAGGTCAGAGATGGTGGAGACAATGGCTGGCAAGGTACTCTGCACTAAGCCAGTCCTTCCTGACTGTTGGAAAGTCCCTACACTTTCAAGTTTTAGTGCGAGAGATACTACTTTGTACATCAGTCCTGACCAACTCCCCTCTTCCCTGAAAAGAATGGAATAATGGTTGGCAAACTTGGCCAATCAATGGAACAATGTAGAAAGCATTTAAAAAATGCAACTTTGGGCCAAAACCGGTTTGGCTCAGTGGATAGAGCGTTGGCCTAAGGACTGAAGGGTCCTGGGTTCGATTCCAGTCAAGGGCATGTACCTTGGTTGCAGGCATATGCCCAGTGCGGGGTGTGCAAGAAGCAGATGATCGATGACTCTCCTTCATCAATGTTTCTAGCTCTCTATCTCTCTCCCTTCCTCTCTGTACAAAATCAATAAAATATGTTTAAAAAAATGCATCTTTGGGCCCCAACTCTGGAAATTCCAGTCCAGTGGCTCTGGGTGTACCCTGAAAGCTGGACTTTTCCAAAGAGGACTGGGTGATTCTGAAGCCTGGGCTGCAGACCACAGTGGAAAGCTTGTTCCCTCCCAGGCTCCCATCTCCAGGAGCATCACATCTCTTACAAAACTTAGGGCACATTCTAGATTGCTTTTCACACACACACACACACACACACACACACACACACACACACTGCATTATGAAAACTTTAGGCATGGAAATGACTTACTCATGTTAGCTTCCACAATAGCTGATGTAATGCCTGACACTCCATAGGGACTAGTTAAATTAGTTTCTATGCAACATGTATCAGTCCTTTTTAACTCTAAAGTCCTGCATTTCTCCCCTCCCCATCTATAAGCTGAGGGAAGGTAATAGAAAGTTTAGACTCACAAAGGATGATGAGTAGGGGGCCAGGAGACTGTGATGTTACAGAAAGATCTGGGATTGAGCATGGCTTGCACCACTAGAACTAGGAAACCATGAGCCACACACGTTAACTTCCTTAGAACTAAAATCCAATGATAGGAGAACATAATTTCCATTCGAAAATTAGATACTGGCTTACGTGTTTCTTAATTCTTAAGTCAAGGAATTATACAATTTTAAGGAAAACACAATCACAGCCTAAAGGGCTAGCCCCTAAATTAGCCTCTTTTGATTACTCTTAAAACAAAAAGGTATTTAGTTCTTTCCCCCCTCAGCTTCCCACTAACACAATCCATTCCCTCACTGATGACGTGGTTAATAGAGAAATTCTACACAAGACTTTACCTGACTTCTTATTAAAGATCTTTTTTTAAAGCCTATATCTTGTGACCGATGTTACCATCACTAAATCAGCTGACAATCTAAACAAATAATAATTTAAGAAAAGCACCAGACAAAAAATTAGAAGCCAAAATGGTAATTATTTTTAAAAGATGAGAAATTTTAAGACTCCCCTAGCATTCAATGAACATCCAGACTGTAATATGAACATTGCCTTTGCTCAGCAGAATATGTTCAGTGTAAATTGAAGTTAATACAGATTGGTGTCAACTACCACCTGTCAGATGATGCTGGAAATCACGTCACCATGAGAAATGGGCCACGGGAAATAAATAATCTCCAAAGTGGTAGTCTGCAAATATTGACTCACAGGGCCAGGGTTCCACGTGAGTGACAGAAAATGTGGCGCAGACATCAGCGTGAAGGCTTGCACATTTATGTATCTGGGATGATCCGCTTTTCATAAATCTGCTTAGCACTAATGACTAGGATGCATTTTTAATAAATTAATTTTGAATAGATGGTGCTTTGGAGGGAAGTTGGGACTTGCCTTCATGTTATTAATAGTTAAAATGAAAGCATCAATTTAGGATCACATCTGCCTCTGTTGTCACAGAGAGTCCAGCCAAGATGACCCCCAGGACAGATGACCCTGATCACACTGCAGATCTGTTTAGTCCTTAAAACTCTGCAGTGGTTTTCCATAGACATTACCGTTTCGACAAATGATCCATTCTGTTTGGAGTATCTGCTTTAAGCTGTTTATCCTTTAGTCATGACAAAAAGGGTCTGATCCACTCACTTCCTTTGTGTGTTTCCACTGCAGACTTGCAAGGCAGCTGAGCAGGGCTGCGGGAAGCACTGTCTGTGACCAGATGAGAGAGAAGGTTTAGCGGGGACTTAGGAGATCCGGTCTACATGCCCATTTTATCCGACTGACCTAAAAAGAAAAGCCTGAACCAATGCTGTAGGTTAATCCCTCAGATCCCAAATGCTCAGGCAGAATGTGTTCAGGAACAGCAGCACTTTCCTAGGTCACAAGGCCTAACACTGGGTGATGCCAGAGCCAGAAGTGGTAAGAGACTTGGTGGGGTCGCCAGAGTTGATCCATGACACCTTTTCTATAGACACGAGCTAAGAGGGTGTCCTGAGACCTAATTTCCTGTGGTTAGAAGAATGCAAACTCCCAGAGGGCATGGCTGTTTCTGCTGTGTCAAACCTGGGACAGTGCAGGGTGGCACTTAGTTGGTCCCCAGTACGTTTGCGTTCAAGAAATGGTTTTTGGGGACTCTTCCCCCTCCACATGTGGGAGTCTCCTTTCTGTGGGACTCTTTTCCTCTCCCCACATGGGAGTCTGTACTTGTTCTTCAATAAATCTCCAACTTTTACAGAGGGGGAAAAAAGAAAGAAAAATAAATGGTTTCTGCAGCAAGCAAAATCGCTTTGTGCTATTTTATTACCCCGTGTCATAGTCAGTCCGTCCCCTTCTTTGCAGTGACCGATCTTCTCAGACAACTTGGACTGGTGTGATAATTACCATTTGCCTCACATAAATAAGAGATAATTGTTTTCCTCACTTTCACCAAACTCTGAGAAATATGCAGGGGATGTTTTCTGCATGCACATGATGGCCCCATAACATCACCGTACTGAAAATTAATGACTTTCATAAAATATTGAGACCTAAGACTGGCACTTAAAACAAGATTATCCTTTTCGTTTCCCTTAAAACCGCTGCCTATTAAATAACTGCCAGACCTCAGTAATGTTGTGAGGTAAACCCGCAAACACTCTGAAATCAGTGACACGGCCTTGCCCGGCTCCCACACTGGCTTGCTGGTGGCTGGTTGCTTATTGCACCCATTAGCATGAGTTAATGAGTAAGCATTCCCTTCCCTGTCACATTTCTTTCCTGTTATTAGCCAAAACCTGAACTTTAGCTTAATTGCAGAAGCCAGCCCGCCCCTGGCAGATGAGGGCATGGACTTCATTGTTGTGATTGCATTCAAAGTGCTAATTGGGGGGACTGTGACAGATAACATGCCCCTGTACCACAGAGAGCCATAGGTGGGGTGCTGGATGCATGTGATTCGGAGATGAAAAACTGCCTCTTCAAAAGCCCTGAGGACCTGGTTTTCCTCACACTTACTCGGCTGTGCACACCAAACCAAATTTCCAACTACAAGAGGATCTTACACATCTAGCGCCTCACATTTGCCTTCAGTCCCTCACCAACTTTTGTGAATTTGGAATTGATCATTTCTCTAACTCCGCATGCACTCCGCCCTCCCTGCTGCTCCCTTGAGTTCCCTACATCTCTTCTAAAGCTTCTGTTAGTCTCTCCAGAGATTTTACTTTCTTTTGCGAGGAGCCAACTGGAGAATCAAAACTATTTGGAAAGGAAAAACATAGGTTGTTGTGTCTGCAGCTCTAGTGTCTGATTTTTAAATTGTGTTCAAAAGTCTTTTGTATTTGCTGGCATTTTGGCTTTGGAATACTTAGAATCTGGCCACTTTCTGTATCTAATGTACACACTCTATTGCTGACAGGATGCCATTTCTCTATGCTGCCATTTCTTTATCTTAAAATGAACATAAGCACACCCTGTGTCCACCTGCTGCCTGTAGCAATTAAGATTTTGACAAAGGACAGTCCGACGCGGTTCAGCAAAAAAAGAGATTCTTGACTCATGTAATTGAAAAGACTGGGGAAAGGGTTGGTTTCAGACACACGATGATTCAGAAGCTTAAGTGTCTTGGGCCCTTGTTTTTCTCCTACTCCAGTTTAGCTGTGTTCTCCTTGGAGCTGCTTCATTCTTAGTTGGGATCTCCCTTGGGAGTGGGGGTGTCAGTGGATTGGGCTGTACCCACAGGGCCTTCCTCTGAGCCTCGTATCCAATGGAGAGAAGAGAAAGTGTGATTCCTGACTTGAGTCTCATTGACCTTAACAGGACAGACTTGGGTCATGTACTCTCCTCTGAACCAATCACTGTGGACAGCATGCTGATGGAAGATGCTGATTGGATGATCCTACATTACATGCTTCCTCCCAGATTGAGCCAGGGTTGGTCTTTTTTTATGAGAACAATAAAGTGAGAGTGTTGGGTGGGGGGGTTGCCCAAATAAAATCAGGGTGGGTGTGGGAACTGGGTGGCATAAACAGATAGCCACTAAATGTGACAGGAAAAGGAGCAATAGTTGAGATATGTAAAGCACTTTAAATTGTTTGAATTAAAAAGCTGTGTGAATTTACAAGATGCAGCAAAACTTTCTTTTTTTGCAACTTTGACATGGAGCTATAGAAGTAGCTTGTCGTCTGAATTAAGTGTTATCTGGCATTGGTCTGGGTGAGAGTGTTATGACTCAATTGATGTAATATGACAAAACTAAGTTCAAACTGAGAATATGTTCCTGCCAGACTGAGGTCTTTCTTTGCAACTTTGTATTTTCCAGTATGGGCTGTTGTAAGAAACAAGTTTGTTGTAATAAATTGATCACCATTGCCTTGTCTTCTGTTGTTCTTGCTTATGATGGACTTCGGGAAGAAGTCAATTAGAGAAGTTCTTTAGCCAGTCTCATAATGAGTGATGGGAGCATTTACATGATTGCTAATGGCTGAGCTTACACGATGCCTCAAAGCATCAGTGGGGATGCTTGGCAGTAGCACATTATGACTGTGATTATCACTATAAATTAAGTTTATGTTGATATAATTAGCAGTTAAAAGCTAAAGTAATATTTATACTGATACAAGTTCTATCGAAACCCTATTTAGTGCAAACAGACTGCGAACGTTGATACGTTGGGAATAATTTGATCTTGCAGGCATATGTTCCTAGAAGTGAGATATCCTATTGGGATATAGTTGGCCAAATTGCTTTGCAGGTTCAGAGTCCATAACTTAGCCAAGCAGTCCTCTTCGAGGGTACATATGACCCTCCTTCGTAGCTCCAGCCTTGAACCACCCAGTCTGGAAAGAGAGAAGAGGAGCTGAGGTGGAAGTTAATGTCTAGGTAACCAACTGTGAGTGCAGACCAGCAAGAATGAGGACAGGGTCTTGCCAGTTGTGGCTCATTTGTCACAAGAACCACCAGGCAGGAGGATGAGTTGTTTCATTACAACAGCATGGTCTTGCCCATCTGGTATGACTCAGTGGTTGAGCATGGACCTATGAACCAGGAGATCATGGTTCAATTTCCTGTTGGGGCACATGCCCAGGTTGTGAGTTTGATCACCATTGGGGGGGCATGCAGGAGGCAGCTGATTGGTGATTCTCTCTCATTGTTGATGTTTCTTTCTTTCTCTCTCTCTTTTAAAAAAAATATATTTTATTGATTGTTTTACAAAGAGAAAGAGAAAAGGATAAAGAGCTAGAAACATCGATGAGAAACATCGACTAGCTGTCTCTTGCACACCCCCTACTGGGATGTGCCCGCAACCAAGGTACATGCCCTTGACCTGAATCGAACCTGAGACCTTTCAGTCCGCAGGCCAACGCTCTATCCACTGAGCCAAACTGGTTTCGGCTCATTGTTGATATTTCTATCTCTCTCTCCCTCTCTGAAATCAATACAAATATTAAAATTAAAAAATTTTAAAGTGAGGACATTTTTCTGGAAGCTTTTTATTCATCAGTGACCTGAAACAGGCACAGACCTCTGACCCATGGGAGCCTATATTTCAGTCTTCCTTGGAAAGTGTGTGATGCAGTGAGGAATCCTTGAATGCCTGTTGCAGGTTTGCTTAGAGCGTTGTGCATGAGTCTGCTTGGGTCAATACGCTCTCTAGAGGTGTTCACAGTGGGCTTATATCTCTCTTTCCTGCAAAAATTGGAGGTGCTAGCTACTTAGCACTTCGAATACAAAAAGGCAGGCAGTCGACGTAGCTTTTGCAAATTGAGGGAAATAGCAAATTGTTGTGACAGCTGGTCTTCAGTCTCTTCTTGGGGCAAGAAAAGTAATTTGTTGTGATTCTGATGGAAAGAGAAAGAGATGACTGGTGTCCTAAACCCTAGGCTCAGCCTTGTCCCTTCCCTTTGCTCAGGTTACTAAGGGAGCCAGTAGCTCCAGAGGACCTATTAGGGCCTTCCATACCAGGCAGGTTCTATGCATCATCTCACTTCACCCTCACAGAGGTCCTGACTCAATGGACATTGTAGGTAACTTCTAAATGAGGAAACCGAGGAGAGACTGGTTAATGCACCCACACAGATTCTATTTGCTGGGATGAGAATCCAACCCTGGCCTTCTGGCCCTCCTCACCTGGGCAGGGGAACTGGGGGAAATGGTGAGCAGCCACCCTGCCCTCCTCCACCTCAGGATGCAGATCCCCTGAAAAAGACATAAGTGGTGATGACTTCAATGGGAACCAAAGAGAGAACAGAGAGGCGAGACCGGTAGGAAGGGGATTTCCCTTTTCTGCTTTGGAAAAACTGTGTGGGTGCTAGTGGTCTCTAACGTGATATGAAAAAGTCCCCCCTGCCCCCGCCCCAAGACAGAGGAAGTCAAAAAGAACAGTTTCAGGTGTTTAAGAATAACTAAGAAAATGAACAACAGCCAGGCTGATGTAGCTCAGTGGTTGAGCATTGACCTATGAACCAAGAGATCACAGTCTGATTCCAGTCTGGGTACATACCCAAGTTGAAGGTTCAATCCCCAGCGGGGCATGCAGGGGTAGCTGATCAATGATGTTTCTCTCTCATCAATGTTTCTAGCACCCTTTGCCTTTCCCTTCCTCTTTCTAAAATAGAAAAGACAATGAACTTGGGGAAGATGTCAATCTCTAATATCCTTAGGTTTATCCAACCCAGCAATATCTGAAGGAGGGGCTTGGTGTTAAAGATTATGGGTGCTGGGGCTGAGCAGGTTTTCCGCTCCCTTTCGGGGACTTGGGTGAGCCTGGAAGGAGGGGAGGGAGGAGTGAGTAGATGGAAAGGGGTATTCATTCTTGAGCTCTAAGGAGCTGGCAAGGAGTGGGACTTCCAGGCACCTTGGAGCACTGCCTAGGCAATATTTGTTGACATCATTTTCTCCTAATTAAACGTCTTTTAAAAACAGGAGTGTTTGCAAGGGAGAAATGAGCAGGAGGGTGGTCTGTCGTAGGTAATGATGGGACTCACAGCTAGTGAAGCATGACCCTGCCCCCTTATGTTCCTTCATTTGCTAAAAGTAACAAGTGTGTTTCCTACATGGGGATTAGAATTTTCTGGAAGCCTGTGGAAAGCCCCATGTGCAAAGACCATCCTGATTCCCTCCGGGAGTGGTCTCACCTGGTCCTCCCTGACACTCTGCCTCCACCTTCTCTTGGTCAAAGGCACACCTGGACTGAGACAGAGAGCTGGGGCCCAAGCCCCGCGGTGCCACCCACACAGTGAGGTGGGCTGCGGACAGGTGGCCTGGCACTTCTAGCAGGTGACTGTCCCCACAGTCCGTGCTGTTCAGTTCTCACGGCCATAGTGTTAAATGACACACCCTTGTGCCAAGACACGCACACAATAAACACACACTCACCTTTTTTTAGTGCCCAAGTAAGTGGACAGACTTACTTTCAAAGTGGAAATTAAAGGCTCAGAACACCCTTTCTCTAAAGTCTGCTGGACTGCCCTTTATTTGGGCACCAAGGGAGCAGGCAGGGCTTGCTGGCAGGGAGTGTGGTGTGTGAGTGCCTATTGCCCCCAGCCCTGCGCCTCCGCTGAATATACGTGTGTTTTGGTGAAGCCACTCGGTCTCTCAGGCCTGGGGTCCTTCTCAGTCAAGTGGAGGATAAAACTGTGTGGGTGCTAGTGGTCTCAGGCTTTGGTAGACTGACTGCGATAATAGCTAGGATGCTCCTAGAACAGGGGGGAAAGGCTAAGTGTTGGCTGTCCTTCCCTCACCCAGCCACCTGTGGGTGAGCCCCTGAATTCCCTTCCTCCAGGATGCCCTCCCTTCTCATCTCAGCTCTTGGTCCTGCCAACTTCGGCCAATAAACTGCACTGAGGACAACCATTGGGCATTCCTAGCAGTCATCTCCTTCCCAGCTCTGGGGTGGGAAAGCCACATTTTCGGTTTCAAACACAAACAAAAGGGCCAGCCCAAACCTCCCCCTGAAGCCACTGGAAGCAGACATGGAAGGCCTGAAGGTGATGTAAAGGTGATGGTTGGTTTGGGCCTGAGCTGTCCTCCCCGATAATAACCACAGAGGAGGAAGGGGCTGTGGCTGGCAGTTTCTGATGGGGAAGTTTGTGTTAAAGGAGGTCTTACTGTTGCCAGAACTGGGGGATTTTAGTCCATCCCAGAACACGCCGAGAAAGTGCCTGGGCCAGCACATCTGCAACTGTTTTGCTATTTAGAATCTAAATTTTAGATCATCAGTTGGTCCATTCATTAGGGCTGAGCCCCACGGAGAACATGGCTTTGGTACCAGGAAGAGGAAAGGTGCCCAGAGTCTGTTTCCAGGTTGGATTTGTACTCCTTGACTGTCATTTGCTACTATTTCTAGAGGGGAAAAAAAAACAGTTTATTGATTGTCAGCTCTTTCTTTGATGGTGTTTTCTGTAAGATTACAAATAAATTAGTTTTTCACCTCCTCTTACATTACAGGCTCACACCCCAAAATACACCCTCACCTCCAACAAATTGTTTACATGCTAAGGCCATGTGTTCTATCAAGGCTTCAGTTTATTTTAACAGAAAAATAATAAATTCTTCCAAAAGAGGTATTTAGAGTGGAATTGCGGCTGGTCCCTTAATTGTGACATGCTGCCAGGCAGGGCTTTGACATGGGGAGATAAGGTGCCTGGGGGCTGGATGCCACGTGTCAGGATGATGGGACGGAGGGGCCGCTGAGCTCAGACGAGGAGCCTGGGCCCAGGGGTCTCACATTAGCGCTGTAATCAGCAGCACAGAGCCATGTGTCCTGGGCTCATCCGAAACAACATGTTGTAAAACTTGTTTCATGGGACTGACATTGTCATAGTGTTTATGGCGTGTGCTCCGGCTAATTACCTGCCTCCCAGGTGGATTCCGAGTCTTTGTTTGACTCTGTGGCACACTGTTCAGGTAGCTGCTCAGAGTCTGAACATTAGAGATGGAAGGAAGCTCAAAGGTCATCTCAAGTCTAAAAGCCTGACTGCAAGCTGCAGGCAACAGGGGCCCAATGGGACGGTTCAGCAACCTTGGTTTCTCTGACCCTTGCCCCCTCGCTCATGTAAGATCACTAACAAAGCCTCACTCGGGGACCCCATCTGTTACTTACTACTAGTCAAAAAGCCTTCCTCTCCAGCCAAGCCCCCCCGCCCCACTCAGTGATAGGCTCTGCCCCCAAGTTGCCCCATGCTCCCTGGCAAATACCCACTTGCTGCCTGTCAGAAGTGCTGGTGCTGGAGACATAGCACATGGGCTGAACTGCACCAGGCGATGGAGGTGGGGAGGAGGCAGATGATTCACATCCTAGCATTACCACTCTTGAGGGGTACAGTCTTAGGCAGGTCACTTCCCTGAGTGTCAGTTTTATCACCTGTTAAATGGAGACAACACCTCTGTTCCAGGGACATCCGGTGGCACATACTCACACAACCTTGCTCACAGCAGCATTAATTGCAATAGTCAAAAGGTGGAATCAAGGTAAATGTCCACTAATGCATGAGTGGATTAAGAAAGTGTGGTATGTCCATATAATGGAATATTGTTCAGCCTTAAAAAGGAAAGTCATTCTGAACCACACTGCAACACCTTAAAGACGTTACGCTGAGCAAAAGAAGCCAGATACAAGGGACAAGTCCTGTACAATTCCACTTATGTGAGATCTCTAGACTAGTTAGATTGATGTAGACAGACAGTATAATGGTGGTTGCCAGGGACTGAGAAAGCAGGAGGGTGGTATAGAATTTCAGTTTGGGAAGGTGAAGGAGTTCTGGAGATGGATGGTGGGAGATGGTTGCACGATGTGAATGTATTTAATGCCACTGAACTATCACTTAAAAATGGTATATCGGGTCTAGTAATAATTAATGTCGTTTTTAAACATTCGTTTAAAATCTTGCTTGGCGTTGACTTGTATTGACATAACCTTCAAACACGTGGTATCTACAGAACGTGTGAAGTGCAATTAACAAGTTTTGCTTGAAAAAGTTTGTGTTTGGTTTGGTTTTTGTTGCAAAACTAGGGCTAAGAAGATGGCGGATGAAGAGCATATTTGGCACTGCATGCTTTACGAGATCCAATTAGGAAGAAAAGCAAGTGAGGCTGCAAAAAACATCTGTAGTGCTCTTGGTCAAGATGCAGTTAGCGCCAGAAAATGCCAGCGTTGGTTTGAGAAATTTCACAAGGGAAATTTTTCGTTAGATGACAAGAGTGGTTGAGGCCGTGTGTCCAATTTTGATCAAGAAGCTCTTCAAGCTCTTTTGGTGCAAAATCCTCAAATTACCCAACAAGAGCTTGCGACAACTTTAAATTGTTCACAAAAAACAATTTCCAATCAATTGCGTGCACTTGGCAAAGTCCAAAAGTTTGGAAAATGGGTTCCTCATGAGTTGACCAACAACAACTGTAATCAAAGAGTCACAATTTGCAGTTCGCTCCTCTCTCGTCAAAACCGTTTGCTGTTTTTAGAGCAAATTGTTACCGGAGATGAAAAATGGGTGCTGTATGTTAATTTGAAAAGGCGGCCTCAATGGTTGGACAAAAATGAAGCTCCGCAGTCCACGCCAAAACCTGACTTGCATGCGAAAAAAGTGATGTGTGTTTGGTGGGATTTTAAAGGAATTCTTCATTATGAACTTTTACCATCTAACCAAACCATTACAAGTGCAGTGTATAGTGCCCAATTGGAAAGGTTAGCCCAAGCTTTAAGAGAAAAAGAACCTGCGCTGATTAATCGGAAGGGCGTAATTCTTCACCACGATAACGCACGACAGCATACTGCAAGAATCACTGCTGAAAAACTGCTCCAGTTGGAATGAGAAGTTCTCCCTCAACCTGCATATTCTCCTGATATTGCCCCTTCCGATAACCATTTGTTTCGTTCTTTGCAAAACTTTCTTCTTGGAAAAAAATTTAATAATGAAGAATGCCTCAAAAATGCATTGACCGAATTTTTTGCATCAAAATCACAAGAATTTTACAACAGAGGGATTAAAATGCTTCCTGAGCATTGGGCACAAGTAGTAGAAAACAACGGCAACTATATTGTTGATTAAATTTTGTTGTATTGTTTAAATAAATTCGATTTTTAAAAGGATTAGGAAACGACATTAATTATTACTAGACCTAATATTTTAGGTTATGAGTCTACCACAATTATTTTAAGTGGATAGCACATTAGCATGGTGTGGGCAGATGCTCAGCAAATGGTGGCTAATTTCAGCTGACATCTGGCTACCCTGAGACCCAGCTGGTTCAATCTACATCCCACTCCAGGATGCATGGCTCCATTTTCAACAGATACTGACGTGTCTCTCTTCTCTCCTCCCGAGATCCAAAGCACACTGTTGGATACAGAGCACATCTCCAGGATATGTTTAATGTAACAGGAACAGCAATGACGTTAAGAGAAACCAAGAGCTTTCTCCATTTGCTCTTTGGAAAGAGGGTTTCCATCTTTCTCCCAGCCACCCCACACTGGACACCTGGGCTTTCTCCAGACAAGGAGATGGTGGGTAACATCTGTGCACCAAGAATGCCACTTCTTCACTTTGGGCTTGAAATCCACAGCCACTGCTCTGCCCTTGGAGGCCCTTCTCCCACAGAAAGTTCCCCCAAACAAGAAAACAGATTTCCTTCTGTCCTGAAAAATGTAGCCCCAGCCTGATCCACCCCCAAAATGGTCACTAAGAAAGCAAACGCACCTCATGCTAACAGAGCCCGATTCATTGCTTCCAGAGCCCGTGGCGTTTTATACTCACTCTGCAAGCATAATCAAGGGAGCGATTCCGAACCTTGTTAATCAGAAATGGCCCTTTAAAAATGTCATGCTGTCAATATAAAACTTTGCTAAATTGCATTATAAATGCCAGATTCAGTCAACTAACACATTTAACACCATTTCTTAAGTACAGTTTAGATTTTATCCGTGCCAGGGAGAAGGAGAAAAATACCTCGGGAGAGCCAAAGCCCACGGATTCATTGTGCTAAGCTCACTGCCCCCAGAGAGGAATTATAAATATTTTATTCCAAATCCAAGCCGTGCTTCCAGAGCTATTATCAATAAGGTGACCCCCCTCCCCCCTGCCCCCAAAGTTGTTGGCTTTAGACCTGGATGATTTCCACAGCAGAGAAGGTTAGAAAGGGTGAATGTCTTAGTCTTGTTTTTCAATGAGCAGAGAATTCCTGCAGCTGTGGTTTCGTGCCAGTAAGGAAGAATTTTTTCTGAGTCCAGGGCTGAGTGCTGTGGTATCTTCCATGGGAGGGAAAAAGGCCTCCTTGTAGACATCTGTAGAGTCCACGATAGCCCTCTACCCTGAAACCATGTTTTTGTGGTGAGGTTTCATTGTCAGACTGAGCCCTGCTTTCTCCTCCCCTCACCGCCCCCCCCCCCCCCCCCCCACTAATTTGATGATGTCTTTTTTGTGTTCAGAATTAGGCTGGTTTAACTGGAAACTCAGCTCCATGTTTGACTGAAGAGCACAGGAGAAACCATGTCAAAGATCTGAAAATGGTCATTAAACATTATAATTTCTAGCTTTAAAAAATCTTATCTCAGGATAGCTAAATTACTTTTTCCAGGGCACCTGCCTAAACTTATTCCAAGGTAAAAGGTTTTAAGTATATATATATATATATATATATATATATATATATATATATATAGTAAGATAATACTTCTAAATATTAACAAATTTCTCTCATTTTCCTCTGCCTTTTCTTTCTTTACCTGTTTTTTCTCTCTCATAAGCTAGACTGTTTCATACTCATCATCTCAAGAAGCAATGCCATCAGAAAAGCTTGTAGTATTTTCCAGTTTTTTGAACTGGATTTCAAAAGTCTTGCTCTCAGAAAAACACACACACACACACACACACACACACACACACACATACACACACACAAACAACAAAACACAAAGACTTTGTATGTATTATAGTATAGCTTGCATTTACTGGAAACTTCCTATGTGCCAGGCACTACGGAAGTATGTTTTTACCTTAATTTTTATTGAAAGCCAGTCAGATGGGCACTATTATCATTCCTACTTTACAGATGAGAAAACCAATGTACAGAAAAATGGAGTAGTTGGCTCCAGATGTCAACTTGGGGGCTAAATGTTTGTGCCCTTCCCCCTGCCAAATTCATATGTTGGAATCCTAACCCCTAAGGTGATGGTGGTACTAGGAGTTGGGGCCTCTAGAGGTGATTAGATCATGGGAATAGAGCTCCCATGAATAAGGTTGGAGTCCCCCTATAAAATACACTCAGTAGAGATCTCTCACTTCTTCTGCCATGTGGGGTTGCAGCAAAAAGATGACCATAGAGGAAGCAGGCCCTCACCAGACACTAAAATCTACAGCCCCCACAGCTGTGAGAGATAAGTACTCATTGTTTATAGACAACCCAGGCTCTTTTGTTACAGCAGCCCCAACAGACTAAGGCATCTGGCGAGGAGCAGAGCTGACTCACCAATTCAGGAGTGGGTCTCCAGAGCTCACCTTCCTGACCATCACACAACCTGTGGAGTCTTGTGCAGGATGTTCACCGGGGAATGCACTCAGTATGACCCCTGTGAAAAGGAAGAGACTCTAGCAGGAAGGGCTAGAGAGCAGCTGGGCTGTGTGGTCATCTCAGCGGACCACAGGAAGAGCTCTGAAGATGGAATGGCCCCTCAACATTGTCCCAAGTTGGTGCAAGGTGTTGGAGTCTTTATATTCCTTCATTGACCAGTCATTGGATGAATGCTGCCTTTAAAAGGGGCATGACTTTGGGTTGAGGCAACTCTCTTTAGCTGAGAAACTTTCATGGGGGAGGAGGGGGGTGATTAATAGCCTTGTCCTCATCCTGCAAGGGAGCTCTGAGTATAGTATGTTTCAGAGTTTGTGCCAACTCAAAATAAGAGAGCTGGGCTTTTATACTTCTTGCCCCGTCCGTCTGGCTAAAGATCACCCTGGGAGTGGAAGGGTTGGATATAGACTCCTAGACACTTCAGGCTCTGCATGTGCATGAGCAAAGACAAAGTACTACAACCACCCAGGGTGGGCTCAGAAGAGAGGGGCAGGGGCAGGGCATTCAATGCAAATGCTTTCAGAGCCAGGGGATGTGGACAGTTGCAGGAGCCCTCTGATCTGGCTGAGGCACCCACGGCATCCACTATAACTTCTATCCATCTGAAAGGAATCCCCAAGCCTGAGGTAAGAGTCAGAAGGAAGATGGGGCCACTCAGAAAGGGTCCTACATCCCTAGGAGAGCCCAGAGCCTCAGGCTAACCTGAGGGATGGGAAAGAGAACCTGTGCCTCCCTTTCAGGAGAGCCTGGCAGGGAAGGTGGACTCCAGAGCACAAAGGGCTATGTAGAGTGTCCAGAGGGGGTGGCATGCTACCTCTAAGAGTGGGAGCCGCCAAAGGACCCTGTGGACCTGGAGAGGCAGGGAAGTGGCTGGAGTTTTCAAGTGCTCAGCGTTGAAGAGGCTGCAGAACAAGCCTGGGAATGAGAGAAGACAGAGCAATGGAGTAACAGGCGGGTGCAGCCATCTGAGCACATGGATATCTAGGGCAAGGCCAGTCAGTGGGCATCCACAGTGGATGCCAATGTGAATACAGAGCATTGGGGACCCATCCCTGTCTGAAATCTTGGTAGGAGAGCATTGTCACCTGGAATTTACACGCAGCCTCAGGAGAAACAGAGGATCCTGAACAGACCAAGAATATGATCCAAGTTCCTGGACAAATGGGGCTTAGAACTCAAATCAAGTTCAAGGAAATGAAATAAAATTAAATTTCTTTCTACATGCATTTATGAGCAGAGTTTGTTGCTGCCACAGGTAGTAACTATGAATAAAATCTTTTAAACACATCTAGACATGGATGCTTCGGACAACAGGTATCTGTAATGTCTGTTGTAGCACAGCATAATTACTGTTTTGTTGAAATGCTCTTTTCTTTGGAGAAGGAATTGTGCTGTGATACACCAGGCAAGCACCGAATCAACTGATGAGAAGGAAGATTGCTCAAGTTAAACATAGGTCCCTTTAAGAGAGAATAGACTTTATGACAACACAATTGGCTTATGATGTCTGCAGTTTTGACACCATAAGCCAATTGCCCCACATGAACACACACACACACACACACACACACACACACACACACACACACTCATGTTGCTAAGCTGCATATATCTTTAGCTTTTGTCTTCTTTCAGTTCACTGTAGCATGAAGAAAGAAGGAAGAAATGAAAGAATAGCCTCAGAAGTGGTGTGTGTGTGTGCGCGCGCGTGTGTATTTTGTGTGCGTGCAAGCCTGCACGCTCCTTTTCTCACCCAGGGTCTCAGAGCTGCAGTTTCCCACTTAGAGCTTTTCTTGTCTATTTCAAAGCCCCCTTCACAAGTTTAACACTGACAAGGAGAACAATGGAAAGTGAGCTGTGCTTGGAAATGAACAGAGAGAAGTAACTGACTTTGGGCTACTCCAGTGGGGTAAATGGACTATAAAATGCAATTTCAAATTAAATAGGGGCTTTATGGGCAACACCATATTGATTTTGTTTCCAGAGGCAGAGGCCGAAAAATTGCATACAGTTAATTTGTCTGTGTGAGTGTGAGTACGTGTGTGTGTGTGTGTGTGTGTGTGTGTGAATTTGGGAGAATATAAGGGTGGTCTTAAATGCTCAGAAAAGTTTAGTGATTAATATCTTAGGTTTTCAACTCCCCTTCATCTTGGAATAATGACTCCTTTCTCCTTCTAACCTGTGTGCTTTTACAGCCCTTGTCAATCCCTTTCAAGAAACCCAAGTTCCCCAAGCCAGTGACTGTGACATCACCTATCAGTCATACACCTTCTGCGCCATCCTTGCTCATTCATTTTCCCCAAAAACTCCCCAGAAAACACAAACCAGATGTCCAGGCCATGTAGAGGGGCCCCTGGTATTCTGCCTCCAAAGTGGTGTTTGAAAGATACTCCTGTTTAAACTAGAGTTGATTTCTGTTGCTTGCAAACAAAGAGTTTTGACAAATACAGGATCCTTCACAATTCCTCCAAATGATAACTTACAAGTGATTATGCACTGTTAAGTCTCATAAGAGTTCAGCATATATAATCTTTACTTCTGAGACCTAGCTTTCTGGATAAAGCTCTGTTCTGGGGTGCCTCAGCTGCAAGCCAATGGATAAGGACAAAGTTATACTAAAAGTCAAAGGTTGATGAGAAAAAATAGCTGAGCAGGAGGTATATAAAAGTGAAAGTTAGGGGAGGAGAACAAGGAGGTCCATATGATGGGAGAGGTCTAGAATCTAGAATGCCGCAGAAGTTGTTTCAGAAGGCTCTTCATTCCTGACCTTTGGTAATCTTCAACTCACAGTTCCATGATCAGCCGGCTTGCCTTTTACAAAGGTCAAATGAGTTCCAAAATTAGTTAAGTTTTTACTGATTTGCCCTCACAGACGTCAAGTTGGCCAATATACCATTCAACCCCTGTGTGTCTAAATTCATCCCATCTGTCACAGTGGCCATCTGAAAGTCCAAAGCATTAGATGTCTGTGAGAGATGTTATTTCTTAGCACCATCTACAATGAATAACTGCAGACTGGGTATATCTGTGTGACCCCCAAGTCAATTTTCTTTATTGATCACGATCCAAACTAATCTCACTAACAAGTTCTATTGCTGAGTATTCTCTGAAAAAATGTATTCCAGAGTCCATTGAAAAAGCCAGATACCACTTCTGTATGGCCTCTCAGATCCTAATGTATTACTATCAGTGTTTAAAAATAAATTTCACATTAACAGATTATCCATTGAATAAAATGAGAATCCATGAGTCTACTTGCCTTTTATAAAGGTCAAATGATATAACTTTAAACATTAAAAAAAAATAGACACAAAGGAAAGTGGAGTACCATCTAATAAATGCAGAGGGAATGATGAAATTAGAAAATTATCATTTAGCAAACATTACAATTACAATCGATTTATTCAAGAAACATCAATGGATGCTAAAACTGGAAGGTGAGAGCTTCAGTACAAACAGGATTCTGACTTAATTGTAAAATGTCTGCCCACCAAGTTCTTATTAAATACAAAGAGGAAAACAGTAACTTGAGAGTGGAGAAACACCCAACAGAACTTGAATCAAGTGATCAAAATTAGGTTCACCACAAATGGGATCAATTGATATCATGTGCCTCCTGATAAAGTGTCTGGGGGGGACACATTCCTTCTGTGACATTCCCACCAAAAGAGCATAATCTAAATATAATTAAGAGAAACACAAGACAAATCCAGATTCAGGGGCATTGTACAACAATATCAAGGTCAAAGACAAAGACTTTAGAACTATGTCAGTTTAAAGGGGACCAAAAGATAACTAAATGCAGCACATGATCCTTGACTGATCCCTGAACCAGGAAAAAAAATTTGTTTTGTTATAAAGGCCACTATTAGAACAATTAAATAAATTTGGATAAGGTTTACCAGTTAGATAATATTATCCAAACTAGAGTCTTAGTGCATGAATTCATGTGCCAGCAGGGCCCTAGACCTGGCCTGTGGGATTGGGACAAAACTGGCTCTCTGTCATCTCCCTAGGAGTCCTGGATTGTGAGAGGGCACAAGCCAGGCTGAGGGACCCCACTGGTGCATGATTGGGGCGGGGGAGGGATGTGGGAGGTTGGCCAGCTGGGGAGGAGCCGAGGGAGGGCTCCAGGGTATGTCTGCCCATTTTGCTCAGTCCTGATTAACCAGACCCCAGCAGTAAGCTAACTTACTGGTCAGAGCATCTACCCCCTGGTGGTCAGTGCATGTCATAGTGAACAGTAGAGTGTCCTTAGCATATAATTAACATATTACTCTTTGATTGCTTGAATGGCCAACCAGATGACTGGACACTTAGCACACTAGGTTTTTATTATATAGGATGATTTGAGGGTAAGGGATATAATTCCTTCAACTTAAACAGTTATAAAAGAAAATCATATATCTTATTAGATACAGTATTAATATTAAAATTACATATGTAGTCACATACATATGTGTGTATATATATATATCTACCTATTATCTATCTACCTATTATCTATCTACCTATCTATCTATCATCTATCTATCATCTATCTATCATCTATTGTCTATTTATCCATCCATCCAAAGAGAAAGCAAAAACAAATGTGAAAGACAAAACAAAAGGCAAATTACTAACATTTTGGGAAACTGGGCAAAGCTATTTGGGGAATTTTTGTTTTTTACAACTTTTCTCTAAGCCTTAAATTATTTAAAAATAAAAAATAAATACCATATAAGTCCCTTAGAACTAAGCAGTGGTGACTCATTTTTCTGACAGTTGATAAAATGTCATTTTGTTCCAACAAAGTGTGAGCTTCAACTTCTTTCTGTGGTTATTCCATTCATTTCATAAGTCTCCTGGCTGCTGGGTGTTTGCTGCTCTGTGTTTGTCCTGGCTGTGGACACTCCAAGAGGTCTTCCATGTCTATATGGACAGGTGTGGTTTGCATGGCTGAGAGCTTCTGAATCCTGGCTCAGAAAGCCAGGCTGTCTACTTACATTTCCCACGGCCATGATGACAAGGGGCTGTCCTGGGCTTCTGGCTGGGAGAGAGGCCTGCTCCCTTCCAGGAGGACCTGATTATAACACTGAGAGAAGGAGGTAAGGTGGAAGTGAGGGGAACAACTCAGCCTTCTCTCAGTCTTCAGAAACAGATTCTAAAATGTTATCAGATATGTCTTCTGGATTTCCTAGCATGACAGAAGAATTAGCCCTTCCTTCCTAGCATTCACAACATTCCCTCTTAGAATTCACACATGCACATACAGACATGCACTCATATATGCACATGTACACATATGCACATATGTGAGCACACATGTTACCGAGTTCTCCACACTCAGGCCCTGTCTCAGTCTTTCATTACTCAGCACCCAGCACCCCAAGGAATCATGACATTCCTATCAAGTCTTTCACCTCCAGAAAGTGGGAAGCTGAGCACCAATGGTTTGGGATGGCATCTGGGTACAATTGCCAGTCGGAATACTTGGCAGGCTCCAGGTGTGAGCAGGGCAATGCTGATTCTCAGGAAATTAGAGGTGCCTGTGTAAAATATCTGTGACTGGTTCTCTCAGATACATCATCAAACTTTGGAACATGTATGCTGGTGGTCAAAATCTTTCACAGATAATTGTCTCCCCTGAAGGTTTTTATAGGGCATTCTTAGAGTAAGAAAATATACATATTGATGTCCCTGAGGGGAAATAAAGGAAACATTTGAGCCATGAGACCACGCTGTGTGGTCATCTCACTGCAATCCCACATGGTTTGCTTTGGGCAGTTATGTGGAACTGTCTTGAGCCAGCCTCAGAGACTTGGTGTGAGAATCAGACAGGTCACTGTCTGTATGAGATTTGCCTTAAGATGGAATTGGTGGAGAGATGATCATATCTGGGAACTTGCTAAGTCACAAGGCAAAGTCTGCTGGCTGATGGTGCCTTGGTCTTCTATAACAGAGTTGTGGGACTCACAGACACAAGGCACCCTCTGGAATGAAGCGGGGAGGCGGGTAGGTGGATAAGCAGGCAGTAGGGGCCAGAGATGTCACAGGTGTTTGTGAGGCCAGGTGTTTTGAAGGGACCTTTCAAAAAAATGCTTGAAATGCTGAGCTCACTTGGAGTTATGAGGGATTAATAACAGTGTCTTCTGCCAGAAGGGTGCTGGGGAGTGTGATGAGCACCCCACTTGGACTTGGGTGAAGACATGCCGTTCTAGGTAGCTGGGGGAACAGTTGGTTTCTCCTTAGTAGCAACAGGGTGGGATTGGCAACTGATTCAAACTATGTGACCTCTGTGAGTGAGTTCTGAGGAGGTGGTCCAGATCTTTGCTTAATTTGGGTCTGTGTGGATTTGCATCCTGGCCATTCATCACATAAAGGCAGCTTGTTTCAAAGCCAAACTCAACAAACCTCCTGGTGCATGTACCTCAGCCATTGGACATCATAAAACCCTGTCTTGGTGCCAATTTGAGTAAAGCTTCGCTTTGAAACCTTGTTTTAAAATGACTGGGAGATCATCTCAGGGCAAGACTGGAAAACTTCTGGTGTAGTTCGCCAGATTTTGCTCTCAAAGTTTGGGTCCAAAGGTCTTCCTAGTAATTAACTTGATTATCCCCAAATAGAGGTCAAGCATTTGTCCAAACTGCAAAATCTCCAAGTCTGAAAGTGAGTTATTTAACTTAAAAATAATGTTTCACGATGTTAAAATAATGTGTCATACGTTTTTTCATCTCACCTCACAAGGATTTTTAGAAGACTGTCTTTCAACAAAATTATACATGTTGTCCCCAAGATAACATGGGAGAGCCAACAGATATGGTCTCTGCTCCCACAAATTTAGCCTGTCCTGGAAAAATAAAGTAAATATAAATGTTACTTAATTCTAAGGTGAAATTTCAAGCTTTCTTCAGTTTTACTGAGAAAAGTGAGATTACCACTGAAATTTGGGGATAATTCTTCATGCCCAAACTAGAAAAATGAGCTATTGCCTTTTTTATTATGTCATTCTATTTCTTAGGGCATATAGTTTCAATTTGATTATTTTATTAAATAACACTTTGTCACAAAACTGTAAGTTCAGAGGAAAATTTGTTATAAAAATAACAAATATTATAGGAATTTATTTATTAGACCTAGACAATTTCCTATTTTTAGCTCATTTTTGCTGTAGTGATAAATTCTGATAAAATAGAGTTCTTGTTTCCATCACATAGAATTTCAGTGGCACTAAAACTTGGAGAGAGCATGACTAAATATAGCTTCTCAAATCTATTGTATACTTCTCTACAACATGTTGCCTATTACCAAAATATCTATCCGAAGAAGATTCGCAAGTATAGATTATTTTACTCCTTTCTGTCTACTCACTACCTAGCACAGTGACTGGCACATCATTACTAGAGAAATACTAAATAAATGATTGATTGGTGTCAATATTTTTTAGAGAAAGAAAACCCTAAGTTTTTCTTCTTTCTTAAATGCAGCATGATCTTAAATTACCTAAAACACCCCGATTATTCATTAAATCTACAAACCTAAAAAAAAAAGTCAAGGTGAAATATTCTTAACCTTATATATAAAATTTCAATTAGCCAAGCTAATTAAGTAGGGATGATTCTCAAATAATTTCCAAAATTAACAGTACCAGAATTGTTATAATAGAATGTCTCAAAAGATCTTTCCTGAAAGGAATAGTTTAGTTGAAAGTGAGTCAAATTACATATATACACATATTTGGAATCATCTTGAAGCATGCTTCAATGTGCTTGTTGACTGTGTGTCTTTTATATCTATGGATTTCATTTTTATTCAGAACACATAGTCAACATTTTCTGTGATAACAAAATTTCATATATTTTATTCTATTGGGGGAAAACAAAGGCTGGAGTGAAAAGGCAGCAGCCAAACAAATAGGAGTAATGAAGGTAGAGAGTTCCAATAGGAGTTAGACAGATAACTTTGGGCCGAAGGTAACTGAGTATGGTTTGTGGCCTTCCAAAGGGTTCTGTGCTTTAAAGTTGTTTCACACTGTTATGTAATGAATGTTTGATGCACTTGGAGCTCTAAATTAGCACCACTTTGTTTTGGTCCACTTCAATGGCATGTTCCCCTTGTCCAATAATGCCTTCACTCATGCTGTATGGTTGACCCACCTGGAAATCCAGAAAAGGGGTAGAATCAACTCCCATACATACAGTGAATGGCCAGAACTTGTAGCATCAGACTGCATGGTTGGCTCCATTCCTGGACCCTTTTTCTAGATATATGGATGGCCGCTTAAGACATTTGATGAAGTTGAAGCACCATGTGGTAAGTTTCTTCTAAATCCAAGAATTATTTCTACCATCAAAGGAGATACTTGATGAAAGATGGGTCAGAGTCATTCAAAATGACAGTCTATATTTTGTAGAATAATCTTGTTTTCTTCTTTTATTTATTGCCCAATAAACTGAATGTTCATGGGAATGAAATTTTAGACACCCTAATATTTGTCTTTGGAATGTATTTTCCTACATATGGTAGCACACATGAAGGATTGCAGGAAGAAATATTTTCCTACAATTCTTCATTATAAATAGGAGAAAAATGAAGGACAGAGAGCTTACATGACTTGTTCAAGGTATGCAGATTAGTCAGGGCCAAAGATAAAATCCAGGACTCAAGATTCTCAGTATTCCACATATGATTTTATAAACACATGCAGACATTCCAAATCAGATTCCTCTCTCTCCCTCCCAAGCTCATTCCTGCTTTGAGTATTATTTTCTTCTGGAACCAATTACAAATTTACAGTTTAGAAGCAAAGCCAAGCCCAATTATGATTATTTCAGGATCTATCAGGGTAAATGTAGACAGAGATCTTCTGACTATGCTCTGTCAAGCTCCTCAGGGGTCACAGCTTGTGACTGTGTGCATATGTGTGTACACATAAGGCTCACGTACGCATATAGGGTATATTTGGAGGGAGGGGGTGTATGGCATCTTCTCTTCCAACTTTGATAAGATCACTCATTTCTTTACCTACTTACATAGTGGGCTTTTGGTAAGAGTTTGTCCCCCCAAAAATAAAAAATAGGTGTGGTGGCAAACATTTCTGTCACACAGATACGTTCTCCTGAATCCCAGAAGAAAGCATTCTGTTTTAATTGTAAATTACTCTTTATAACATAGAGCCTATATCACTGACACTTCTGTAACGCTGTGCTTTCTAGTTCACAGGCTCCATTCATTATGTGGTGGCTGACTTTTATTTGTTGGCTCACTTGCTGGTATGTTTAATGATCAATGTGGCTAACAGATATTATATGCTCAGATGCCTATTATTGTTCATGCATTACTGAAAGTCAAAGCATTACAATAGAGCAATATGTTGATGTAGAGAATTTATCATTTTACGCCATAAGCCTGGATCCTTCAGAAAAGACACATCAGATAAAGCCACATCAGGATATTACTTTTGATAATAAATGAGCAGATTAGACCATCCCAATGCCCAATCTGTAGCTAGGCACCTCCCACCCACTTTCTGTTTTGAAAGCAGGTCCTGACTTGGTGGAATAGAAAATGTGGAAAGTGCTAGAATTTTAGTCAGAAATTTAGATTAAAATGACTTGATGAAGGTATTTTATTCTCTCTCTCTCTCTCTCTCTCTCTCTCTTTCTCTCTCTCTCTCTCTCTCATTTGTTGACTTTAGAGAGAAAGAGGAAGGGGGAGAGGGAGAGAAAAACATTGATATGAGAGAGAAACATAGATTTGTTGCCTCCCATATGCTCCCTGACTGGGGATCAAACTAGCAACATAGATATGTGCCCTTACCAGGAATTGAACCCAAAATCTTTTGGTATATGGGATGGTGCTCCAACCAGGGCAAAGGTAGCTTATTCTTAAGTAAAATAGTATACCTGAAGGAACCTGAAAAGCATCTCTCATAAGCATAAGGTTTTGCTGGCTCTGTCTTGAGATAAATTACCATGGAAAGGTAATACAGAGAATTCTTATTAGATGATTTGCTCTAACAAGGTAGACTACTTAGTTTTTTTCCTAAGAGTTCCTTTTGAGGTTGGAGAGATTCTGAGATTAGATGAGACCCAACGTGAAAAAGGAAATGTTAACTGAGGAGAGATAATAGAATAGCATGGTGATATTCAAGAAAGATGCTTAAAACAAACTACAATAAACCTATATTATAAATGAAAATGGGGAATAACACTGAAACCGGTTTGGCTCAATGGATAGAGTGTCGGCTTGGGGACTGAAAGGTCCCGGGTTTGATTCCAGTCAAGGGCATGTACCTTGGTTGTAGGCATATCCCCAGTAGGGAGTGTGCAAGAGGCAGCTGATCGATGACTTCCTCTCTCATCGATGTTTCTAACTCTCTATCTCTCTCCCTTCCTCTCTGTACAAAATCAATAAAATATATTAAAAAGAAAGAAAAAAGAAAAAGAAAGTGGGGAATAAAAAGCTAAAACTTGAAATCTGAAGCCATTTTGTCCCTGACTTGTTCACTTGTAAATAACACAATAAAAATGGATAATAATAAAAAGGTAATATGGATAATAATAAAAAGGTAATATGCTAATTAGACAATACATCATTCCGGACATCATCTCAAATGTCCTTCCAGATAAATCTGGGGCTGGTGGGCGGCCCAGGTCTTGGGTGCCTGCCAGCAGCTGGAGGGAAGCCCAGGTCCCGGGTGCCAGATGAATTGCGTCCAGCATGGGCAGGGATGAACCTGAGGAGGGGCAGTGAAGGATTAAAGAAAATAGACAAGAAAATAAAGTTGGGGCCAGATTGATCATGGTTCCTGGATGAGGAAACAGTGACACAGCCTATAAACTGAAGCTTATTTTATAGTCAGGTCACACAAAGCAAAACAAGGGCAAGATGTTTACAATGTTCTTGTGAATTTCAAATCTGCTTCTTTACTATTGTTGCCATTCTCTTAACTCTGTCAAGCTTTGTTTAGGTAGCACTTGCTGCAACCCTTCCCTGCCTTCAGCTCACATCCCTTAGCTACCTAGGACTGCAGGGTTGGACTATAAGATCAAGCTTACAACCATAGGCTTTTGGCTATAATTGTGTGGGGTGGACTTTGGCCTCCAGGCTGGGACTTGCAATAGTATATGGCTTTGCCACAAGTCAGCCCGAAGCTTGATCCTCTCTGAACACTATAGCTACTCTCCACAACCAGAGGGAAGCTGGTGCCAGCAGCTGGGGGGAAGTAAGGCCTACTCTTGCAAGAATTTCATGCATTGGGCCTCTAGTAGTGCATATAAAAGGCTTCTTAAAGGCAAGATTTATGTCTTACTAATTTCTACAATATCTGGTGACTAATATAGAATCTAGCATATTTAATTACTCCTTAAATATTTATTGTTTTCCAGTAAATAAATGAAAGTTTAACATATACACATGTGTATGTATGTTTCTATATCAGAGAAAAAGTTTTCCTATTTTGTTAGATTAATACATTCCATGGTAGATGCTATTTTTATGTACCATGTATGGAACTAACTGTTTTGAACAAAGAAATTGGCCTTCTCTGAATTCTAATGCTCTTAGAAATAGAGATAAATATTTAACATCCTTCCCATGCACTTGTGGATCCATGTGGGGTCTTTGAGCTTGTTAATCGAGCAGTGAATATATATGTTAAACTTCTCATCTCACAGTACAGAGGAGGTTAAAGTTGGTGCAAATAGAACATTCTTCTTTTTTTACCATTAACACAAAGCAAAACAAAATTCTGCAAGAGCATTTTGAGACATTAGGTTTATAAAGAGCTTTGACATACACCCATGAATTTTATGATGAATCTTTGACATTTGAACAACTATGCACTCATAAAACTGCATCAGAAATTCTTTAAAAAACAATAACCACACATATATTTCGCTGTGTTTTTTTTTTTTTTTTTTTTTTTTTTTTTTTTCTGAAGGAAATAAAAAGGTACAGTATTTCTTAATCTGTGAAATTTCCATTGGCAGGAAGGGCTAAGTTGGGAAAGAAAATGTCAGCCATAGAAAGGCATTATACTAGCCAAATGAACCAAATGAGAAAAGGAGAACACTATTTGCAACTTAACCAGCCAAGTTAAACATGACACGATTAGAGTCAATCTTTGGGGACCAAGTTAGTAGTAATTGCACCTTGTTCAACTTAGCCAATTAAAGGCCAAACTCTTTTCTAAATGGACTATTTTCAAAACAATCACACCTTTGCACTCAGAATTTTTTCAGCTTCCCATTTTTAATTTAGGCATTTGACTACTTAATTAATGTATATGTACATGAAACCATAACTAAATATTTGCACATATTATAATACAAAATTAATATATATTTGTATTGGGTAGAATTATTGGCTTCTTATTATAATAGGCTTTTTAATTAGCTCAGGGTCATATATGTTTTTACATGTCCAATAACTTCCAACATCTGAAGAAAGTATGTAAGCTTTAAAATATATCGCCTAAGGGAAGATTCCTAGAAAATAACTTGGAAAAAAACCAACCTCAGCAACTAGAATTTTAATATGTAGAAAAAGTTGAGAGGAGAATTAATGTTTGTTTTATACCAACTATAAGTGCACCTTGACTTACCTTGTCACCATGAGTTGTTACTGTTTACTGAATGTTCACTCTGCAGATAACTGCTCTTGACTAGGTGTCTCTAACCAAAGCCCTAGAAATTATCTCTGTCTTTAGAAACATCTACTCAAAGAAGAAAGCCAGAAGAGACCTAAATTGTGTGGGGTATAAGTACAAAGGAGTAAAATCTGGAATTAGCTACTCAAATTTCTACAGTGGGATTAAAGTTACATACATTAGGGTTAAGACCAGATTCAGAAAAGGAAAAAAAACAACAACAGGTGGGTGAAGGAGATTGGCATAGCTGTATGGAGTGAGTCTGAGGGAGTTTGTCAAAAAGATTTTCTGGGTAAGTCCAATAGAGTAAATATTGGAGAGAGGGTAGGAGGCTTTACAACTAAAGGAAATGACTGAAAGTTAACTTTATAAAAACAAAACAAACAAACAGCAGGTGCTGTACCCTAGGCCGTGGGGGAATATAGCTTTCCAATGCCTTTGGGAAGTAAAGACAGATGTGTTTCACATAGTGTGGAATCACATACATAGACTATAGCAAACATTAATTTTCCAGATCTAAGGATAAGGATATTTTCTGCCTCACAAAATAAGCAGTTGCTTAAGAATCTCAATACCACGTTGTATGCATTATGGTTAATTTTTACCATCAGTTTTTTTTCTACATGTTTCATTCTTTATGAAGATGTAAATCTTAATACTGTCTCCTATTTTGATCAATGGAAAAAACTTAATTACAAAGGAGGTAATCTGAGTGCCGGGTAAGTCATGGCAGAAGTGAAATTAAAACTCCTAACCTGAGGTGATGTTGTGGGGCCCAGTAGGGTGAGCTGGGAGAAACACTGGATTCTTGGTTTCTAGAAAAAAGAACTCAAGCCTCTCTTTCTTTTCCTGACTTTCCTTGGGTTGAGGGTGGGGTAGAGAGAACTTCAGCCTCAAAAGGAGGTGTTACTGTCATTGGTCACATTTTGTGATATTTCATTGGCCAACATGGTGGTGTGTGTAATGAATGGAGGCATTGCATGTAAAAGATGAACTTGTCCCTGGACTACTGTGAAATGATCCCACTCTTACTGTCAATTTAGATATTTAGATGTTTTTTCTTCCCCTAGAGCAGAACTCTGGCTGACCCAGGGCAGCTTAGGTTTAGCGAAAGAAACAATGACACCTGGCCTCTGTGGTTTCAGGCAGAGTGCACTTAGACAGGATTTTGCCCAACCCATAGAGGTACACTATGGTTTGGGGACTAAAATCTCAGCTGAAAACAAAGTGTTGCTTAGCTTTGCATATCATTTTTCCATACATGGTAGAGATGTAAGACTACTTGAGGACCGAACATGTGTCTTCTAAAAACTTCTAAAATACCATAAAATGGCTAAAATACCATAAAAATCTATACTAATAAAAAACAAAGATGCAAATTGTTCATACCTCCATGATGCCCAACAGCCAATCAGGAGTGAGTATGCAAATTAACACAACAAAGATGGCAGGTTATTTTGCATACACAGGCACTCAGCAGCCTGGGTCTCGGGAATATCCTCAGGACCCAAGCTGCTCTGAGCCTATAGGCCCGTGCATAGGCCCTGAGCTGTCAGGGTCCCAGAATGCCCTCTGGCTACTCCTGGCCTCCAGGCCTTGGTACCAAGTGGCTGGGTGTAGGGCGGCAGCAGCTTGAGCAGGGCCAGAGCAGAGCTGGGGATGAGGGGTCCTACCCAAGCTGTGGCACAGGCTTGATTGGAGCCAGGGGGCCCTGCCCAAGCCACCCAGAGATGGGGGTTGTGCCAGCCTTGGCTTGCCACAGTCCTGCCTCTGCATGTGAGCTGCATAGGAAACACCTTTTCTGACTGCTCATTGGCTAAGCTCTCTGTATGCCATGGTAATGTTCTTGGTAACTTGGGTAATAAGAATCCAAAAAGATGATCTAGGGTTTTTCCACCACACTCCTGGAGGAAAAAAATTAAGGTTTGCTGCTGGAGGGCTAAGAAATGTCATATCCTACCTTAGCCAGTTTGGTTCAGTGGATAATGCTCCGGCCTGCCTACTGTAGGGTCCAGGTTCAATTCTGATCAAGGGCATGTGGCTAGCTTGCAGGCTCCTCCCTGGTGGGGCCTAGGTCAGAGCTCATGCAGGAGGCAGCCAATTAAAGTGTCCCTCTCACATTGATGTTTCTCTCTGTCTCTCCCTCTCTCTTCCACACTCTCTAAAAATCAATGGAAACATATTCTCAGATGAGGATAAAAAAAAAGAAGAAGAAAAAAAGAAAGAAATGTCATATCCTATGAAAGACACATCTTGAAAATGCCTAAAGAAAGTTGTCAAATTTTCATGGTAAAGGACTAGATTCCATGTTGATGAAAACACCTTGGTGGCTGTGGTGGCTGCAGTAGCGGGTGATGGGGCTGGCACCTTCTCCAGGTTGCCTCCTCAGAGGAAGGCCAGACTGTGGCTTAAGCCATCAATAGGACATCCCCTGAGGGCTCCCAGTCTGAGAGAGGGAGCAGCTGGGCTGAGGACCCCCTTCCCCCTGTGTGTGAATTTTGTGCACTGGGCCCCTAGTACTTAAATAAACTATCATAGAGATAATTTTTAATGTCTCTCCAATCTGTAATCTCCAACAGACATGGGTTACTACGATCACCTCTCATAGTCTGATGTGCAATCTTGAGCAAGGTGTATTTTCCAATACTTTATTTTCAATAGTAAAGCTATATGTTCAAAAAAAGAAAGAAAAGAAAAGAAACTTTGCCCGATACCATATGACATATTACTTAATCAACACCTATTTTTAACCAATTTTATCGAGCCCTGACTGCATGCAAGGTATTGTGGAGAGTGCTGGAGTTACCAAAATCAACAAGTCATGGCTTCTGCCCTCAATCTAGGGAAAGGCAGATGCATTAAAAAATGGTTGTTAATGATAGTCATAAACAGATATACCCAACAAGCTCATGTCTTGTCACATGAGACAGTTAGCACAGAAATGGTACTGAGATGGAGGCCATGAGCTGGTTGAAAAGAGACCCTCTAAAAGAGAATCAACATTGTGGCTGATAAAGGGAAAAAAATTAAGAAAGGAAAGATAGTGGCCCATAAAGAGAAATAATGTCAAATAAACAAAAGTACTTGCCCTTTAACTCCATTCCATTAAGAATCTGAGTGTGTAACCATAAGAAGGGTATAGTAATCTCTTTTTATTCTAATGCTTTGACATCATAGGGCCTCACTGTTCCTCCCAGGTTTAGCCAATTTCCAGAGATAGCAAATGACTCTCCTGGGAGTACACTTTTCATATGCAAGCCAATCAGTCCAGAGCCCATCCCCCAACCACCTCCTTTTTGGGGCTCTCACACTCTGGGCTGCCATCCAGTGCCTTAATCACCCCATGACAGGTGCAATGGACTAAACGTTTGTGCTCGCCTCCCCAAGTCCATATATTGGAATTCTAATCCCAATGTGATATTTGTAGGGGCTTTGGCAAGGCAATTAGGTCATGAAGAGAAGCCCACAGGAATGAAATTAATGCCCTTAAAGAGGAGTACAGGGAGCCAGCTTGCCCTCTTTCTGCCACGTGGGGATACAACAAAAAGTTGCAGCCCTGGAAAAGGGCTTTCCTAGGACACAGCAGGCTGGCATCCTGATCCCTGACTCCTGGCCTCCAGGGCTGTGAGAAAAAAATATTCCTTGTGAAGCCCCCCAGTTTATGGTGTTGTGTTACAGCATTTCAAACTAAGACAGCCAGGTTGCTTACCTTGCCTTGCCCACTTCTTCCTCCAGAAACCACAATGAGGGCTTTTGCCCATGTTTTTCTCTTTTTCTCTCTGGCTCCCTCGGACCCTGGTGCTTCCCTATGCTCCCTCCCTGCCTAGTGGCAAGGCAGGCCCTGCCCCGCCCCTCTTGGGAGCTGTCAATAAGCAACTTTTTCAATGGCAGTCTCCTGATCTGTTGGCCTCACCACACCTGAATAATAATAAAATCAGCATTTTAAATAAACTATCATAGTGATCATTTTTAAATGCCACCAATATCTGTAATCTCCAACATACATACATCACTGGAAGACTGTAACAGACCAGAAGGAAAACAAAACGGAAGAGACTAAAATCTCAGAGGAGTGGAAAGTGTTTAGCAGTGCAGTTGGAGAGAGTGTAGACCGAGGCCAGGAGAGATGCCCGCACAGCCCAGCCCCAGGCTTCAGCCACTGTGAGTGAAGGGAAAGACATTTGAAAACTAGACCCTCGGCTGCATAGGAAAACAGGTTGTGTACTTCTTTTCTTGCCATTTAGTTTTTTATGTGTGATTTTCTATTTCTAACCTTGTGGTCAGAATGCTGGCAAGAGTTGGCAGGCTTATTTACACAGCCTCAATATGCCTGGGCTTGCTAAACCAAAGAGAGGGTGGTAGTCAGCTAGAGAAGGGGCCTCAGGGAGGGGAGCGGAACATGTTGACAATAGAAGCTTTTGGCCACCCGTCACTCCATGACACTAATGCTATCTTTCTCTTCTAAAAAAAATCCACACAAAACAACAAAAAAACACACCTAAGCATAAACCTCATATTGCAGACACTTTGATTTCCACTACTATATTGTTTGGCATACAAATGCATCTACAATTGGGTTAAAACTTACCTTTCTAGTACTTTCACCCTATGGGCCCTATTGAACCTTCAGTTTCATGGATTTCCTCACCATTTCCTAAATAGACCATGCCTTTATAGCCAGTGGAGCACTAGGTAAGAACAATAGAGAAATGGGAAAGCAATCCTTTATTAAGAGATGGACAAAACCCTGCTTAGCAAAACAAAAACAAACAAACAAAAACCAACCAAACAAAAAACCCCTGCTTACCAAAAAGGCAAGGCTCTCTGATAAAAGCATTGTTAGAAAATGGGGTTTCCTTCCAGGGCTGAATCTGTGCTCCCTTTCATCACAAGTATCTGATGTATGGCTTTCACACCCAGGGGCTCCTGCAGAAAGAGGATAAGGCTGGACCTGCAGAGTGGACACCTGATCCCCTTAAGCAACCAGCCGCGCAGGCACAGCCAGTATCTTTCTCCACCTACATATTGGCAGAAAAGGGAAGAGAGAGCTGGAAAGATGGCCAATTTACCTCAACTGTTAGCTACAGGGAGACCGGATGTTCTAGAAGAGTCAGGAATTCCCTATATGCTTTATATAGCACAGCAATCCTGCCCACGGCCGAGGCAGAGCTTGGGGAATGTTTCAAATTTTGATTCATCACAATGCAGAAGGCATATGTGAATATGCCCTTTTCTTCCAGCTCTAGACTGGAAGGATGAAAGTATCTTCCTTTGAGTCAAAGAGTAAAACATGAAAAGAAATGTAGTTTCCTCATTACCCTTAAAAAGGGTCTAGTAATAATTAATGTCGTTTTTAAACATTCGTTTAAAATCTTGCTTGGCGTTGACTTGTATTGACATAACCTTCAAACACGTGGTATCTACAGAACGTGTGAAGTGCAATTAACAAGTTTTGCTTGAAAAAGTTTGTGTTTGGTTTGGTTTTTGTTGCAAAACTAGGGCTAAGAAGATGGCGGATGAAGAGCATATTCGGCACTGCATACGAGTTCCAATTAGGAAGAAAAGCAAGTGAGGCTGCAAAAAACATCTGTAGTGCTCTTGGTCAAGATGCAGTTAGTGTCAGAAAATGCCAGTGTTGGTTTGAGAAATTTCGCGAGGGAAATTTTTCGTTAGATGACAAGAGTGTCCAATTTTGATCAAGAAGCTCTTCAAGCTCTTTTGGTGCAAAATCCTCAAATTACCCAACAAGAGCTTGCGACAACTTTAAATTGTTCACAAAAAACAATTTCCAATCAATTGCGTGCACTTGGCAAAGTCCAAAAGTTTGGAAAATGGGTTCCTCATGAGTTGACTGACAACAACCGTAATCAAAGAGTCACAATTTGCAGTTCGCTCCTCTCTCGTCAAAACCGTTTGCTGTTTTTAGAGCAAATTGTTACCAGAGATGAAGAATGGGTGCTGTATGTTAATTTGAAAAGGCGGCCTCAATGGTTGGACAAAAATGAGGCTCCGCAGTCCACGCCAAAACCTGACTTGCATGCGAAAAAAGTGATGTTGTGTGTTTGGTGGAATTTTAAAGGAATTCTTCATTATGATCTTTTACCATCTACCCAAACCATTACAAGTGCAGTGTATAGTGCCCAATTGGAAAGGTTAGCCCAAGCTTTAAGAGAAAAAGAACCCGCGCTGATTAATCGGAAGGGCGTAATTCTTCACCACGATAACGCACGACCGCATACTGCAAGAATCACTGCTGAAAAACTGCTCCAGTTGGAATGGGAACTTCTCCCTCAACCTGCATATTCTCCTGATATTGCCCCTTCTGATTACCATTTGTTTCGTTCTTTGCAAAACTTTCTTCTTGGAAAAAAATTTAATAATGAAGAATGCCTCAAAAATGCATTGACCGAATTTTTTGCATCAAAATCACAAGAATTTTACAACAGAGGGATTAAAATGCTTCCTGAGCGTTGGGCACAAGTAGTAGAAAACAACGGCAACTATATTGTTGATTAAATCTTGTTGTATTGTTTAAATAAATTCGATTTAAAAAAGTATTAGAAAACGACATTAATTATTATTAGACCTAATAGAGTGGACTCTATTTTTTATATTTTCCCTATATCTCTCCATCAAGATGGGAAACATATTATCTATCAACTAGAGGCCCGATGCATGAAGATTCATACAAGAATAGGCCTTTCTTCCCCTGGCTGCCGGCATCGGTTTCCCTCCATCACTCAGGACCCAGGCTGCTTTGTTCCAGCCACTGCCAGGCATCTGGGACCAGGGCTGCTTCACTCCGGCCACTACTGCCACCCTCCGGGGGTGTGTTCCAAGCTGTGCCACATGGCTGCTCAGAGTATGCTCCCACCCCTAGTGTGTGTGTCCACTGGGGCTGGGGGCGGCACGCAGTCCCCTCCTTCCCATCTGCGCATGGAGCTCCTCCTGAGTGGTCCTGGTGCAGCCTTCTTGAGCCTGCCCAACTAATTTGCATATTATCTGTATATATATATATATATATATATATATATATATATATATATATATAAGCTTAACAAACAGTGTTTAGCAATAATACATTTCCATTTAGTGAGTAATACATGAATGAATGAATGAATGAATGAATGAATCCCAGGCAGAGAGGAGAGAATATATTACTTTTATATTTTTATAATAAAAATAAACCAAATGATAATAAAGTCTTCCACATATAGAATGTCATTAAGTCCTCAAAACAACCCTGCAAAGTAGAATTATTCCTATTTTTTTCTATTTTTCTTATGTGAAAACTGGGGTTCAAACATCAAATTAACTACCCAAGAGCACACAACTCTTATATGACAAAACTAGGACTGAGATCTCCAGTATTTCAGGTCCAGGTAGATAATACCAGAGTTGTCTGGTCAGACTCAGGGAGAAACCAGCCACTCAAAGCCAGGAAGAGAGTAGAGAGGGAAAGAACAGGAGTGTGGCTATCAGATGTTACTATGGTTAAGAATGAATTAAGATCCGATGTTCGAGAAAGAGAGAGATTTCAGCTTGTGGTTCTTTGCCTAAGCAAATGAACACAATGTCTCCAAGAAACAACCACAAATATGCAGAGGGAAGTATTCCTTGCAAATCTGTAATAGCAAACCAGAAAAAAAGAAAAAGAAAAAAGAAAGGATTTAAATGTTCGTCACCACCAGGGGGTTATATGGAAACTCAGTGCTATCTGTTTAGTTTTTCTGTTTTTGTTTTTAATATAAACATAAAATCAATTAATTTAAGGACCTCACCTAGGGTACTTGAGTTAATAAAATGTAGATTCTGGGGTTCTGTGTCCAGAACTTCTAATTCAGTAAGTTTCATTCTTATTAATCATCCTGGGTGATTCTGATGCTTTGGGTTACCACAGATTAGAATAACAATCTGAGAAAATCTAACCAGTTTAACCACTATGATGTACACCCAAAACCAATACAAATCAATTTTGAAAGTAAGTTACAATGGAAAGGGGAAGGTGGAGGGAAAAAAGAAAAGATATTTAAAGTTAAAAAAAAAAAAGAAAAAGAAAAATCTATCCATACCCATCTGGTTAACAATGCTGATATTTTATTGATTTTTTTTTTTTACAGGGAGGAAAGGAGAAAGATAGTGAGTTAGAATCATCGATGAGAGAGAAACATTGATCAGCTGCCTCCTGCACACCACCTCCTGGGGATGTGCCCACAACCAACATACATGCCCTTAACTGGAATGGAACCTGGGACCTTTCACTCCACAGGCAGATGCTCTATCCACTGAGCCAAACCAGTTAAGGCTCTTTCTACAGTTTTAATGAAGGAGAACAAAAGGGGAAATGTGGAGTGTATTTTCACTGGGATGTCGGGCGCAGGAGAGTGTAACTTTCGTCATGATGCTGGGTCCCAGGAGCTGGCCCTGAGTTCCTGACAATGGACAGAGGTCGACAGCCACAGGGAGCAGCCTCTCCCTGCCCTATCACCACGATTTGGTATAGATTGGTTCTCCAGCTTTTAACTGCATTTTGAGAATTGTGTTGTAAATAACTTACCCTCCAAATTAAAACATTTTTCTTTCAGTTAAAAAAATTATATGTGACTTGTAAAGATGGAATATTTAAGCTCCCTCCCCTTTTCCCTTCACACACAACTTTATTATCCTCGTTCATTTTCCCATAAGACTCATATATACAATCACAGTAGTTATTATAACAAACTATGAGTGTGTGTCTGTGTGGCCTCCTTGCTGGCTGAGTCTCCTCATCTTGATACACCATGGTGTTTAGCACCATTTTAAGCACAAATTGAATGAGGAAGCCAAAGTAAAGTGTGATACATTATTTTAATTGTAAAACAAGACATTCTATGACAACCTTTAATTGTCATGGAAGATCTCAATGATAAGAGCAGACTTCTAGCTATGCCTCAAACCATACGGTATTGAAGACTAAGATTTCTACCATGACTAACACCAGCATTAACTAACAGCCAGATTTGGGGACTCCACAGCCATAGAAGGCCTGGTGCCACCATCACCAACATGGCCCTATGTATAGCTTTGGAGACCTTGACCTCATTTTAGGAAAATATACTGAATAACCACCCTAGGATGTTATCCACTAAAGCACTCACAATAGGAGGAGAAAAAGAATCATCATCTCTACTCTCATCTATTACTTAAAACTAAAGGAAGTTGGTAAAAAAAAAAAAAAAAAAAAAAAAAAAAAAAAGCCAGAAAACTAAGGGAGGATGAAGCCAGTTACAATACTGAAGTACATATATCATTACAGATCCAGGACCCAGATGCAGTCTATGTGAACCTTTCAGAGACCTGAGCATGGGAAGGAGAGAAGAGGAGGAAGAACAGGAAGAGAAAGGCAGAAAAGTGTCAAAGGAACTGGAGTGGGAAGTGTTGAGAATGGGCAGGGAGTGCCCCAGGGAAGGAAACAGCCATTAGCACTTCTTGAGCACTGTAGTCCCTGATGGAAAGTAATTTACACACATCTCTCATTTAATCCACACAACACACTTTGAAACGAGGGCGTTGCAGTGCTAAACTTCCAAGTCTGCTGAAAAGAAAGAGCCTGAACCCCTTTGATACCCAGATGGGCTCCTTACCTGAGGCCACAGTCTGTCCCGCTGCAGGCACTGCCCTGTGATAGGCAAATGTTAGACCAGCTCTGCTCTCCTCTCCTGGGGCCTGGGGGGTACCTGTGGGCAAGATGGTCTCTTCCATCCAGGCACCTGTGGTCATGACCCATAGAGTCTATGCAGAGAACTGCCTGGACTTGAATTTTCCCAAAGTTTCTCACTTAGTAGCAGGGCTTCTGCTACTCTAGTATAGAGTGACTTTGTGCCAATTTGAAAAAGGCACCCCTTTTGGATGGACCATTTAGAAAAAGACTTCCCTTCCTTGGGGTCCGTGACTTGAACCCCAGGCAGGGCACAGGTTTTGGGGTAGTCCTGACTGTTCTCTCTTTTTTATGCACAAACTGCACAGCCATCTGTGGGACTGAAAGAGAGTTCAGGACAAGTGAGAGGGAGAGAATGAAGGTGGAAAGGCTGGGCCAGGCATCCATCTGGGTGAAAGGGCAGCTCATATTTGCTCCACAAATATGTAAACCGTGTAGGCAGAAACGCCCCTCTTTTAATATCAGGCATTGAATTATTCACAAGCGCTTTGATTGGAAAGCTGGTCTTCCAACTCCTATTAATCAAATGGCTAAAGCATAAATTGGCTTTCAAAAAGGTAGTTAGAAATGAATTTTATCCTTTAAAAAGGAAAAAGAAAAGATGAAGTACCAACCACAAATCTTCACAATGGAATCCCCAGGAAAGACAGACAGTAATGATAAAGAGCAAAACCTTTGTATTGATAATATGCCTGTCATGAATGGTTCGGTGCCTCTTTCCTTATTTTCAAATGCACTCATCACGCCTCTCAGCCTGCCTGTGAGAGAGGGTAGGCAGGTTTTGTAATTCCTGTTATTGTAAAAACCGACAGAAAAACGAAATGCCTGTTCAGGCTCACTTAACACATTAGCATCTGAGATAAATTAGAATTCAGCCTCCTGATGTCCATTCTCCACGAGATCATGTATCTGAAAAGAACCCAAAATGGCAGAGCAGGAGCCAAGAGTTAAGACCCACATGTTCTTGAGTCTCTTAGCAGTGAACAAAATGGCAATCCATTTATTATTATTAATAAACTAGTGGCCTGCCAGGACTGATTTAGCTCAGTGGATAGAGCATCGGCCTGCGGACTGAAAGGTCCCAGGTTCGATTCCGGTCAAGGGCATGTACCTTGGTTGTGGGCACATCTCCAGTAGGGGGTGTGCAAGAAGCAGCTGATCGATGATTCTCTCTCATCGATGTTTCTAACTCTCTATCCCTCTCTCTTCCTCTCTGTGAAAAATCAATAAAATATATTTTAAAAAAAATAAACTAGTGGCCTGGTGCACAAAATTTGTGCACATTAAAAGAGACCCAGACCTTGCCGGCCCGTCCCCCATTGGGTGAAACCTAGACCCAGCCAGCCCCACCCCTGTCAAGCCCCACTGGTGGGGGATTCAGTGTCAAGTCCTCAGCTGGTGCCTGGCAGGGATACAGCATTAAGTCCCCACCCAACCTCACCTGCCACACATGCAGCCCTCTGTTGATTAGTCGTTAAGGTGTGAGGGTGTCACAACCATTAGCATATTAGCTCTTTATTATATAGGATATTGCAGCATCCATATCCTGGGAGCCCATCTGCAAGAGACTTCACTGCCTGCCTGTCACATGGGACTGACCAGCCTACAGCAGAAGCTCGGAGCCTGCAGGAGTTGGCACACTACCAACACCTGAATGACTCATTAGGCATTTGCTCATTCTATATAATAAAAGCATAATATGCTAGGTGTCTGACTGCTCAACCAGTCACTATGACATGCACTGGCCACCAGGGGGCAGACACTCTGACAGGTAGGTTAGCTTGCTGCTGGGGTCTAGCCAATCAGCCCTGATTGCTGGCCAGGCCTAATCCATGCCCTGGGCCTCTAGGTATTAATAATAATTATTTCACCAGGAGTTTACTCTTTATGGAGAGCTGTACTAAGCATTTCGAATAGTTTATCTCTCAAAATCTTATCACAGCCTTGTGAGGAAATATTGAACACAGATATTAGAGGATCCAACCAAGTCTATGCAGCTGATTAAAGGGCAAAGCTGAGACTCAAACCCAGAGCCGCCACTAACTTCCAAAGAAAGGGGTCTTAACTTACTGTGCAATGATCACTCTGACCAAAGTATGTCCCTAAAATGTAAACCAGTTCTTTTCCACATCCTTGCAAATGCTAACTAGTGCTGCTGTCTATGGATAAAATCTCATAGTAGTTAAGATTCTCCAGAGAAACAGAGAAAATAGGGTATATAGAGAGATATGCAAGAAGGCCTTTATTATAGGAATTGGCTCGTGCAGTTATGGAGGCCAAGGAATCCCACAATCCATCATCGGCAAAATGGGGACACAGGAAAGCAGCAGTATAATTTAGTCTGAATTCAAAGGCCTGAGAATCCAGGGAGAATAAAATTAACATAAACTTGACATAAAATTTACTTCCAAATCAATTTAGTTTCCACCCAACATTTTCAAGAATAGACTAGACTAAACTAAACTAGTTATCAGACTTCATCCCAGGCAATAGAGGTAATAATGTTTTGTGAAACATGTTGTTGTTGTTGTGTGTGTACATGCTACTGGATGGTGATAGAAAGTCTATTTTTGTGGGTCATAGCAGAAAACCTGAGCAGCACCAATTTAGGGGCTTTTTCTTGCTGTTACTCAGCTTCCTTGAGCTTCTTCCACTCATTGATATTTCAAAAAGATACCCTGCATCTTGGAATACACCTAGGTGGTACTGGTGATGTGTTTACTTAAGATCGACAGCAAAAACTAGAAATCTTCCTTTCAACTCTATATGCCTCCTGGGCTTTAATTTATTTCCTTTTCTAAATTCCATGTGGGCTCCTGATGTATATAGGAGCTGGTTGTAGGGTTTGCGTGATCCAAAGTTGATGGGGCAAATCTGGAGCCCAAACTGATCCTGTGGGAACAAGAGGGAGGTGGAAAAGCTAAATAATTAACAATTCAATAATTTAGTCTTGGAATTTTCAAGGGTTAGAAGAACTTTTAAACTTTAAACTAAGGCCGCTATGGGCATTGGCTTTGCTGAGTGAATGTATATCTCAGCTAAGCCAGCTGGGAACATGGAACCCACTGTGAATACAATTCAGAGGTGTCTGGTTTATGCTTTGTCTCCCCTTGGAGTCTTGTTCAGTGTCACCTGGGGACCATCTGGCCCCTGGACTGCAGCAGAGTAAGGAGAAGCTGAAGCCTCCACTGGAAGGAGGAGATTGAGTCCAGAGACATACATGTCTGTAAGAGGACACTCCCACCCCTCAACCCCATTTTCAGAGTCCCTGTGGTGGCAGCAGTGAGTGGACCAATATGGGCAGGGCTGGCTGAGGCGCAGCTAGGCTGAGTGCAATGCTTTCTCTCCTGTTCTGTCTTAGTCAGCTCTGCTGCTGAAACAAAGCACCATTGACTGCTCGACTTAAACACTAGACATTTATTTTCTCACAGTTCTGAAGGTTGGAAGTCCAAGGTCAGGTTTTAGTGAGAGCCCTCTTCCTGGCGGGAAGATGGCCGCCTTCTTTCAGGTGCTCTCATAGGGGAATCAGAGTGAGCGAGCTCTCTGGTGTCCCTTCTTAGAAGGACATCAACGCGGTCAGATCAGGGTCCTTCGCTTATGACTTCATTTAACCTAATTACTTCTATAAAGGTCTTATCTCCAAACACAGTCACATAAATGTTAGGGCTCCAACATGTGAAGGTGAGGGAACATAATTTAGCCCATAGTACCCCAATTTCAGCACACAACCTAACACTACACTGACCTTCATTCACACCTGCCAAGAATCTGGGGGCCCTGCCAGCTGAAAGCAGGTGGTGTTACTGGTGGATAAAGTGTTTACAGGAATCAGAACCCCGCCCGCCTTGTAGGAGCCAAGGCTCCGCCTGGTGGCTAAGGAGAATTACCTGGTTCTGGTGTGGATTTCCTGTTGATCTCCCATCCGGCAGCCATCCCTTTGTTTTTCCCATGACTGAGATGGAAAATTAAAATTAAAACCTCACAGACCTCCGGAGTGTGTGATTATAGGGTTCTTCCAGTCTCTAACTCATAACATTTCATGAACACTTGAATTTTTAACCAATGTGATGAATGACTTTGTAATTTAAAAAGTAACACTTTATAAAAACAGCATAAAAACACTTCACAAAAAACATACACAGTAATAGCACAAGCGACTCACTGAGTAAATATATACAAGGGCGATGAAAGCTATTGGCTCGCATCCTATAAAGTGCTGTGGGATCTGGAGAAAGGGGTGGCCCTGGGGGGCTCCTTTCCAGTCTACTGCCTTCAGAGGGGGAGGGAAAAGACTGTTCTCTGCACAGAAAGAGAGCTGGAGAAACAAGTTAGCTATGTTTTAAAGAGGGTGATGAAGCCCGCCTGGACTACTTACTGAAGGCAAACTTGGATGGGAGCCACCCTAGAAACTTTTAGAACCTTCCCGATTCCCAGCAAGTCCTGCCACCTGATGAGGCTGGAGGTTCTCAGAGTGCAATCCCACACCACACCGATGCCCTTTTCCACCATGCTCAGGGCGGCTGGATTCCGTGGCCACTCTCAGAGGTGTCTTGAGTCCTAATAAAGCATATCCTATCAGTTGGGAGAGCCATTCCCAGCACCGGGGTGGAGACAGCAGCCCTGGGATGATGAAAGGGCTTTATTAGGAGCCCTGAGTGTGGGCACCGGGAGGACGCTGGGTCTGGGCTTTATTAAACCATAGCTCTTCCCCGCTGCCACCTTGTTATTGCCAGGGTGACTGTGTGTCTGAAGGAGGACCACACAGTGCTGAGGGAAGAGCTTTAAAAACCCGAATATGAGATGGGCTGCCTCTGCTTCTCAATGCACAGGAAAGCTCAGGACCATTAGTCATACAAAGAGCACACAGCATAGAGAAACGCGGATCCACCCTCTGGGGTTGCCAGGGAACTGGGTCGTGCTCAGATGCAGCCAGCATTTGGGCCCTGGGTCTGGAGACAGGGCTCCCTTGTGGATTTCGAGAAATAACGGCACTCTGGCGTGAGGGCCCTCATTCTCACAGGCGTTTCCAGTGCTTCTCTGCCAAGAGCTGTGGGTGTTTCCAACAGGATGCCATTGGCAACGCAGGCAGTCCCCTGGTTTCTGAGATGTTCTCCTACGAAAAAGCCTTGCTTTGCCGCTGAGAACTCTCCACCGAACAGCAGAGAGCAGGGCCTATCCAGAGTGCAAACCCCAGCAGGGGGCAAGCTGGGCCTTCCTGAGAAGCATCCAGGTGTTGCTGACCATCCTATGCTTTCACCTTCCCCAAGTCTCCACGGCTCCTTTCTCTGGTCAGTTGGTCCTTGAGGAGTCTGTGCAATTGTGAGCAACCCAGATCTGTCCAGTTGTGTCTAGTCATGGCACAGCCCTAGGCCAGGGCCATGGATGGGTCACCTCGCCCCTACCTGCCCCATCCACAGAGAGCTTTCTCTCCAGGCAACATTGCTGATGACAACACCAGGCTTACTCAGGGGTCATCTTAGTCTAGAAGCTAGTGGTCCAGTGCGTCCCACATTCATTCCTTTGCCTGACGCCTAAGCATGTACAATATGGGGAGTGGAAACCCTGAGCTTTCCGCTTTGGCTGCTGTAACAGACAATCACAAATGGGGTGGCTTAAAGCAACAGAAATTTATCTCTCACAGTGATGAATTCACTGGAAATGTGAATCCATGTCATCAGGAGGCCCTACCGGGAGGCCCCAGGGGAGGATCTGTCCTTGTCTTTTCCAGCTGCAGGCATTCCTTGACTTGTGGCTGCATCACTCCAACCTTTGTCTCCATCTCCACACTACTTTCTGTGTGTCTCCACCTCTTCTGTCTATCTCAAATCACCCTCTGCCTTTCTCTTGTAAGGACATTTGTCTTTGAACTTAAGAGTCAGAAAAAACCAGGATGATCTCATCTCAAAATCCTTAACTTCATTGCATCTGCAGAGACCTTCTCCTCTAGTAAGGTTATAATCCGAGGTTCCAGTGGACATATTATTTGAGGGAGCCACCACTCAAACCCCTATACTACAGCTGTCCCCTGTTGCTGAGAATAAAAATTAAGTCCAAGGAAATGGAGAAAGCCCAGTATTGTGATGACAATGTGAACGGAGGAGTCAGTCAGACCTGGGTTTAAATTCTAGCTTTGCCAGCAATGAATTCTGTGATATTGGCTGTAGCTTTGTGGCCTCATGGACACAAGCCCCACTGGCTTTCAGAGCAAGGTGTTTGGGGGGTCCTTCTCTCAAGTGGAACTCTTAAAAGTTAGGGCATTAGATGTTGGATCCAAATCCTTATAATGGGGGAGAAGCGGGAGTTGTGAGCCCCCCTTGCTTATATATTGTTATGCCAGGTGGGTTTCATGGCAAGCCTCTCTTTCCAATGTGGTTTCTCAGGCCAAGCCTGTGGTATTACCAGCCATGGTTTACATCTTTCCTGAGCATATTCATCAGAGCTTCTGTCGCCCTGTAGCTGTACTAGGCAAGTATAGGCTTATGGCCTGCTGTCACTGTGGCTCTCTTACTGCCACAAACTACCCACTCTGCTTTGTTTTTAGAGTGCTTGCTCAGACCCGAGTTCTCAAACAGGGAAGCAATCCAAGCCATTCAGTAGATGACTACTTGTGGGGTGTGGGAATGATGGCTTGTGGTGGGGCTGGTGGCTCCGGTGTTACCCTGGTCACACTAGAAAAGAATACTGAGTTGCTTGGAGGTTTGTCCCAGCGACTCTGCCCTCTGACTGGTGCCTGCTTTGTGAACTTCCCCCCCCGAGCCTCTCCTGGCCTGAGTCCTTAGTAGAAACGTGAGATTGTTATACCTTGGGGAAGAGTCTCCCCTGGATCAAGACTGGACCATGACTGGGGACCCAGCCCTTGACTCCGTTCCCCTGATCGTGGTGATCATGGTGTACATCCAGATGGAGCATTCAAGCTTGCAAGTGAGGTCATGATGGATGTGAGGGGAGAAAGTGAAAGCAAATGAAGTGGTTTGAGACCAGAAGTGGGTAGGAGTGGGCACTTCATATTAAACCTAAGGATTCGATTGGATGTGGAGATGCGTCCAATTTCTTGGAATATGATGCTACAGTACAGTGCTACTTCTCTGCACACCATTCTTTTAAATAAGATATTTCACCACAGTATCTTCTTCTCTTCCTGTCTCAGTTATTGTTTCTTATGTTCCTACTCCATGCCAGGTGTGATGCCAAACAGTTAATAAATATTATCATGGGAAGCCTTCATAAAACCATGTGAAATAAACATTATAAACTTATTTTGCAGTTGAGAAAAATCAAGTTCACAAGTTCACAAGTTCATCTTGCAGTGTGTGCTAAGGCCAACATTGAAAATCATTCTTTCTGGCTGCCAAACCCCCAAACTTTTTACTTATATGTATTCTGTACACTATTCCCCCCATCTTCTCTCTCTTTTCTTGCTAACCAGTAATAGTCCATATTCATCATCATTGCCCTTCTTAAACTAATAAGATTTGAAAGTGCACACTCAAAATTTGTTCATCCAGCAAAAATTTATCAAATGCCTACTATGTGCCAAGCAGCATGGTCACACGAAGACATGGTGAGCCACACAGAAAACTGGGGAGAGGAAAAATCTGTCTCACAGGAAATGTCCCCCCTGAGGACCACACTTCTCCTGAACAACAGCAGACTGAGAAGATTTAGGCTTGAAATTCCTGTCCTATGCCATCAAAATCATATGGCTCTCTTGGGAAAATACCTGATACTGCTGTGAGTAAAATGGAGATATCTCCAGTGTCAGAAATCATGGGTGGTGGCACTAGCATCGCCACAAATATAAGCTGTTGACTCCCTGGGCCTCAGTTTCCCCATGTGTCCAACCAGGAAGTTGGGCCATGTGATTATTAGGTACTTCTGAGCTCTGACATTTAACCAATTTAACTAAGTCCTTCTTTTCATTCTCCTCTCTAGACAAACGAATCCTGAGGCCCATTTTGAACGTTTGAGGTATTGACTTGTTTTTCTTATTCTATGCCCCAAGTTTTCCTGGTGATATATGACTTAATCAGTTGGTTTTGTTTCTGCACCTCTGATTCATTTGTCATCTGCAGACATTTTACCTTTATCATTGTTAGTAATGTTCAGTTCTGTAAGAGACATGCACACATCCACAATCCAGAGGTAGACTTCATTATGAGCTATATGTTTCCTTGGAAAAGCAACAAACAAAACTGAAAATAAACTCCTTCTTTCAAGTAGTAGGACTGCATTCATTTTTATAAAGAGAATTAAAAAAGAGGCAACATACTTTTGTTTGGCAAATCTGTACTTTTGCATAATCAGATTTAACATGAAATACAAGTTTTAAAAACCCACTCATGTTGGTGTAGTTCAAGGTAGTGGCCAGGCATAAATTTCTTTTTTTTTATTTCCTTAGAAACTTTCAGAAAGGTATTTTTCTATTCTTGGTGATCTGCTGACTGTAAAAGGCTATTTTCCTTCTGTGTGAGGTATATAAATTATACTATTTCTAATACTTCAGAAATTCTTTCAGAATAGCTATTACTGTGCCCATTATACTGATGGAAAGATGAAGTTCAGGGAAGCATGTCATTTACACAAGGTCATCTAGATGGAAAGTGGTGGATGTAGAAGTCAAGCCAGGTTCAGTCTAAATCCAAATGATTACACTTTCTCCACTACACATGCTGCCTGGAAGGGGAAAAATGGATGAATATTTCTATGGTTTAAAACATGCCTAAGAACAAGCAAGGAGAAGGTGGTTTTCATAAGGTTGTTTTCTCCACAGAATATGGAGGAAGAGTAGGCTGATTCCAGCTCATACCAAGAGGCCTTTGTGTGAATTAGGAGAAGGTACCTCCCTCCTATTAGTAGCAGCTGATGTGCAAATGGCTTGTTGAGTGCTGCAGGGCTGCCAAGCCCACTGCTCACAGAGGGGCCCCTGGCAGAGAGAACAAATTACTCTATGGATGGAGAAGGGAGATACAAGAGCTGACTTCATGTGACCAGGAAGGTCGTGAAATGTTGGCATGATTGGTGAGCTGAGGACTGAATAATTCATTTTATAAATTTCAAATATTTGTACTTCTCTCTTTTGCAAATTTTTAGTGGCCAGAGGGAAATTCTTCAAGAGGTTTAGCTTGACTTCTGGATGTCAAGTTCATCAAAGAGATGAATCACACATCCCAAAACTGGTCTGGCTGAAAGCCAGGGCAGATATAATGCATCATTTTTATTGTTACTAAATTATCCAAAGAAAGTTCAAGTAGTTTTATCTTAAAGGTACTCACTTCTAATAACTTGGCCACCAGTCTGGTGACTGTGCCCTTGACTCTCAGGTTTTCCATCTCCTCTGTTTCCTTTACCTCTTCTAGGTCTCTGCTTAAACTACAATCAATCTGTGACATTAGGACTTCAATTAATGATAGTAAATAATAATAACAGCAATAATAAAAAAATAAAAATGAAGGGGAAGAAGAAGGAAGAGGAAGAAGAAAACAAAACCATACAGACTAAGATAACATAGCTGTCACAAATGGGGAAGGTGAAGGAAGGGGTAGTGCTAAGGAGGACAAAGAGGAATTTTCATATAAAGAAGGAGGCAACTTTGAACTTCAGGAGATAGATCAGAAAACTCTAATATGGAGTGTTGTATCTGGAAATCATCTTAATAATTCAATAAAGGGCCTAACGTATGTAAATATTTTATAATACTCATATCACATTTACTAGTAAGAACAACTTCCTCAGATGTGTGTTAGCAGATGCCAATTGTCAAAATAAGCAAATTGAGGGTAGAGAGTTCAAGTAACCTAAAGTTGACTGGTGACAGCTTTCCTACCACTTGTAGATTTTTAGCATCTCTGGGGCAGGACCCAGCTCAAAATTTAACATTAATAGGTGTTTCATAAGTATTTGTTTTAAGAATAGATGGATTAAGCTATACATTGGAAAAATAAATGAATCATGTTGCAAATCTGCAGGGGAAATGTGTATACATGTGGCATACACATGATGAAGAAGTGGTGGGGAGGGGCAGGAGAGGTGAGGCCTCCTGAAAATAAGAGACAGAAAATTATTGGCAACTTTTGGCATCGAATTGGAATGTGTGAAAAAGCTTATCAAAACCACTCAGGGAGAGTTGTGGCTGAGACGGAGGCATAGTTCTGTCCATTGTCAGCAACCTCAGCAGCAGTTTGGAGAGTGCAAGTTGATTTATTCCTTCTAGTGAAAGGCTTTTGCCTCCTTCTGCAGTTCAAGATTGCTAGAAACTAAACTGGGTGGAGGCGAGGGTCAGTGCAGTGGGGTGTGAAAGTCATCTTTTGCCTTCCTTCAGCTCGCCTTACTGTTAAGTTGTGGATTGAAACTGGCTTAAAAATTAACATAATTAAAATAAGATACTTTAAAAAATGTTCTAGCAATGGAGTATTGGTGTGCATCCCCTCCCCTCACTATCTCTCCCTCTATCCCCACCTCATATGTTCCTCTTATTTCAATTCATTTGTGATCTCAGGGAGCCATTTCAGCTGAAGCTGAAGCCCTTTCTTATGAATGTACCCCTCAGGTGCCATAGGATGCTCCCAAAGTGTGTACTAACCAGCCCACACCACCATCTGTCCTGACTCGGGCTTAATTAGAAAATGGGCACTAAAAAGGGAGCCATGGAATGGGAGGAGAGAGTGAGGGGGCAACAGAGGGAACAGCTCCCTAGATCAGCTCAGGAATGTGTGCCTCCTCCCTCAGGAGTGTGGGGCTCCCCTCTCAGGAGTGTGGGGCTCCCCCCTCAGGAGTGTGGGCCTCCCTCCTCAGGAAAGACTCCAGCCAACACTCCATACTTGGGTGCAAGCACAATTATGGGTCAAAGGGGAAAGAGGTCTGCCCCTGGGGTGGATGGCAAAGGGCAGTGCTCTGAGGAGCCCTGGGCCAGGCCAGATACTGGTGGCAGGGATAGGGTGAACCTTCTCAGGAGGGCCTTGAGGAGGACAAATTAAATGGGAATGGAAGAAACATCAAGGTGTGTATTTTAACTAACTCCTAAACAACACACCAGGACCCTCCTCAATATTTAGGAGAAATGAACAGAGAACCAGATCCTGCGAACTCCCTCAGTCTTTCCCATGGCCCTTCCCACATGCCCTTCAGAAAATCAAGCAAACTGGGTTTGCCAGAACATCCAGGTAAATTACTCAGTTACACTTCATTTTGGCACTGTTGCAAAAAGTTTTAATTTGGTTTGGATCCACAGACCTTGTGAGCCAAGAGAAAAGTCAGTCTGGGTACAAAAGCCTGATTAATCTGCCCTGGTGTTTCTCTATGCATTGGGTGCTAGAGAGATGCTGTAACAATTCTCAGCCACCGTCACCTTTCTTTCTGTAGAAAGTTTATCCACCAAAGTACTCAACTCATTCTCCAGGGAAAATGGGGCCACAGGACAATGGAAATTGTTGTGTTTATCACACACAGTATTTATGTGTGAGAGCCAAGTCGTACCTTCAGTACGTGTGTGTCTAAATGTCTGGGCCAGGCTCATGTGTGTAGAGATCTGGTCACATGGTAGGCACTTAGTGACCAGTAAATGAAAAGCTAACAGTTCCAAAGCAATGACGCAGCTTCTGACACAACATGTACAGGGGTGGACAAAGTAGGTTTACAGTTATGAGTATGGGAAACACGGTTTATCCTTGCCGTATTGTTTATTAATGATTGTATTATTTCCACATGAACAAGTATTAAACTTGTATTATACTTTTTGTATTATTATTTATTAATTATTTTAATACTTTCCACACAAAGAACTGCAAACCTACTTTTGGCCCACCCTACCTTTACTCCCTCTCATTGTTTTGAGTGGCGTCAAACAACTTTAATACCACTTTTCTGAGAGTTGATTCTTAATATAATTATAGTATTACAACAACTTGCCTTATGAATTGCCTCGATTGGGCACAGCATTTTGGAATTTTATATTAATTAAAATGCAGTGATTTTATTGGCTAAGAAATTTGAACAAAAGATTGCAATTTAGAAGTCTGTACTTTTATGAGATTCGCACACATAATAGTGTCTGTATAAATTGTAATCTTCGATTCATTTAGTTTATTTTGCTTATTAGTGCCCCATTTATTTCTGAGTTCATAGTTTAAAAGAAAGGAAGAGAAATGTTGTAACCTAATTGTCACTATTTCTTTTTAACAAATCCTAGAGTAAGAATGTGTTTCAGAAATTGTTTCAAATGAGACTCAGAGTCTCCTGTTCTTCAAAATAATAAGCTTTTACTCAGTTTAACTCTGGTTCCCCAGGGCTGTCTTGAGCCATGTGAGAAACCCGTTAGCCAAAGCCTAGGGAAGGAGATGTGCTTGTTCAAAGTGACAAAGCTGAAGTTATCTGTTCCTAGACAGGTTGGTGGGTGTCATTACCACAGACAACTTCTCTTCTGGACCCAATATGGCCAAGCGAAACTGTCACTTTTTCGTCAGCCCTCAACTGCCTCCTGATCATGGCCTTTGTTCCCCCCTGACCCACTTATTACTTTTCCTATAGCAACCAACGGAGGTGGGATTGTCACCTTCCTTTTCCCAAAACTCAGGAGTCTGTGCAAGTTTTTCCAAGGCTTTGTCTAAGGGTGTGATGGGAAGGCCAGGAGAAGGGGGTTTCTTTTCCTCCTCCCGATAACTTGTCTAGAGCCTCCACAGGGTATGGATTTTTTGAATTTGTTCTCTTCACACAGGTAGCAGCAATGTGCAAAGAACAGGAGCTTTTGAGAGCATACAAAACCCCACTTTGGATCCCAGTACTAATATTTATAGCTGTATATCTTTAGGCAAGTTTCTGAACATCTCTCAGTCTATTTCCTAAAACAATCGGGGAAAGAAAACTTAGTGGAGAGTAGTGGGAGGATCAGAGGCAGCATGCAGTACCACGTGAAGTACCAGAATAGTAAGTGCTCAAGAGCAGTTATTTTTATAATACTTCCCACACTGTTCTGTGATCACGCTGCCCTCTCTGCCATCGCCTCAGGACGGTGAGCTTTTTAAAGGCTATTTCTAAACCTGGGACCTTGGAATAAAATCTGGCACAGGGTGAGCACTGCATAACTGTTTGTGGATGAATGAATCAATGGGAACGACCAGACCCATCCTTAAATAGCCTGGCTTGGTTTTGCATCACTCAGCAAGCCTATTTCTTGGGACTTGATATTAGAGACCATTCTAAACAATGAGGAGATCAGAAAAAGGACAGGGACAAATTAAAGAAATTGGATTCGACCCTTTGGTTCTTAAAATGTAGCCTGCTCACAGACGACGGTAAAAGTCACTACATGTAAGATTGAAGGGAATTGCATGTATTATGGGCTGGAACATTCTGAGCCTAAAATGATAAGTGCAAAATGAAAAACTAAAGCACCTCAGGTTTTTCTCTCTTTGACCCCCCAAGCATTCCCATTATAGGCGGGAAGTCTCTATTTCCTTCTAGGTACCATTCATTGAGAAGCATTCAAATCCTATAGAAAGTTGCAAAACAAACAGTTGTTGACATCTTTTGGGGGAAAAGAGGAAAACCCAAAGCTTTGATAGATTTTATTTTTTTTAAAATATATTTTATTGATTTTGTACAGAGAGGAAGGGAGAGAGATAGCAAGTTAGAAACATCGATGAGAGAGAGTCATCGATCAGCTGCCTCTTGCACACTCCCTACTGGGTTTATGCCGGCAACCAAGATACATGCCCTTGACCGGAATCGAACCCAGGACCTTTCAGTCTCCAAGCCAAACCGGTTTTGGCAGCTTTGATAGATTTTAAACTGCAACCCTCTGGGACCCGCTAAATGCCTCATAAATATGGCTGGTAGAATATTGCCTACCTGTATTTTCCACCTACACTCACCTTTGAGGTTTTGTTCTGGCCCCTCGAGAATCAATATACACAATAACAGGATTGCTGATGTATTAATCTTTTGTGCTGATCCAAGCATTTTTTTCCCTATAAAAGTGGAATAAAGCTTGAAAAGAAAGTGAAATCTAGACCACCCTGAAAGTAATCGGGGGGAAATTTCATTTCCAGACTTTAGAAAATATATGAAGTATTTCTCTTTTTCTAAGGTATCTTGCTGGAGTGCCCTGGCTGGCCAGACCCAGACCCACAGACTTCAGCTCATAACAAGAATCCTCTATCCTGGCTTTGTGAATTTCTTAAAACACAGCCAACTCTCCAGATGAAGCCTGGACCAGAAGTTCCATTAGAACAACAAGCCACTCTCTTGAGGGCCATTGTTACCGCCAAAAGGCTTTCATCACCATGCTGCCTCCTGTGGTGGCACAGGGGCATGTTTTAAGTATCGAAAACTTTATTTGTGAATCCATTTCACAAAGTGAAACTGGTGTTGAATATTCACAGGGAGGGAAAGAAGGAAGAAAAGTTCCCTTGGAGATGGGCCTGAAGGCTGATGCCGTTACCTAAATTCTCTGTGAAATTACCAATGCAATGTTGTGCTGAGATGGGTCAGGGGAGGAAACAAAGGAAGGGATGGTGGGCACGTTCACTTGCAGCTTTAAGTCTCCTCCCTCTAGCTTCTCTCAAAAATGGAGAGATTGGCAGCAACTGGGAGACGGGAGGGGGTCAATTCCTTAATTTTGTTTGGGTTTTTCTCCTCCTGTTCTTCAGAACATTAGTAAGATTATGACCCAAAACATACACAACAATTCCCTCCACCTGGAGTGAGAAGTGAAGTTAAAAGGCTGGGGCCAGGAAACAAGGCTCTAAATTGAGAGAGTATTAGGTTTCCTTTTTCTTCATGGGTACTTCACCTTTAGGACCCGGGATCCTCTTCTTTAAAATGTCAATACTTAACTCAGTATATGGGGAAAGCAAATATATTTTTCCTCCTAAGTTCTCAAGGGGAACCAGGTACATGATATTCATGCATTGTGGCGGGGGGGGGGGGGGGGGGGGGGAAGGCAGTCCCTCAGCTTGTCCAGTGCCCTCTCACAGTCTGAGAGTTCCCATCACTACCACTGTGCTTGCCAGTCATGGGCCCGGCTTCTGGCTGAGAGGCGCTCCCCCTGTGGGAGGGCACTGACCACCAGGGGGCAGTTCCTGCGTTGAGTGTCTGCCCCCCTGGTGGTCAGTGTACATAATAGCAACTGGTCATTCTACAGTTTGGTCAATTTGCATATTTGCCTTTTATTATATAGGAGTAAAGGCCCAATTCACAAAATTTGTGCATGGGAAGGGGTTCCCTCAGCCCAGTCTGAACCCTCTCCAATCCAGGACCCCTCAAGGGATTGTTTAAGCCTGATCCCTGAGAGTTTGGGCCTGAACCAACAGTCAGATATCCCTCTCACAATCTGGGCCACTAGTTCTTAATTGCTTGCCTGCTTGCCTGCCTGATTGCCCCTAACCACCTCTGCCTGCCAGCCTGATTGCCTCCTAACTTCCCTCTCCTGCTGGCCTGATCACCCCTATCTGCCTCTGCCTCAGCCCCTGCCACCATTCCTTTGTCCAGAAGATGTCTGGTCTAATTAGCATATTACCCTTTTATTAGTATAGATAAGGATGCCCCTCTCCTCCAGGTATGGGGAGGGCAACTCTCACATGACAGTCTTGTGACCTGCTTCAGGGGAAGGTCAGAAAGTTAGTTTTTCCTGAACCTGCCATTTCTCAAATTTCTTCAACTTAAAGTAGTCAGTATGCCAATGTGCCATATTTTGTGATAGCATGTCCTGAATCTCATTACCAGTTTGTTGTGAGGATTAAACAAGATAATGAGAAGTTGGTAGGCTTTGTTTGGTTTTGTGGATACCCTGAGGGAATCCTTTATTATGTGAGTTCTGATGAGAAAGCAGGATTCAATATTCCATTCCTCTGGTTCTCCTATCTGGGGTAGAGTTACAAAATCACTTCAGGTGGGCCAGAATCTGATGGTTATAAAACTGAAGATCAGTATGACCTTGATTAAATTTAGCTTTAACTCCTTGCTCTAGAAATCTCCTCTCTCTTTATATATACACCTTTCAGAGACATGGGTTTTCCTCCAAATAATCAGCAACCCCCACGGCCTTAGAAGACAGTAGCCAGGACCTGACTAATGATCACATGGTCTGGACCTCTGGCAGGCTAATGATAACATCTCTTGGACTTGGAACAACCTTCTGACTATTGTCCCAGGAGAATGGACAGGGATGCATGAAAATACCTCACAGAGATCCTCAAGACATGAAGAAATGATTTGTTACCCTCACCCTACCTCCTACCAATCAGCTCCTAGCACCACCCTGAAACCCTAACCCATGATGATTTGTAAATTTGCTTTCTATATAATTTGTAACCTACATAATAACCAGGAGTCAAGTTTTTAGAAGAATGTATTCCTTGCCTCCAATTTAGCCAAATCAATATTAAACTGTTATTTTCTTTCTATATTGCAAACTCCTGGTTGTGTATTTCTTTGAGCCAGTGCATGGATGCAGGCAGGCAGATTCAGGAAAAACATTGGGGTTCCAGTAACCATGCTGAGGCTGGGAACAGATCCTGTGACAAGATCCAGGATGAGTCCCCACTGTCCAGCCTTCCTTGGTTTCTGCCTATTTTCCAAGCTTTCTAGTCTTCAGTTCAGTGAACTTCTGAGTCTGTTCCAATGCTTCCTTTTCAGCTCAGAGTTAATAACTTAAGTGTCTTTGCTTGAATCAAGCATCACAATGTGTAAAGTGCATAATACTGCCAGAGCACATACTAGTAGATGCTCATCAAAGCAGATACTCAATGCATGATGCAAGTTATAAGCCTCGTTTCAGGGTTCATATTTGATGCTTCAACTATTCAAATGTTCATGATGTATTATATTTTGCTGAAATACAAATTTAAATTGCCTCTGAAAGAATACACATGAGATTATTTCTTATTTAATTTTTTTTTACTAGGTACATATAGTATCATCAAAATAATAAATATATTTCCATTAAAGAAGAAATGTGGCTTTGATTTGACTTTTATATACTCAGAGGCAACCAAACTTTGGTGATTTATTTATCTCAATTTAATGACAGGTTATGAGAACTATATTCTGTAATTTTATTCTAGAATGGTAGGTACTCCATGGATGACCAGGATCTCTTGGTGGAATTGACCAACTCTAAAGAGACTTTAATGGTTAAAAAAAAGAAAGTCTAAGAAAATGGAGTTTCATATTCTGAGTTATGGCCTGAGTTATAATTTACATTCAAGAAATAATCTATTATCGATAAAAGGACCAAAATTCTGCCACCCTGTGAAGGATATTGATTTTAAGCTGTTTATTAGGAAACAGAAGACTCAGACTATTGTCATCATAATTAGCTAGTTAATATTAGTAATAGGAAGAAAGCAAAGGTGAGGCCAGACATTATAAACATGGTCATCTGGGCAGCTTCACCAGGAAGCTACAGATTCACAATCTCTGGGAATCACCAGTCCATTCCCTGCAGATCACTGGGGAAAGGGATCCAACAAAGGGGGAGATGGGCACATGCCAATGAAGTCAGGGTGATGTGGGGAGGGTGCTTGTCTGTCACTCTAGCCTGGGGAACAATGGGTTGCCTAGGGGGTAGACCCCATCAAAGTGGGCAAAATCTTGGAAAGTTAAAATCCCCAAAGAGTTCCCTCTCTTCTGCTATATCCTCTCTTGCTCCATGACCAACACTCGCCCATGCACTCTCCTGTTTTCTCTCCATAGTCTGTGTCTTTAAGGCCACATTGCCCAATAGACTGCAGTTGGGAACACAACCTAAACTAGCCAGATGCTGGACTGGACTGGACTTTTATATGGAGTGGAAATTCTGAGCAGGAGCCTTAATTCTGGCCCTGTTGAAGACAAGATGGACTTCTATCATGGCAAGACAGACAGTGATGGGACCTGGGAGGGGAAATCCCCTTAATTTTACATAATCAATAAAGCTTTCTTTCTCTGAAATCCCATCCTCTTTGGGGGTTGTCTCCACTTCAAGAACTCTGCTTTTACCAATAACAGAACCTTTGACACTCCCTTTTTCTGCCTAGGAGATTCAGACCTGCTTTAGGAAGGAGCTCTTTTAGGATGCTGACTTAACCTATTTTGGATTTAGTATGGTAAATAAGAGGGTTTCAGGCTGGTGTCTGTTAGCTAGATCTGCCCCTCCCCTACTCCCCAACCCCCCAGCCACACACACACACACACACACTCCCATCTCATTGTTTCTGAGTTGCCTAGCAAGAGTTTCCTGCCATGTGTGTTCTTTAGCTCTTCCTCAATTACCTATAAATCATCCATTCTCACTTCTGAAATCTAATACCTCCCCCTGCCCTGCACCCTTTTTCCTTTGTCCAAAATGTCTTGTATCCAATGTTGCCTCACTGTCTTTGGAATTTTCATGGAATGATCATGTCTATGTGAATTCCCTATGCACATATATTAAATTTTTATTTTCTCCTATTAATCTGTCTCTGTTAATTTTGTTACTGGCTCAGTCAGTACTTTGAAGATGGGATTAATAAAAAAATTAATATTATTTTTAGATCCATTGTTACACATGTTCAAGTATCATTGGTTTATTCCAGGCTGGTTAGCCTACATATGTATTATGTATTTTAAGGAAGCTACTCAAGGAAATTTCTGTCTTACCCCCTGTGAAATGATTGGGTTTTTCACCCTTCAATTTAAGATATTGAGGGGAGCAGAAACTTCTTTTCTGCATTATCTGCTTCTGGCTTGAAATAAAAATTTAAAAGGCAACAGAAGGGCGTCCTAATCTGAGGTGACAGGAGAAGATTTGACTTTGGGTGGTGGGCACACGGTGCAGTATACAAATCTTGTAACATAGATATCCACACATGAAACCTATCTTTTCATGTTTACCAATGTCACCCCAATCAATTTAATAATAAAAAAAATAAGAATTTAAAGAGCAATAAAGAAAATCATCTTAAATTATCTACATCGCTGAAAAGTAGCGATTTAGATTTTGGTGTAGGACTGGATCAAATTGAATCTTGCTCAGAATGAGATCTTCCTGCACCAGAAAATGGGTAAGTGTAATTGGCAGAATGGATGAGATCCCGAAGAAGCCATTATCATGGTATGTCAGTGAGTAAAATTAACATGTACTTTTAATAAGTCTGTGATTGCTTATTCTACAATAGACCATATGGTCTATTCACTTTTTGAGGACTTGAACACTTAAATCTCTAAAATGCCATTTAGTTTTAAACACACACACACACACACACACACACACACACACACACACACACATACCCCTTCTCATCAAATAAAACAAAATAATTGCATTTAGAGCTGCAAAATATTTCTTTAAGGAGTAAAAATTCTAACTAGTGTCGAAGCCCAGAGTCTTACACATGTGACTCATAATCACAGTGACATGTTTTTGTCTTAGCTCAGTCTCTCTCTTTAATTTGTTGGCTCAATAGTCTGAGCTGAGGGCAGCATAGCTGCCCTGAGTTCTCAGTTTAAGTGTTAATTTCCTTGTTTTTGTGAATTTTTCTGTCAGACCTGGCATTGTTATTTAAATGGTTCATCTCACAGGGTGTTTTTGTATTAGAATTCCATTAAATTGAGAAACAAAGAACCCTCTGCTGCTTTCAAGGAGAAAATGCCTCCATTTCCCACTTCTAGACTGTAAGTATTTTAGTAAGCCTCTTCATGATATCCTTATGAACATACTGTTAGAGACATGCATGCATTTTATGACTTCATTTGGGTCTTTTAAAACTGCCTATTAAGCAATGCCCCTGAAAATATTTTTCTACTATAAAAGGCAGGAAGTCTCATCTTGCCATAGTTGCCTTAGAGGGGTTCCACATAAAACTGCTATCTTGCCACACATCCTGAGGAATGGAATAATAAATGCCGGCATTAGGGGGACAGATCAGTCCATTTAAGATGACTGTGTGTTTTTAAAAGTCGTTAACTGAATTTTTAAAAGTCAATCTGATCACTATGGAAAATTTCACCTTTTAGATAAGCAAGAGATAGAGCATTGATAAATGGGATGCAGATCACAGCCTTCTCAACTGAATCCTTGACTTGAAAATTTAGGGAAATTATCTGCAATTTAGAAAGGCCAATTCTAGAGCAGATCTGGCAGAGAAGGCTTCCATTCATCTTTCTTAACTTTTTAAACCCAATATTTCTCAGCAATCAAGGCAGGAAATTCAGACTATTGTAATCTCTTCCTTTTCATGGAATTGTGCATTCACAGGGTAGAAAGAGGTGCTAGAGATACCTATGCCAACTCCCTTCTGGTGAGCCTCTGGGGCCCCAAATCCTGGATTTCATGTTTTCATCCCCAGAAAGCACAGTTGGTATAGAGGGAAATGTATCTCATTGGGGTTTAGGACATATTACCCTAAGTATGGCCCTGTGTACATTTTAAACTGAAGGAGTTAGAGGAAATTTCAGAGGCAGGAAGGTCACTTTGACCTTTCCCTCACCTTTCTTCCCATGTCATAAAATCCTCAGGTGAGAGCTGCCCTCCCCACACTCAGAGAGGATCAACCATGTCTCTAAGGACATAGGGACACACAAAAATCTGGACACGCAGGCCTTGCTGTTTCCCCTGGCTCCACTGCACTGACCTCATACTCTTCATCACACTTACCCATGACCACCCACTCTTCATCACACCCAGCACAAAACACCCAGGTTTAACAGTTCCTTTGAGTCTTCCTTTCCTTGCGGAGGCTCCATGTCATGTAAAACTTACATTAAATACATATGCACACTTTTCTCCTGTTAATCTGTCTTTGTCAGACTAATGTTCAGACCTGGACATTAGTAATAAATGGGTCAGGAGACCTGATTATACTATTACCTTCCTGTGGAGGGCTGAGATTCAGTTTCCTTATCTGTAAGGAACCCTTTGGGGTGGATGGAAGCTTTTTCCTCCCCGATGATCTTCCTGTGAATCCTGAAGTTTCTTGGTGTACTTGGGCTGTACCCCCTTGCTTACTAAATTATAGGAGACATGATTGAGACTTAAAAGGACTGTGTGATTTTCCTATCACCTAAAAGTGAATAGAAAGTCATAGGGTATAGTGTATCCCCACTTTAATTCCCAGATAAGGGGAATATCCCCTGCTGGGAAGTTTAAAAGAGAAAGTTAATGTAAAAAATATTACACCCCATGAGAACTATGTGATAGACAGGCTGGCTGCATTCCCTATTTCCCACTGAATAGAAACAGTGAGGCTGAGAGCAGAAATTCATTGATTCCTTTAACAAATAGTTGTGACACACTTGGCACTTTGATAGCACTGGAGAGTAAGTGGTCAGCGAATCCCAAGCTTTGCCCTCAAGAAACTCAGGATCTACTGGGAAATAAAGGCAAGTATATTGAAAATGAAAGTGACTTTTCAGTGTGGTAAGTGCTACTGAAGGGCCCCTAGGAGCCCCTGACCTCTTCTCAGAGGAAGCAGGGCAGCCTCCCACAGGAAGCTAAGCTTAATTTGAGACCTGAGGGACCAGTAGGTATTAGCGGGCAAAAAGAGGAAGTAAAGGGAGAAGGCAGAGAGAAGGCAATCATGTTCCAGGCAGAAATGACAGCAGAGAAGGAAGCCAACAGATAGACAAGTAAAAGCAGGGAAATTGGAAGTGTTGATTTGCTTGGAGTGTGGAAATAAGGTGAGAAATAGCAAAAAATTAGGCAGAGCCACATCCTGAAGAGCCTCATTTTCAGTTTGGATTTTAATGTTAGGTCAGTGTTGACATTTAGTAAAGGAGGAGCCAGACTTGCACTTTTGAGTAAATTCTCCAAAACAGAATAATAGTAAGAAAATATAAAATGCACACTTAAAATTCTTCTAGTTCTGTGTATGTTTTATACCTGCACTCACTTTGGCAACAACAGTACGTGCATCCCCTTTATAAAGATGCTTATTTGAGAGTACAGGAAGATTGCTTCAGGAAGGTCACGCTGGCTACAGCACAGCAGGAATGTGGACTGATGGTAGCAAGGGTGGAGGCAAGCAGGCTTGCAGGAAGCTGTTGTGTGGATTCAAGTCAAAATGACAGTGGCATAAACCAGAATGATGGCATTGAGGATAGAAGAAGGTTGTTACCAACATTTCATGCTGCAGCTAGAAGAGTAGTCTACCAGAAACCTCCAGCAGCCACAGCTAGTTGATGGATATAAAGAGCACTGGCTGTCAGAAGATCCAGGCTTCCAATCCTGATTTTTCTCATTTAATAAGTGGTTTGGAAAAATTATTTACTTTCGGAGCCTTTGTTTCCTTAACCATAGAAATGGAGCTATTAAAACATGGCCTAACTACCTCCTGGAGGGATTGTGTTGACAAATTGGAATAAGTATTATAGGGTGATTTTGAAAATTATGAATTATTAGACAATGATAGATGTTATTCCATGTGACTATTATTCCATGGGAGATGCCACAGGTGCTGCTATATTTCTGTGTGTTAGGTTGTCCAGCTCTACCTCTAATTCTAACAAAGAAGCTATCTAGTCTGACACTTAGCAAAGGACAGAATCATATGTTGAAAATAGTAATAAATGGGTCAGGAGACCTGATTATACTATTACCTTCCTGTGGAGGGCTGAGATTCAGTTTCCTTATCTGTAAGTGGGAAACAATGCATCCATCTACTCTTCTTCTCCATTCAATCCATTTTAAACTGAAGGAGTTTAAGGGAGACATGAATACCCACAAGCTGGGGATCAAGAATTCGACTTTAGCTCTCTTTCCCACAATTTCCCTACGTGACCTACAACAAGTCACTTCCTTCTCTGCAAAGTGTGAATGAAGCTGCTATGGAAGATTTGTAAGAATCTTTTAGTTATAAAATATTAAAATTCTAGTAAAGGTAAACAATGAGCTGAAATATGAAGCACTTTTTGTGACCATTGTGAGTTTATTTTTCTCTGTTTTGCCTGGTTGGGAGGGAAAGGAAGGAACAAATAGGTTGAGGAGGAATAAAAAGTTACCACTAGAATGATCTGCACATTAACCAAGCCCTGGAAAATGGAAGAAGCTGTGAAGATTTTCTCAATATGCAGAGGCACCAGGCAATCAGTGACAATAAAATTGTGAATTCAGCAATTCCATGCTGTGTTTTAATTTTCTGGCACTGGAGTGCCCATTATTTAAGCATGCATTTGGGTTGCTTCCAGCCTGCCCCTCTTCACCATGGCTAAGAAGGGGTGCTGAGAAGCTTCCTCCAACACATACCAGTAAGTCCAGGAAACCCAGTCCTCTTAAAGGGTCAGCAAAGGGAGGTGGCACAGCAGACTTCATAAACAGCAAGGAGCTGTGAGAGAATTAAAGAAAAATGAAGAGAGCGGAAGACGAGAGAAAACCTAGAGGAAACACTGGAATAGAATTAAAAGAAGGAGAGAAGACCATGATTGTAAATGCTGTTTCATGTACAGAATGAAAGGGAGAAATTAGATGTCAGAATAAGGTATGAGAAGAGGACGGAAAATGGAAATGTATAATAACTATATGTTCCAGATCTCTTTCTTTTCTTTGGTCAAGTGTACAGTCAGTTGATCATTTCAGCTGCAGAACCATTGGCCTCTGCCATAATCATTGAATTAAGGCCATGCTTTTTCTGGGCAGTTTGCAAGTCTAGGGTTTTGCCTAATGTGAACTCTGCCCCAGAGCTGCCCATTAGCTAGCCAAGACTTTCTCAGAGCTGACCTTTATGTGGAGTCTCCTCATACTCAATCTTCCTTCCTTCCCCCCATGATGGTTAGTTTTATATGTCAACCTGGCAAAGCCATAGTCACCAGTTATATAATCAAACACTAATCTAGGAGGTGCTATGAAGGTACTTTGTAGATAGGGTTAACAATTTACAATGAGATAATTTTAAGTAAAGGATATTATCTCCTGTAATGTGGATGGGCCTCATCTAATCAGTTGAGGGCTTTAAGAGCAAAAACAGGTTTCCCATAGAAGGAATTTTGCCTCAAGATGGAAGCATGAACTCCTGCCTGAGTTTCCAGCCTGCTGTCCCACAGATTTTAAACTTGTCAGCCCCCAAGATTGTATGTTGCATGGTCAATTTTGTTTAAATAAATTTTCCTCTTCATATATATAGTACACACACACACACACACACACACACACACACACACACACACACATCTCCTGTTGGTTCCTGCAGAACCCTGACTCTTCTTTCATAAATATTAGACCTACAGCCTGAAGGCTCTCCCCACCACTCACCACCCCCTTTTATCTTTTACAGTATCACCCTAATAAATCTCTTGCATTCTAACTCCATTTTCCTCTCTACTTCCTGAAGGAGCCAACCACACAGTCCCATGGTAGCATTTACACTTCTCAGACTATGTCTCATTTTATTTTAGAAAATGTGAGCATGATTGATAATAGCCAGAGGATCTTATAATACTTGAGTGGGAAGAAAAGAAGTTGAAGAAATATAGCATAAAAAGAGAAATGAAAACAAGGTCTAAGGCCAAGAGAAATATGGGGTCACAGTTAGGAGATGCATAAAGGAAATTGCCTTTCCATAAAAGCGTGGCAAAATCAGATTCGGATGTTTTGTTAAATAGAATATTTCTCAAGGGCCTTTTGCAGACAGTGGGTTGGGAAGACACCAGGCAGAAAAGCAGAAGAACAGCTGAGCACACACTGGTTTTGTCTAATGTTTGTTTTTGCTTATTGGAGAATACATTAAAACTACGCGTTTCCTCTTTGTCAATTGTCAACTCTTAAATTATCTTATTAAAGAATGTGCACATGGGCACACCCACAAATACAGACAGAAGAACAGTATTTGTTACATCTGCTTCAATTTTACCCTCAATTTCTATACATTCCTCTGCCTGGCTTCTTAACAAAATGTAGAAAAGTCTGCTATTTCACTGCTGATGTTTTCCTCGATTGCTTTACTTGTGGTTTGCATAGAGAGTGACTTGGATGAGTAGAAACCAGGGACCATCTGAGTGATGTATGTGATACAGTGATGGTGTGAAAACCTCAGGGCTGTAGCAGACTCCTCACAGGGCTGCAGATGAACCAGTAAGTGATAATTAAAGCTGCTGTACCTATATCCTTGCACGACATTACCTCACAGCCTCTGAGGTTGGATTTTCATTTCTGAACCTGTGCTGACTTCCCTTAAATTTGAAGCACTGCCATTCAATCATTCTTTCATCCATTTATTCACAACAGTTAACTCAGAGCCCAGCAAATACTGGGCACTGTGCTAGATGCAGGGGAAGTGATGGGAAGTGAAACACCATCTTGACATCACAAAGCTACAGTTTCTTCTGCTTGGTGAGTACTTATGAGGCTGATCACACTCCTGGCTGTCACAACTCCTTCCTTTAACAAAGGTGTAGCCAAAGCTAGTTTCCCAAAGGCTGTTGGGTGGTAACAATGCAGAGAAGGCACATTAAGGATATCTCTTGATCTATACTAGCAGTGAAGAAACCCCAGGTCTTGCTGGCACCAGGTTATTTATGATTGAAAGCCAGTTGGCATCAGTCAGATTCAGCTTTTATTTTGCCTTATTAACTGTGCAATAGCCAGACCACCAAGTACATATAGCCAGGCAGGTGACGTATCCTCAAATGGATGGATAAAGCAGGGGATATTGCTGCTTCACCAACCAATGTCACTTCTGTGATAACTTAGTTACCAATGTGTAGACCAAGTTATAAGAGTTTGAAACCAATGTTTGAAACCAATGTTTCAAACTGCAACTTTACTGAATTCAAATATTAGTTCTGACAGTATTTTTGGTGAAGTCTTAAGGATTTTTTGTATACAAGATGATTCATCTGAAAACAAAAATAATTGTATTTACTTGTTTATTTACTAGAGGCCCAGTGCACAAAATTTGGGCAAAGGGGGCAAGGGTCCCCTCAGCTCAACCTGCACCCTCTCCAACCCAGGATCCCTTGGGGGATGTCTGACTGCCGATTTAGGCCCGATCACAGGGATCAGGCCTAAACTGGAAGCTGGACATCCCTCTCACAATCCTGGACCACTGGCTCCTAACTGCTCACCTGCCTGCCTGCCTGGTCACTTCTAACTGCCCACCCCCTTGCTGGCCTGATTGCCCCTTATTGACTCTGCATGCTGGCCTGGTTGCCCCCAACTGCCAGCTTGGTCATCCCTAACTGCCCCCTGCTGGCCTAGTCACCCCTCACTGCCCCCCCCCCCCCACCAGCCTGGTCATCCCCAACTGCAGCCCCTCGCTGGCCTGGTCGCCCTCAACTGCCCCTCTTGCTGACTTGGTCGCCCCTCCCCTACCCTCCCCCCCAACCACTGACCTCTTCACCACACACAGTCTGTTGTTCAGTCATTTGGTCGGCCCTCACTAATCCCCACCCTCCTGCCAACCTGTTTGCCCTATGCAGCCTGCTTGTTCACCCCTCACTAACCCATCTGTCAGCCTGGTCACTCCACACAGCCTGCTTGTTCAGTCATTTGGTCATCCCTCACTAACCCTCCTGCTGGCCTGGTCATAGGCAGCCATCTTGTGAGGGCTTGATGGTCAATTTGCATATTACCTCTTTATTATATAGGACTTGCCTCATTGCTCTGGCTAGGACTTCTTTCATGGAATAAGGGCCCTCTTTATACCTGGGGACCTAATAATGTATAAAAATACATCCTTATCCCCAAAGTTAGATACACCCTGAGATTAATCCAAATGAAAAAGGCCTTACTAATTTCCCCCATTTTACAACCTATAGCTCATACTCTTGTCCTATCATGTTTTTTCCCCCCCACAAATACACATTCTTTATCAAACCTAGTATATAAACACTTGTTTCTTTAGGTCTTCATCTCCTTATGAAGGTTCCTACGACACATAAAACTTACCAGTATATTAAGCAAATACGTATGCTTTTCTCTTATTAATCTGTCTTTTGTTAGTCTAATTTACAGTGTCCCAGCTATAAAACCTAAAAGGATAAAGAAAAAGATTTTTACTCTTTTACATGAGTATAAAGAGAGTTGATGCTTAGTGTTTGAGAAGTGGAAGGCTAGGTGAATGAAGACTAGAGGTAGGATAAATACCCCAGTTGTGGAATCTATACATTTACTATTTTTGTCATAAAGAAATACTCTCCACAATTATCCATATTATAGCATTCCGACAATTCTGAGCATATAAACTCAGAGTCACTCTTAATATGGGTTAAGAGATTGCAGGCTGGTACTCACCTGAGCTGACATGAACTACAGGATTCTTAATTCTCACAGCTAGATATCAACACCAAACTTTCCAGACTCCACTGGCAGACATAAACACATACTCTCCTGGCTAACTAGAAGAATCACCTTGACTTGTAGTGAAAGTCACCAAAGTGCTTTTGTTAATGACTCAGCACTTTCAATCAATTACAGTCAGAGGTTCAATAAATGTTTGTTGCATTGAATTTGCTCAATGTTAATTGTCTGTCTCATCCTCAGGTGTTCACTTTGTAAGCATAAATGGGATTGACAAGCTGACATTTGTATTCATGTGCCCTTAATAAGATGGAAACCAAAGAAAGCAGAATGAGAAGTATGGTTAGGAGCCACTTTGTTAATGTCCATCAGGGGCTAGAGGGGTGGAAGGAAGATCAATGCATCAGAGATTATGGTTAGTGCAACATATTAACTGCAGCCCTGGAACCTAAGAGCAACCCTGTCTGCCCTCCACTGACAACAACCACACACATTTCCTAGGAATCGGTAAAATTTCACACACAAAAATTTCAAGGCAAGGTTAACCCAGAGGTGAAGTTACTTTTGCCCAATGATACCTTACTTCCAAGCTTCCATTGCACACCTCTTTAAATACTGATGCCAAATGCCAAAGTGCCAATTAAAAGCCTGGGCTTGCAGTCGGACAATAGAGTAGATTGCAATGGTTTTTATTCTTTTCCTGCTGAACAAAAGCAGTGGTTTTGCTCTTATAACTCCAGGGACAGCGAGACACACATTTTCCAACAAAAGTTACCAGCTAGATAGCTAACAAAAGGGGATCAAATGGCAGTGAATCTGAATTTGAAGCATTGAGCAGCTAGAGGAGAAGGAAGGCCCCCCAGAACAACAGAATGACCTGTTCCATTTGTATCACTTGTTAACCAAAATTGTCAGTGACTTTCGGAACAATTAATGCTTCCCTGACACCAAAACCTACAGAGCACAATAACTCTTGCGCTTCCCCCTCTGCATTATTAATCACATTCACGGTGCCTTCCTTAGCAGGTTACAATGTTAGTTTACTCTCAGACTCTGCAGTGAACAAATTAAAAAAGGCTGCTCTGCTCCGTAAAAATACAGCTGCTCAGCCTATTAATTTTTCTTAAATGCTTCTTCACTTCAAATTGGCATGCCATCGATGCTGCATACATTTTTAAAAGCCATCTTATAGGTTAATAATGTTAAACTCTTACCCATGACAATAATTTAGTCTTGTCAACTGTGTCCACACACAGGGAAGGCATACACATCTTGTGTGTGAGCACAGTCACTGATCCCTTAGGTGTCTCCTGGCATTGTGGATTCTCCCTTCCTATTGTGCTTCAGCCTTCACTGGCAGCCTCTTTCTCCTGCAATGAGAGATTACAAATACAATCCTAGAATTACAAATAGAACGGTGGATGCCTTTTGTTCAGCTTCCTGTCCAAGTTGTTACAACCTTTGTCATGGTAATGAGCCACCAGCATTTCATAGCCTGAATATTTTCTCTACTCCCTTTGTGTATAGTGTGCCTACATTTGGATGAGTTGATGGTTTTCTTTGCCATTCTTGGATAAAGAGCTGGAAAAGTTGACCTGCTTTAGGCTGACCAAGAGTTCTAAGTGGAAGTGAATGGTATTCCAGTGTTTTTGAAGGGTTCAACCGAAACACAGATCATCTCATGAGCACTCTATCTGGAAATTTGAAAAGTAAAAACCACACACCTGTCAAGTTTTACCATCAGATCTTGAAAAAGGTGGACAGGTTTTCCACCCTAGATGAATGTTCCCCAGTTGTGATAGAACTCTTTATGATTCATTCAAGGGATGTGGGTTGAGTACCTACTCTGTGCCAGGCACTAGATATCTTACTGGGGAACCAACAGAGGTGGCAGGCTAGAAGATAAAGGCACACATGAGTTTGTATTCATACCAGTGCAGACAGAAAACTGATTCATTCCTACACTTAACTGCTATGTGACTCTCTGATCAAATTTTACCAATGAGAGATCATTTATAACAGCCAGTGTGTGATTTAACAAGCCACTAACGTGACCAATGAAGACCCATTTCCGACCTTAGCCGTGATCTTTCGAAAACTGTCCCGTATTGAGCAAGGTAAGATAATGGAAATGAATTTGTATGGCAGTAGTTTCCCCTTATCCACAGTTGCACTTTCCAAGCTTTTAGTTTTCCACAGTCAACAATGGCCTGAAAATATAAAATGGGAAATTACAGAAAAAAAGCAATTCCTAAGTTTTAAATTGCAAGCCATTCTGAGTAGTGGGATGAAATCCTGCCCAGGATGAAAACCATCCCTTTGTTCTGTGTTGCCACACTGTGCCGCTCCCCTATCCATTAGTCACTGAGTGGCCATCTCAGTTATGGAAGAGAGAGAGAGACCATATCCCCATAACTTTTATTACAGCATATTGTTATAATTATTCTATCTTACTAGTAGTTATTATTGTTAATCTCTTACTGTGCCTAATTCATAAATATAGGGAAAAACATAGTATATAAAGGGTTAGGCATTATCTATAGTTTCAGGCATTCACTGGGGGTCTTGGAAGGTATCTTCCACAGATAAGGGGAATATTGTAGCTGGACTTCGCAATGAGAGCTCTGACTTCCCACCCATAAAAGGTAGATTCCTATTAGAGCAATTCCAACACTAAGGTTGTGAATTAGGCTAACACATGGATGATATTACATTGTCTATGCTAAAGTACTTTAAAGCAAATTATAGACATCGTAATAGTTTATAAGGTGACCTGATCTATATTTGATTTCTGACATGCATGAATAATTTATTTCATCAGTATGTCTTCAAAATTGTGTTCTGTTAATTGGATGGAGGGTTTTTTGACAAAGCGCAAATTGTTGGGGTGGGTGGTCTGTGAAGTTATAGAACATAAAAGGGCTTTTTATCCCCCCAGCAGATGGAGTCCCCCAAGGATAAAAGAGACTTGAGAGCCACTTAAATGGGTCTCAGGGCCATTTAGATTGAGGCTAAGTGCTAGCTGTGATTAAATTTATGTAAAGTATCTAACACAGTGCCTGGCCCAGAGTAGCTGCCAGAAATCTGTTAGATGTTTTATCCTCTAGAGTTTGTGAATAGTTAGGAAATCACTACACTAAGATACCTGGTACCATCTCCAAGTAGGTGTGAGATTTGTTAAGTGACTCTTCCTGAATTTATATTGATAAATCATTGATGAAGCTAAGAATAAAATCCAGAGTCTTTGTGTTCAATTTCCAATCAATGCTTCTCTTGCTGTGATGCCTGTCCTCCTTCTTCACAAGCACGATTGCCAAAGAGAATATTCTTAAAGCCACTCAAGTTCTCGGGTAGTTTTCAAACAGCCAGTTCTTGCCTCCTCTCTAAATATACTCTACTTTCATATTTGCAGTGTCAAAGGGGAAGAATGGAGACTTATGACAATTGATTCTATTTGGAGGCTCCATCTTTAGGCAGTTAAGGGGAATTCAGAGAAAGCTTCTCCCCTTTGTTGCTGTTTTTCAAGTGCCAGCAGCTCAAAACCATCATTATACCAAAGCAGCACATTTGAGGGTGTCTTGTCCTGAACTCTCACAGTCACATTTTGGGGTGGTATGTTCTGCTCCCCTTCTAAAGAAAAGGAAAAAAAAAAAAAACCTGCCCACTGTTTTGCATTGTGTGTGTTGGAGTCACAAAGGTAGAATGAGTTGGGGGCTATAGCAGGAGGGGCTCCAACTCATCTGGTGCTAAAATAATAGAAAACTCTGAAAAATAATGGCAGTGCATTGTTCTCCTTTCTTAGGAAAACACTGTAGGGGAGGGAAAAGTTTTCATTGACTTTTTTAAAAAATATTTTTTTATTGATTTCAAAGAGGAAGAGAGATAGAAATACCAATGATGAAAGATAATAATTGATCGGTTGCCTCCTTGCACACCCCACACTGGGGATGGAGCCCTTAACTTGGGCATGTGCCTTGACCAAGGATTAAAACCGTGGCCTCCTGGTTCATAGGTTGATGCTCAACCACTGAGCCAAGCCACCAAGCCAGTCTGGTTTCCTTGACTCTTTTAAAATCCTTGGCTGAGTCTGATAATTAAACTGAAAAAGAGAAATTAATAGGAGAAAAGCACAAACATTCATTTAAATGAGTTTTATATGATGCCCAAGACTCTGTAAGAAGATGAAGACCTGAGGAAACAGTTAGACCTGAACATCGTTATATGAAGTTGGATGGAGAGTGAGCGGAGGTCGGTAAGTGGTGGGACAAAAGGTCAGAGGTGCGCACAGTCGACTGCGGGGAGAGATACAAGGCCCCTGTGTCTGGGGATAAGGGTGATCCTCTCCTCCAGGTATGGGAAGGGTCTCATAACCTCTTTCGAGGGAGAAGGGTATGAGAAGGTCAGAGTAACCTTCTACCTCTGCTCTTTCTTAATGCTCCTTCAGCTTAAAATATTCAACATGGCAAGTTGCCATACTTTGAGATACCACATCCTGAACCTCATCTGCACCCTATTTGACCAGATGATTAAGAGACCTGATGACTTTGGTTTCTCTGGCCACACTCTCCTGGATTATCAAGACAAGAGCCATGGTGGAGATAGGCTTTACATTCACAAATCCAGTTTTCCCACTAGGTCAAGGTCAACACTGCTTTCTAACAGCTGTCAGGCCCACAGCTAACATTTCCTCATGCTTTGCCTTGGCCCACAGCCTGAAATGTTAAGAGTAACATTGTCCTTTCTCCCAGCTCCTGTTCGCTCCTTTGCTTCACAGCTTCCCTCCCTAAAGAAAGGAAACTTCTGGTTTGCTCAGAAGTCTCTCCAAAGCTACAGTGCAAATCACCCTAATTGTTTGCGAGTCGAACAATGATCACTCTAACCTCCTAATTAACATTGTTAAAATCTGCTAACAAAGGACATTCAACAATATCTTAATTAAGAAGGATTTCCAATTTGTGATATAGAGCATGTTAGACAAACAGGGCACAATTCTCCCTTTGTTCCTGGGCTCAGCAGCCTGAGAGATCACTTGATATGACACAACATGTTCTGCATTTGCCATTTATCATTCTATATCCTTTACACATTTACGCTTTGTAATTAGTGCCTTGGCTAATTGTACCTGTGTTATTGTTTGCACTGTAATTGGGAGAGAATAGAGTGGGTGATGCTGGGTGATTGAGAATGGGGCAGGCATCTGGCTCTCCCTCTGAATGATGGTGGCTCCCAATTGCCTTCTGGAAAAGACCCCGACTAGCAAACAGACAAATGTGGAGGAGCCTCCAGTTAGGGGTAATAGGGTACAAGATGTAGAGTCTTTTTCAGTTGTTCCAAATAAATACATGAATGACTAACCATATTAGTCTCCATTCCTTTTCCAAGTTCTTACTGCTTTTTTACTGAACACACACACACACACACACACACACACACAAACACACACTCCTATTATCTATCACTTAATTATTAAAAAGTGTCTATTCTGTTTTCATAAATTATCTATGTGTTAGAGATATTGACATATGAGAGAGAGTCATGGGGATAAGGGAGTCTCCAAAGCCAGTTTATCCCAGCTAGGAAGATTTTAGAACATAATGGGACCCTTAAATTATTCCATACTAGACCTTTAAAAATGTGTGTGTGTGTGTGTGCATGGTCGGTCAAAAGTGGGAGAAGGAAGGGTTAGAATTGCTAATGATCCCTATTTCATTATTCTCATCGATTTGCAAGGACATTCTTGTTGTTGGGTTCCTTTCCATGTATCTTAACTTATTTATCCTAAAGACAGGAGAAATGCTTGGAAGAAATTATTAACACCAAATGTTATTTAGAATTACCATTTATATAAACTACATCATCTAAACTAAATGAGAAAACATAAAATAAAACTTAATAGTATGCCTGGCATGTAGTTAATATTCAATAAATTGTAGCTACAATAAATTATGTCATATTATAAAGCTGTATATAATATAGGACGACACTTAGGTGCATTACGCAGTAGACAGTGCTGTATATAACACATAATATATTGCATAGAATATGTAATCAAATGTTGGGGGCTCTTTCTAGATTCTTGTCTGAGTCACTACATGGTCTCCTCCATGAAAATACATCAGAGAATAGGTCAGAGGTGCAGCTGTCCTCCTCTCAACTTGCTGGATGCAACTACCAAGAATTGTTCAGTGAGATAGAAAACAAAATTAAACAAATAAATTTTTTAAAAATAATTAAACTAGAGGCCCAGTGCATGAAATTAGTGCATGGGTATGGTCCCTAGGCCTGTCTGGTGATCAGGGCCAATCAGGGTCTTCCAGTTGCTGGCCAGGACCTTCCTTCCCCAGCTGCCAGCTGTTGACTGGGGCCTTCCTTTGTTCTGTGCTGCCCCCTGGTGGTCAGTGCACATCACAGGGAGTGATCAGTCTCCTGGTCGAACTACTGTGGGGAAAATTTGCATATTAGGCTTTTATATATATACTAGCGACCTGGTGCACGAAATCTGTGCACAGGGGTGAGGGTGGGGTATCCCACAGCCTGGTCTTGGCTTGCAAAGATGCCAGCATCCCTCAGATGGCATCTAGCCAGAGGTTCCTCCCCTCCTTCCACACAGCCTCTGGGAAGATGCTTGCCCTGGGGCCTCCTCAGGGCCCTGCCCACCACGCCCTGCAGCTCAGGTACTCGGGTGCTTGGGCTTTCAGGTCCAGCTTCCTTGCCTGGCTGTGTATCAGCTGCCATGGGAGCCGTGCCTCAGGAGTCGCCTCCTTGGACCATACGACTTGAGAGTGTGTGTGGAGGGACAGCCCTGGCAGCAGTGATTTGATGTCTATAGCGTGCCTGCAGGACACTCCCACCCAACTGTGTCGCCACGCTGGTCTTGTCTGGACTGCTGGCATGGGGCTTCCAGTCTATGACTGGGGCTGCTGGGCTGCGACTGGGGGCTGTAGGTGGAGGACCCCAGCACCCATAGGGCTCTGTCAGCATCAGGAACTGGAAAGATCCATTTTTCTGATTCCTTTGCCATGGGGATGCAGAGCTTAGGGCCCCACAGGCCTTTTCCCTCCTGCCGCAAGGCAGGCTGGGGCATGGACTCTGGATGCTCCAACTCTGGGCTTGCGACCCCACAGGCCTCTTCCTTCCTGCAGCACTGCAGGCCAGGGCGTGGACTCTGTGCATGCAGACTCTGGACATGTGGATTCTGGGCTCTTGGCCTCAGAGATCCCTTCCCTCCCGCTGCACAGCCTTGGCGCTGACTCTGGGCTCACAGCCCCACAGGCTCCTTTCCTCCTGGTGCAGAAGCTGGGCTCCTTCTTTCCCGAGCACAGCCGTGACTTGGATGCTGAGCTCACTCCGCTGCTGGCGACACAAGCAGTGTCCTGGCCAGAGACCCTTCCTCTCCCTCCACGGCCAAGGAGCAGATACTGGGCTCCCATTGCCTGGGTGATGCCACCAGCATCTGCTATGGGCACCGCCATTTTTGTCCCAGAGTGATGGCTAATTTACATATTACTCTTCTATTATATAGGACTAGTGAGCCGGCATGTGAAATTGTGCTGCCCTACCCACCAGTGCATGTGCTGCCCCACCTTAGCATCCTAACCTCTCCACCCAGAGCTCAGGTGCGCCTGGCCCTGCCCCTGACCCAGCCTTCTCTAGTCACTTCAAGCCCAACCCTCGGTCCCACAAGTCGCCTCTGGCTGGTCCCACCTCATCCGGGCACCTCCCTGCTTCTGCCCCATCTCTGGAGCAACACGGTGGCTCTGCCCCATCATAGAGTCAGAGGAGAGCACTGAAGCCTCCTGCCTGCTGCTCCTTTCCCTGGGGCACTCTGAGGGTGAGCAGTGGGAGGTGAAGGACTGGTGAGGGGGGCGCTACGAGCTCTCACCCCCATCCTCCCTGCCATGGGATGGTCCCTCCTCCTCCTGGTGCCTCCTGTCTTCCACCCCTGTCTCCAGAGCAACATGGCGTCTCCGCCCTACCACACACACACACACACACACACACCTTTGCAGCCTCTTGCTGATTAGTTATGGCATGAGGACATCACAACCATTAGCACATTAGCTCTTTATTTTATATATAGATAGCTGTGGCCTGGGTCTGCACTGAAATATTGCTGCTCTTAAATTGTCATGAATCCCTCTCTCCCTCTTCACTTAACAAACCCCCTCAAAAAACTAGCCCATGCTGTGCTTCCACCCTTACCTTGGGACGAAAGGGCTATACTTTCAAAGACGCTGTGGAAACATTTCTGGTGGAGATAACAACCATGCTGAGTGAGCCTTCTCTCACTGAGCTCTTTCATAAAAATGGTTGTTTAAAGGAAAATACTACTCCTAGCTTAATCCCCTTTCCCACTTTCCCACTTCTGTAACCTACATGCACACACAAATGTCAAGAAGAAAAGCAAAACAAAACAAAACGTTTTCCTTTCCCCTCATGTTCTGTTATTAGGGCTCTGCCAATTAAATCACCAAGAGAGATCAACAAGGGGAAAGACAGATTTTTATTCACATACACACATACATGGGAGTTTACAGAAAAATGTGACTCAAAGAGGTGATTAGAATTTAAAGGTTATATATTATTTTAATGGGAGAAGGGCACTTATGAGAAAACAAATAATTGTTTGGAAAAGTAAATGGGCCCTTAGGAGAACAGATGTGATATATGGTAGCTATGTGACTGTGTCTGTCTGAGTGTGGTGCCCACTTTACATCTTCCAGAAAAGAAGATTAGAATCACCCACACCAAGGGGATTTATGACAACTGAGTTCTTTTGGGAGGAGCTGAAATGCCTTCTACTGAAAATAATGTGCCAAAGTGGCACATTTTGGGCTGACATTTCCTCTTCAACAGCGTGCGCCAACTTGGCCTAATATAGTACTACTGCTGGGGCATATATAGGCTATGTTAACATTTTTGAGTTGGAAGAGGCCTTGGAAACCATCCTCTGTTTTATTTTATAAATTAAGAGAAAGAAGGGAGGCTCCCAGAGGAAAAGCAACTGCCTAAGATCATGTCAGTAGGGAGCCAAGTCGGAAACCCATAGAGCCCCAAGATCCCTGGGGTCTGCTCCCCTGAAGGCAGCCGCTGAACACCCGCTGTTTTCAAAGAGAGACCAGGAAAAAAGATTCTGAAAGAAGAAGCATAAAGATCTTTCTCCTAAGGATCATCCAGCTTTGTTGGTTGCTGCTCATTTCTGAAAGGGTAGAAAACCTGAGATGATAGCAGTTCTCCTGAAAAGGTGGGGGGTGAGGGGGGAGCGAAAGAGAGAGAGGAAACGAAAGGAATTATTTAAATTGGCATGCTCTCTTGTGATTGCTTGCAAAAACAATCACTTTTTGATGATACAGCAGCTTATCAGGAGAAGAGATTTATAGATGCCATTTCAAAGGCGGAGGATGGAGGGGTTGGATGGGAGGGTGGGAGGACCCTACAAACCTAACAGCACAGAAATGCAGACAGAAATATTGTTTAGAAAAAATAAAACAATAAACTTGTCCTGGGCTTTATATGTTGAAAAGGTTTGACTGTAAATCCTGACTTTGACATTCATCCCAGATCCATTTTAGAGGCAGGCCACAGACTCAACAGGGTGAGAGAAAACACTAAATCATAATTACCCCATAAAGCCAAGCCTGTTTCTCCAAATGCTTGAGAACTGGCAGAGCTTCTCAAAATATCATAAATCTATTGTGTTCTCTCCTGTTTTACTTAACAGCCAATTAATGTTACTGTTTAAAAGAATGAAAGCCAGGGCCTAGAAGAGGGTGAGATGAGGGGGAAAATAAAGGTCTTTAAACTTTGACTAGCACACAGATACGTGTGCACATCTAGCCCTCGTTACAGAACAGCTCATTAGAAGACAGCCACAGAAAAACCCTGCCACGACTCACATCCATTTGATATCATCTTGTTCTTATTAGCATACTGGAAAGGAAAACATTTTTCAACACAATCTTGAGTCAGTTTTAATATTCTACAGGGTGACATCGGACATGATGGCAGGAGCCCTTGCTCCTTTCTAGGAAGTCCTCCTGCAAGTGGAGGGTTTGTGCCACCCACGTGCCACAAAATGCAATTAGTGAGGGCAGTAGGATGGATCACAGCAAAGCAGATGCACCGCCCCTAAAGGGGTCCTGATGCCATCGGTGACTCTGGACTCCGCACGGCATGATAACTATGGCACATGTTTCTGAATAAAGACACTCAAATGCTCACTTGTTCTCACAAGATTCACCTGCAACTAATCATTCTCACAAAGAGAGTTTCATCAGTTGTCACCCTAAATTCTCAGCAAAGACTGAGGCAGCTGGCTGTGGGCACTCCAGGACTGTGCATAGACACCAGTGTAAGGCAATGCAGTCAGGAGAATTCAGGTCCAGACCTTACCTCCTTATGGCTGTGGGCAACGCATGTCCCTTGAACCTCAGTTCATGGCTCTGGAAAATGAAGATATCAGTGACTGCCAATGGTTCATGTAGCAACAACATTGTAAAGTTGCTTAGAATATTGCTTCTGTCATATGTGGACCTCTCTACAGTCTTATGGCCAGAGAAATATTCAAAATATATGACAGTCAGTAAAGTATAGGTACCAGGAGGGATGTCTGACCAACTGAAATGGCGGTGCAGTCATGGAGTAAGTGAAAGCCCAAAATAACCAGAGTGGCAGTACCTGTGTGGGCTACTGAACATCCCCCTGGTCCCTGGTGGTTGTCAAAATATTTCTGAACTGAGGCTTTAGAGACAAAGGAGAAGAGAAATGATGCAGATAGCCAGGAAATGACCACTGGGTAGGTGACCATTTGAAACTGAGACACAAGGAGAGAACTGAGCTGGATTTGGGCAGAGAGGAACGAACATGTCCTGTAGAACCAAGACTGACTTGGCTCAGATCTTAGCTCAGTTCCAGATGCCTGGCCTGAGGCAAGTTACTTAACTTCTTCGGGACTCAATTTTCCCCTCTGTGAAACGGAGGTAGGGTCTCACATAGCACACAGAATGAAACACATGAGGCAGCAAATAGCACAAATCAAAATTTCTTCCTGATAATGTTTCAAAATGCCTGCAAAGTTTCTCACCCAAAGTATCTCTCAGTGGGTCTAACACAGCCCGATTTTTCTCCAACCATAAAACAGATAAAATTCTTGGCCTCAGTTTATGGGCCATTTCTGATGGGGGGAAAATTGTGTTGTAAATTTAATCATCAGAATCATTTTCAGTGCTAATATGATGGGAGGTACCATGGGATCAGAGATAGCTTGAGGGATCTTATAACTCCTGTGTATTCTGAGGCCTAAGTTTACTGAGTGGAATTGGGATCAAAATCATTGTACCCATTATATTAAACTTATCCTCTCTCTTTCTCCTGTACCCTTCACTCTGTGAAGAATACATTGATTGAATGAGTCAAATGCATGCATCATGCCACTCCATTGTAATTGCATACACACCTCACATGATTGTTGTAAGGAGTGAGGGGGTTAGTGCTTTTCTAGGGCACAGGATAAGATGTGGTATGTATGCAATCAATATAAAACACTATTTTTCTTCCTCACATTTGAAGAAGCCCAATTTATGAGTTTAAAAAAAAAATCAGACAAATCACACTGTCTGAAAACCCTTCCCTCATCCAACATCTTTATCCTTGAATGTCCTTAAAGGTGATTGCTACAGACTGTTTGTGTCCCCCCAGAATTTATATATTGAAAGTCTAATCCCAATGTGTTATTAGAAAATGGGGCCTTTTGGAGGTGATTAAATCGTGAGGGTGGAGCCCTTATGAATGAGACCAATTCCCTTATAAAAGTGACTTCAGAGAGCTCCCTTATCTCATCCATCAAGAGAGGACGCAATGAACAACAGCTGTCCATGAACCAAGAAGCAGACTCTCACAGACAGGGAATCTGCCGGTATCTTGATGTTGGACTTCCCAGTCTCCAGAACTGTGAGAAATAACTTTACACCCAGTCTATGGTAGTTTATTATAGCAGGATGATTGGATTAAGACAGTGACAAAAAGTTAGAAAGAAGGGAGGAAGAGAGTAAGGGAGGGAGGAAAGAAGGAAAAAGGGAGACCACAGAAGAATATCTGACAATGGAAAAGGTTTCAATAATGATGATATTGATGGCTGGCATAGCTGGGGAGACATTACTGGCTGATTCTATGTGTCTATCAGCTAATATTAATAAGTGTTTTCCCTGTGTTTCTCAATGGTTAGAGCTTTGGCCCTCACACTGAAGGGTCTTGAGTTTGATTCCCAAGCTAGGTCACCTAGCACAGTTGTAGGGTCCATCCCCAGTGCATGCAGGAGGCAACCAGTCCATGTGTCTCTCTCACACTAATGTTTCTCTTTCCCCCTCCCTTCTACTCTTTCTAAAAATAATCAATTGAAAAAATATTCTCAGGTGAGGATTAAAATAAATAAATAAATACATAAATAAATAAATAAATAAATAAATAAATTTTCAATAAATCATCTGCCTCATTCTGACCAGGCACCGTACTAGGCCTTTTCGTGTATGACAGAAGAAAAAAAAATTAAGCAGTAATTATTCGTAGCCTTGTCCCTTTTCCATTTGTCCAAAGGAAAATGGAAAAATTCTTCTTTGGCCATGAGTCTGTGCAGAATCTAGGACGTGGGGCAGAACTGAGAGAAACCAAGACTGGCTGGAGTGATGTGTGTTAGGAAGAGCCTTTCTAGTGGGATAGAATTTAGCAAGGAGGTGAGAAAAGGGGTGAGGTAGCAGGCCTAGAGTGAGCAGTAACTGAACTTGAGGACTTGGGGGAAAAATGAAGATATATGGGTTGGTTGTGAGGAACTCTTACTGGGAGAGTGAGAGAGAAAAATAGTTTGCCACATACTAGGAATGAAATCCCACTTGAAGGGAGTAAAGTTCTAATTAGCCTTTAAATAATTTTTAACCAACATTCTTCCTTATTGTAGTATCTTACTTAAAAAATATTTTTTACTATTATAATTCTTTTGTTCACCATCATGATTTCTGCTCCATCTTTAACCTAAGATCTTGTCGCCCTTTTCTCCCTTTTTGTTTCACATTAATAACCAGTGAAATCATTGCTCAGGTCACTCTCTAAAATGTCAATTTTTTAAAATCCACAGAATATTGCTGTAATTAATCAGACCCTTTAAATTTAGCGGTATACAGAATGTCTCTTAATCCTTTTCCACACGCCAAAGTGCGAGAACATCTAGATGCTCCAGATGAGGCCCCCAAGTAAATCTGCAGAAGCTGTCATTTTCCCAGCCTGAGTTATTTTGGGCACTGCTGCTCTCAACAGAGAATTTATGACAGAAAACCAGTCAAAGCAGACAGATTCAACAACTTACACTCAAAGGGGCCGGTGATGCCCCCTGGGTGTCTCATACTTCTAGAGGCGTGAAGACAGAGGTGTGTCAATAGCCCTGAAGGAGTATGTGAGACCCTGGAAGGAACTCATGGGACAGGGCGCAGTCAGAGAAGTGGGGCTGGGCTGCAAATGAAACAGCCAGTCTGCAGAGACCTGAGTCACCACCAGGCATTGAAATTATTAATACCCACTCCTGCTTCATCCCTGGAATTTGCAAGACAGTTCCTCACCAGCCAAAACTGAGTTTTCCAGCTAATGACTTTACCAGGACTGAGAAAGGTGTGAATAACAAGAGAATCAGTCAAGGTCTGTCGGTTGGGGAGCCCTACTCAGCTGCTCATTGCCTTCTTTCTAAAAGTGAGTGTGACACCTGACACCAAGTCACCCAAGAATCTTAGGGCATCTGGTAAGCTAATGAGTTGAAGTTTCATTATCAAGTCAGCTTGTTTGGTTGTTTTCATAATTAATCACTTGCAAATGCACCTTTATGAAATCTTGGGTTTAACTTTCTTATTATGCCAATGTCTTTGGGTTCATTGTGTGAAAATCTTTCTCCAATCATAAATAATTCTTTTATTTTATAGGATTTTAATACATCTTCTGGGTCCATTAAAATTAACTTGAAATATAACTGTATTTCTGAATTTTTTTCCCCCTCTTTACAAATATTTACTACCACTGGGACCTGGGGCTGCAAGGCTAGACACAGATATGATATATCAATATGACACCTGAACTCAGAGGAAAAGGAACTTGGAAAATGAACAAGCAGACAGTGGATCATGTCCTGTTCTCCTGTTAGGGACACTGCCCAAGTACTGAGGATTAGGCTAGGAATGCCTGTTAGTACCATCTCAGTCACTTTGCATATGAGTATGTATCTTATTACAACCCCATCACAGGAGTTTCCACTTCCTATATCACTTCCCCATGGCCACCAGCTTCAAATTCCTTCTCTAATAAGACAAGAAGGTGACACAGGGGGTGGTATTAATTATCATGTTTCAGATATTTATTGAAGCATATTAAGAGATTAGTCTTTTTATTAATTTACTAGAGGCCTGGTGCACAAAATTCATGCATGGTGGTGGGGGGGGAGCGGTTCTCTCAGCCCAGCCTGCACTCTCTCCAATCTGGGATCCCTCAAGGGATGTATGACTGCCTGTTTAGGCTCATCAGGATAGGGCCTAAACCGGCAGTTGTACATCCCTCTTACAATCCAGGACTGCTGGCTCCCAATTGCTCACCTACCTGCCTGATTGCCCCTAAATACTTCTGCCTGCCAGCCTGGTCACCCCCTAACTATATCTATCATTTATTGGGACTTTGCTTTCCTCATCACAGACAATAGGAAGCTCCGGTTCTTGCTGTGAGAAAAAGATTTAGCCCTGCTGGGTGCAGGTCCAGCTACCTGGGCTGCCCTCCTCCATGTTACACAGATATTTGCTGGGAATGCAGATTCTTACAGGTTGGCACCATGATTGCCACTGTCCCAAGCCCCTTAATTTTTAAATTATAGTTGACATACTTATATTAGATCCAGGTGTACAGCATAGCAATTTGACATTTATATATCATACCTACTAGAGTAAGGTGACCAGATCGTTCCACTTTTGATGGGACAGTCGTGATTTTTAACAATTTTTCCCACATTCTGCAGTGTTTTAAAAAAGTCCCAATTTTTGGAAAGAATCTTTCCAATCTTTCAAAAAATCGGGACTTCTTTAAAACACCACGGGATGTGGGAAAATTTGTTGAAAATTGAGACTCTCGCCAAAAGCAGGATGATCTGGTCACCTTATACTAGAGGCCTGTTGCATGATATTTGTGCAAGAATAGGTCTTCCTTCCCCTGGCTTTTCTCCTGGCTTCCAGGGAGCCTGCAAGTCCTTGCACCGCTCCGGTAGCTCCCTCTGCTGCCCCATCTTCCCCTCATAGCAGGCCTTCCTCCCCTCCTGGCTTCTCTAAACCTGTATATGCAAATCAATCTCCATCTTTGGTGGACTAATTTGCATACACACTCCTGATTGGCTATGGGCGTAGCAGAGTCAATTTACATATTTGTCTATTATTAAATAAGATGAAGTGCTCACCACAATAAACTCAGTAATCATCTGTCACCATACAAAGTTATGAGGATATTACTGACTACTACTGTGTTTCCCCAGAAATAAGATATCCTCCGAAAATAAGACCTAGCCCATGGAAAGATAAGACATCCCCTGAAAATAAGACCTAGTGCAACTTTGGGAGAAAAAATTAATATAAGACACTGTCTTATTTTTGGAGAAACAGGGTAGTATATTCCCTGTGCTATATACAACATCCCTGTGACTCATTTTTTTTTTTTTTTAACTGACAGTTTGTGTCTCTCATTCCCTTTCCCCTTCACCTTTTTTGCCCAACCTCCCACCCTTCCCCTCTGGTGACCATTGATTTGTTCTCTGTATCCATGAGTGTGTTGCTGTTTTATTTTATTCATTTTTTAAAGTTCACATGTAAGTGAAGTCACACAATATTTTTCTCTGTCTGGCTTATTTCACTTAGTGTAATACACATTGTCATAGCCAAAGTGACCTACCTCCCTAGGTGACACACAGCCCAACAACCTCCTGACCACTGCCAAAAATGAAGTAGAAGTGGTGGCAACCCATAGTAAATACATATTAAATGAAATATTTTATACTAAGTGAAATAAGTTGGACACCATAAAATATTTTTATTTAGAACATTTTAAATTTAATTTTTTAAATTAAATTTGACATTCAGTATTACATTAGTTTCAGGTTGTACAGCATAGTGTTTGGACATTTATATAACTTATGAAGTGATCTGCCTAAGTCTAGCATCCACATTACATCACATATAGTTATATTATTGATTATATTTCCTATGCTGAACTTTACAACCCCATGATTGATTTGTAACTGCCAATTTATACTTTTTATTTTTTTAAATATATTTTATTGATTTTTTTTTCAGAGAGAAAGGGAGAGAGATAGAGAGTTAGAAACATCAATGAGAGAAAGACATCGACCAGCTGCCTCATGCACACCCCCCACCAGAGATGTGCCCACAGCCAATGTACATACCCTTGACTGGAATCGAACCTGGGACCCTTCAGTCTGTAGACTGACACTCTATCACTGAGCTAAACCGGTTTCAGCTAATTTATACTTTTTAATCTCTTCACCTTTTTCACCCATCTCACAACCCCCCTGAGAACAATCAGTTTGTTCTTTATTTATAAGTTTGTTTCTATTTTGTTTGTTCACTTATTTGTTTCCAAGATGCCACATATATGAGAAATCATATAGTATTTGTCTTTGATTGATTTCACTTAGCATAATACACTCTGGGTCCATCCATGTTGTCACAAAGGGTAAGATTTCATTCTTTTTTATGGCTGAGTAATATTCCATTGTAGATATGGTACACATCTTCTTTATCCATTCATCTTTTGATTGGAACATTTAATCCATATATTTTAAAATAATTATTGATAGGTATAAAGTCATTGCTATTTTATCAGTCATTTCCTGATGGTTTTTATAGTTCTTTTTTGTTCCTTTCTTCTTTTCTTACTCTCTTATTTTGTATGTTGGTAACTTTCTATAGTGATGTGTTTGGATTCCTGTCTCTTTATTTCTTGTATATCTCTTGCAGATTTTTGGCTTGTGGTTACTATGTACTTCATTTATACCAAGTCATATTTATAACAGTCTATTTTAAGATGATGGTCATTTAAGTTTGAACACATTGTAAAATCCCCAGCATTTTTGACTCACCCCCTCCATGTTTAGGTTTCCAGTATAATTTTTTTTTTTAGTGTGTGTGTGTGTGTGTGTGTGTGTGTGTGTGTGTGTGTGAATCCCTTAATTTACTATTGTAATTGCACACAATCTTACTACTTTTGCCTTTTAATCTTTGTACTAACTTTAGTGTTGGTCGATCCATTTCTTTTATTATGTGTTTGCTCTTGTCAGTGAGAATTTTTTCTTTGTTATGTTTTCCTATGCATATTTTTTTCTTCTTCTTAAGGAAGTTTCTTTAACATTTCTTGTGATGCTGGTTTGATGATGATGCACTCCTTTAGGTTTCTCTTGTCTGGAAAACAAACTCTTTATTGCTCTTTTGATCCTAAATTATACTTTTACTGGATAGAGGAATCTTGAATTGTAGGTCCTGGCTTTTCATCACTTTAACATTTTGTTCCACTCCCTTCTAGCTTGAAAAGTTTCTGTTGAGAAATAAGTTGACAGTGTTTTGGGAGCCTCCTTGTAGGTAACTAACTGCTTTTCTTTTGCTGCTTTTAAGATTTTCTCTGTCTTTAACCACTAGCATTTTAATTATGATGTGTCTTGGTGTGAGTCTGTTGTTTGAGACTCCACACTTCTTGGACTTGTGTGTCTTTTTTTCTTTATCAAGTAAGGGAAGTTTTCAGTCATTATTTCTCTAAATGGGTTTTCAATCTCTTGCTCGCTCTCTCTTCTCCGGCTACCCCTATGAAATGAAGGTTGTAATGCTTGATATTGTACAAGAAATTCCTTAAACTACCCTCATTTTTTTGGATTCTTTTTCTTTTTGCCATTCTTATTGGGTGTTTTATCATAACTTGTCTGCCAAATTGCTGATTCTATCCCCTGCTTCACCCAATCTGTTATTGATTCCCTCTAATGTAATGTGATCTTCATTTTAGTAACTGTACTCTTCATTTCTAATTGATTCTTTGTTATGGTTTCCATGTCTCTTTTTTTTTTTTTTAATTTCCTATTTCTTTGTTGATGTTCTTACTGAAATAAGCTATTCTTTTCTTAAGTTCCTTGAGCATCCTTATAATCAGTGTTTTTTAAGCTATGTTGGATACATTATTTACCTCCATTTTGTTTATTTCCTTTTCTGGAGTTTTATTTTATTTTTCTATTTCTGACATGCTCTTTGTTTCCATTTTGAATTAATCCCTGTGTGTTTCTATATATTAGGTAGATATACTATATCTCCTGGTCTTGGCAGAGTGGCCTCATGTTGTAGTTGTCCTATGGGGCCCAATGGCACAGTTTTTCTGTTCACATGAACTGGGTGCTTCAGGAATGCCCCTTTGGTAAGTTGTGTGTGCTATCCTGTTATAGTCAAACCTTGATTGTTCCTGGCACATCAGAGGATGAGATTGACATTTGGGCTGGCTGGCTGTGAGCAGTGGTTGGCAAACTCATTGATCAACAGAGCCAAATATCAACAGTACAACGATTGAAATTTCTTTTGAGAGTCAAATTTTTTAAACTTAAACTTCTCATAACACCACTTCTTCAAAAGAGCCACACTCAAGGAGCCAAAGAGCTGCATGTGACTCCCAAGCCACAGTTTGCTGACCACAGGGCTGCGAAGACTGGCCATGACTATAGCCAATCCCACAGAGAAGTATTGGCTTTAGCTAGGCTCTGGTGTCTGCCAACGCAATCCTTTATTTTTGTCATTTGTGGTGCTAATTGTGTGGTGCTCTGATGTGGCCTGAAACTGGCCACCAGGTATGTTAGTTCTGTGGTCTTTTAGGAGGTAACTCAGTGCAGGCCAAGATCAGCCACTACCTGTGTCTGGCCCAGGGCCACCTGTAGGATCTACCAGATTTCTGCATCTGGTAGATGCCTGTGCTGAGCTTAAAGGTGTCTGGGAGTGGTTTTCCTGTCAACTGAGCCTGGCTGCCACTATTGCCAAGCTTGAGGCAAGATGTACAGGGTATGCTGAGGACAGTCACTGCTTGTTTGGAGTTTGTGTGCTTTTGAGAGATTTTAGAAAAGTCCACAGTATGGACTCAGGCCAGCTGCTTGTGTGGATTAGCCTCTGAATGGAGCTCAGGTTTGGTGTGTGACTTGACTGATGCAGGGTCTCAGAGTTATAACCTGGTTGGGGCAAGAGCAGTGTTAGCCAGGTTAATGGAGACTCAGATTTGGCACTCATCTGTGTTGTAGACTGTGGAGGAAAAGGGCTCAGCAAAGGAACAATGGAACCTATCAGATGAATGGAGAAAGGATTCAACAAATGAAAAATGACACCTGCCAACTCTTCATTCCCAGAGAGAGCTGTTTCTCCAGCCCTTGCTCTGAAGGCAGACAATTCAGTTCCTGCCACAATGTCCCTTTTTGAGCTACTATTCCTTTCTGGAGCTTAAGGAAAGTGTGAGTGAATGAGTCTATGATTGGCCCTTTAAGAGGATGCATGAGCCCTCCATCTCACCCAGAGTGAGTCTCTCTGATTTTCCCAGCTAGCTGTTGTGGGGACTCCTCTTCCTGACATTGGTCCTCTGGGTTAGAGAGTCTGGTGTGGGGCTGTGTCCCCTAGCTCTTTAGGAAAACCCCCCACAGTCAAGTTATCCCCCCTAATTCTTAGCTGTTACAGTGGTTATGTGACTAGACCATTTTATTTTTCTGTCCTGCCTACTAGTCTCAATGTGGTATCTTTTTTATATCTTTAGTTACAGAAATTCTGTTTACCTAATCTTCAAGTGGTTATTAAGGGTGGTTTTCTATAACTTAGTTATACTTTAAAAAATGTTTTTATTGATATTTTAGAGAGAGAGAAAGGGAGAGGGATAAAGAGATAGAAATATTAATGAGAGAAGAACATTATCAATTAGCTGCCTCCTGTACACCTCCTACTGGGAATCTAGCCACTAACCTGAGCATGACTGGGAATCAACCTGTGAATTCTTGGTTCCTGCATCAAAGTTACAACTACATTCAAATGAATTGTAATGTGATTGTGGAAGGCCTGCTCTGCCATTTTGACTGGAAATCCTAACTTCTTTTTGTTTTGTGTTTGTTTTTAAGTGTTTTATCTTACTTCTAATTTTATGGACTTCAGTTACAGGACCATCCAGTAGATAGGCATCTAATTGGAAACAGGAGGAGCAGGAGCAGAGTACAGAAGAACACAGACATGGTCAGGGAGCCAGCTGTGCATGTATTCCAAGTGACCATCATAACATACATGTGGACTCCTTCCTACCCATATTCCTCCTTGATAAATTACATTTAGCTTTCAAATATGGTGACACTTGACATTTTCTGAAATTATAACAGAGACCAGTAGTCATTTAGCCACCATTTCCTTCCTGGACTGGTCACTTAACATCTACTACCTCTGAGCTTTATAACTCTGCAAGGCCTAGAGAACCTCAAATATGTGTATCACCATTTCAATTCTATTGACTCTGCTACCTCACTCTCATGGAGTTTCTAAAGATCTGTGGTTATTCTATCTTCCTTGTCAGGGAGAAAAGTAATTAATCTCTGCTAAGAGATTCTTTACATCCCTAGAAATGATTTAGCCTCTTTTGTTTTCTCTTCTTCAGTGAATAATTCTATTCTCTCAACATTTACTCATGAACTTCTGGAACTTTCTCAACATCTTCTTTGCCCTCTTTCTGTGCTTAAAAAATTGGACCATTGTTTTTCAAAGCCCATTCTGAAATACGATGATCTCATTTTGTTCTATATGTCTGATTAGTACAACATGTCTAGTAGACTCTAAATTCAACTTTAAAGTTGAATATAAAATTGTATTAACTGTGGTCATTTGATACAAAATTGTATTAATTTAATCTATATTACTGCTCCCATAGCTAATATTTTTCTTGCTATAAAATTATAGCTAAAAGAATTAAAGATCTAATAAGCCAGTTCTCAAACCTCTAACTATTTAAAAATGAGAAACACACAGAGTTCTGTACAATATCCAGACCTCATTGTTCTAGTGTATATACTTTCTCTGAATGGTGTAATAGGAAAATAAAATAAAACAAAAAATTGGACTTAAGCCATTAATCCATTACTGTTGTCTTTACAACCTCAGGCAAGTCATTTGAGATCTCTGTTCCAATTTTCTCATTTGGTTGGATTATATCAAGTGAGTTTAAAAAAAATTTTTTTAGCATGGTAACCTTTCCTAATAAAAATTGTAGGCAGCAGCACAAAGAATATAACATGTGAAAGCAGACTTCTTGGGTGAAGCCAGATGTCAAGACCCTAATTCTCACCCATTTAGACCTCCTCACACAACTGTTACCCACCTCCGCCTGGTTTTAATAATGCACATACAAGCACTGCCTTGATACATATGAGCATTTACATCCATAGCACGTCTTCAATAGGATATACATGTCAGTATGTGAGTTTATGTGCGTTTGCATGAGTAGATAGAAGAAATCCAAATTTCCTCAAATGCTTTCAGATCTATGGCTAAGAATGAGAGCAAACGTCCCTAGTTCTTCCAGTCATAAGCCTCCAGTCATAAGCCTCCAGAATGGTAGCCCCCAAGGCTTTCCTCCCCATCCCCTTCTCTACCTCTTTCCTCACCCCTTCCCAGCCTTCACCTCTACACCCTCCTCCCCAGGGAGGGCCAGTAGATGGTCTTATTTATATTCGTGCATATACTACTGCACTTCCCCTGCTGCTTCATTTGTCAAAACTGCAAAACACTGCAGTGTTTATTCTTTATTTTATTTATGTTTTATATTCATGGCTCAAAAATCAGTCATCAGACACTGGATGAGAATGTACTGTGTCCACAGTCACCATGTTTGGTGCCACGAAATGAGAAAGTCAAAGGGCATCATGTCTGCTCACAAAAGCCATAAGCAGCCAGAGAGCTACAGCACCTGTTCTGCAAAGGGATAGGCAGGGATGAGGTGTGTGCAACTGAGAGCTAGTGAGGAGGTTTCCTGCTGACACCCAAATCCCTGCTGCTGGCCATTATGTCTGCTGCTCCACCAGGCCATGTTGTCTCTTGCTGGTTGATGGTCCCATACCATCACTTCTCTGCCCGGCTGGTGGGTGGTACGGCTACTCCATTTTAAACAGCCCCTCCTGGAATTACTGCTCATGCCTGGGCAGCAGCATCCCCAGCACCATGAGCACTTGCCGACCAAAGCCTTGCAGCTTGACAGAAAGAATGTCTTCTTCTATTTATAAACAGTGTCACTTGGGCTTTAAGATTTAAAGAATTTCAAGAAACAGCTTTTTTTATTTTTACTTACACATATCCCCATTGCCACCTCCTCATAGGATGCAAACAAGTGGCCAGTAGGTATAGGAGCAGGAGACACATCTACATGACAGAGATCACATTACTGAGAGAACTGCCCCTTGCCTAGAATGATTAAGACTTTTTACTGAGTCCAATTCATTGTGCCTGGTTTATTTCTCCCTTAATGCTCTCCCAGGAGGCTACTCTGCCCCTGTGCAAATAAACTTCAGTTGTCTGGATGGGTCCCAGCAGGCCTGAACCCCAGATGACCCATCCTGGGCTCATTCTGAGACTCTCTATACACCAGTGTGGATGAATCAATGCCTGGTTACAGTATAAATCAAGAGCAGCTCCTTGTCAAGGGACTTGACAACTGAAGGATTTGGATCTTCTCCCACAGATTTTCATTTCAGGGTGGAAACTGTGCAAATGTGAGAGGTAGATAGGAAACAGTTAACTCTTTAGCTGAAATTGAAGTGGGGACCTTGAGAACAATCACACTATGAGTAAGAGGAGGGGTCTTCAGATCTGGGTAGGAAAAGTCTTGCTTCAGTCTGCAGTAATACTGCTGTGGTTTTTGGCAACTGGTTTCAGAAATAACACAAATAAGGCCTTTGACAAAAAAGAAAAAGATTCACAATTTAATGGAAGATCCAGAGTTACAAAAAGGCAATGAGACAATTTCAGTAACACTGAGACCTCCTCACTAGTTCTCAGTTGCACACACCTCATCCCCTTTGCAGGACTGATGCTGTAGCTCTCTGGCTGCTCATGGCTTTTGTGAGCAGACATGATGCCCTCTGTCTTTCTCACTTCCATGGCACCAAACATGGTGACTGTGGACACAGAACATTCTCATCAAGTGTCTGATGACTGATTTTTGAGCCATGAATATAAAACATAAATAAGATAAAGAATATACACTGTAATGTTTTGCAGTTTTAACACTGGATAGTTTGTTTCTTTATGTCCCAGATTTTTGTGCTGTAGATGACCTATAGGGGCAGAAAGCAGCAGCAGGGTAGGTACCCGCTCTGGGTGGTACAGGATAGGTAGCAGGGGAGCAGCAAACAGGCAAGTGTAGGAAAAGATTAGCAGTTCCCCTGATGCTCCACCCTCCTTCTCAGGACACAGGCCAATGTGTCTGATGGACTCTCAGCTACTGTGGACCTCAGAAGAATCACTTTCTAGGGACATGTTCATCCCAGCAGGAGGGCTCCTCCAGTCTAGATCCTGTTGAGGATGGCAAGGGGGGAGGTAGTAACACTTTTGTTTCTATAGGAATTTTCAACACAACAAGCACTTGCTATCGTGCCTACCAACCATATGACAACCTAGCCATATAGTCAACACAGGAATGCTGGTACTCATGGCTTGGTTTCACATAGAGAGGTGGTGGAGGCTACTGATAAGGCTTTGAACTAAAAATACAATTGATCCTTAAACAACAGGGGGGTTAGGGGCACCAACCCCTGAATAATCAAAAAATCCACATATAACTTCTGATTCCCCCAAAAACTTAATTACTAATAGCTTCCTGTTGACCAGAAGCCTTGCCAGTAACATAACAGTCCATTAACACATTTTGTACTTTATATGTACTATATACTCTATTTTTACAATAAAGTGAGCTAGAAAAGTAAAATGTTATTAAGCAAATGGTAAGAAAGAGAAAATAGATTTATAGTAATTTGCCGTATTTATTGGTACCATAAGCTTACATTGTCTGTTTTAGGCTATTTGTTGACTGAAATAATTATAAGTGGACCCATGCAGTTCAAACCTGTGTTGTTCAAGGGTCAGCTAAACATTGGTTTAATATTTTTCTCTTGTTATCTGGGACAAATTACTTTATCCCGCTAGGCCTTAGTGTTTGCATCTATAAAATGCTATTAGGAGGATTGCAATAGAGAATGTGTGTAAAGGGCCAGGCACCAACAAATGCTTCACAAATGGTAGCAGGTATCATTACCCTTTCCCCATGTGGGTTGTTTGCAGGGCCACGTGGGCCTCTCAACTCCTGGAGGCTCCTGTGCTGTGCAGAGTGAATGGGCTGGACTCCTTATGATGTCACCCTCAGACGGTTAAGTCTGACTTTCCATAGATCTACTAAGTGCCTTACCATTCCTCCATCTGTTTCTCATCTTCATATACTGTATTTCCAGATTACAGATGTCTCCTGTCCTTAAAGAATACATGGTTTGTGTTTTTGCTTCGTGTTCTCTTTGTTGTTTTGGAGTGACTCTTGAAATAGGAGGGTGGAAACATCTTTGCTCTGCCATCTAAAAACATGGTTATCTTTTCAGATAGATCTATAAGCACAACACACAACAGATACCTTAGAAATCAAAAGTTAAAACAGGTCTTCCCCCTCTCTAGTCCCTATTCTCTTAAATATAATAAAGTACACAATAGCACACTTATTCCATTTCCCTGCCATCAGCACATTTCTCCAGTGCATCCCACAGGCCCTGCTCACAGATGAAGCAGTCAAGGCTAGCCTTTGACTTGTAGGAATGGAGGATGTAATGGGAGGGAGAAGAACATTACAACAAACCAGCTGCTCTTCAGAGGTTGATTTTCATTTTGGAAAATAGCAGAAGCAATTACCATCACTCATTAGAAGGCCTAACACAGGACTGCAGAACTATATTTAGAAAACTATATTTACTTAGCTCCACAGTGGTGTGAAAGGGAGGGCAAAAGACAGACCAGGGCCTGCTTTTATTTATTTATTTATTTATTTATTTATTTATTTATTTACTTACTTACTTATTTTTAATTTCTTTATTGATTGTGGTGTCACATAATTGTCCTTATCCTCCCATTCCCATCCCAAACCCCTCCCCATGTATGCCCACCCCCTGTTGTCCATGACCTATGGTTAGGCTTATATGCATGCACACAGTCCTTTGGTTGATCTCTCCCCTTTGTCCCCACCCTCCCTTACCTTCCCTCCGAGGCCCGACAGTCTGATCACTGCTTCTCTGTCTCCAGATCTGTTTCTGTTCATCAATTTATGTTGTTCATTATTTCCCCTAGATGTGTTAGATTAGGGGTGTCGAACTCAATCAGAGAAGGGACCAAAATCTAAAATCCAGCCTAAATCGCGGGCCGAATGGTTTACTGAACAGTCATAAACTGTCATTGTGATGGAAACGCAGCGGAGTGCAGTGATGACAGCGCGGTGCGGGCCACATTGCAAGGCCTGGCGGGACGGATTTGGCCCGCGGGCCTTGTGTTTGACACATGTGTGTTAGATCATGTGATACAAGGAATTCCCTTACAAGGACCGAAACTGAGACAAGCCATAATGGTTATGCTGCAAGGCAAATGAATCAGTCTGTAGTAAGTTCCTTTCTGGACCAAAAGTTCTTTTGAGTCCCCATTTTAATATCAAACAGTTCCTTATATGTACATGTCAACCATGGTATTTCAGATCTGGTTGGTTGGCAAATGGTGTTGATGCAGGTCCGACCATCTCTGGTTTGGTCCTGAGCAACCTTCAGCGATGCACAGCTCTTGTCTGCTAGTATGGCAAGGCGTTGTCAGGGTCTTCCATCTCTGGACTCATCTTTGGACCAATTTTACTCAGTGGGTAGAGCATCAGCCTGCGGACTGAAAGGTTCCAAGTTCGATTCCGGCCAAGGGCCTGCCTGTTTTTAGACTTGAATTGACAAACAGGAGATTTGAACTGAATTCTGAGAACAAGAAATGACTGCAGCTGGAACCCCAGAGCAAGCATGGGCCTGTGTCTTGATGCAGTGAACATTGGGAAGGTGCACCCTTTCATAAAAACCAAGCTTTCCTTATGAGGAGGCCTTTCTATGAAGTGGGAAGTGGTAGTCTGTTGAACAAGCCCTTCTGAGAAAGCTCAGCAACTACTTCACACTTCATAGACTTTTGTGTGCTTCTGTGGCCTCCCCTAAAGTTTGCCATTTAATTACATCAGGGCCCATAGGCTTTTGGAATCAGTGTCCATCCTTACCTTTTTTGCTGTTGATTCTAACTGGGAAGTTTTGACACCACAGGCTATTAACTCATGTCTTGCATTTGCTCACAACCAAAGGAAACATTCTGGGATGGGAAGGGCATACTCTGGGCAAGAAAGGCAAGGTTTAGGAAGTTGATGGGTTGGGACTATCCCAGAAAGAACTTGAAAAGAAAACCACCTCTGCTCTCTTTGGATGGATGAGAGCATGTGGAGCCCTTTATCCCAGTAACATTTCAGAGAGAAAGGGAGATGGAGAGAGAGAGATAGAAACATCAATGAAGAGAGAGAATTACTGACTGGCCACCTCCTACATCCCCTGGGGGATGGAGCCTGCAACCTGGGCCCATGGCCTGATAAGGAATCAAATAGATTGATGCTCAAGCACTGAGCCACACCAGGTTGGCCCAGTAATATTTCTTATATAATTTGTGTGGTGGAGCTATTTAATTTGTAATTAACCCCCAATGTTGGTATGATTCTTTATATTTTATAAAGTACCTTTACCAGGGCTGTTAAGAGTTCCTTATTGGGGGGGAGGGGGGGAGGGAGAGATTGTGGTTGTCCCAGCAAGGATAGAGGTGGGGAAAATAGTCTTTATATTGCTTGTGTATTAATATTCAACACAGGTACCAGGTCCCTTGGGATTCCAGTCTTGGTAATTTGTATTAGCTTCCTCTTTCCTATTGATGGCCCTTGGCTTTCTCATAAACTATCTAATTTAAATATATTGTTGTTTCTGTTTTATAGAGGAATAAAATGACATTTAAGAAGTTTTTATGACTTTTCCAGGGCTACCCATCTGCATAACAATATGGCTGAGACATGAACTCAGGTTATTTTCATGTCATTTCTTCTTCACAAAAAGCATTAGTCAGAAATGTTCCACCCTTGACAGAAAACTTGAGTGACAATAATTGAAACACCTATGATTTATGTATCTAGAGTCTAAGGAATTTTCCCCAAGGAAGCAGGTTTTTGCTGTCTTTCTGGTCTACCATCTTTACTTAGATATAGCTTCGGTCCTCATAAGATGTCTGCTATTCCTCATGGCAATGTAGCTTCATTCTAGGAAGTAAAAAGAAGGAGTTTCCTGGAGTTGCCATAACAAAGTATCACAAACTGGGAGGCTGAAAACAATATAAATTTTTTCTCTTACAGTTCTGGAGGCTGAAAATCCAACTGTGGGCAGGGCCATCCTCCCTCTGAAGTTTATAAAAAAATAATCCTTTCTTGCCTCTTCTAGCTAATGATCTTTCCAGCAATCTTTGGCATTCCTGAAATAGATAATCACTCCAATCTTTGCCTCCATCTTCAAATGGCCTTCTCTCCTCTGCTTCTGCACTTCTGTGTCCAAATTTCCCTCTTCATATAAGGACATTAGTAATTTAGTGCCCATCCAAATCCAGTAGGATCTGATTTTACCTTAATTACATCTGCAAAGATCTTATTTCTAAATAAGGTCACATTTACAGGTAGACATGAATTATTTTAGGACACTATTCAAAGTAGTATAAAAGGGTAGAGAAAAATACCAGAAGATTATCCTATTTCATGTGGCCAGCCTAGCTGCAAGGTAACCAGGAAAATCAAGGAGAGGTAGGCAAAGGAGAAGGAAGTTGGACTGAAGGTTAGGCAAGTCTGATACAGACAGTTAGTGTTTAATCAACTTAAAAAAAAAAATATATATATATATATATATATATATATATATTATATATATTTTATTGATTTTTAACAGAGAGAAAGGGAGAGAGGTAGAGTGCTAGAAACGTAGATGAGAGAGAAACATTGACCAGCTGCCTCTTGCACACCCTACACCGGGATGTGCCCGCAACCAAGGTACATGCCCTTGAACGGAATCGAACCTGGGACCTTTCAGTCCGCAGACTGATGCTCTACCACTGAGCCAAACTGGCTTTGGCAGTGTTTAATCAACTTATTTGTATAAGGTAAAAGGGAACTAGCATCTATTGCGATTATACAGTAGTCTTGGTATATATTATATTTATTTTTAAATATATATATTTTTATTGATTTCAAAGAAGAAGGGAGAAGGAAAGAGATAGAAACATCAATGATGAGAGAGAATATTTATTAGCTGCTTCCTGCATATCCCTTACTGGGGATGGAGCCTGCAACCTAGGCACATGTCCTGACTGGGAATTGAAATGTGACCTCCTGGTTCATAGGTCAATCACTGAGTCACTTCGTCTGGGCTATATACTTAATATATATTATCTTATTTAATATTGTAGATCCTTTCCATGTGAATCCCTTATTAAATGTTCAGTTCAGTGAAAGGTTGTATCTTCTATTTCTTTTATACATTATACAAATTGGAGCTCAGGAAACATTATGTTGGATAAATAACTGCCCAGTCTTCCTCTCTTTCTGTAGCCCATCCTTTCCCAAGGACCTCCAAATGTTAGCCATGCAAATTAGCCTGTCTGATGTTGTTTTCTCCTCTTCCTCCTGTTTTTTCCCCCTTTCTCTCCCTCTCCTTCATCTTTGCTTTCCTTGGCTTCTTTTTTTATAAAGGAAATGTGCAGCAGTTTTATTTCATAGGTCATTCAGTAGGCTGCTCTCATGTGACTCAGAAAAGAATACATTCCTTTCTAGGTACAACTGCCTTAGAGGTGGTGTGATTAAGAAAGACTGTAGAATAAAGAATTATTATTTTGAGAAGCTAAATTCTAATCCTGAGATGAAATCTAGAATTACGTTCTTTATGTTCTCTGTTATCATAGCTGAAACCTTCTCAGTTTTCAGATTTTAGAAACACTCTCTTATGGTGATTTGTAGTATGTCAGTAGATAGCAGAAAAGATGACAGATTGATGTAAAGGTAGATAGGACATCTAACAGGATTCTATGGAGTTCTGAGTGCTTGCCATGCTTTGCACCCAGGACTCTACCTCCCAGGAAGAATAGATTATAGCCATGAAGAAACTTTATTTTTTTAACATGACCTTTTTTCTTTCTCTTCTTTTTTTCTTTCTTTCCTTTTGATTCAAACTGGCCTTGTCTAGCCAGGAGCACCCTGACTCATTCACATCTCCTTTGCATGTCCACTCCTTTAATCATTAAGCCCTCTGAACAATGAGGTCTTGGTCAGCATCAAATAATCTTGGGAACCAAGCCCTGGTCTATTGACCACAGAAACAAAGTTTTACTCAAACTAAATATAACATCTAAGCCTCAGTTGTGTTTCAGTTCTAGACTCAGAAAAACAAATCACCCCACTGACCATGCCCTTGTGAAACCAGACAGATCGACACCATAGCTGACATCAGGACCAGGTGCAATGATCAACTACACCCCACCCTAGTGCTAACCAATCAATAGAGATCATGAATCTAACTCCACCATGATGAATACTCCCCCTCTCCCCCTATATAACCTTCCCCTAGAAGCCATCAGAGAACCAGCTCTCCTATTACTCCTGGTTTGGTGTCATTTCCTTAAATAAACCTTTACTTTCTTTGATGTAAACTTTTGTTTGCATTTCATTAGACAAACCTCTTTAGCTCGATAACATGATTGGACCAAGGCTGAGCACCTGGCCCAAAAGCAGTGTTTCTCATCCAGAGGTGCACAGAAGAATCACTTGGGGTGTCTTTTCAAAAGATCAGATGCCCAATGCAACGCCACATGGAGGTTCTAATTAATTACCTATCAATGGGTCCCTAGGAAGTAAACTTTGAAAAAGCTATACAGTTGCTTCTGATGTGCTCCCTTTGTACTGGCATCAGGGAAATTTTACCCTGAAGGGGTTCTGTAATACTGGATAGAGATTAGGTAAACCAGTCAAGCCTTTTTGGAGAAGTTTGACCTCAGATCCCAACATTAGTGGTGATGCTGGGGAGTCTGACCAGGGGAAGTGGTGAGCAAGGGACTGTATCACTGAAATGGCAGAGCCTGGAGCAGAGAGCAAGGATGCTCAATCAAAGTAACAGGAAGAGTAAATGCTGCATTGCCAGATGGGCTGCCCACGTATAAAACTCTAACCGGATCCTCAGTGGTAATAGCCACTCTCCATTTCCCAGGAGAGCCTGCTTGTGGGGTTGGAAGAGTTTCCCAACCCTTTCCTTGCTTGTGTATTCCTTATAAATGTCCACTCCCTGAGGGCAGTATGTGTCTATTGCTTGCAAACAGAAAACATTCAACATAGGAAACTAGCTGGATAAAGTCGTGAATGACTTTACTACACAAACATTTATTTTATAAATAGAATATAAATAACATAAAGAATCTATATATTCTTCCCTAAAGAAGAAATTGTGTATAAGGTAGACTATGTTCCTACTTGCATGAAGCTTGCTTGCATCTTAGTTAGTTAATGAAATAATTATAAAGAAATCAATAAAATGTTTCAGATGATGGCAAGTCAGGTCAGGAAAGATGACTGAGGAGGTGGCACTAGGGTTACCTACTTACTATCTATGTCTATCTATGTACTTAGCATGAAAATTGTGATTTTTGTTGCTCAAAGGCCCCTAGAAATCTTCTTTTGAATTATTTCTTTACAGGTTATGAAACAGGCCAGAGAGGGGCAGAGACTTGTCCATGGTCACACAGCAAATCTATAGCAATACAAAGGATTCCTGTCTTTTATTCAGTGCTCTGCCCAGGATTCCTAGCTCACCCTCAGCAGAAGTGTCTTTGCCTATCATAATTGCTCTTGCCATGGATTATATTTGTTACTTTAAGAATGAATGGCTTGAGGGGAGAGAGGTAGCAGAGGGCATAATGCTACTTCTCTTCTAATTATTGACAGCCTTCGTTCTTTTCATCCAGTTTCTTTCTTACCTGAAGGAGTTGCAGGATTGCGGCAAATGGTAAAGGGCCAAGCAAGTTTTGCAAATTACAAGTGATTCCTTGATGCAGAAGCATCCCGTACCAGTTGACAGCTGTCTGAATATCTATCTTCCCCAGAGATTGCAGGAGAGAAGGGAGAGAAAGGGGGAGGGGACATGGAGGAAAGAAAGGCGATTCTCCCCAATCAATTAGAATTTCTCTCAAATAAAAATAATGCTCTACTAAAGGCAGGTTCCCCTTGATTCACCCTTAGATGCTTCTGATATTTCACTATTTAATAGTCCTTTCCTTTCCTCCCTTTCTCTGCCTGGTTTCTCTCTTCCCTCTACCTTGCCTCCTCCCCTAATTCCAGTTCCTTTCTTCCCTCCCTCTCCCTCACACCATGTTACCATTATTGTCAGTGGAATGAGCTGCATGCATGCCAAATCAGGTCATTCACAAATATAGAACAAACGTCTGTCACTACAGATTTACCACTATGACTAACGCATGGCCCTTCTGTCTGGGAAAAGTGTGCCCATTAGTTATGTGGGATCCCAGCCCCCACAGCTTCTTAACCCTCTGCCTTAGCTTAACTGAGGGGAACTTCTTCTAAATAAACATCCATGTGAGTATCTTTGAATGATGTTTTGTGGTGGCTCTGTTTGTGTTTCTAAAGTCAAGACAAAGTCAGCCTTTCCATTTAACCTTCTTTCCCCCCCTCCCCCACCACTGACAGTATACATACAAAGCCATTTTCCAGAGTTTAGGACTTAACTATAAATATTTGTTTTGACTGAGAACTTTTAAAGGATACTTGCTAAAATGAGAGTACTAACAACACTCCAGGAAAGAAAATGAGCATGAACTGAGAAAACTTTGCAAGAAAAAGAGCTAACTAAACATTAAACTCTATTTACATTGCTCAGAATTCTCTTTTGGACAAGCTGAATTCATGTATACTTTTACATGGCTAGAATCAGATAAACTCTCCTTTCCTCAGATATTACAATAAACTTGACCAGAACTAAGAAAAATAAAAAAATAAAATATGACATGAGAAAAATAGTAAAGAGAAATAAAAAAAAGATAAAATGAATTTTTAAAATACCTTTTTATCTTTGAAATAGTCTTTCTTCTGAATGGTTTGGTCCATGTGAGAGCACAATCCACCCTGAGTTTTGCAGGTAACTAAAGCAATGTCAATGATGTGTAAGCATAAATAAAAAAACTGGGAATGATGATGATAATTCAAAACCAAACATAGTCCTAACTGGTTTTGCTCAGTGGATAGAGCATCAGCCTACAGGCTGAAAGGTCCCAGGTGTGATTCCAGTCAAGAGCATGTACCTTGGTTGTGGGCACATCCCCTATATGGGGTGTGCCGGAGGCAGCTGATCGATGTTTCTCTCTCATCAATGTTTCTAACTCTCTATTCCTCTCTTTAAAAATCAATAAAGTATATTAAAAAACAAGCAAACATAAAATTCCAAAAAATAGGAGTTTTGTTTTGGTCTAATAACTTCTGCAAAACATTTCAGAGAAAATTTAAAGGGCCTCCAAAACCCAATATGAAAAACATAAATAAAAGCACAAACTATTTTTCATTCAACTTTTTCTATTTTCATCTCAGAAATGTTTTTAAATGAAGGCAGAAACCAAAAATGTTAAAATGAGAATGTCAGATCTGTTATAACTGCCCCAGACAACTATATTAGCCAATTGACCCCTGTTACAAATGCTTTGCCAGTTAATTATTACAGTATCATTATTGTTATCACCATTGTTATTATTTTGTTCTTTTCTTTGATCATTTGTTTGCTGGTTAAACCATCATACATGGTTATAATAAAAATTCATTACCTTGTGATGACTGTTGGGCTGCCTATGGGAAATGACTTGATAGTCTTGCAAACACTGAATCATGCAGTAAATTAACACTCATTTTCATGCACGTTTGCTTGCATGTTGATGACCTGGAAACACATGCTTACACTCCATATTTTTTCTTGTTACTCCTGATTTGTTTTTTCTGTGATAGGAATAGAACAATATGGGCTTCCTCCAGGGGACAAAACAACACCCAAATCTGCAGCATAGAAGGGTGAGAGGAGCAGATGGATGCAAACTACACTTAGAGAGGGCCAACACAGCACACAGAGAGGAAAAGCAGCTACCTGGTATCACACCTGGGCACTGCCAACCATCTTGGCAGTCAGCTGCCTGGGAATGAAGGGGCCAGAAGGAGAGTAGGATCCAACAATGGCACATAGAAATGGCACATATTCTCTCCCTTAAGAGAGAATATTCTAGGTAGCTTGCTTCTGGGGGACCTTAGGGTTTAGAAGCTCACCTCCCCACCACTACATTAAAGAAGGGGGATGGGTATAAATAGATATCATTTTTTCTTCAAACATCTCCTAGCTTGCTACAGTCTTTTTTCCTTTAGTTGGCAATAAGACCAAAGAAAAGAGTCTTTTATTCACTAGACATCTTTCATGGTCTTTAGAGTGAGACCAGTAACAACTATTTTCTACCGTGCATGGGTTTTTGGCAGGTTATCAACACTTCCTCAGCAGTGCTAATAGAACTTTCTGTGGTGATGAAAATGTTCTATATCTACACTGTCCTACTGGACGAGCCACTAGCCATGTGTGCCTGTTGAGTACTTAAAACGAGTTATTTTAACAGAGGAACTAAATTACTAATTTTATATTATTTTAATAAATTAAAAATTAAATTAAACTTTTGTTTTCCATAGATATAGATATAGATATAGATTTGGTTATAGAACACTTTTATATGGCCACTCAGTGTGTATGTGTACACACACACATACATTTCTACACACACACACATTGAGTGGCCAGATTATTATGATCTCTGAACGCATAATAATCTGGCCACTCAATATATATCCTATATAATAAAAGGCTAATATGCAAATTGTTCCTTCAACCAGGAGTTTGACCAGCAGGCAGGCTGGCCAACTGCTTTGTCCCCTCCCCTGGTCAGGCTGGCTGGACCCCACCCATGCTCAAATTCATGCACTGGGCCTCTAATTAACTTTAGACTAGGGTCATCACGACCAGACAGATGATCTGTCTAGGCAGCAGCTCTGCACAGGCCCACTGGGCCCACTGTCAGGCACAGGAAAGTGGAGTCTAAGAAGGAGTGGCCTGAACGCATGTGGCCGGGTAGCTTTGAGGCTGTGTAGATGATGGACGGAAAACACTGGACAGTGCCAGTGGGCTACGCAGAGGGCCAAAGAGGTACGGGGCTGTTTAGGCAGTGGCTGTGGGGTCAGTGAGGCTGGGTGCCAGGAAGGCTCCATGTCCTCAGGTGCCGCTGGGGGAGCATGGTCATTCAGAGTGGGAGAAAAAGCCCTTCTTTCTGGAAGAACACGGATGGTCTAAATGTGCATAGAGAAACTATAGTGGTACTAACATGACTATGTCAGTTCCCTGAGGCTCCTGTCTGTGCCCAACTGTGGAGTGTAGACCTGGATGTGGGCCAGGATGTGGCCTTGGCAACCAGACTCACCCCTGGCATTGCCTGAGTCACAATTGCAAGATGTCACTTGCAAGTGCCCATTGCTGCTGGTCTATGGGCCCTGGTTAGCCAGCACTGTGCATGCTCAGGGCAGCACTCTTTGTGTTTCCATTGAAAGGACACCATATGTGATGGGTACAGTTGATTCCTTAAGGTTGAAACAGGGCAGCCTGGACTTGCTTATGACACGATCTTTTCTCTGTATTTTACCACACAGTCTTCTCGGGCTCAGGGAACCTGAAGCCACTGGAGTGTCAGCTTGGCCATCTTACACAGCCAGACACCACCAGAAAGCACAGAAATGCCAAAGCCTCAACAGAACCCTTCGTGAAACAGACCCCAGTTCACATACTGGAGTGGAAACAAAAAAACAGTGGCATCTATTGGGCCTCAGCTGGGACTGTTCTCAAGGGTCTATCTGTAGGGTTCCTGCACCCTGGCTTTGGCCCAATGGCTGAGGTAGCTCTGCAAGCCTTGATTCTGGAATTATGGATCTTAGCAAGTAAGCAGGTACACAAAGATTGAGTCAAAAATAGCAAGGTTGGACTGTGTGTGAGTGTGTACATTTATACACATACTAGAGGCCCGTTGCACGAAATTTGTGCATGTATATTAGAGAAAGAGGAAGCGGGGGAAGAGAGAGAGAAAGAGAGAGAGAGACAGAGAGAGAGTGATATCAACACGAGAGAAACTTTGATGGTCCATCTGTCTCCTGGATGTGCCCTGACTAGGAATAGAACCCAGGACCCCTTGGTTTATGGGACCATGCTCCAATCAACTGAACTATACTGGCCAGGACCTTAAACTAAAATAAATAAATAAATAAATATTTCAGAACTTAGAAAAGTATATCATAAAAGTATTTACTATCGCTTCTTTCTTTTGAGCTGAATCACTTGTGGCTAGTGACCACATATTGGACAGCATAGACCTGAAGTACAACTCTCAGAGTTGGCTGCAGACCTCTCTGGCTATTCCTGTGTCAACTCTCTCAGAGCAATGTACATGTTGAATTGCCTTAACTTATGCACAAAAGCCAAGGATTCAGACCAATGCTATCACATGCAAGTATATGATTACTATCTATAATTTGATGACACACAAATTGACTTTCCTACCCTGAGCTGACCTTTTAGATTCATGTAACACCTTATCTACCCTGGCAGTGGGCCAAAACCTCATCCAATCTCTGAAGGGTCAGTATAGCTTATTAATGTACAGTTTTTATAGTCTTCTTAGGTGATCGTTATGCAAATAGTAAAACATTGAATTTTACCATTTCTGCATACATTTCATACTGGATGCATCACCACCAATTATAACAACGTCTGAATGTGACAAAGATCAAACTTCTCTATTTCCTTCTGGCTACTCCTTCCCTTCTTAATTTGTCCAAACCCAGGAGGCAATGCCTAATTTCAATGACATCTTGCATATGTGAGAGTCAACATCTGATTAAATGTACCATCTTCATTAATCCAATAATGTTAATAACTTAATCAAATTCATCCTGCAATAGTGCAACCATCATCACCATCTTCAAGCTTCTCTTTGTATTAATACACAAATGAACTCTATCAGACAGAAATTATAATTCTCGTTTTATGGAAGATTAAATTTAAGGAAATTTACCCAGTGTCATTCACCTAGTAATTGTCAGATATGTGCATTTTTATCAAAGCTTATAATTTTTTTTTTTTTACTAAGTGGAGCTAACTGGCTATAGGCTCCCACTGTACCTTATGGAAATCTTTTTTTCCTGAACCAAAGAATTTTCTTTGTTCATCTTGCTGACCATGCCATGCCCATTGTGTGATAACAAAACCATCCATGATGCTAACATCACCAGCTGAAAGACTATCTAGAAAATTCACACAATCTCAGAATATGACACCACAGATGACTTACTAATAACCAAGGGGGAAGGTGGCAGGCACCACATTAACCAAATGGGAATAATGGGACAAACTGACATCATGTGTCCCCTCAGGTGATATTCTGAAAAACCACCTCACCTGAATAGTATATCTGTCAGAAATGTTAAACTTGAATTTAATCATGAGGAAAATCAGACAAATCTAAATTGGGGTAGATTATGCAAAAATTGGCCTGGACTCCTCAAAAATGCCAATGTAATAAAAGACAAAAAAAAAAAAAAGGAAAAAAAAAGAAAAGCTTACTGAATGGTTCTAGGTTAAAGAGGCTAAAAAGATATGACAATTAAATGTAACACCCAATTATTGACTGGATTATGTGGGTTTTTGTTTGTTTGTTTTTTAAAAAGCTAAAGGAAATTTTTGGGACAATTGGGGAGAACTGAATATGAACTACTTATTAGAAAATAGAATTGTATCAGTATTAAATTTCATGAGTATGGTAATTTGTTATGCTATGTGGGACATTATATAGAGAAGTGTGTAGGGGTGAAGGTATAACTAATTCTGAAATGATCCAATAACAAAGAAACCAACCAATCACTCAGAGGGAGATAGAGTAAATGTGGTATATGTTAACAGCTGGTCAATTTAGGTAAAAAGTATACAATGTTCATTTTACTATTTTTTTGCAACTTTTAGATAGGTTTAAAATTTATTCAAAATAAAAAAAATTGGTTAAAATGAATAATACTATCTAATGCTTATGTAGCACTTACTGTGTTCTACAAATAATCTTCTAAGCACAATACACACATAACTCATTCAATCCTCACAATACCCTATACAGTATATTATTAGTCATATTTTACCTGTGAAACAATGAATGCCCAGAGAGGTTAATGTCAATAGCTTCCAAGGATTGGAGTTGAAATTCTAACCAGAGCCAATACAATTCACTTCTCTGTTAAACAGTTTTTTGGGGGAGATGCTAGTTCTCATCACCTTTTGAGAGGTTTGAACAAGTTGTTCATTACACTTTGTTGGTTCTAACATTTTAAAGTTCTTCATTGTATTAATTTAAAATTTATCTCCTGATGACTTTTATTCATTTGTTCTATTTCTACAGTGAATCCATCCAGAGAAAATAGGTTCCCCTACCCCCACCCCCCAGCTAGATATAAGCTCCACAGAATTGGGAATCGATCATGTTTACTACTCTGTCCACAGGCTGGAAGAATGTTTCCTAACACATGGCAGAACTCATATGGATGAATAAATAAGTGAACATCAGCTTTTCAAATATTTGAAGTCAACTTCTGGAAATTTCCTTCTCTCTTGAATACATTCCCATTCCCTTCAATTGTTCTATTAGTATTCTAGTCACTGTCCTGTAAAATAATTCCAGTTCTGCTAGTTTGAAAAGTGGTGGCCAGAACTGAAAATAGTCCTCCGGACTTCACTCACCACCATCATTTTCCTTTTCAGATGGCTTTCTTCTGTTAATGGAGCCTAAGAAATCACAATTTTTTTTTAATGGCATTGCAGAAACTATAGAAGAGACTTACTGACAAAGATGTTGGGCTGAACATACACATTAACTCTTGCTCTAGCCTAAACCCCACCAAAATAACAGTAAAGGATATTTGTTGGTTGCATAAACCCAGAAAGACACAAATAGTGAGAGAAGAAAACAGTAATAACATTTTGGAAGCTGGAAAGCATATGCACAAATGGTAACTGAGTTATCAAATCTAAGAAAGAGAAAATCTTTTTTCCCCCTTAAACCTGCATCTTCTTTATTTTGCGAACTGTAATTTCTGAACAAAATAAACAACAACAACAACAACAACAAAAGATACCACAATACACAACATCCAAACCCAATGTCAAATGTGGGAAGAGAAGGCTTGAAGCCCTTGCATCCTGCCTCAGGCAGAAAGGCAGGAGAGAAAAGACACGTGACATCAGCAGAGGAAACCAGGTAGGCTAGGACCACTCAAGGCTACTGGGGAGCCATGAAGATAATACACAGAGGGCACAAGATAAGAAATTCCTAATATACTTCTTCCATGTGAAAGGCATCCTCATCATGATCAAGGAGGGTATCTCATCAGGAAGAGTAAGTGGCACTGGGTCCTTCTGCTGTCACTTCATTGTCCTCAGTGCCTGGGCCTGGCTGGATCATGAGGCAGATGTGGTTGGAGTGGGTCTGAGGAAACTCAAATGAAAAGCCAGAAAAGAGCAACACAGTCTCAAACAGCAGTACCACATGGCCCTTAACAGCATTGTCATTCTTGTCTACCTCTGCCTTTTGCCACAGAGACCCCACAATGAGTGGTCAGGGTTGATCTTCAAGTGCTTTTTGGCCATCATGTAGCCCACAGTAGACACAAGCCTATTGGAGATTATCACCTTAGTAACCTCCTTATCCAAGATTTCTTTCATGAGTTTGCAGAGGTTCTCCAACTTGACTTTGCTCTCTTCCATTTTCTTCTCTTCATCCTCAAGTACCTCCAGGCCCTTCTTGGTAACTGAGGCAAAGCTTTTCCCATTAAACCCCTTGAGCTGCTGCACTCAATACGCATAGAGTACTACCTCAAAGAGTTGGCAACTTGCCCTTTGCACTCACCAGTGATGTAATAGATGGACTTCTGGGTCTCCTTCATGGGAGAGAAGTCATCTCCAGACTGGGAGGTATGATAGCTCAGAAGGGTGTTGCCAATTAGCAATCCTCATGGAGTCCAAGCTTTAGGATTTTAGAAAATGGAATTTCCTCATGGAATTTCCTATGGTTCATTTTCTTTTGCAAATTCACAGAAGAGCTCAATGCGCTTCTTAACAATGTTTTTATGAGTTACCTTCAAGATTTTGCTCTGCTGGAGCATTTCTCAGGAGATGTTCAGGGGCAGGTCCTCAGAGTCAATCACACTACACATGAAGTTAAAATACTCTAGTGTCAACTCATCTCAGCTGTCCATGATGAACACAGAGCAGACCTAGAGTTTGAAGTTGTTGTTGTTCTTGTTCTCAAAAAGAAGTCAAAAAGAGCCCAATGGGGATGAGTAGCAATACCCTGAATTTCAACTGGTCTTATATAGAGAAGTGCTTGATTGCCAAGTGTTCTTCCCAGTCATTGGTAAGGATCTTAAAGACTTATCTGTCCTTGCCAGGTAGTCAACTCTTCTCACCCCAGGACTGTGCCACAGTGCTGGGGTGGGAAGGAGATGGAGCCTCTCAGTTCACATAGTGTATCCCTGAGTACCACTGCCTGTCTCTATGCAACCACTTGTATAGGGTGCATTTGTATTCTGCTGCTTTTGTGCATGCTTGCATGCTTGGGATGGAAACATCTTTGCAAATTTACCTTGGGTCTCATATGCTGCATAGACAACTCATGCATCCATTTCTCTCTGCAGTCTCTCCACTGTTGCAGCAGGGTACCGGGGAGTCAGGTCTGGCTTGGCTCTTCTGAGACTCACAGACCTCAATCTTTCCCCCCTCCCCCACCTCTTCCCTGCAATATGAGGATTGTTCTTGTCTGGTAGAAAGGGGATGGTGGGGGGAGCATTTACCTTTGAGCTCAAACCTCCCTCTGACCATCAATATTTGTCTATAATATCTTCCCCCTTTGGGGCTTAGGCTTATGAAAACAAAAGCCAGAAGGTATATCAGCCTATTTCCTTTTTCAACCAGAGGATGTTAACCTAATGGAGGGGGAGCCAAGAGAGGTAATCAAAATAATGTACTGCTTTACTTGTAAACCAACCAGCATCACATACACAGTAGAGTGTTTCTTGGTATTGTGAACTTGCTGGAGGCAGGGTAATGGCTGGGTTTCCTTTGTAATCTCTGAATCCTGAGTAGAACCTAATGTTTGGTAAGTAATGACCACTTATTGAATGAATGGGTGGATAAGTGAATTGAGGCATCAGCAAGAGCTCTCCCTTGTTTAAAATGTTGAATGGTTTATCATCATTATATGATAAAATTATAACTGTTTAGCATGATAGTTAAGGGCTTCCATTACTAGTCTTGGACCTGTTTTCTAGTCCCATCTAAATTTTTCACTAATCTTTTTATTTGTGGTTTGACTTCTTCACTAAATTGGGAAGCCCATGAAGACAGAGATAATATCATATTCCAATCCAAATGTAAATATAGCAAAATATGCTCAATAGTGTTGCATTAATGCAGTGTTTAAGCCAAACTCAGAGTATGCAATTAAAGTTTGGTCAAGATTCTAGTGTACAGAGCAGGGAGAACTGGTAGGCATTAGCTCAAATAAAATGGTGCTTACCCAAGGCATAGATCTTTCTAAAACCTTTAAACGCATCTATAATATATAGTATTTAGTTTTGCCTGTTGGGTAGCAGAGCACACAAGTATTTGTGAACATAAAAGTAAAGAAATCACAGTGTGAAACTGAGGATGAGTATACACCAAACTGTGCTGCTTCAGGCCAAGAGTAATAGTTATTTTTCTGTTTTCCCAGAATGAGCACATTGCAAACAATATTTGCAAGACAATAAGCACATTGTGATTTTTTAAATTAGTGTCAGCCTGTCAACTTTATAGTTTCTGGGTTTGACTTTCCATATAAATTTTAGAACTTTTTTATGCATTTGTCATAATTAGCTAGTTATTAACATTAAACAAGGAAAGAAAGCAAAGGGAAGTCAGATATTGTAAGTCACCTGTGAAGCTTCACTAGGAAACTATAATTTCACATAGCATTGTTCCTCCAAGGGAATTAACACCCCTCCCTTCCCCCTCAGGTACTGAATTTTTGGGGAGCAAAGAGGAGATAAAAGGGAAGATCAGCACATGTGCAGTAAAAGTCAGGGTGGCACAGGGGAGGTGCTTGCCTCTCGGACTAGCCTGGGGAACAATGGAAATCTTGGAAAGTAAATTGATTAGTTAAAAAAAGATCCTGGTTAAAATCCTCGGACAAAGAGTTCCCTCTCTCTTGTTCTCTCTTGCTCTGTGACCCATGTTGGCTCCAATCTTCTCTCCTCATAGCCATGTGGCCTTAGCCACTGCATGGCCCATGGCTCTGTGAACTATACACACAAGATGCTGGACTGGACTTTAATATGGAGCAGAAACTATGGGCAGTGGTTTTTATTCCGGTCCTGTTAAGACAGGGTTGGATTTTATCCATGACAAGATGAACAGGAATGGGACATTAGAAACCCAGGGGTTTATTTCGATACAAATAAATATCATTCATACTCCCATGAGAGTCTCAGGAAATTCTTTTTCTTGAGACATCACAAGAATGCCACTTCCACCAATAACACTTTCAAACATACTATTAATAAAACAAAACCTGCTAGAGATTACAGTAAATCTAGATTAATTGTGGAGGATTGACAGTTTACCTACATTGAATCTTCTGTCCCATGAACATAGCTTGGAAAAAGCCCTTTATAAAATTAAGAAAGTTCTCTTCTTTTACTACTTCGTTGAGAATTTTTGGATGTTGAGTTTTTTTAAATAACTCTTCTACATCAATCAATATGACAGTGTGGCTGTTCTTTTTTTTTAAATCTATTGAATATAATTGATTACATTGATTGGCTTCATAATATTAAACAAGTCTTGGTTTATTCAGATAACCTATTTGATTATGTTGATTATGATTTATATGTATATTTAGATTTGATTTGCTAGCATTTTTTGAGGATTTTTAAAATCAATGTTAATGGGATATAGTCTTCCCCAGTTGTCTTTTTCTTTCTTTCTTTCTTTCTTTCTTTCTTTCTTTCTTTCTTTCTTTCTTTCTTTCTTTCTTTCTTTCTTCTTCCTTCCTTCCTTCCTTCCTTCCTTCCTTCCTTCCTTCCTTCCTTCCTTCCTTCCTTCCTTCCTTCCTCTTTCTTTCTTTCTTTCTTTCTTTCTTTCTTTCTTTCTTTCTTTCTTTCTTTCTTTCTTCCTTTCTTTCTCTTTCTTTTTAAACTGTTTGTTTGGTATTTGCTTCCTTTAAATTTCTTTCCCTAGTTTTTGTTTGTTTGTTTTTTACTGAATTTATTGGGGTGACATTGGTCAATAAAATTATACAGGTTTCAGGTGTACATTATGTGAGAATAAACAAGTAATGTTTTCTGTCAAAGAAGGGAGTTAAGGCAGCCTCCATTTTGGCTTATGTGACTTGCAGTTCTCCTGGGGGCCACCATTTTGAAACAGCAAAGGTCAACCCCTCCCTTGTTCCTTTAAATTATCCAATTGTGCAAGACTGTGAGCCTGAGCTCTTTTAATCAAGAGTGGTGGGCATTTGACTGCATCAGAGATAAACCACTGAGCAGATCTCTGCTGACTGCACATGCTGCCAAAAGCTGTGTGCCTGTGCACCCTCCTGAAGTAGTAAAGATATTTGCCTTGCTGTCTGACTCCTGAGTATACTTTGTGTTCTGCCAGGACTCCTGGTTTTGGAGCTTGCCTTATTTCTAACAATTCTATAACACATCATCTGTGTATTGTATTGTGTATTTACCACCTCAAGTCGTTTCCTTCTAGTTTGTTAATATAAAAAGTTAAATTTTTTAAATTGAAGTCTTTCTTCTTTCCTAATAAATAATTTAATGTCATGAATATTTCTCCAAGCAATTGCTTCATCTTTATTCAACAAGTTTAGAAATGTTATATTTTATTTTTGTTTAATTCAAAATATTTTCTAATTTTCCTAGAGACTGTAGCTAACAAGGTGAGCTGAGTTATCTAATAATAAATCAGAGTGGTCTTTAGGTATGGCTGAGTAAAGTTAAACTTGCTTTTATTCTCATTCTAAATGAAGTGAGGCATTGTAAGAAAGATTTTAGGAAATAAAGCATGGCATAAACTGCTTACCTTGAATGGCTTAAATATAATTTAAACTTTAGCAATTTAATATAATAATTTCTCTGCAACTTAATTATGGGAATAATCTAGAACCAAAATCTTGAAATCTCAGAATCAGAGAACTTAGTTATACCCAAGCAACTCATCTTCCAGAAAAATGCTATACATTGTTTTCCAAACTCTAGTTTGCATAAAGATCATTCTGTAAGTTTACTCCTCACAGATTTCTTGACCCCCACCTCAAAAATTCTGATTCAGTAGATCAGAGATTTGCACAAGAACATGCATTTCTAGCAATTTCCCAGGTGATACTTACACTGCTGGTCTGAGGACCACACTATGAATTGTATTATTCACTAGGACAATGGTTGGCAAACTCATTAGTCAACAGAGCCAAATATCAACAGTACAACAATTGAAATTTCTTTTGAGAGCCAAATTTTTTTTTTAAACTTAAACTTCTTCTAACACCACTTCTCCCAGGTCTTGGTATTTTGTGGAAGAGCCACATTCAAGGGGCCAAAGAGCCGCATGTGGCTCTCGAGCCACAGTTTGCCTACCATGGCCCTAGTAAATATTGTCAAACAAGTTCTCTTGGACACATCTTCATACTTTGCATGATTCTCTACCCTTTTTCTTTTTTCACTTCTTTGAGATCTTTAAAATACTCTTCCTGCCCTCTGACATGGATATTTTCCAATATTACAACTTTGATTGTTATCTCTTCATCTTTCCTTCCATTTTACACTCAACAACTATTTATTGAGAATTTACTAATTGTTAAACTTGGCTCTAGGTACCATGTAAGGCAAAACTATACCGTTTGCTTTAATATTGTCTTGTCTGTGAAAGTTTTCTCAGAACTTTCTCACAGACATGATCATCTCTTCCTTTGCATTCCCATAGTTCTGTATTTGTTTCACTCATCTGGCTTTTATTTCATGCTATCTTGGTTGGGAATTCTCTAAAACAATATGCCAAAATCTTGATTGAAAACAGGATTTGAACTGGGCAAATGTATCTCAACCTCCAATTTTAACTTTTGTCACCCATCTGTATTTACTCTTTCGAATTCAATATTTATATCAGCCTTGGAATTGATCAGAAAACTGTGACAACCTTTTTAACACAATACCACTTTATACCAATACAAAATATATGTTGGAGTTATACATATTTGGATTCATATTTAGAGATGTTGCAAGATGACAGAGAAAATGAAACAAAATTCTACTGCTAAAGCATATTGGCAGGAGAAAAATATATATAACATTTATTTTTATCTAATTCAGTTCAATGAACATTACTGACAAATCACAATAAGCAAAATATATTGTTCTTGGATGTATTTTATTATTTTTTTGGTCTACACTACCTTATATCTCCCCAGATTTTTGTGGGAGAGCTATAGATTGGCCTTGCTGTCTCCATTCTGTGTGTGGCAACAGTCAATGAAAATAATGTTCATTTCTCTGAATGTCTATGTGTTTAAACGGGAAGAAGAAAGAGCAGGGGGGAATATTTTCACATAAAGTCTGAGTAAACATTGGCAGAGACCTCTCAGACATCTCTGTCCTGTCCTTCAGACTTCCTCCTCTGTGATATAAAGTGCTCATATAGGAAGTCCCAGGGTTGTAATGGAAATCCAAGCCTGACCTGTTTGACCAGATTCTCAAATATTGACTTTTCCTGGGCCAATAATTAGAATGGGATGCCATTTGGATAAGAGAAGTAAAGGACAGCCACAAGTAAACCAGTAGATCTTTGGAATCAAACTGATTTAACATAGAATGAATACCAGGCATTTCCTGGAGAAGGAGGAAAGTATAACTCTGCCTGTCAACTACCTTAAAAAAAAAAAAAAAAAAAAAAAAAAAACCACCTTAGAATATCTCAAATACTACGCTTGGGCTCTTGGGCTCTCCAGGACCAGGAGAAACAGCTCCCATACCTTTTTGCATTACAGTGGAGACATACAAAACTCACATTCAACTTACATACATCCAACACACATTCAACAACCACCACAACCATATTTTTGCACAGTATGGCCCTTTTTTGCACACCAACTACTTTATCTGGTGCTTATGGAGAGAAATAGAGATGTGCTATAAAAATGGAAAAAAACTGTCTGTATTGGCTCCATTGAAAGATAGTTTTATACATGAAAAGCATAGATTTAGTGGTATTTGAAGGTGGATTAAGGAATCTTCCTCGATAGAAGAAAGTTGATAGTTTGGTGCCCCTGGGGCTTTAATGAGAAGCTATGGAATTAGGTCAGTGCATCCTAGTTCTTGCCCTTCTAGATCAACAGCAGATAAGAGCATAAGGAGATCTGAGTATTTAAAGAAACCACCTCCTCCACCCTTTCAATCCTTCTGCACACCCCTTCTTCTTTCCTCTTTTCCAATTATTTTATCAGAGACTTTCTTCTTTTCATAAGATGAGGCAGTAGAGATGGTTCAGTGAAGACTTTCTTGAAGGAAGAAGTTGGTGCTGTGCACCTTTGGTGAGAACTTTCATCCCAGATAAATTGTGTGAATCACCCATAGCTCATGGGTTTCAGTGGAATAAATAGCTACATCCAGCTAAGCATCACCACAGCTGGGTGGTTTTCTAAGTGTGTGAGTCCTTGGATTGTCCTCACTATGAGATCAACTTTGGGATTATTGCTAGGCACGATACCATATGGAGACAATTTCAACTTATACCAAGCCGTAGCTCTTCTTCTAATCAACTGGTTATTAGGTTTTAAGAGGAATTACTTTTTCATTGCTATTACAAAGAATTATGAAAGAAATGTGTAATGAGAAGAAAAAAAATCTGGATATGCTGAAAGAAAATGGAAGGCAAAGTAAAGTGGGAATTTATGATACCAGGGTAAGTTGCTAATCCATCAGTGGGCAGTGGGATTACTCCAGAGAAAGAAAGTTACCAGGAAAACCTTTAGTTAGAATCTAAATTAAGAATAAGGTCCCCATTGTTTGTCTTCCAGTGGTCAGAGTTCATGAGTGTCTTGCATTGTCCCAAGGGGCTCTGTTTCTGTACTCCAGGCTCTGATTGAGAGGAAGCCATATATCTTCTAAGTATATTTCTGTCATGTGCTGAACTCAGGACCATTAACAGAGGGAAATGAGGTTATGTGAACTTCCCATGGATATGTTGATGTTAGTGATTCAGCTGATGCAAAGGATTCCCTGTGAAATACATCCAAATGAATAGGGTCAACTTAATTCTAATGATTCCCCTAGGTTTCACTAGCTCAGGAAAAGTGAAAGAATATCCTGAGAGACAGTGACTCCATAACTATATGCAGATGGCCAAAACACATGATAAGAAGTGCCCCCAATCAAATAAATAAATGCAAAAATTTTCCACTACAAATGAATTGGATGTGGAATATATTTTAATAACTATGTCAATTCTGATGCAAATAGCCATTATTTCATTTTCCAAAAAAAAGATTTTTGTTGAGTAAGTAGTTTCTGGGCTAGTTCAAAATGTATCTTCAAAATCTTCTAAAAAAGAATAGTGAGGAAAATAAACTCTTAGGTAAAATAGTTTAGATTCATTCAGAATTCTCAAAAGTGAAAATTATTACATAAGAAAAGAAACTTTTCAATTTAATCCTAGAAATAAGCTTCCTATATTCCCCCATAAACACATACACACACACACACACACACACACTTAGATTTTTGTTTTCTGGGAGGTATTAATCATATTCCCAAAGACAATATCAAACCTTAGCATGGGATAAAAGCAAACAAACAAACAAAAAATTCATTTACCTAAACAGAAAATTTAAATAGAATACATGTTCCCATTTTTGGTCCTAAGGAAAAATCTATTTTGGTTTCCTCTTTGAAATCTAAGTGAAACTTGAGTCTCTAGGGGGCAAGGTAGAACCATGTTGGAGCTGGATGGGAAAAAAGGAGAACAGCTGTCTTTGAAATTGATCTGCACAGTTTATCTGCCTTTGGAACCACCTGAGACAGAATCCTTCACTTCTCCTCAGTCCTTATTTAAACAGTAACCATTTTTTTATTCATCTACTTTTTAATAATTTTTTATTCATCCCAGTGTGAATAAAATAGGTGTCCAACCAATGCATTTAAATAGGTATTCAGTAAAAAATCCATGTATAGATGGATTTTTCTTATTCACTTCTAGGTTTCAAGTGCTTGTTTGGCTCTACCTCTCAAGAGATATCAGTGTGCATGCAATTCAGAAATAATACTATGGCAATTACCATAAGAATTACTTCTATTTCATTAACAGCCTGGGATTATATACTGTCGTGGGTTACCAAAACTGAAACGATTTACCTTAAAAATGTGAAAAGATCAAATATAGATGGAAGAAAGGAAGATTTTAATTTCTGGACCAATCACAGAAATATTTTAGACATCTTCCATGTCTTTTCCTCTTTCTTTCACAATTAGTGTCCAGTGAGTATAAGAATAATTCAAACACAAAAGGAGGTAAAACTCTCAAAAAGACAATTAAAAGCTTTAGACAGGAAGCATGACTGTGCTGCAACTCTCTCGAGAGCATCTGCCACTTCTTTCAAAAAGCCACCAGCTTTTGTTTTCATCAATAATTGCTACAATGAGGTCTCTTGATACTAAAATAATTATGAATACAGAATTGGTAACAAAGGTACCATTGCACCTCTGGATCTGGTAAAATGAAAGGAAATTACCTTCCTTGATAGAAATGTTTCCACTAACAAAAGTTAAAGAAAAAAAAATTTCCTTGATACTATTTTTCCCTGAATTTTCTACTTCCTGGCCTTGAAAGCATTCTATTGAAAATGTTCACAAAATGAAGATTCTTCTCAACCTTTTGGAGAATGCAGGACCTAAGTTTATATTCTACAATATCAATAAATACATTAAATAAAAACAAACAAAAAATTGTTCAAGGATAGAATAAAAATAAGATCTCTACTATTGAAAGAGATGTGGAACTCATCTGAATCTCCAAACTTGAGAGTAACAGCAAGTGGAAAGGAATGCAGGCCTAGGAGACTTACTTGACCAAAATGAGAAAGTAGCAAGCATTGGATTACAAACTGAATAGACTCCAGAGCATTTGAGAGAAGACCAAGTGTAGTGATGCTCAGGCCTTACCAAGTCAGATAAGTCCCAGGGCTTGTGTCATAGTTACGTCATCCAAAGGTGTCCAAAATCAGCTTTGGGGACTTGTTTACAAAAAATTTTCTCAGATGTTCCCAGTTTTCTGTTTTGTCTCATAGGGCCACTTCATCCCTTTCAACACATGACAACCTTCCAAAGAAAAATGTCATGGCCTTCTTGAGTATTTCTCTTTTTATTTTAATGACAAAAGACTTATTGTCATTATTGAATAGTTTCTTCTTCCATATAATATGTACCTAATATTCACTGTTCTGGACAAATCGTTTTGTAAAACACTTCACAAGTGTATTCAGATGATGGGTAATATGGGTGTTTTTGAACCACTGGTTAGAAATGTGCATTCAATTCATAAATACCCCTAGCTTTTGCTCTGTGAAGCAACTATGCAGCCAGAATATAGAATAAGTCTTTTGGGAGCATTGGACCCAGCCATGCTCATGAAACTCATCTCAGAAAATCCTTTGAAGGCATGGAAATGGAGAAAAAATTAAAATATCCAGCCAAGATTTTAATCCTCAATATTGACTATAAAAACAGCCATTAATTTTTATAAATTAGAGACTGACCATGGGACAAATGGTGCAAAGAGATTAGATCAACTTGACTATTTGGGAAAGACAAATTAGAACCAGAACATAGTAGCTTGTGCTTCGAGCTCCCCTGTGGCTGGGTGGAGCCTATGACTAGTTCTGGTTATTGAGTTGTGAGCAGAAATGACACATATCATGGCTAGAGTATATATAAGATCAATGAGACCCTTCTAAGTCATAATCCGTAAGTCAAAGAAGACATTCCAATGGAATATAGAAAAACTTCAAATAAAGTAATAATTCTGTATGTCAAAACTGAATCATTATATTATAAATACAACATGTCAAAGCTATGGCCATGCTTAAAAGAAAATGCATAGCTTCAAATGCATATTAGGAAAACAGAAAAGCTGGGATATCAATAAACTTTGAATCTTAGTTTAGATTCCACAGACATAGATCCCAAACCAAGGATTAAAGGGCAAACAATATATTAGGAGTGAATTAGCTTTTAAGGACTGCTCTAACAAAGTATCATATACTGGATGGGTTAAACAACAGAAATTTATTTCTTCATAGTTCTGGAGACTAGAAGTCTGAGATCAAGTTGTCAGCAGTGTTGGTTTCTTCTGAGACCTCTCTCCTTGGATTGTTGCTAGTAGCCTTTTCCTTGTGTCCTCACATGCTCTTCCTTCTCTCTCTGTGTGTGTGCCCTAATCTTCTCTTTTTATAATGACAAGAATCATATTGGATTAAGGCACATCCCAACTACCTCATTTTAACATAAACACTTCCCTAAAAGCTCTATCTTAAAAAATACAGTCATCTTTTAAGGTATTGGGGTTAAGAAAGGGGGAGGGGAGGCACAATTCAACTTATAAGTGGAAGTTTCTGAGTAAAGAGATAGAAACTAAGAGAGGGAAAGAAAGGTAGCTGATAAAAGGTATGTTATTAAGGTGCTACAACATTAGGTGACTGCAGTTAGATTGCCAAGGAAAATTCTAGAGAACTATGTAAAATATGCTTTAGAATTATCTTGGACAAAGGGCAAGAAGGTGTGTTGTTTATACCCTGACAGCCATTGATCTTGGATAAGGGCTTTCCCAGAGATATATTACTTCCTAGGCACATCTAGTCCACTGTGTTTATAAACTGAGTGTGTTCAGGCAGTTTGAGGGCAGCCCTCTGACAAAGAATCCCATGCTGGCCTTTGGAAGTCAGGCTGGTGTGCATGGGACCAGCAAGGGGATTCAGGGCATATGGGTAGAGTCTCAATAGTTTCAGCCTACCAGCTCTCTCTTGAAGTTACAGAAAAGGAATAAAAACCCAAAGGGAATATAATCATTGAAAAAATACAAATGTATAAATAGATAAGATCCACAAAATGATAGATTGGTTCATTAAAATACTAATAAAATTTAGAATTACTGGTAAGGCTTATCAGTTAAAACAGAGAAAAAGCACAAGTAAACAATGCCAGGAATTTTAAAACAGGACATCATTAGAGGTCCTGTAGACATGGATCCCTGAGAGAAGAATTAGATATAAAAGAAAGAGTAGCAACTCTACTCCCAGGTATATATTGAAAAGAATTGAAAACAGGTGATTACTTAAACAAATTCATGTGCATACATGTTCATAGCAACGCTATTCATAAAGGCTCAGATGTGAAAACAACCCAAAGTTTCATCAATGGACAAATGATGATATAGCCATACAACAGAGTATTATTCAGCCATGAAAAGGAATTAAGTACTGATACATGAAACAACATGCATGAACCTCAAATCATTATGCTAAGTGAAGGAAGCCAGATACAAAAGACTATGTATTGTATGATTTGATTTGTGTGAAATATCCAGAGTAGATAAATTTGTGGCTGCAGAGAGATTATTGTTTGCAAGAGGAAAGAGGGAATGCTTAGTGGGTACAAGCTTTCTTTTTGTTTTGAATATATTTTTATTGATTTCAGAGAGAAAGGGAGGGAGAAATAAAAACATCAGTGATGAAAGAGAATCACTGATGGGCTGCTTCCTGCACACCCCCACTGGGGATCAAATCCACAACCTTGGCATGTGCCCTGACCGGGAATCAAACTATGACCTCCAGGTTCATAGGTCGATGCTCAACTACTGAGCCATGCTGGCCAGGTCAGGCTTTTCTTTAGTAATGATATAAATATTTTGGAACTAGACAGAGATATTATTGTACAATGTTGTAAAAGTACTAAATAACATTGAACTTTTTACTTTGAAATGGCTGTATTTATATTATGTGACTTCTTCAATTTAAAAGAAATAGAGAAAGGTTGAGAAAATTGAGAAATACCTAGCAATATTTAAGTGTGGAATGCAGACCATCTTCAATCACCACGCTCTGCCAATTTTTAATATTTGATGATCTCATTAAATATTCACTGTTGTCCCATAAGGTAAGGATTGCTAATAATATCCATTTCTGCAGAAGAGAAGTGAAAGGAACTCATAATTTCTCTGTTTTGTGTCACTTGTGTTTTGCAGAGTTGATATGGAGCTGTCTCTCTCTCTCTCTTTTTTAATAATATATTTTTTTATTGATTTCAGAGAGGAATGGAGAGGGAGAGAGATAGAAACATCAATGATGAGAGAGAGAATCATTGATTGGCTGCCTCCTGCATGCCCCCTACTGGGGATCAAGCCTGAAACCCAGGCATGAGCCCTTGACCAGAATAAAGCCTGAGGCCCTTCAGTCCACAGGCTGATGCTCTATTCACTGAGCCAAACCAGCTAGGGCCAGAATTGTCTCTTAAAAAGTAGAACCAAAAAACATAGATATCTCAGCTCAAGGAAATGAGCCTGGGAGGAGTAAACTGTTCTGACTTTCCAAATATAGCCTGTGCCTGGCCACTTAGGAGGATAGATTTGTTGCTAGCAACAAGTACTAAGGAGGCATGTGATTTGGCATGTCTTGAGCTGTGAAGTAGATGTAGACGCAATGCAGGCAGAAATCGATGATATTATGGGGAGGGCTGTGTAGCTTGCTAATTGCCATCTGCAGTGCCTGCAGGTGGATGGAGAGGAGTGAAGAATCTCTTTTTAGTAGATTTTCAGGACAGAAAAATCATATGGTGACCCTCAAGCATTTAGAAAAGATTGTACCTAAGACAGAAAGCATATCTAAGCTGGAAAAAGTGCACTCCCTGCAAACTCACTTTGCAGATTCCTGTGTGTCAGAAAGAAAAGAGGATTTCAATTGCCAGTGGCCCTCTTACTCTTTCCAGTCCTGTCTACTAAACCCCAAAGAGACAGCAGGGAGCAGACTAGCAAGTACCAATGACTTTGGGACTTAAACCACAACCCCGAATTACCCCTGTGAGCTCTGGAAAAATAGGCAAAAGGAAAATGCTGGGTGAGATGGGAGCAGAGGAGAGATTTCAGCAGGAATGGCAACATTATGGGCATGTGGTGAAGCTAGTTCTTCGGACAGTTTAGAATTTACCTTAGAATGTACATGTGTGAAATTTCTGAGAGCCATGTTTGCTATTCTCTACATCTATACTTGGAGTAGGTTAATACTGAATCTTTATATTCTAATTTTTCCAAGAAGAAAATTATACTACAAATGTTGAAATAGAAGTGCACAATAGCATAGAATCATAAGACCAAACTATTGAAAAGAGAGAGAAAGGGAAGATACATGAATATAAAATAAAAAACAGAAAACCTTAGGGTCACAGTTATTCCTTAAAACTCTAAAACTTTTGAGTTTTTATTATCATCCAGTCAACAAATTGATTAGCATTTTCATTGGTTTAAACTCTGATTCAAGGTATTTCTGCCACCTATATACCTGACTTGGTCTCTGAGTTACTTCTTTTCTTTTTGCATAATTATGTTTTATAATTATGTGGTAAACATACATTACATAACATTCACTATTTTAACTTAATTTTATTTTTTTTAATTTTTAAAAAAATATCTTTTATTGATTTTGTACAGAGAGGAAGGGAGAGAGATAGAAAGCTAGAAACATCGATGAGAGAGAGTCATTGATCAGCTGCCTCTTGCACACCCCCTACTGGGTTTATGCCTGCAACCAAGGTACATGCCCTTGACCGGAATCGAACCCGGGTCCCGTCAGTCCCCAAGCCGACGCTCTATCCATTGATCCAAACCAGTCTCTGCTATTTTAACTTAATTTTAAGTGTACATCTCATTGGCACAACGTTGTGCAACCATCATCACTACTGAGAGTGGTTCTAGAGGAATAGAATTTTAAGGATGAGTTTACTGAATTGGATCTGGGAATTTACTCTCTAATTTGATTAGATTTAAAGATGCTATTGACTCTATTTTTAGTAGTAAAGATAGTTCTAATACAGTTCATTACCTGCTCTGACAATAGAGATATATAAAGTATTTCCATTGTATCCTTATAATCAACCACGTGAGAAGCAAGAAGATGGATGAGCATGCATATGATATCTTTCAGCATTTTGGTATACTGCCAAACACAGTCCAGTACCATTCCGACAGATATGTCACTAGGCACTAAAACCAAACTATTGAAACATTTATTTCTCATAGTTTTAGAGGTTGGGAAGTCCAATATTAAGGTGCTGGTGGATTTGGTTGCTGGCAAAAGCTCTCTTTTTTACTTATAGATGGCTGCCTTCTTTCTGTGTCCTTACATGGCCTTTCCTGGATACATTCCCATGGAGAGAGCAAGATCTCTGTCTTCCTCTTCTTATAAGGGCATGAATTCCATCATAAAGGTTCCACCCTCATAACCTCATCTAAAGCTAATTATTTCTCAAAGGCCCCACCTCCAAATGCCATCTCACTGGGGCTTCAACACACACATCTGGGGGGTATACAAACATTCAGCTCATAACAATAAGTAATGTTAAATACTTATTTAAAAACATTAAAATGTGTAAAGCTTTGTCAACCCTGCAGGTACTGATCATCAGTATTTGACCAGGTTGAGTTTAATGTTCACGGAGAACCATGGGGAGGCATAGTACGAGTTTCAGATATGCCTTACAATAGGATTTTGGCCTGTGTTTGGTGTTTGGGGGAGAATTTAAGGAAGTGAGGCTTTGGTTTGAATTGTATGTTGTTGGGAAGTAGGGACAGTTTATGAATAACATCTAGAAGGAGGAAAGAATAGAGTGAGGCTAAAGCTAGAATTGGTAAAGAAGCAACAGGTACTCGTATTACCCAGGACAAGGACGTGTTTGATCAATTTTGTGGTTTGGACAATGTTCTAATTTTGTCTGAGTACAGGCATGATTATGGAGTCATCTTGCTTTTGTCCTGGTCTATCATGGGCTCAGAGTGGCTGGCTCCAGGATGTCCAGGACTGCTTTTCTCTTTCTTATCTTTCAACCTAAATACAATGCATATTAGTCAGCTGGAGCTGCCATAATAAAATACCACAGACTGGGGCCTTAAACAATAGACATTTATTTCTCACAGTTCTGGAGGCTGGAAGTCTAAGATCAAGATGTCAGCAGGGTTGGTTTCTGGTGAGACCTCTCTCCTTGGTTTGCACATGGCTCCCTTCTTGCTGTGTCCTCACGTGTCCTTTTTTCTGTGTTGTGGGAAACAGCGAGTGATATCTCTGGCATCTCTACCTCTTCTTATAAGGATACTAGTCCTATAAGATTAAAGCCCCCTTATGATCTCATTTAACCTAATCACCCCCTATCTCCAAATGCAGTAACATTGGGGGCTGTGACTATACCATGAATTTGAGGGTGACATAATTCAGTCAATAACATTATGCATCAGAGTCCAAAATTTCTAGGCAGATCTTTCATAAAAGCTAAAAATAATGTATATGTTGTCGAGATATCATCTTTAATAACAAAACTTAGAAATAGGCAAATTTCTAACAATGCAGGATAGAAAAGTCAGCATAGCTCAGAGGACAAACAGGCTCAAGGCTGGCTCCGATGGTATTAGGGTGGTGGATTAATTGGTAACCGTTTTTAATTATTAATTGTTTCATGTTTCTATAATATTGTTTTTTGCGACAATTAAGAAAAGTTGTTAAATAGATTTAGACTTTTTCACTCAGTGGAGCAAGTGCTCTGTCAGCACATTCTGATGTGCTTAAGGGTAATATTGTCACAAGAGAGTATCAACAGGACACTGAGGGGACCCCATGAAGCAGGGGACTTGGCAAAAGACCAGGGAGGACAATGAGGGAAAATCTACCACTTTCCTGCTGTGCCTGTTGTCAGTCCTGCTGTATCATCAGCCATAAGGCCCCAAATCATTTCTGCTTTTAGAACTGAGCCAGCTCCTTGGTGTCCTGGCTGCTACCTCCACAAGCAGTTGGTAAAGAAGGACAATAGAAAGAGCAATCCCCACACATAACAGCCGCCCCCACTTGAAATGCTCACCCCTCCTCACAGCGAACATTTTCTTAGGTGTAAGATGATGCATAAGAATCTTTTCAGTCTGTTTTTGTTGTTGCGACCTTTAGACTGCAGGTAGTGCTCAGGAGCATGGAGACCACACTTAGTTCTGGGACTGATCATTTGGAAGAGAACATATTGTAACTTTCATTCTCAAAGTAGAATCTGATGCTACTATCTGGGCCAAATCTATTTTTAGGATAAAGTTTCCAAAATCTGCTAAAAACTGATTTCCACTAATCTTTATGGTGTGTCCCAGAACACTCCTCCACTCAGTCCTACCCACTGACACTGACACATCCCATCCCACTCTTTCACACAGGGTCTCCTGGAGGTTAAAAGAGTTTATTTTGAAATGAAATGGCAATTGGGAAAAGCTTTTTAAAGCATTTCTCTCTCTTGATTAGTGTTCACGACAGCAGCCCGGAATGCTTTCTCCAGCCAATTTGTAGTTGATCTTATAAAACAGACCTCTCCCCTTGATCTGATTTCCTCCCCCTCCCTGAGCATTTGTTCTGCTCAAACATTTCAGCACATTTGTTAACTTGAGTGACATTGACAAAAATCGCCACCCCATTAACGTGGAGTCATGCAATCCCTGGGATGCGCATGATTCATTTAATTGGGATGGTGTGGTTCCCTCCCAGATGTTCCCTTTCAGCAGATACCATTGTGTTTTAAAACTTGGGATAATTATAGCTCTGTAAACCTAGAGTACAAGATTTGTTGGCTCCAGCCAGCTCCCTGCTCCTTATGTAATAGCTTCATTGTTTAGTAATTGCCCTATTCACAAAGCTAAGGGATCCGTGTCAGCCAAGACATCTATTCAAAGTGCTTCCCCATGCTGGATAAACAGTAGCAGGAGCAATCTACCAAGAACACCAAAACACTAGCAAGAGACTTGGCCACAGTGTGACCAGAGCAGCTTTTTCCTTCCCAAATTGAACCTTTCTTCAGAACTTTCTTCACCTTTCTTCAGTAACAAATCAGCCTCTAGGCAGAGTTGTTCCCTGCAAAATGGGTGGCTGCAGCTGGCCATGAGGGTGGTGTGGGAAATGCTATGGGGCTGAGCAATGAGATAAGGAACCTGAGGTGAGAGGCAGAGCTCAAGGGGGTGTTCCACACATGCTGTCCCCAAGGAGGAGAGAAAGGAGAGAGAAATGTCCCTACACTAATTCCTGGAAATATATGCCCTAGCTGCTTTGGCTCAGTGGATAGAACGTCAGCCTGTGAACTAAAGGCTCCTGGGTTTGATTATGGTCAAGGGCATATACCTTGGTTGTAGGGGGTGTGCAGGAGGCAGCTGATAGATGTTCCTCTTTCATCGACGTTTCTAACTTTCTATCCCTCTCCCTTCCTCTCTGTAAAAAAATCAATAAAATAAAAATAAAAAAGAAATATCCAGAACCATCTCTGGGAGCATAGGGGGCCTGATGAAGGAGAGGGGGAGTTCTAAGATCTTGTGGGGATCTGCACCAGAGCGGCTGTATTCTGAGTTTGTAGTCTGTGGAGCCCCAGTGAATGCCTGAGCTCACTCATACCTGCTCTCTTCCCCTCTCCCCATCAGTTGTCCCTCAGTCTTGGTCCCACAGGCCCCAGAGATTGGGATAGCATCTCAGGGGGGCAGAGGAGACAGAGAAAAAAAAAAGAGGAAAATTTTAAAAATTGTCATTAATAGTGGTCTAGAGCATTCATCTGAGGCTGATTCAATACGAACCTGGAAGATTTAGAAATGCTATACCCCACCTACCTGAATCAATGTGCTCATAATTGACCAATAGAAACCTTTATTTATTTCCTTAAATCTATCTATCTATCTATCTATCCATCCATCCATCTATTTTTACACACATATATATTTATATAGTTTACATTTATATCTGTACACATATATGTGTATACACACTGAGTGGCCCGATTATAATGATCTTTAAACACATAATAATCTGGTCACTCAGTGTATATCCTCTATATTGTCCCCTTGACCAGAAGTTTGACCAGCAGGCAGGCCAGCCAACCACCCATGTCCCTTCCCCTTGGCCAGGCTGGCAGGACCTCATCCATGCACGAATTCATGCACTGGGCCTCTAATATATATATAATCTCCTATCTAATAAAAGAATAATATGTAAATTGACTGTCACCCGAACACACAAGTTGGCTGCCCCCATTTGGTCAAAGATGGCTGCCTCCATGTGGACACAAGATGGCCACCACAAGATGGCCTATAGTGGAGGAGTTAGATGCGATCAGGCCAGCAGAAGCAGTTAGATGTGGTCAGGCCAGCAGAGGGGACAGTTGGGGGCAATCAGGCCAGAAAGGGGGGACAGTTGGGGGCAAGAAATTCTGGAGGGGGGAAAGTAAGTGGCGAGCAGGTCCGTAGGCAGAATGGTTAGGGGTGATCAGGCAGGCAGGCAGGTGAGTGGTTAGGATCCAGCAATCCTGGATTGCAAGAGGGATGTTTGACTCCCTGTGGGATCGGGCCTAAACTAGCAGTCAAACATCCCCCGAGAGGTCCCAAATTGTAGAGGATGCAGGCCAGGATGAAGGACAACCCCCAATCCTCCATGCATGAATTTAGTGCACCAGGCCACTAGTATACAAATATACACATATAAATTTACATGTACACACACACACACACACACACACACACACACACCCATTCTGCTAACTAACAGTACCTACAGGCCCTCTGAGACCTGAAAATATTCTAGTACCCATCCCACAATGCCTCTTTGTTATCCTCTCCCTGACACTCACATTTGTGCACACATCACTGGAAGTGGGTCTCCTTTGTGGGGACCTACTTCTGTCTGGCATCAGCTGCGCCCTGCCTGGTCTGTGGGGTCCTCACATCTCCATCCACAGCTGATGCCCTTGGCCCTCAGGATATGAGAACCACTGAACCTTCTATTGTTGACAGGATGGAGGAATCTGACTTTTCTGTGTGATTCTCTGTTGGAGATTTTTAAAAACATTTTATTTATTATTTTTTAGAGAGAGAAAAGCAGGAGAGAAAGAGATGGATTTGTTTATGCATTCATTGATTGCTTCTTGCTTGTTGTGCACTGACTGGGGACCTATCAGACCATGCTCTAACCAACTAAGCTACCTGACCAGGGCTCTGATGATGACTTATTTTTTATTTTTTAAAAATATATATATATATAAATAATTCAGAGAGGAAGGGAGAGGGAGAGAGATGAGAGAGATTCATTGATTGGCTGCCTCCTGTATATCCCTTACTAGGGATCAAGCCCACAATGGGGGCATGTGCCCTGACTGTGACCTCTGGGTTTATAGGTCAATGCTCATCTACTGAGTACACTGGCTGGGCTGGAGACTTTTTAAAGGCACTCAAGTTTATGCTACAATGTTTTATAAGGCTTTTAATGGAACACTGTTTCTATTATTTTATTTTGTTTTCTTCTCTTTAAATCTGCCTTCTTCCTGTGGGGCTTAAACCTATATCTGATGTGGCCTGGCTAGGAAACCATTCCCCATTCAGACCTTCCAGCTCCTTCAGGTCCTGGTCCTGTTTCCCCAGCACTTCAAATGCCACCTGGCACCTGGCCCAGGTCCACAGTCCCATGTCCATAATTCTGAAGTCCCAAAGTCTCTGAAAACAGAAATATTTTTATTACAGTGTTGGTTATAAAAATAACCAAGTGAAGAGCTATAAGGCTCCATTTATACCACTTAGTGTGAATATTCATACATTTTACTGATATGGGTCTGTGGAAATATTGTGTTTGATTCACATGATGTTGCCTCAGACCCCTCTGGGATGTTATATAATATTTGGTGTATGTACACCGTATTGTCTTCTAAAATCTGAAACATTCTGAATTCTGAAATTCATCTGGCCTCAAGGGCTTCAGAAATGTAATTGTGGACTCAGGCATGTTTCAGTAAATATGTGCTGAATCAATGTCTGCATTGCTCCTTCCTTCCCACACCAGGCATCCTTTCAGGTCAAGTTTTCAGCATTTGGCTTCTCCCTGTGCAGGAGGAAAGGCCCCAGGCTTCCTGCAAACAAGCCCGGGTCAGCAGCCCAGGTTTACTATGACCAGTGGGGAAGGATCCACAAGTGGAGCCCTGACCACACAAAGGAGTTTTATCACATCAAACCCACCCTTAGTATCATCTTATAAAATAAATAAATAGATAGACAAAATATTTTTTGCTTGAACAGGCATTTAGTTCTAGTCAGTTAGCAGGAAACAAACAAACAAAAAATAAACAAGGAATGTAATCTTGCTAGTAGTCACAAGTACTTGAATGCAGACACTTATTGATGCTCTGGTTACACTAAATCAGCTTTAGAAGGCTGTTCTTTTTGTTAATTATTTTCATTGCTCTTCTTTTCCCTTCTCTTTCCATGGCCCAAAGTCCTGGCACTATTCTCCTGGTGTCCTGAATGGACACTGGTTGGATTCAATCTTTCAAGGCCCTGTGCCTACTTCAGTATTTGTATTTAGGATTTCTACTCCTTCAAAAGAGCCCCTAACTTGGTTAAGCTCAGGGCCCCACAAAACATGGATGGTTTTCTGGTTGGCCTTAGGCATTCTAGGCCTCAGGAGACCAGCGGTGGGTCCCACAATCTGAAGTGTTTAATATTCATCAGAGTGCAGCATCTATAAAGCAAACCATCTTCATGTGATAATGATGGGTTCTCTAGATTATTTTATATGAAAAATTATTTGGGTAATTTCAAAATACCTACTCTATTCCAGAAGCCAGAGGCCTGAGGGAATAGGTATCTTAAAAGAAAAGTTTGTACATCCCAAAGTTAGATTGTTTTGCTTTCATTTACAGATTTTAAAAAAAGATGATGCTTAATGAGTTTTATGAGTCATTTATTTATCTATGATCACTAGCTGGTTGGAGATCCAACCAGAATGTGAACGTAGCTCCTGAAGGCCTGAACTGGTGCTATTGTCCTGTTCCATGATCCTAATTTATTACAAACATTCCCTCGAAGAGAAAACAAACTGGGTCTTCCTTTTCAGAGTTAGTTAATTTAAGAAGCACCTGGGCCTTTTTTAGTAACTTAGACCTAAAGTTGCCAGCATTTTCAGTAAAGACAAGAATAACTTTTGAGGCTATGTTCTCTCCTTTCACTATTTTTACACTAATGTGTGTTTCAGTAAGAATGTGATCCTTATATCTCAGATGTTAATGCCCATAAGCCACTGACACTTTTTGTTTTAATTTTGTAAGAGTGCTTGCCAGAGCAGTCCCCGTGTGGCTGCATCCTATGCATGTTGATATTTGTGCTAATGGCAGGGTGGAGAATCCATGGGGACAAAAGACATAGGGGTGAGTGGCAGGCCTACTTTGTACTACCAATAGGTGACTTGAACAACAGAATCTGTCTCGCAGTTCTGGAGTTTAGAAGTCTGAGATCAAGGACTCGGCAGGGCCATGTTCCCTCTGACAGCACTAGGAGATAATCTGCCCTAGACCTCTTGTCTACCTTCCAGCATCTCATTGGGTTGTGGCAGCATAGCTCCAATCTTCAAATGTGTGTGTGTGTGTGTGTGTGTGTGTGTGTGTGTGTGTGTAAATTACCCTTTTTATAAGGACACCATGTATCAGTATGACCTCTTCAATTAATTGTATCTGCAATGACTCTACTTCCAAATACAGTTAGATTCTGAGGTTAGGCCAAACAACCCATGAATTCAGGGGGATACATTTCAATCCATAGCAGTCCACCCTGTGATTCCCCAAATTCATATCCTTCTCACATGCAAACTTATAATCACCCAACAGTCCCCAAAGCCTTAACCTATTTCAGCATAAACTCTAAGTCTTAAATCTCATCTACATCGACATCAGAGACTCATAGTATGATTCACCCAGGAGCAAAATTCCTCTTCATCTGTGATCTGGTAAAACAGACATCAAGTTATCTGCTTCCAAAATATAATGCATTTGTGGGATGGACATCCCTATTACAAAAGAGAGAAATCAGAAGGAAAACTAGCAGAATAAATTCCACTACATTTTAAGGCTTGAGAAGAATCCTCTTTAGCTCCATACAGTGTCCTCCAAGTCCATACATATTATCAAGGGCAGTCTGCTTCTCTCAAAGTCGACTGATTTATATGTTAACCACATCTACAAAACACACAGCCTAGCCAAGTTGACACATTAAATTAACCATCACAGATACTTTTTGTATAAGTATTATAATGTGCCAGGATGGGAAAAAGTCAGAAAGAGGCACTTGTAAGAGAAGGTGGAGAAGTCTTCCTTCCTGGCTGTTTGTACTTGAGCTATGATGTATCAATGGAGCAAGACACACAGAGGTGATCAACTGATGATTGAGTAAAGAGTAGTCTTAATCTGTCACAGTGGTTTTGGGTCAGAGGAATGGACAGAAAGACTGGGTGGTCAGCAATCTAGAAGCAAGGAAATTTGCTCTGGCATATAGGGTAGGAAACAGGGGTGACTAGAAAGTTGTCTCTGACTGACACAAAGAGGAACCCTAAAAGAGAACTGGATGATCTGAGGTTTGGTAGGTACACTAGTGGTACAAGGCAAATGTTTTTATGCCCCTCCCTCAGGGTCATGGCAGGATCTCTGGGAGGTAATTAGGTTTAGATGTGGTCATGATGGTGGAGCCCCATGATGGATTAGTGCTCTTGTGAGAAGAATAGACAAGATCTCTCTCTCTCTCTCTCTCTCTCTCTCTCTCTCTCTCTCCCTCTCTCTCTCTCTCTCTCTTCCTCTCCCTCCACCCCCCCCCCCCTCTGCCATGTGAGTGAGAAGGCAGCCTAGAACTGAATCTCACCAAGACTTGAATCTGTTGGCATCTTGATCTTGGACTTCCAGCCTCCAGAATTGTGAGAAATAAGTCTGTTGTTTACACCACCCAGACTGTGATATTTTGTTATATAAACCTGAGCTAAGACACAGAGGAAGCTCTCCTGGCCTCCTGAACATGCCTCGTAGAGCAATATACTACTGCACTGTACTCTCTGCCTCTCTGTGTTCCCAGGAGACTTCAAGGTCCATAGGCTAGTCTTTTTGTCAGATGTCTCCTCAGCAACCAGCATAAGACCTGGTGTCAGCAGGTGCTCAAGCAACAGTTGTTGAATAAAAGCATACAACATCAGTGGACAGTGGACTGCACCCAACTTCCTAAACCCCAGTGGTTACAACAAAATTGTATAGTGAGTAAGGGTGTGGTGTGCAGCAAACTTACCTTGACACTATGTTTGCCAAGCAAGCATGCTGCTCTTACCTAGATTATGTGGTTGTTTGAGTTGGCTTGGGTAAGTCTGATGGCTGAGAAGAGGGAGATGTTAACTATGTCCACACACCCCCTGCCACCATGCCCTGTGGCAGTTACACAAGCCTGACAATTCTATGAGCCTGTGTTGAGATAAAGTGCCTTTATGGAGGTCAAACTGCAAATGCCTTTCTCTTCTTAGTGTGTAGCCACAGATCTTAATCTCTACACAAAGTTGAGATTCATCTCTAGACATGCTTTATTCCAAAGGTCACGGAGGGACAAGGAAGGAGGGGGAGAGAGAAGGTAAGTAAATGCTCTTGCTCCTAAAGAGAAATGCTTCCCTGTTGGGTGAGGGCAGCAGCAAGCTACCCACTTCCATCCTCCTTGGAGCCTTCTGCTTGTCCATCTGTCTTGGGCCCATCTTGTTCCTGCACAGGAGAGAGGGAGTCAACGTGGGCAGCTGGGTTTACGGTGCTATTTCCATATCAGCCTATTCGGCACCCACACACTACACAAAACATATGACCTGGTGTTTTATTCCCTTGTAATGCTAACTTGCAATCTATTATGCTGCTCTGGGGCCTCCTGCCTTTGAATGAGATCTGGGACAGAACCAGACGGCAATCTGCGCTTCTAGCTTCCCATTGACAAGGAGGCAGCTAGCTTCAAACTGCGATTACTGATTTCCATTTCAAAACTGCGATCAATTTACTTGATTTAAACGACTTGACTTTCCTCTGTGAAATGACTGTGGCATGTGAGCTCAGCCGGTCGTGCTTTGAAAGGCATAAACACGCTCCCTGCAGGGACCAGTGGAGCTCTGCCACCCATTGTTTATCTAAAAACAGCGTTTTATTATTGTCGCTCAATTAGTCCAGACAGCGGACACAAATGACTTTCAATAGCAACATCCTAACACTGCATGTCACGCATAAAACGCCAAAGACTGCTCTAATAGCTAGCTAATAAAATCCAAATGTGCTTGCATTGACTTCGAGATTACTCAAATCGTCACCCTTTCTTCTGAAATCTCTTCTTAACCTAATTACATACAATATTTTCATTTTAGTAAAAGAACATTAACCTCAGTAATCAACAGTTCTGCTCTCTATTTATGAGCAAGCAACCAAGGTTCTTCAGAATGTAAACTTTGGAGTGAAATTTATTTTCTATAAACAAACTAGCATATTTTCCCCCTCAAGGTCAAAATATTATTGCCTGTAGGATATTTTTCTTGCACACATTTCCCCCCTAAAAATTGCACAATCTGTCATTTCACAGACACCCACCAAAAGCCACTCCTAATCACTTGCAGAAGATAAGTTTATACTAACTGCTGTGGAAATGCTATTATACGCAAATGTTTCATCTGTTTTGCAAACATATGCTTTCACACACACATACTCACTGCAGAGGCAGTTGCCTGAAATGGGAAGCATCCTTTGAAGAAGACAGAAATGAAATGCATTGAGCCATTCAACATTTCCCATTTTTCAAATCCATCTTGGGAGCATGGGCAGCTGATATTTAGGAAATCACATGCTCTGTTGACTGCTCTGGAACCGAACTCTTTGAATGGGAATATGCTTGTTCTCTGACTCATCCCTCTAATTTACAATCGGAGAAGCTGAGGGTCAGGGAAGTAGAGATAAGGAAGGTGAGTAACCTGGAGCTCAGGTGTTCCAGTCACACTCCTGGATTGGTGTGCTATTGAAACACAAAATCAGAGAATGGGTGGTAAAGATCCCTCCTCTTAGTGGGGACCCTGAGCACCCGGATGCTCTGAGCGCTGTCGAAGGTAAGGTGTAGTTGTTTAGCTGTATCACAGCTGCTCCCCTCTCCCCCTGCCCTTGATCCCTTTCCCTTTATCATTACCGCCCCACCCCACCCCCACCCCCACCCCCCAAAAAGCATACACAGGCATACTTTGGCAATGTAAAATTTATAAAGTTTTCATTTGAGTTTAATTTGTATTTGGAATACATCCAGACCAAACATAATGAAATCTTAAAGCCTGCACTCTCCTCCCTCATGGCCCTTGCCAAGCTCCCTTTGGTTGCAGCCATGGATGGGGAACCAACATTACCTCACGTCTCAAAACTCCATCTCTGGGCAGCCCAGGCCTGGTCTCACCTCCTCCCTGCTCTCTCCTTGAGGTGAGAAAAAGGGGGGTAATGTTGGCACGGTGCGAGGAATTCCTCTTTTATTCACAAAGAAATTACTTTCTTGGGGCTGAAGGCCCAAAGTGGGGGAACCACTCAAACAGAGGTGGGAGGCTGAGAAGGGACTTGGAATTGGGAGGTCAGAGCGTGTCTTCCTGAGCATGCTTCTTGCTTATTTCGCTGGACTGAGCTTCGACCATTTCATCAGAGCAGGAAGCGTTAGGTCATCACCAAAGCAGCCCCGGAGTATCAAGCAACCTAAACTTTGGTGCCCAGCAAAAAGCCCGAGCCATTTAAATAGCTCTGAGCCCTTTAACTTTGTGCACATATCTTAGCTCCTCTCTGTCTCTGTTTCTTTATCCCACACGTTCTTATAATTATTCCTATCCTTGTCTCCTGGGGGTGTGGACCATGCATGCACACAATGTCCTCTCATTGCAAATCCTTATTTGAGCCACTCTCTTCCTTTCATGGAATGATAAGTGTCAAGAACAGGGAAGAGGTGTCTGACGTCTGATCAGTGAGTTAGAAAATGCCCACCTTGGCAGGAACACAGTGGTATATTATTAGCTAGAAGCTGACCCTTAGGGATCATCTGCCATGGGTGCGCCTTTAAAAGAAATACACTTTTTTATGTCAAATTCTTTCAGATCGATGTCAGTTGGTCAGTTCCTCTTCCATCTCTGCTTGCCCTCAAAGGGGGACATGCCGTCCTTATCTAGAAGCAGCCAGACAGCGAGGGGCAGGCTGAATGATGGGCCTCCTGTGCTTCTGCTGGCGAAGGTTTCAACGGAATGGTGCTCTGGTGGGTGAAACTTTTCCCAGGAAGCCACACAAATGACCCTCACAGTGCGTGGGTCTGTGGGAACTAGTCACCCTGCATTTTTAAGCTCTCACCCCTCTCTTAGGTTCTGGCCTCTCTGCCTTCTGAAACCACAAAGCAGTTAGAGATTCTAATCCCCAACTCAAAGTCACTTTCGCACCCACAATCAGATGTCACCTGGGGTCACAATTGCCCTCTGTGGTGGAAAGTTCCAAGCAGTTGCAGTTGCTTTTGTGATCTGCCAGTTGACTTGCAGAGAGCCTTGAACCCCAACGGGAAGGTGGTTTTCTGAGGCAGGTTTAAATATATTTATGTTTGTTTATGTGTGAGCGATTATTTTTAGTCTGAGGAAGAGGTTTGAGGAAGATCGAGAGGCTCCGTGGTGGCCTGGCAGAACCAGCAGGATTCGCACCTGCACAAAATCAACAGCTTGGGTGTTTCTGCTTCTGGGCTGTTGTCTCTCTTCTCTCATTCCCTTATAATCTCCAAATGCTGCACAAAACGGATCCCAGACCTGTCTTTTCGTCTGATGCCTCTGCTCCTGTCCAGGCTGACCAGCCACCACCACGAGGCATGCCACCACTGAGAGGCTAAAGCTGAGCTGCAGGCTTCAAGAACCTCTTTCTTGCTGTAAAGTGACAAGGTCTGTCACTTCAGAAGTCTCAGCTGCAGTGCTAATGACTCTGAGCTCAAGTTGCACCTTCGGGTCATGTGAACATCTCTAGTCCAGATGTTTCCTACTCCCCTGTAGAAACTCCAGACTGAGGTATGGCCAGAAAGTTTAGAAAGATACACTAGTTCTTTGATACCTGGCTTTGTGCATTCTTTCTGTGTAGAAAGGAGAAAACAGACATATATATTGCTGTCCTCCACCTTGTGTGACCACCACCCCTCAATACACACCTCCGTACAGTCAAACAGGTGTGTGTGTGTGTGTGTGTGTGTGTGTGTGTGTGTGTGTGGTGCATAATACGTTGAGGTAAGCTGAAGGGCATGAACCCAGAGGACCACTGGCTGTCAGTGACTCTGGGATCAATGACAGGGTCTGGACACTCATGGTGGCCACTTGGTCCCTACGGCCCCATGCACTGCTTCAGCAGACTTTCTCTTACAGATAATTGTACCTACGCTCTGTACACTTGATCCCAAGGAATGACCTCCCAGTCTAGGCTATTGGGTTGAGACAAGAGTTAGCCAATGCAGTTGGTATTCTGTCCACATCCTTTGGGAACCTATATCATTTTCCCATAAACCAGCTCCAGCTCTGTCTCTTGGTCAGAGTTTCCCTGAGGGACCTGGAGTGACTTTGCCTGCTTATAAAAAGCAACCATGGGGATTTGCATTCTTCCAGGGATGACAGCCCTCAACCAGTTAATGACAGGCGGGAGGGGGGCTTAATACTCCAGCTTCCCTGGCCCCTCATCAGGGCCACAGTGAGGGTCACAGGAAGCTCTGAAGAGAGTGTTTAAGTCACACTTCACCACTTCCTTCCCTGGGCCTATGCATGATGCTTCACCTTATCTGGAATTCTTCCTTTCAGCAGCCAACTACCCAAACCATGTAGTGGGTTTTCCTGGGAACATTCTTTAAATGGATCCCTCAAGGCTGCTTTTGGGAATCCAATCTAGGACATAAGACAAGGCACAAGAGGCAATATTTGTTCTAAGACCCAGAATCCATCCAGCTTCTCTTCAGCACAGATGGCTTCTCATCTCTTTAAAGTTCAGGCTTCCTAGGTCATCTGATAAAGATTCTCAGTGTGAAAGAACCTACCAACCTATTGCACAAGCATAATAGACAACTGCTTTCCCTCTCCACAGAGCCTTCTGCCAGAGCTCAACTCAAAGTTAGCTCCAGGGCCCTGGGGGAGATTCTGCCTCCGTAGCTTTAATTCAGACTAACCAGTCTTGGCCAAAGCTTCTATCACCTCATGCTCCCCCTCCCTCTAGTAAAAAATAAAAAAATAAAATCAAAGCCAATGGGGACCTTATATGGCATTTACCAACATTGGAAAACTTTTCAAATATGGTTTTTGTTCCTTTCTTACTGTGTCCCCGGAATCTGTTATTTCCTAGTAGGAGGACTGCAGATTCCCTGACACTTGGGGAGAACAGCAGAAAATCAATCTTGTAGCTCAAAAAAGCTGTGCAGAAACCCATCAGACTCCCCTGCTGGGAGCTGTCAGCTCTCTCCTGCCTCCCAGTCCTTCGAGCCTTGGAACTAACTCCTTTGCCCTGGAATTAACTCCTTTACTCTGCAGAGCAAACAGCAGTGGACAGAGTGCAATGAGGGCAGCAAATGGTGCAGATTGGGGAACTATAGTTCTCCCTTTACATAAACTTCAAGAGCATCTAGTGCAGAAGAAATACCAACATTTATTTCAACATCACATGCACCTCAGGAAACTGCCCACAGATCACGAAGCAGTTTGGGTTTATTGTAATCGCTGTTGCTCTTGGCCCATCGCTGGAAAAATTCTGCAGATATAAGCTTGGCTTGAAAGCCTATAGGCAAATACTCAGAAGTCCTTTGAGCTCTTCCACCTCGGTACACACCACTTACATTAGGGCTTGTGGGGGTGGGGTTGGGGATAGCGGTTGGAGTAAGACAGGAAGAGGGGTGTGGAGAAAGCTCTCCAAGTCCCAGTTATTATATTGAATGTCATCTGTCAAAACCCAGTAACCTCCTAAAGGTGGTCTGGAACCTGGATGGTCACAAAAAATTCTAGGGAGGTTTCCCAGGTTTGTCAGGGAAAGAAGTAATGTGGGAAAGAGACAGATGCAGTGAAGGAATGGAAAGAAGAAGGCTGTGAGCAACAACACAATTTGCCTTGTGCTTGTAGTAAGTTATTAAAGTTGTTCCAGGGATGCCCTTAGAGCCTGGCCTTTCCCTTGACCCACAGACCTGCAGGAGCCCAGAGAGGCACCTATGCCCTCAGGGGAGTGTTTGGGTTGGAGGAGGGATTGTCTTGAATTCCAACCTCAGCAGAACTCCCCAGGACTCTGCCAATCCAAGTATGGCAAATGGTGGGCTGTGCTTTTACTTCTTTTCCTCTTTCCATTCTTGCCAGAGTGAATGGATTCTGTGCTTGCAGTGGTGCTTTAATTAATTTTTGAAGGAGAAGAAAAAGAGAATGGGGGTTAACATGAAAGCCTGTTACACAAAAGCAAAGCAATTTCTGGAAGGTCAGGAGCTGTGCCTGGCAAATGTGTCCAGGAGTTAGGAACAATGTGCTTGCTGTTTCCAGAGCAAACCAGCAAAGCAAATCCAGGCTGGAGAGGCTCTCTTGACATAACTCAGGGTTGGGCTGGTTTGGATTCACACAAGCCTCTCAGAGAGCTGAGTGAGGAGGCAGGACTATCGGCAGTGATCAATCGGTAATCCAAAGCTGATCCCTCAGTCTTTACAACCCAGCGCTTCCATGTGATTTGGGGAGAGTGGGGCCAGTGGGGAAGTAGCTGAGTGACCCTTTGTTTCCCTATCACATAGCACAGTGTTTGGCATGTAGTAGGTGGTCATTGTGTGCTTGTTAATAAAAGGGGAGATAACCAAATCTCTCTATAACTTTTCACTGAGGAGAAGAAAACAAGATATAGGAACAATTAAATGGAGGAAAACAGGTAGGGCTCTCCTTTACTTCTCTCTTTTTAACTATAAAAACTGATTATATGCCATAAAGATTTGTGACATACATGTAACCCATGTTTATTGCCTCCACTTTTGGGGGCAAGAAACCAGTTTGGTATTGTGGATAAGAACATGGTCTCAGTGGCCAGGCTGCCTGGGTCAGCGTCCCCATTCTGCCATGTTCAAGCTGTCTGACCTCGGGCAAGTTAGCTAACCTTTCTGTGTTGTGGCTCCCCATTTATAAACTGCTAATATTAACAAGACCTTCCTCAGGGTCTTTTTTTGACAAGTAAAGGAATTAACATGCATATAGTACATATAACAATGTCTGGTGCATAGTAGATACTACTTAAGCATTATTGTTATTAGTAGTAGTAATTGTTATTATTACTCTGAGTCAGTTATCATGCTTGGAACTTTATGTAGATTGTCTTATGTTTTATATATAGGGCCTGTGTATAGTAAACAGTATTTTGTTTATTTTATTAGTATAACTGAGGAAACTGAATCTGAGAAATTAAATAATTTGTCCATGGTCAAGCATCTAGCGATTCTGGACCTTGTATTTGAGTTTAAATCTGTCTGACTCCAAAACCTGTGGTTTTTCTATTAAGCTACACTAGAGGGACAAGTCCGAAGCTGCCCCTGTTTGCCATCCTGTTGGCATTCTCTGAGCCCCTAAAATTTATGAAAACAAGGCATGGGGTTAGCTTCCCTTGGACACTGACCGAAGAGCAATTGTACCTCCGTCAAAAACATGCTCAACACCAATATGGCTTCAGCTCATGTGGAATACCTATAGGAATTGAATTTAGGAGATCTCACTTAGGTTTTATTGCTCCTAAGACTTTAACCACATGACAGAAATGGAATAATTCTTCTACCATACTTGGAGAGATAAAAAACAAAACAAAAAAACTCCCTTTATTTATCTTATAAAGAGTAAAGTTCCAGGACTCACTTAGGAATAGAATTCTCAGCTATTGTACATTAAAATACAACATAGCCCTAAATATATTCAATCAGTCCATCCCATCTTTAGGGAAAACTAAGTCTAAGCTGCCTGGTGTAGAGAGCCATTTGTCCTGTGAGTAAAACCACTTCCTGCAAGACTTAACCGTGGATAGAAGCAGGAAAGAGGGAGACCAGTTGCTAGAAGAACAGAATTGAGTGACAGTTCTGACTTCATGACCTTGTTCTCTTGACCAGATAGTGCTGAGATGAATTCCTCTGGATGTTTTCAGAAATGATTTCTTCAGTGTAGTAGCCACTATACCAGATGACCTTTAAAGTTTAATATATTAGAGGCATCTGGGTCTTTGCTATGTGGGCATTTCCAAGTCACATTTATTTATTTATTTAGTTAGTTAGTTAGTTAGATTTTATTTATTGATTTGAGAAAGAGAGGAAGAGAGAGAGAGAGAGAGGCCAAGAGAGAGAGAGAGACCAAGAGAGAGAGAGAGACCAAGAGAAAGAGAGAGAGAGAGACCAAGAGAGAGACCAAAAGAGAGACTTACTATTTTACTTATTGATGCATTCATTGGTTGACTCCTGTATGTGCTCTAACCAGGATCAAATCCATAATATTCATGAATTGGGAGGACACGTCAACCAATCGAGCTACCCATCCAGGGCCCAAGACACATTTCTCTCTCTCTCTCTCTCTCTCTCTCTCTCTCTCTCTCTCTCTCTCTCTCTCTCTCTCTCTTTTAAATATATTTTTATTGATTTTTTTTACAGAGATGAAGAGAGAGGGATAGAGAGTTAGAAACATCAATGAGAGAGAGTCATGGAACAGCTGCCTCTTGCACACCCCCCACCGGGGTTATGCCCACAACCAAGGTACATGCCCTTGACCGGAATTGAACCCAGTACTTTTCAATCCACAGGCCGACGCTCTATCCACTGAGCCAAACCGGTTTTGGCTCAAGTTCACATTTCTTTTTCCAGCTTCTTTTCAATCTCACTTAAGCATTTGTGCAGCTACTGTGTCTTGCCTAACTCTTGGGGTTGAAACGCATAGTTGGAAAATACTAGTAAGTAGTTAGTTGTTGGTCTTTTCTTTCCTCCAATAGATTTTAAAACCTTTTAATTATTTGATACACACAGAAAAGCACACATATCTGTGTATTGCACAATGACTGTTACAAAAGTAAAAATGCCCATGTAAATACCAATCAGGTCAAAGAATAGAGCATTATTAGTCCCCCAACATTCCCCCTTCAATCATCATCCTCTCTCTGTCTCCTGACTTATAACACCATAGGTTAATTTTATCTGTGTTTGGGCCACATACAAGTAGAATTAAATGTTATATATTCTTTCCGATTTGACTACTTCTACTAAACATTATATTTGAAAGTTTCCATGTATTTATGTGTAATAGAAGTTTATTTCTTTTCACTGCTATATAATATTCTGTTCTCTAAATATGCCATAGTATATTTATCTTATTGTTTATTTAATAGACATTTAGGTTGTTTACAGTTTGAGGCTATAATGAATAATTCTGCCATGAAATTCTTATACATGTTTTTGGCACATATTTCTGGGGAGGAACAGACAAGGAGTGAAATTTCAGAGGCAGAGATAACTCATACATTCAACTTAGAGAAACTTGCCAATGAGTTTTCCAAAATGAGTGTGCCAATTTACACTTCCACCATAGTGTGAATGCTCAAAATCCTTGCTAACATTTGGTATTGTCAGTCTTTGAAATTGTTATCATTTTGGTGGGTATATGGTAATATCTCATTGCAGTTTTGATGTTCATTTCCCTGATGATTAATGAGGTTGGGTATGTTCTAAAATGTTTATTGTGAATCTGGCTAACCTTCTTTTGTGAAGTGTCTGATTTTATAATCTGATATTTGTCTTGTTCTTACTGATTTGTAATTATATATTCCTGATATGTGTCAGATGTATTGCAAATAGCTTCTTCCACTCTGCAGATTGTTTTTTCATTCTTTTAGTGGTATTTTTTTAACCGACAATCCCAAATTTAGAGGAATACAATGTATCTTTTTCTTCATGATTAGTAGTTTTTATGTGTATTTAAGAATCTTCTTAATGTTATCTTCTAGGACAAGGGTTGATAAACTACAGACGATGGTCCAATCCTGTTTTATTGGAACAAAGTCACTCACTTATTTACATATTTTCTACAACTGTTTTTGCTCTATAATGGCAGACAGTATGGCCTGCAAAGCTCAAAACGTTTGCTAACTGGCTCTTCACATAAAATATTTGCCAAACTATGTTTTAGAAATTTTATTATTTTGCCTTTCACATTTGGTATTGGCATTTTTGTGTGGTGTGTGGTACAGACCAAGGTTCGTTTTTCCTATATGTATATTCAATTAAGCCAGTACCATGTATTAAAAAGATTATCTATCCCTTAAGCCCTGTAGTGTCATATATTATATATGGACATGCATCTATCTATTTCTGGATTTTTTTTTTATTTTGTGTCATTTTTCTTTCTGTTTTAGTCCATTTTTCTAGCCAAGACCAATGCCACTCTGTCTAAGTTGATGAATTTTTCCAGCAAGTCATGGTATTCTCTCATTTTATCTTTTTTCCTGAAACTTTGCATCTTCATGTAAATTTTGCAGTCAACTTAACAATTTCCTCAATACAGTTTCTGTAAATCAATTTGGAGAGATTTTACTTATTTACAATAAGTCTTCCCATTCATAATCATCATGCATTTTTATATTTATTTAGGTCTTTTTAAAATTTCTTTCAATAATATTTATATTTTCTGACTTTGATATCTTGTATATATTTAATAAGTTTATTTCTAGGTATTTTTATACTGTTATATATTTTTATTAGCACTAATGGGGGAAAAAGGAACCAACTACTGACTAGTCACCTACCAATAAAAATTTGTGGGAAGCTAAATTGACATTTCATGTTCCAAGAAATAAAAAGATTCAAATGGGAAAGGGAAATGAAAGAATGACCAGAAAGAAAAAGAAAAAAAAAAAGCACACATAGTAAAAGTACTTACTTACATATGTCTTCCATGGGGATTGAATGTCTGCTGGTATTGGCTCACATGTCTGTGTGCACCATAGTATGAAAAGAACACCAGTGGAGTCTGTGTTACCTAACCGGTTCTGAGCCAGAGTCCCTCCAGGATCTTGACTTGTGCAGGAAAGAACTCAAGTGTGAGTCTGAGTAAGAGCAAAGCAAGTTTTATTCAGGTAGAGAAAAAGAGGCTGTGGTGCAGATTCCTACAGTCAGAATCAAGGGTTTATCCCAGGACTGGTTGCCCCTCCCAATACCCCACTCTGGTTGCAGGTCTCACAAGTCACTGATGTGAAAGTGCATATCCAAGTGGATGTGGCCAAACTCAAGAGTGGAGAAGTAGTATTTGTCACTCTGAGCTCAGGCAATTGAGAAGTAAGTATAGCTTCTTCACCTTCATTTTCTTTCTGTGTTTATTTTTTAAATTTTTATTTTATTATTATTATTTTTTAATAAAGGGGAGCTATTGTTTTTATTTATTTCAGAGAGGAAGGAAGAGGGAGATAGAGATAGAAACATCATTGAGAATTATCAATGGGTTGCCTTCTACACCCCCTACAGTGGAGAAAGAACCCATAACCAAGACATATGCCCTGATTGAGAATTGCTCTATTTTTCTGTGTATAAGATGCCCTCCACTTTTCTAACCCAAAATTAAGAAATCAATCTTTTAAACATTTTGCTGGTTGTCCTCTTAAGGCCTTCTTTCTTTTGCATCTTAAGGAGTTGTTCTTCCTGTTTTCTCCACTGTCTGATGATACACTCAGTGGAAGGAGGTCCAAGTTGTCTCTCTGAAGCTATATTTCCATGCTCTTTTTGCATAGATGATTACATTCCGTTTGAATTTTGCATAGTAAGACAATCACTTACGGTATTTATATTTTCTTTTCTTTTTTTTTCTTTTTTTTATGTCTTTATTGGCTCAGAACCCTCTGGTCCTTGTTGCATCTGCACATTCTCCACCTCCACCTCCAATGAAACCCTCAGCTGATGTCAGTAACAATAAGGCTCCTCATTGGAGGAAGTCTGTTTGACAAGGTATGGGCAGCCACCAACCACATGGCTCTCTTCTTGGCTAACTTCCATGTATAAAGACACCCCTCAAGTTTTAGTCTATTTTAGAAAAAAATAGTGTCTTATACATGGAAAAATACAGTAAACCATGACCTCCTGGTTCATAGGTCAAAACTCAACCACTGATCTATGCCAGCCAGGCTTTCTCTGTATTTATATAGATACCAAGGACATCCAGTTCCTATGAGAGAGGAAAGCTGTGAGATGTAAGGTGCCTCAACCCTTGAGTTATCTTATCGAGGAAAGTTGTGTGCTCACCAGGAACACCTGCATTGGACTGTCCTGCGAATGAGAAATAAATTTCTGTTGTGTAAGTCACTAGAGTTTGGGTTTATTTGTTAACGCAGCTATAGTTACCCCAACTAATGCAGTTGGTTTCTGAAATAATTCACAGAATTGGTAGAAAGGAATGAAGCACCATGTTATTCTATTACTGCCATTTCATTTGAGAAAAGATAAAAACTAAGAGGGAGGATAACTCAAAAGAAGTTTCCCCAAGCTTTCTTAAGTAATTGGAGGATATTCACAATTAGTATAAAAATGAAACAATAATAATGCCACTACATAGTAACTGTACCTAATAGATTTGCACTCCCCCAATTTGCATTTTAATTTTCTTAAATTGGCTCATGACACATTCTTATGTGGGATTCAACATTAAGGAACAAATAAGACTTCCTTCTCTCTGAGCTCTTCTTACTCCCCCCTTTTCCCTGACACATCCATATCCCTGTTGCCTTCTCCTTCCCACAGAGCTAATTTTTAGCAAAATCATAAACCACACATTTTAATGAATTAAATGTAGTCCCACAGTCACACTTGCATTCTCCCACAGTCCCCTGACTTCCACACTCCTCCAGCTATGGGAATTCTCCTTTACACCTCCAGAAAAGAAGAAATGCATTAAAAATTCTGTCTATAAGTAGAGAAGTTATGCATAGGATGTGATAGCTCTTCCATTTTTTCTTTTTTTTCTTTTTTGAAAACGGAAAAAGGAAGATGATTTTCAAACATTGCATGTCCTCCAAGAAACTAAGAAAAACAGTGCTGCTTTTCTTTTGGCAGTCACAAAACTGGTTATGATCATAAATCCATAGTTCACCCTGCATTGTTTTTAGTGGGAGCTTCATAGACCGGCTTCTACCTGCCAAAGAAGAAATCTGAAGTGCTTAACAGCAGGGAAATTTAAGAAAATTTCAGAGAAAAAAGGGACATTATAAGTCACAGTTTCTAAACTCATATTACTTCTGAGTTTCATATAGGTGGTTTAATTTATCCAAAGATATACAATTCCTTTTTCTAAGGAAAATTTGTGTAATGTTTTCATTGATTTTCAATAGGAAAGGAAAGGAAGAGAGGAGGCGTAGGGAGATTGATCAGCTGCTTCCTGCATGCCGCCTACTGAGGACTGAGCCCACAACCAGACATTAGCCCTGACCAGGAATTGAACCTGTGACTCTTTGGTGCATGGGAAAATGCTCAATCAACTAAGCCATATTTGCCAGGGTGGCTCCTGGAAAATTCAGCTGTATCCAATCTTTGCAGTTCATGTTCCATGGACTTTCAAGCACATGATCTTCCAGAATCATCACAGCCACATGACAGTGAGAAATCACCTTGTTAGAGCTGTGGGGGACACTGGAGCACTAAGAAGAATGCCAGGTCTTAGGATCTAGCCCCTAATCACTAAATCCATGACGTAAAGACCACCCAGTAGTTTCTTCTTTCTTTGGGCACCAACTATGCATAAGACCCTTGGCTGGGGTCTGGTGTTACCCAGACGAAATACATGATCTTTGCCCTCTAAAAACACACAGTTCTCACTCTAGCCAGTTTGGCTCAGTGGATAGAGTGTCTTCCTGTAGACTAAATGGTCCTAGGATTGAGGCAACCAATCAATGTGTCCCTCTCACATCAATGTTTCTCTCTCTCTCTCACTCTCTCTCTCTCTCTCTCTCTCTCTCTCTCTCTCTCTCTCTCTCTCTCTCTCTATCTATCTGTGTGTGTGTGTGTGTGTGTGTGTGTGTGTGTGTGTCTCCCCTCCCTTCCACTCTCTAAAAATCAATGGAAAAATATCCTCTGGTGAGGATTAACAAGTAAAATAAAATAAAATAAAATAAAATAAAAAGTAAAAGCCCACAGTTCTCAAGGGCAGATAAATAGACAGATGATTCTAATCCAGTATAGTAAATGTGCCCATTTTATGTTCCTGGCATGCAATCACTTCCAAAGCAGTGGCTGCTTTTCCCAGGAGGGAAGCATCAGTGGCAGTAGCAGCAGCAGCACCAGCCAATCACTGAATCATCGTGTGAGGAGGCACCAACAGCTCTGCCTCTCAACAAGGGAACATCTCACCCAATCTCCCTTCCACCCACCATCACCACCTGTAGGTTTGGAACCAAGAAAGGCTTTGGAAACTCAAGATAATGTGCTAACAGGATGTTAAAGCAAAACCACCCTCACCCCCACCCCCAGAGGTAGTTTGTATAAATGCGTTATTCCTGAGCCCTGCTTCATTTCTCAACTCTAGCTCCTGGCACCTTGCTAGGTTTGAGAGTGTCGATTATCCAGAGAGCTCCAAGATTGCTTTTGGCAAAGGGCTCAAAGCAGGCAGATCCAACCCTTCTCACTGTCTCTATCTTGTTGCCAAAACATAAGAATCTTAGTTTTATGAAAAACTCATGTGATTTTTTCCTTCCTATATATAGCCTGAGACTGTAGTTAAAATTAACTAGTAGAGGAAGACTGGGAATTGGGAGAAGTAGTATTTGGTCCTAAATTGCAACCGTTGGGTAAGTCCATTTACCTCTGAGTTTTCTTTTTCTTTTTTTAAATTTTTTTTAAATTTTTTATTCTCCTTTCTATTTTTGTTTTTGGTCCAAATTAATTTAATTTTATCTTATTTTTCACCTTTGAACTTAGAAGGGACTAAATTATTTCTAAGGTTTCTAACAATTCTGGCACTGTATATATTAAAAATTTTGTTACTTCATTTCAGAGAATAGTGACTGAATGTGTATTACATGCCAGTCACTATGGTAGGCACTGGGGTAAAGAGATGAAAGTCCCAACTCCCTTCCAACAGACTCACTAGATGCAATTAGTTAAACAATGAATTCAGCAGGGGTTGTGGGGTTGCAGATGTGTGCATGGGAGTGCACAAGAATTGTTAGGTAGGAGGTTAGATATAAGTGACTGGGTTGAGGCCTGCCCTGGGATCCTGAACAGGGTTTGGACCATCACTGCCTTCAGACCACCTCTCTATGGGTGGCACAGCAGACAGGTTGGAAGCCAGCTGGTTCCTGGCACAAGCTCAGAGTAAAACAACATGACCTCAATGACAATGTGACCTTACTATTGTCCTAGACTAATTATAATAAAATTTGCATTTCAGTTTTAACTCTGTTCCCATGGGTTTTTCTGTATACATTATGGGTATGGCCATGCCCAGAGGAAAGATAGTTTTTGTCAATCATCCCTGAATGCAAATGCTCCACCCAGAAAATCCCTCTTTTAAGCCCAAGAGTTGGAGACCATGCTCTTTCTCACATGCTCTAGCTCCAAGGGACACTGCCATTCCATTCCCTTTCCCCTCCATTTCCTCACAGGCACACATCCCCCAACTTCTGAGGGACCTCATGAGACTTGAAACCAGGAAGAAATGGGCAGCAGCAGCTCGCTGGCCCTGTCTCCAAGACCCCCTTTTCCTGACCTTTCAGTGAGCTAAAGCAGTCCAGCCATTTTGTTGCTCTCTCAGTTGGCCCTCTCCTTGTTTGCAATGTGTCTTCAATAAACCTCATTTTGCTTTACTTTTATTTTTGTTGATTTTAAAATCTTTTCTGCATTGGCAAAAAGAACTGGGATCCCAGCTGGTAATCCCAAGCAGTCAAAGAAGAATGCTATGTCCCTCCTGATTCATTCCTAACCTTTATCCACTGAAGGGGATTAAAATATGCTATGTCGGTAGAAATCAGGGTCTTCCACAGGATCTCAAGGAAAGCATTCCAAGAACCCATGCTCCAGGAGATTTTGGGGTGGCAAGATGTATTTGTGATGCCAAGTCACAGGAGTTCTCCTGGGTATCCAATGCTCCATTTCCCTCTGTCCCACCATGGAAAAGTCTAATTTGTCTTCATTGAGGCTAAAACAAAGGCCAGGATCTAGAGTTTCAGTTTCATATTAAAGCTTAGCCCTTTGGAACCCTAGAGGTCTGCCAAGGGCCCTGATAGCTGCTAGATTTGTGTGGTAACGTTCCTGGGCGAGAGAGTGAAGAAACAAACAGATGAGTGTGTTATTGGGTGGGAGAGAGCATGTCTTTGTTCTCCTGGGGTTAAAACCAACAGCTTTCTCAAAATAATCAATCAGCTTCCCAAGCTTTCTCAGGCTTCTGATGGGTCCATTTCTAGCCAACAATCCCTTTCTCAGGTTAAATTGTCTGGCCTCTATAGCCCAGCACATCCTCTTGTGCCATTATGACTTCTATTGCTCATGTCCTTAGCTCCCCTGCTCCCCTCAATCCAGTATCAGGGGGAATAGAGAGGTGTTAATTCGTGGTGGATCAATGCTTTGATCCACTGGAATGTGTGCGAAGCTATAGTTTTCTGGCAAAGCAAGCAGGCTAGCTACCTTAAGCTTTGACTTATCAGTTGTTTTCAACTTCTACCTTAAAAGTAGGATACAAATTTCCCACGAGAAAAGTGCCTTCCCTACACAAAAGGATGTGAATACTTTCATCACCCCAAATGTGATGACACCAAGATGCATCTGTACAAGCAAACCTACTAAAATAACCCCTTTCTTCCACTTGTTTCCCCCATATATTTTCTAGTCACTTTCCCATAATTTACCATCCCAGCCCAGATCCTTTTTTCCTTGTATTGTCATATATCCTCAATTTATTGTTCTTTTTGAAAATATTATTTAAGCTCTCAGAACTATCCACTTTTTTTTGGTCTTCATTTTTTTATGAACATTTCTATGTCATGTAAAGATATTAATATCAAATAGAAAGTGCATGTTTTTCTCCTCTTAATATGTCTTTTGCCAGTGAAATTCTCAGGGCCAGCCACAGAATTTGTATGGTGATTGCCAGAGAGAAGGGGGTGGAGAGGTAGAAGAGGGTAAAGGAAGGATAAATGGTGAGGGAAGGAGACTTGACTTGAGGCGGTAAACACAATATAATAATCAGTTAACATATTGTAGAATTATATAACTGCAACCTATATAAGTTACTAACCATTATCACCCCTTTAAATTTAATTTTTAAAAAAAGGTGGAAGAGTGGGATAAAAAAGGGTAGAGGAAATGTCTTTCCTCCTACCTACTACCTTTTGGTCTTCCCTAGGAAGCTGGTCTTCATGGACCATGGCAACAAGACTCCTGGGCCCTCTAGCTTCTTGTTGACTTCCATCAATAAGGACCATTTGAGAAGATCAGTGGGAGAAAGGATTGGAGCTCAGAGTATTAAATAAATACCCTCACTGGGAGGATAACTCAAGTTATCGCTCATCCCTCACCTACTCCCTTCTGACCTAGGGATGGTGGCAGCTTTGTGGCTGTTACTGCCTAGTTTCTACATCAGCTCCTGTGGTTCCACTTACACCCACCCACAATTTCCTAAGTAGCCCCTTATAAATAAGTCCTCTTCAAATTTAGACTGATCAGTTGTGTGCCATCTGTTTCCTGTTGGGACCCTGGCTAATGCATGCACAAAACCCACTTTTGAGATATGTGTACATTAGAGGTAGTCAGGGCAATAGTGAGATGAAGAGAGGGAAAGGGCAAGACAGAGGAACAAAAAAAAAAAATGTCTCAGAGAAAAACAAAGCTAAGTCTTGAAAGATGTCTTACAAACAGCCCTCTAAAAAAAATAATGAGAAGGAAGAGATAATTTAAGAGAGTAATATATGGATGTTCAGAAACACGAGGGTTTTCTGGGGAAGGTGTAATATTCAAGATGACTGGAGGGAAGAATTGGTGTGCAGTGGGGATGGTAAACTATGAAGCTGGGGGAGCAAGAAAGGAAATGGCAAGATCATGAAGGATTCTGTATATTGTGTTTGTGGATCCTAAGAAGAAAGATTCATTTGATGTGAACCTGAGAAGGAGTTTATCTGCTGAGATAGTCAACCGACAGCCCATATTTTATGAAAGATTAGAGTTTAGCAGTAATTTCTGACAGGGGCTCTTGTACTCTGTACACCAAGAAGAAGGTCAGATTGAACTCTTGGCTTCAATACACTATGCCCTGCTCAGTTACTCCATCTGAGGAAAGACATGTTCTTATTTTTTGACCAAAGGACTAAGACTTGTGACATCCAGTCAGAACTGCTCCATAACAACCAATCAGAATGCATAATACCAATCAACAAGACTGCACAATTCAGACCAATTAGAACAGTATGAATACCTCATTTACATAAAATGGATCTAATTGAGTCTCTGGGAAGGAACATTTTATTTAAAAGATGACCTCTTCTTTGTCTCAGTGGAGTGCACTTTCAGTTTCCACTAGAGGCTGCATTTCCCCCATTTGCAAACTGTTTCACCGAATAGTCTCTCCTTTTCTCTACACCTCTTTGAAATTTTGGTTTACATGTTAGTGAGTTTAGATTCTACCCTGAAGAAAATAGGAAATATTAAAAAAAAAAATTTTAAACAGAAGAGTAACATGATCAGGATTGTATTTTTTTTTTAATTTTTATTGATTTTTACCAAGAGGAAGGGAAAGGAATAGAGAGTTAGAAACATCCATGGGAGAGAAACATCGATCAGCTGCTTCCTGCACACCTCCTACTGGGGATATGCCTGCAACCAAGGTACATGCCCTTGACTGGAATTGAACCTGGGACCTTTCAGTCTGTAGGCCAATGCTCTATCCACTGAGCCAAGTCAGTTAGGGCTAGGTTTATATTTTAGAAGATTACTCTGGGAGAGCAGTGTGAAAGAAAGCAGGATTGAAGCAGAAAGTTTGGCTAGCAAGTTTTATTCAATGACCAAGGCAAGGATAAATTACAATTTGTTATTTGTCTGAAGTAGTTATGAATGGATGCATAAGAGAACCAGGAGGAATAGTGGGAATTTAATAGGGAACTGCTTATGATAGTAGATGATTCTACTAGAATGATTCTCAGGTTTAGAGGTGAGGCAAGTTGGTAGATGGTGGAATAATTTTGTCAACAGGAAATCCTAAAGGGGAATCTAAATTCATTTCCCTCTTCATTCTTTTTAGTGTACTAATGAATTCCCTCTGATTATTAGCTTTTATCAAACATTTGACTTCTATATTGCTCTTCCTTCAGTGACTTTTGTTTTTATTACTCAGCTAATGGTGATAATATCACTTTTATTATCATATTTAAGAATTAATGAGTAAATTCATGTACGATTATAGGCACAGAATAAATATTCAATATTTATCCATATGATAATAAAGGTTATTATCAAAACCAATGTGTGTAAATTCAATAAAAAGTAGTCATAAAACTTATTTTCTCATTCAATAAATACTTTTTTGAGTGCCTACTTGTGCCTACCATTGTTTATTATTTATGTGGACAACTGTCAAAAAGCTGTGAAAAAAAGTCTTATACTATTAAAATACTTTCTACTTTTTTCCCCTTAGTATTCCTCTCTCTCTCTCTCTCTCTCTCTCTCTCTCTCTCTCTCTCTCTCTCTCTCTCTCTCTCTCTCTTAGTTTTCTTTTTCAAATATTTTATAGCTTTCATTCCCAGGAGGAAAAAAAATCCAAAAGGTTGAATTTTTAGAGAGGATAAAAGAACTTGGCTGAATTATTGATTCATAGCTATATAATGCACCCAGGATAGTGAGGACATTTATAGATTTCATGAGCTGTTTAATATCTATTTGTGGAGCACCACCATGTGCAATCATCTTGGACTCATTATGTTTTTTCTGCTGCCCAATGAGTCATAATGAGCCTGTGAAAATGTAAAATAATGGGTTAGAACTAGAGGGAATGAAGTAACAGCCAAAGTCAGATATAAAATTATTCTTACATGCAATCCATAAGAGCGATCAAGACAAGGAAGGGATGGAAGGCCTATTATTACATACGCACATGTGCTCACAAACTTTAAAGGGAGTTTGCAGTAAAGGGGAGGTAAGTGGGAAGCCCTAAGAACAAGATCCTTAAAAAGGGGTGGGTTACAGATCTATTTTCCATTAAGATTCAAGCAAGTGGAGGAGGGGAGCTCAAATAACGGGGAAGAAATAGAAATGCCAGTGAAGACCCTTTGAGAAGATGGAGCCCTGTACTGTGAAGATAAAAGAGACTTTATATTTCAGCACTTAAAATGAAGAGAAAGAGATCATTTCTGAACCAGACTCAAGAAATAGCTTCATTTCTCCCTATTAACCTCTGTTTCCCCAAAGAAAATCAGTGGAAGCAAGCAGACAAAATAATTCTATAGGAACACAATGAAGAATGCCTTCTGGAATTGGAGCCATATTTTGAATAAATATTCATATAATTTTCCTTTTCAGTTTGCAAGTATAGGTTCTTCTTCCTAATTGGTTTCAGGGTCATCTGCCCAGAGGTCTGTGTCATATATGATATGCAAAGAGAAAAAAATATTGATATTCAGCATTTGATATTAAACATAAAATTTTAAGCAAGTTAATGGTCTTACAAGACTAGTTTTTATCTGAGATAATTTCCTCCTTTGGCCTATTAAGTACCGACCAGAAGCAATTAGGATCTTAGAAAAGTTATTCCTCTGAAGGCATACATAAGCCTTGAGGCTTGCTACTCCATGCAAGGAGATGCTATGGGGAAGGCAGGAAAGTCCTGCCCTTCTTGTCCCAGGAAATTATGAGAAGAAGAATGAGGAGAGGAGAGGGGAGGAATTGATTCAAGAATATCCAAAAGGAGTTGATGCATATGTCAAGAGCCAGGGGGCATTGAAAGGAAATAGAAGAGCCCCCCACCCTCTTTGTTAAGGGGATGGGGTGGGCCTAAGGATAGGCTCTAGTTTGCACTTTTGGGAGATTATGTCAGACCCTAGTGAGAGATAGAATATACAATTAGACAATGGACAGAGTATATTTAAAAATAGAACTCTGACCGACCATCTGCAGCAATCTGCCCAGCAAACTAACCCCTTATCCATAATAATCAGTCTAGAAAGGCAGCCTGCTATGAGTCAGTCTTGTAGGAAGCTAGATTGCTATCTCTCGTAACAATCCAGGAAGCTAAACAATAAACTTCTGTAACAATCAGCCCCAAATGGCCCAGAACTGATTAATTACTGACAGTTTCTCTAATTTTTGTTTCTGTTTTCCAACTTAGACCCAACCAGAGATAGCTAAGTATGCACCTCTAACCAGTCACAGAGCAAACCTTACCTCTAGTTAGCCAGCCTATAGCTTCTCCTTGCCAAATGCCTCTTTCAATGAGGACACCCTTGAAGCCTTCCCCTTTGCCCCATTCTCCTGCCTGTCTTTGAGTCTCTGCTAAAAATGCAAGAGAGAATGGCTGGCTTCTTTGCTACAACAAGCTCAGAATAAATGGGCTTTGCTTTACTCATTTGACTGGGCTTTTATTTCTATAGTAGAGATGCTTAAAATGGAACAGTTGGCCTCATCTGGGGCCCTTTGTCAGGGTGTTTTGGACTGAATGTGTGTGACCTCCTCCTAAAATGCATATGTTTAAATTCTAATGGACAATGCAATGGTATTATTAGGTGGGGCCTTTAAGAGGTGTTTAGGTCATGAGGTGAATCCCTCATAAATGTGACTGGTCTTATAAAAAAGTCCCCTCAGCCAAAACCAGTTTGGCTCAGTGGATAGAGCGTCAGCCTGTGGACTGAAAGGTCCTGGGTTCAATTCTGATCAAGGGCATGTACCTGAGTTGCGGGCACATCCCCAGTAGGAGGTGTGCAAGAGGCAGCTGATAGATGATTCTCTCTCATCAATGTTTCTAACTATCTTATCCCTCTCCTTTCGTCTCTGTAAAAAAAAAAAAAAATCAATAAAATATATTAAAGAGAAGAAAAAAAAAGGACCCCACAGATATCCCTTGCCCCTTCCACCACATGAGGACACAGTGAGAAGTTGGCAGTCTGCAACCCAGGAGAGAGCTTTCATCAGAATGCAACCATGCTGGCCTCCTGACCTTAGACTTTCAACCTCTAGAGCTATAATAAATAAACTTCTGTTTATAAGCCACCCAGTCTGTGGTATTTTATAGTAGCCCCAACAGACTAAGACACAGGGTATAGGCCATCACTCCTGGGAAACAATGAAGAATAAGCATTATAAGTGTTAGGAATGGCCAACGCTGAGAGGAGGAGACTAATTCACCCAGAGTGAGCCACCAGGCCTGAACCAAGTGCGAGGATCAGAACAAGTGCTATCCTGGCCCATCAACCTTAGCTGTAAGTCCAGCAGGGCAGGGAGCAAGCAGGTGGCCACAGGTCATTGTTCTGGAGGCCGCAGGAACCAATTTTAGCTGTCTAAGACAATATCCAAGTCACATCACTTCCTCATACACCCAGACACAATCTTGAAGCAGAACTGGAGAAAAGAGTGGAAGTGTGACAATTAAAGAGATTGGGCATTTTTACTTAGAGAGGCTGAATTATTAGCTAAAGGGCTGTTTAAATGACTGTATATATTAGTCACTGACTTTATTTCCCCACTAACCAGCACACCCAGAAGTGCAGACCAGTTGTTGAGCAAAATATTATAACCGCATTTTCTCTGCATGTATAAATTATATTATAAGCAAATTTTTCAAACCCATAAGCACTGAAATGAACATATTTTCCTGTTTCTGTGCTAAACAATTCTGGGATAAAGTATAGTTTCCTGGTTTTGAGCTGAACAATACTGGGTCCAGGCAAAAAATAACTTAGCTACTTGTTCTAACAAATACTTGCTCCTGAAAAATTAGACTGTGAAACTACTAAAATAGCTACCTTAGGAAGACTAGCAGCTCACTCATCATAGCTCACTTTTAGATTCTCACCTCTGAGTGCTACCAATCCATAGCTATTGTGTCATACATTTTGTCCAATGCCAACCAGTTCTCTGCCTTGCAATACCCACCTTAAATCTCCCAGCACAGGCTCTGAACCCTGAATAATCCATCCCTGACCTCTCCCTCTGGGATGCTTCTAAATTCTATCAAAGTGATATTCCCCTTATTGAAATACATAAAAAACAAAAAACAAAAACAAAACAAAACAAAACAAAAACAACTTTGTTTAACTAACAACTGTTTTTTTTCTAGCAGTCTTTATGACACCATAGCCAATGCCCATAACACTTTAAACTGTGTGGTCTGGCTGTGAAATGCTAGGGGAAACATCCGGGAGCAGCAAGTTAAGCACGTGGCAAAGAGAAATGGATAGGAATGACTACAATTCAGGAGATCAAAGGTCAGTAGTATATACGTAAGAGGATGTTAAACACATATCTTACTAGCAAATGCAGGGTAGTTTATGTACTGTACATGGGCCAAGAGACTAATTCCACCACTATCATTTTCAGTCATCCCCTGCATATAGGAAGAACAACAATTAAATTGAAGGCTAACTAGTATAAAAAGGAACATGCAGAACTTCTACATAAATATAATGGGTAACTGGGAACACACAATTTAAGAACTCTTTTCTCCTGCTTTTTATACCTTGTATTAAATTGACCCAGTGTTTTAAAAAGAAAGAAGAAGGGGAGAAGAACAAGAAGATGGTCCTGGTTTTCCCTGGCCTCTCGTGGAGCAAATAACTTCATGCTCTCCTTTGCAAGCCGGGCATCGAGAGGCTAAGACAGGTCCTGGCTGAGTACGTTCCCTTTGCAGACCCACGTGGCCAGCCCCTTCCCCAGCTCCAGGGACCTACTGCAGGGCCCCAGGTATTGGCAGAAGGCCCAAAAGCAGACTGCATGTTGTCCACACAAGCATTTAGGCTGTATTTATACCCGGGGAATTAATTCTGTGGGTACCCCATTCTATATACTTAAATCCATGTCATCCCCAAAAATGAATGCTTTATTCCATATCCTGGGCTGTCCAGTGAGAATTGCAGCCACTTGCTTCTCTTTTTAGCCTCCAGAAGAGTGTCTGAGTGGCTGCTGAGTCTTGAAAACAGCTGGAGCACGTGCCCAACTCCACATTAGTTGAGTGGTCATCTCCCCACTGTCGGTTCTGATTACACCTCACTGGGTTCTTAGGCTTCAACTGCCTTGAATCAGCTCTCCAGAAGACATCTGCCTGGACAGCAGCTGGTCCCTTTCTCTCCATCTCATGTCCCCACCTGGGAGGCCCAGGGCCACCAAACCCCCACTGAGAGTCACTTGATTTCTTTTGCTGGTAGACAACAGCCTGTTTCTGTTTTTCTCCTTAAATGGTTCTTTACTAGACCAGAGAGTCACTTCCTGTCCCCAAACATCTGTTCTCCAAACATATCTTTGCCTAAATGAATCTTCTGCCCTGTACATTTCCTTACTTCATCTTGTCATAGCAAAATTGATTGAAAGAAGTAAGATTATATAACTGAAAGAAAAAACTTATGGGGAGTCAGATATTTAACTTCAAATAATTAAACTTAAGAAAATATTGCATTTATTTTGTGAAACTCTATAGTGCTTGAACACTTGGTGGAAATCAGAGGAAGGGAGGTTTTGGCTAAAATAAGGAAGACTTATCTAATAATTAAAGCAACACCAGCTGGGCAGACAGGTGCTATGAGGTTATTGGGACAAAGAGAGGTTAGGTGACTCCTGTAATTACAGACAGAGGTAGAATTTGAAGATAGATAGTCTATTTCTGAGTTGAGCCCTGAACACTATTTCTGTTCTCATGTTGGACTAAAGATCACAGTGGAAGGAGAAAGTGGTGGAATGGAGGTAGCTGAAGAAGGAACTATAGGTTGAAATATTAGGCTGAAGAGGAATGTGTAAAGTGGTAGAAAATATAAAAGAAAAGCTAATAGATAAGATAAAGTCAGTATCAACACTAAGATTATAAAAGAACTGGAAAGAGAAAAAGAGGTAGAAAATAAGAGAATTCTGTTATTCTAACCCAGATTGCTTAAGAAATGTCCTTACACCTCTTCTGAATTGACAAGAGGTGGGATGAATTTCAGCACCTACAATATCTACTTGTCTGGTTCTTGCAAGTGGTGGGAAATTTATCAACAAAATCATGACACCTAGGGTCAGCACCCTGCTGGCTTTCATTTAGGAGGCCAACCTGTGGGCCTGTGAAGGTAAATGGCCAGTTCCAGCCCTGGGGTTTGTACTGAAGGAGCAGGGTGAAGAAAGCAGAGTCACAGAAAGGTTTGGGGAGAAGGGAAGCAACCTGGCCTCCTCTGCCTGATATGGCCAGCTAAATAGAACCATGGAAAGGGGCAACGGGGAGGGACATTCTTCTAGGTCCGAGCTCAGAAGACTGCAGCCCACAGACTAAATCCACCGGCTGCCTGTTGTAAACCATCTTTTATTGGAACACAGACACACCCATTCATTTACCAATTGTCTGTGGCCGATTCTGTCCTACAAGGGCAGAGTTGAGTAGTTGTGACAGAGACCGACTGGCTCACAAAGAGAACAATTATTTACTATCTGGTCCTTTACAGAAAAAGTTTGCTGAACCCTGACATAGGTTACTGCTTCTCAAAACCTGGCAGGACACTTTAACCTCTGCTTCTTGCCTATCCCTTCATCCCACCTCAACCACACATGACTCTTCCTCTCCCTTCCCCCTTGACATACTCCGACCCAAACAAAGGATTAAGTAACTGAAATTCATCTCTCATGAGTGGGCTTTCAGTAGGAAGTTTAGATCTTTTGTTTGTGCCTGAGCAATGAGAGGGTAGTCTCTATTTCTCTGTGGTCCAACATGGGGCACACCTGTAAATTTAAATGAGGCTCAACCTCCTTGGTGGTGTGTGGAATTAAGAGGGAAACTTCATAACAACCAGAGGGTAGTCTTCAGCCACAAGCAGCATTCCTAGTTCACTTAATTTACACAAAGAATAAAGAGAGAACTTGACTCACTCTTTAAGAGAAAAAAATATACAGCTGGAGCCGGAGCTGGGGCTGGGAGGGACAGAAGGGGAGCTCTCTTTTGGACAGCCTGTTGTTTGCATTGTGCTGAGCAAGTCCCTGCCAGGCCCTCCATCCCCCTGCTGTGATAACATTTCACAATGAGAAAGGAGGGGGTGGCTCCCTCCTGCAGAGGTTCATGACTTGGCTGGATTGCTTTGCTGACACACTTTTTCTCTTCTCAAGTTAGCTGAGCACACAGATCACCCCACGCTTATTTGCAAAGTCCATATGTGAGATAAAGGCCAGGCAGTTGGACTACAGACAGAAGACCAGGGTAAAGGGAAGGAGAAAATGTAGGGGCTGAGATGCTTGAGCTATCTTCAAATTAGGACACTTTATACAAAGAGTTAAAATTAAACCAAGGACTATTTTCCAAGATTTTTGACATTGAACATGGCTCAGTACACCATCCCTGCAATGCAGTGCAATAAACATCACAGAGCACCTTAATGCATGTCCAGTGAAACATGAATCACAAAATCACGCTGAGGGAGAAGCAATGAATTCCAGACACTGGGAGTGAACAACATACTTGTTCCCCTCTCTTTCCTGTTTTTTTTTTTTTTTTTTTTTTTTTCTGTCTAATTCCCACATTTTTATCCATGGGCAGTCACATCCCCTGAGAGCCACCACACACAGGGTCTCTATCCCTATTTGGTCTATTGCATGAAGCCTGTCTTCCCCTCCAGGAAACTGTTACTGCTTGACATTGCCTCACTGACTCCTCAATAGTATCCCTCAAGGTCTGTATTGTTGTTACTGATTTGTAGGTGGAAATGAGAGTTTTAGGGATTTGTCCAAGGTCACAGAGCAGGTGAGCTTCTGAGAGGCACTCCAAGACAGTTTCTGTAGCTTCTCACTTCACCACCGCTCACCTCTGACCTCCCTGTGCTCTGAGTACCTCTGTACCTTCCACATGTTCCACGGCAATTAGAATGGATGTTCCCTAAGAGCAGGAAATCTGTCAGTGACTCTCTTCAATGTGTCCCTAAAATCCAGCACAGTGTCTGCCTTATAATAGGCACTCAATAAATTCTCGTCAGTGAGGGTCCTTCTATTGCCTGTGAGCTGTGTGTTTGACTTGCTTCCCTACTACCACTGAAGGCCCATGAAGGATTGGATTGTGGTTCTTCTTTAATGTGGGTCTAAGTCAATAACCTCAACCTCTGTCTCAGAAAGATCAGAATGGAAATAAAATATGGAGTATAAGGTGAACCCACCCAATTCCTACCAAGCACTAATCTTTCTATGGCTTCCCTGCATGCCTCCTTTCGGGCCCAGCCGGGCATTGTTGACTCTATCGCTGACACCCGGCAGCTCCATCTGGTCCTCAGATTTCTCCTCCCTGCTTGAATTCCATATCTTTGTGTTTAAATAAGCTGGAAAACACCCACTTCAGCAGCTCCAAGTGAGTTCTTCCTTTCATGCCGGCTCTGTTTCCTGGCCCAATGCCAGAATCTCCCTCCCTTCGAATTAGGACATGTTACTCAGAGTCATATGTCTTCACCTAGTTAGCTCCTCTCTTCTGGGACAGTTTCTCTCATGGTGTCTCCCACAGGTGCCCGGCTTTCCAGCTGGTAATCCCCAGGTTGTTAATGTCGGGGGCAGGGACGAGGGTGTGTGAATCTGAGCTCTGGCTTTCTGTGCTGAGGCAGGCTAGGAAGGGACTGAAGGAAACGATTTCTTGGCCACACGTCCAGGATGTGTTTTAAGGAAGCCAGGAAGGATTGCTCATATCTTGTGAAGAGCTGTGTTTGAAATCTTTATATAAATAACAGAATCTTGTCTCTCATCCTTGTTTGCCTCTCCAGGTATTTTTGTTTTTATTTTTTATCCTGAGTTTCCATAAAGACACCTGGGATTAAATCACCCCAAGTCAGGGTGTCATAGAAGTCCTTAGCCAACCAGATCTTTCCCTCTGGGATTGCCTTCTTGAGAAGTTGCCTCAGCTCTGCCTTTCCTCCCCATCCTCCCCCATGGCTGTGTATGGTCCTTCACAGCACTTACCACACTGCACCTGATTACTGGCTTCCTTGTCTCTTCCTCCCCCCCCCCCCAACCCTCCCCATTCACATGCAGCCTGGCATGTGATAGAAAGTCAACAGGAGACGGTTGAGTGAACAAATAAGTGAATGAAATTTTCATTACATCTAGTTTTCTTCCCCCCAGATTTCAACAAAGGACAACATTGTACAAGTATCACAGAAATGACCTGAAGGAAATCTCCTCGCTTATGATCATTTAATTCCTTTTTCGATTTTAAAATCTACTGCTCTTGCATTCCTCCTGTTGTGGTTACCAGTTCCTCCTCCCCTCCCCCTCCTCCCGCATTAGTTTCTTAGTTTCTTGTGAGTCTATAGTTGTCAGGATTCAGTAGGTGGTTTTTCAGCACCAAGTGCAACAGCTGAGAGGTGGGGCTAGAACATCCTGGGTGGCCTCATCCTCTGAGGTCCTTCTCCATGGAGTTGCTCATCATTCAGTGGTTTGGCCCAAGCTTCTTTACAGCATGGCAGATAGATTCTAAGAAGAAGAATTTCAAGAGGACAAGCCCCAATATGCAAGTGCTTATCTAGCCCCAGTTCCATCACATCTCTGCTATTCCATTGGCCAAAACAAGTCACATGGCCAAGTCCAGAGTCACACAAGGACAAGTGACAGTCTATGCACCTCCCATTCTACATAAAATTTCCTTGTCCCATATCCTGATGGCTCTAATGCACCTTAGAGATCAATTCCTTACCTGGAAATGATCAACAACATATATTGAACACTGAGATGCCAGGTGCTCTGGAGTTATAGAAAATAGGATCCTTGCCGCAAGGACTACATATTTAATTTGGGGACACACAATACACATCTTTGAAAAGATTTTAAGTCATCCATCAGCATTATTTATGCACAAAATGAAAATATTAGAAGAGCCACTGAAGGAAGCACAATGAACAATTTAGTTATCAGCATTACTATGTGATCCAGATTGACACATATAATTTCTGTGTAGCAAAGTTTGTTGTCTTTTTATGCCAATTCTAACTATGAGAACTCCAATAATTCTCTTGGGGTGGGGGGAATGTCCCATGAATAAACATAGTTGTAGTTCTATGCCATAGTTATCACAATCTACATAGTTGTTTTGTTTATTATTCAGCTTCCTTGCTCTTAAACACTCATCTAATGATCAGCAAAGCTGCTCTAAGGGAGGTGAGTGAAAGGCAACATCATCTAAGGTGGTTCTCACAGTGTGGTCCTTACGCAGAACCACCTTGGAAGTTGTAAGGAATGGATATATGCAGGCCCCACAGAGAACCAGTGAATCAGACACTCTGGGGGGAGGGCCCAGTGATCTCTATCAATAGCCCTCAGTGATTTTGATGCACACTGAAAAGTCTCAGATCCACAACTTTAAGGACTACAACTTTTTTTTTTCATTGTTGTTGTTGTTTTTAAATATGTTTTTATTGATTTCAGAGAGAAGAAGGGAGAGAGAGAGATAGATAGAAACATCAATGATAAGAATCATTGATCAAATGCCCTCAAGCTGGGCATGTGTCCTGACTGGGAATTGAACCATGACATCCTGGTTCTTGTCGATGCTCAATCATTGAACCACACTGGCTGGACAGGACCACAATGATGATGCTACAGGACCACAATGATGAGTGCTTGTATTCTCCCAAATTCACATGTTCAATCCTAATTCCCAGTTCGATGACGTTAGGAGGTGAAGGCTTTGGGAGGTGATTAGATCAGGAGGGCAGAGCCCTCATGGATAAGTGTTTTTATAAAAGAACCCAGAGATCTCCCTTGTCCCTTCTGCCATGTGGGGTTATAGTGAAAAAACAGACATCTTTGAAGCAGCAAGTAGGCACTAAACAGAAACCAAGCCTGCCGGAGCCTTAACCTTGAACTCCCCAGCCTCCAGAGCTATGGGAAGTGTATGATATTCTGCCACAGCAGTCCAAATAGACTATGACAGGTAAATTAGCTAGAGCAGGTAATTCTAATCTTAGGATGATGGCTCTCGTACCTGTCCTCTAATCAGTGTTTCAGCATCTACCCTAATGAGCAATGAGGGATGAAATGTGATGCTTTTGGTAAAATCATGCAATTTTTCAGAGGTAAGAAAATTACCCAGAGAATTAGTACAGAATAGTTTTGGTGCATTGTATATACAAGTTATATATACTTATCAAACAGTTTTTGTTTCTTTTCTATAGAAATTTTGAACAGATTATCTAGAATTTCAAGTTTAAATTACTGCTAGAGAAACTCTCTGTGGAGTGTCTACTTTTACTCAATTTTCTTTTCATTCTCCTACTGTATCACAGGCAAAAATGGAAGAAGAGAAATCTAAAAATGGGGCTAAAAAGAAAGTAATCACATTTCTTTGGAAAAAGTTTATCCCAGACCCCAGGTGAATATTATAAGGAAATTCATCTTTCCAGAATTGTTAAGCAGTCTCGCAAAAGAGCTGACTGACTACATTTTCTATGTTACCCACCACATTCTCATATCACGTTCTCTATTCCTCATAAATTTGGATATTTTCCAGTTAAATCTGCAGAGTCAGTGGTGATGGTATGAGTGGTTCTTCACTGAAACACTGTTGATTTTTCCTTTTAAAACTAAGTGGAGGCAATTTAGAATTATGGATTAAAATCCTTACACATTTACATCTTTGATTCAACAATAACATATTGAGAAATTTATACCAATAAAATAACCAAGAATGAGTACAAAAAATAGCCATAAAGTATTCACATTTGTCTCAGTTAATAATATGAAAAAGCTCAAAATTTGATAATAGATAAAAAAGTATGTATGTGCATTCATACAACTGAATGCACCCATTAAAATGACAATTGATATGGATTATAGAAGAATATTAACTGACATGAAAAGATGTTCAGGATATATCACTAACAGGAAAAAGCAGATTTAAAAATAGTGTGTATAGCTACTTGGTACCCATTAGGATAACTTATTAAAAACAAAATAGAAAATAACAAGTATTGGTGAGGATGTGGGAAAATCTGAACCCTTATGAATCGCTAGAAATGCACAATGGAAAATAGTTTGGCAGCTCCTCAAAAAGTTAAACAAATTATCGCGTGATCCAGCAATTCCACTTCTAGGTATATATCTAAAAGACTTGAAAACAGGAATTCAAACAGACATTGTACACCAATGTTCATAGCAGCATTATTCACAATTGTCAAAAAGTGGAATTAGTCCAAGTGCCCACAAAAGATATACAAAATGTATATTATTTAACTATAAAAAGGAATGAATTATAACACATTATAAGGATGAAATTTGAAAACATTATGCTAAGTAAAATAAACCAGACACAAAAAGGCAAATATTGTGTAATTCCACTTATATGAGGTACCCAAATAGGCAAATTCTTTGAGTCAGAAAGTAGCATAGAGGTTATCAGGGCCTGGAAGAAGGGAGAAGAGGGAGTTATTATTTAATGCATATAGAGTTTCTGTTTGTGATGGTGAAGAGTTCAGAAAATAGACATTGGTGATAATTACACAGCATTGTGAATGTTCTTGATGTCGTTGAGTTATACACTTAAAATAATTAAAATAATCAGTGTTATGTACTATACTTTACCACAATAAAAAAAGAAAAAAAGAAAAAATTAGTATGTACAATATATTTTCTATAAATATATAACCCACATATTTCTTTGGTTTTAAGATGCCATCATTTGCAGGAAAAAAACATCCTATTTAATAAAGAGATAATATGTTAATTGATCCTCATGCCATTGCAAAGATGGCAGCTCCCACAGCAATAAGGAGGGAATATGATAATTGACTGCCCCATTCTCAAAGATGATGGTGCCCACAGCTAATAAGAAGGTAATATGCTAATTGCTGCCATGCCCTCAAAGATGGTGGTACCCACAGCCACAAGATGGTGGCACTCAGTCCCCTCAGTCCTCCAGCCCCCCAAGGCCAGCCTGAGGTTCAGGCAAGCCTCAGATGGTGGTTGCTCAGCCACCCAGAGCCACCCAAGGCTCAGGTAACCAGGAATGGCAGAGGCTTGAGCTGCTGGCAGTGGCAGCAGCAGAAGCATGATGTGGGTGTTGCCTTCTCCTGATTGCTGGGTCACCTCCCACCCCTGAGGGCTTCCAGACTGTCAAAGGGGGCAGGCTGGGCTGAGGGAACCCTCCTCCAGTGCATGAATTTTCATGCACCAGGATTCTAGTTAATTTAATAACCACCTTTTTGGACAAAAGGGAATGCTGCCTCAGTATATGTACTCATATATTCTATCTATTTCCAGGAATACCAAACTTTGAAAAACTTGCCTCTTAGAAATTGGGTAATGTATACCTAAACATGGAGAAAAATTCTGGACAATGCTCAGAGCTAATATTTTGGGTGATAGAGTTGTGGGTATCTCTTATTATATTATTCTAATTATTCCAGTATGTATTTAAATTTTTCTGTATACAGTGCTATTTTTGTAATAGTAAATTTTTATCCAATTAAGACAAGTTTTTTCTAGAGAGATATTTTGGAATCTGAGAACTTATAGCTTATCTCAGCATGCACTCCCACCGTGGACAATACTGTCGGAGAACTAAGTGGATGTGACGAGATCTCTCTGCACTTGGTCCCGGCACAGGAACTTGCACTCACTAAGTCCTTCTGCTTCATCAAACTTCCCTTCACCCAGCGTCCACATCAATATTTACATACTTGGTCATTCCTCGGCTTATTTATTTTCCTTGGTCCATTTTGCACAGCGACTAAGTTTTTTGCAGCATGGAAGTTGACAGAATTTGTCGCTGATATCAATCTTAATTAAGTTTACTGCTGAGAGCTCTGCAAATGGCCCTTCTGCTGCAAGGCACGAGGTGGGAGCAGGGGGAATCACTGGTCGATGAGAGAATCAAGGCTTCCTTTAATTAACTGATGTTTACACTTCTCTGTGATGCTTCTTATTTTTCCCCACAAACAAAATCTACAACTCTGCCAACCAGTCACTAGCCTCAAGAAATAAAAGAAGGGACTGTCCTCCCTGTCCCGCACTGTCCCAGACCTGAGAACTGAATCACAGGGCTTCCTTCTGTTGCACAGCCAGTCTCTCACACAGAGCTGGTGCTGCCGAGAAATCTCTGCACTGCAGGTGCCCTTCTGGACCTTCCAAAACTGAAGACACCACGACTGTGTGTGGCATGACATTTGTTGTTTGTGTCTTGTCTAATGTTTGTGTGTAAAGGCACGGCTCTGGAAAGAGCCCTACTTGCTGGCATCTCTGCTTGTGTGATTTTTTTCAGAAAACTTAACTGTTCTCTGCCTGTTTTCTCATCGGTAGTGGGGCAGATAACGTTTTCTGCCTGTCAGGGCTGCTATAAGAAAATACAATAGAGTGGGTGGTTTAAACAATAGACATTTCTTTATCACAGTTCTGGAGGCTAGAAGTCTGAGATCAGAGTGCCTGCAGGGCTGAGTTCTTGTGAGAGACTCTGCCTGGGTTGCAAATGCCTTCTTGCTGTGTCCTCTCCTGGCTGAGAGCAGAGAGAAAGGAAACAAGCTCTCTGGGTCTCTTAGGCAAGGGCTCTATTCTTACCCAGAGGGCTTCGCCTCAGGACTAATCACCTCCCCAAGGCCCACCTCCTAATCCCATTACACTGCAGTGTAGGGTTTTGATATAGGAATTAGGGATACACAAACATTCAACCCATAACACTACCTCATACAATTATTGTGTTATCAAAAAAGATAATACATTTCAAGTACTTAGAACAATACCTGGAGCACAGGTGAACACAACAAAGATTGGTTTTTATTATTATAAGTTGGAGTAGAGTCCCATGAAAGTCAGAAATACTACTGGTGATTTCCTTTTCTCCTTTATCGAGAGGATCTGTGTTGAGAATGGTAGCTCTTTCCCGCCGCTGGGTGTGCAAGAGAGAAGTGACAGTTTTAAGCTGGTTTTTGCGCTATATTTTATGTGTTGGTTGACAGCCTCAAGCTGCTGAAGCTAAACAAAAGAATGCCTGGGACCAAAATTAATTCAAAAATGTGCCTAGTGTGCAGCTGCAGGGTAGTAGGAGAAGGGTAGTTTTAACAGAGTCTAGAGTCGTAAACCGAGTTGGGGTTTCAAGCTCTCAGCCACTGTCTCAAAATAGCATCATTTTACATGCAGATGAAAGAGTAATAAATGGTTGGGTCACATCAAACTCTTTAGCCATCTCTGCTCCGGGGAGAAGTAACAGACTTTTGCTTACAGACTATGGCCCTCAAACTATCATGGTCTTAAGGTCTATGTTGCCCAGGAAGCCATTGAAAGAGAGAGAGAGAAAGAGAGAGAGAGAAAGAGAGAGAGAGAGAGAGAGAGAGAGAGAGAGAGAGAGAGAGAGAGAGAGAGAGAAGAGAAAGACCTGAAACTGGGCAATTGAGTGGGTAGAAAAACTTTGTCCCGATTCTGCTACAGGGAGGCAGATAATCCTCTGGTGGGAATGATCTATGGATTTGGGGAGACTGTATTGTTGAAGTACAGTTCCACATGAGGGTCCACCTGGACTGAGCTTGACTTAGGCAACCACTCTGTAACATGCACAGTGTACACACAGGTGTACAGCTGGTGATAGAAGAACAGCACAGGATAGAGCATCAAAGAGAAGAAGAATGAATTGGTGAGGGCGGGTCATAGTTATAGACTAAGAATCATGCTACTGCCCCATTCGTATTTCATAATAATAATAATCAAAGTTATTATCAGAATGACACTTTCTGAATACTTGATATAAGACAATCATTGTTCTAAGCACTTACACATATTGTTTAATTCAATCTTCCACAATAACCTTCTATAGACAAGAGAGGTAGTAATACCCTTATTTTACTAATGAAGAGGTTGAGCACAATATGGTTCAGCAACTTGCCAACATCCAGTGGTGATTTAGCGATGCAGCCCAGAGCCCAGCAGAACTGCATTGGATGGTCCTGGACCTCCCTCTGGGTGGGAGCCTGGAGCCACATGTAATTTGATTTTAAAAATTAAGGAACTGTTATGCTTCCTACTCCCTGAGGAGAGGTTGGAGCTTTATTTGTAGAATTGGAGTGAGTTTGAGCAGAGCTATGCTTATGATAGGACAGCTCATATTCCTCAATGTCAATGGAAAAAACTCCAAATTCCCTTTGTTGGGAAGATATGGAAAAAGGAGGAAACATTCTCCCAGAAGCAGTAGAAATGTTTTCATTAGTCTGGAAGGCCTTGAAGATAATTACATGAGAAAAACAACAACAACAAAACAAACAACAGCAAAAAAAAAAAAAAAAAAAAAACACACAAAAAACCTTTTCTTTGGCTTTTCTTCTTTGAATGTTTTGTTATTTTGTTTGTTTGTTTTGAATCTTGAACTTCTCCTTTTGGGTGGGCACAAATTCAACTGTTTTCCTATTCAACTTAAAATTTCAGTAGGAACCTCAAAATGACTAGCAGCTTTTCAACTAAATATCTATTATTTCTATAATTTATACTACTTGGTCCAAGTTAAATTTTCCCAAATGTTTTGATCAGCATTTTTAAGAGGCAGAGAATCAGGCAAACAATAGAACAAACTAAATGCAATTATCAATTACAAAATAATTAGAAAACTCAGGCTCTTAACTTCAAAAAGCTTACTCTAAATAGACATGCCAGAAAAAAGCACATCAAAGGCCTTAATACAATGCCCCAAACAAATCATTGCTGTGCACAATATGTGCACTCATACAAATGATAGCTATAGTTGTCATAATTTGTTGAGTATTTACTTTGTGTAGGTACGTACTAGTATATACTTTATATATACTATTGTACTTAATTTTCACTTTCAGCTGAGAAAATTAAGACCATAGAGGTTAAGTGACTTGTGCATAACCACACAGCTAGCCAATGACAGGACGCGGTCTTAAGGCCAAGTCTACCTGACTTCATCACCCCTGCTCTTACCACTGCCCTTCTGAAGACACACAGAGTAGTGGATTCTTAGATGCCAATTGAAAATGGTAACCCATGGACTTTCGTTAATAGAAATCTATCACTGTCGGTTCCTTCATGGTAACTAATGTTTCACATTAACATAGATGTTAACAATCAGGGAGCTGAATGTAAGCTACATGGGAACTTTTTGTACTCTCTTCACAATGCTCCTATCTATATAAAATTGCTTTAAAAATAAAATGTATTTTAAAACTAAAAAAAAAAAAAAAAAAATTTTTTTTAAAGAAAGAAAATGTAACATACAAATCCAAAACAGCTAAGTTTGAGATCAGCTTAGCTGAGAAAACTTTGCATAGATTGCACATTTGATCATTTAAAAATAAAATACCTTTAAATGATAGTAGAGTCAATAAAAAAAGAGCTTAAAATTCAAAAATAGCAACAATAAAGAAAAAACAGATAGAAAAGGAAGAGGGCATGTTGACCCCTGTTTCAACTTCCCGGGTGTCTTCCTCACAAAATCATTTAGGGAATAGAGAGACAATAATGGGAGGGCAGAGGCACTTAATCAGAGATTTTACAAACCACTAAATCAAAAGAGTCTGTGAAATTCCCGTCTGGGGAAGCTAACAGTAGGATTAAGTGGATTAGTCTACTGTACAGGAATCCGGGGAATGCGGCTGCATGTGCTTTTGTTGTGATTACTCAGCAGCAACAGGATGGCTTTCCATCTCCCAGGAACATATGGGCACGTGCCCTTCCGCAGACCAGCAGGAAAGAGCAGTGCTTGGCCTGCTGCTTCCCTGCATCAGGCGGTCTGGCTGCAAGAGGTGGCAGAGACTGGCATTTTACTGAGTTGGTGCAGGAAACATGTTGGAGACGAAAAGGCAAGGCAACCCGACTAATCACACCCATCATTTCTGCACTCAGTTCTTGCAAAGAAAGGGGAGACCACAGCATGGCTCCCAAACTTCAGATGAAATTGCCACCTAATGATGGTCGGGAAGGTTCTTTCTAAGCTTCTTTCCTTTGCTGTTACATGGAAGCACGTGGAATTAAACTGTACAAATTTCTCCTTTTCAGAAATCCACATTCAAACTCCAAAAACTCAAGTGCCAAATATATAGATACATGAACAAATCGTGACCTGCCAGAGCTAACAGTTTACATCAGCCATCTATAATAAATAATTAATATAGCCCTAGGAGATGTAAAACCAGTGACATGGTATCTCTCCCTCGGCTCTAAATGGAACTCCAGATAACCTACTTTGAACAGTAATGTGTTCACAGTATGTGGGAATTAACTACTCAATATAATAAGTGCTATTGAATTTCCCATCTCCATGCAGATAAAGGGCAACCGCCACCAAAAACATAGTAATAACAGTAGCCGAGTGATGGAAAACACACACACACACATGCACACACACACACACACACACAACCTTTCTTTATTACGACCTTAAAATGTTATAGGTTAAAATAATCTTAAAGGGTTTAAAAAACAGCAATTAAATCTTTCCATTCCTGTTTTCCAAGATTGCAGCTGAGAAAAGGAGGGCCAGAGAGCCATACGGTGTGAGCCTTGCTAATAGCGCTCTGTGAAATATCTCACTAATTCAGTCTGGCTCTTCAGATCAGCCGCTAAATCCTTGTATTGTCACTCATCCTCTGGCCTTTTCAGGATTTCCATAGCCTAACTAGCAGTATCTCCATGGAAACCAAGCAGTCCTGCTTTGCACATCCCGTAACTTTTTGTTCCTGACAAAGCTTGACAAATCACATGCAGCATGGAGAGTTTAACACAGCGAACTAAACCCTGACCCACACTTAGAAACGATAAACCCGAGCATCCCAGCTTTATTATAAATGATTTTCTTACAAGAGACTTAACCAAGCCGGTGAAATGTTGAACCAGACAAGTTTCAAGAACAAGGTGCTGGAGGGAGAAGGAAATAAAAAAAAGGCAAATAAGTAAATACTACATAACTCGGTAAATAAGAATCCCAGGCATGTTCAGCTATAGGCTCTGCAATCTTATTTTCTGTCTAATTGACTTAAGTTGAAAGCAACCAAAAGAGAAAAAGAGCGGGAAGGGTACTATTTCCATGTCACTCCTGAGCCTGAGAAATGGCCTTCCTTTTGCATTCTGAGCCAGAAAGGGAAATCCCAAGTCCATTCCCTTGTTTTCCCTAACTCCTGAGGAGGATGGGCTTGGGAATCTAACAGGTCTCTACACCTGGCTACCACCTTCTGGCTGTTCAGTCTTACTCTTTGGAGCTGAGGCTCATAGTACTAGGAGATGTGAAGTCTCTAGAAAGTGGGGCTGACCTAACTGGGGCAACAAAAATACCAAAGAGGGTGGGGACTGGGTTTTCTAGGGTCATATTTGCATCTGAAGTGCCAGCAGCTCCATTCATTCCTATGGTTTACCTGGCAAGCTTCCTTTCCCATTCTCCTCTCCCTCAGAACCAGATGATAGAGCCAGGTTGGAGGTCCTCTCCACAGAGAAAGGAGAGCGCTGACAAAAAGGAAGGAGTGTAGGTGGGTCAGGGCAGCAGAAGCCATCAAGAACCCTGCAGAGAATACACTCCTGTGTTCTTGCCTTTAGCTTTCACTTCTTCACAAAGTGGCTGCCATAGGCCCATGTGAAGGTGGTATCATGACTTAACTACAAACCTATCCCTCAGCCAGTCAACAGCACGGCATGAGACAGCTGTGCATGCTGAAGGAGGGAGGGCCCTTCGTGGCCTCCTCTGTCTTATTGCTGCATTACCTGCCACTGACAAAGGTTCCTGAGCACAGACAGACCTTAGTTATGGATGACACAGGAGCATGAGGATCACCATCATCATTAGCCCCTTCAGTCTCCTGCCTTCGCTTTGTCATCTATGTAACACAACAGAACGTCATTGTGACAGGAAAAGGCATGGGGGTGGGAGAGGGAGGCCCAGGGAATATCAGGTTCTCAACTTGATTCTGTCTCCTTGTGCCAGGCCTTGGCTACACTTGCAATCAGGAGTGCTCAGGGCCGTGGCTACACTTTGAGTTAGGGGTGTGCAAAAGTCTAAGACTGGGTCTTCCTTATTTTGTACTTGGTTTTGAGACTGGTGATGTTTTAGAGACAACACAATAGTTGTACATCGGGAACACTTTGCCTTGGCAAGCAACCCAGGACTGGATTGAACTCTGAGTTGGCAGCAATGTTGACAACTTCATTAGTCAGCAACTTGCCAGTACAGTGTTATTGGATGTTTACAACAATGACTAGTTCTGGACACATTGTACATGTTCTACAAATATTTGCTGATGAATGAACTGGTACCTGGAAGATCCCACAGTTCCCTCTGCTTCCTCAAAGCAAGAGTACATGAGGCTTAGTCTCATTTCAGCCTTCAGGCAACTTTACTGCATTCTTTTATTTGAAAGTTGAAAATCTATATAATAATAATAATAGTAATAATAATAGCAACTTGCTCTCATCAAGTTCCTACTCTGTTATATCAGGCATTCTTCTGTTTCACATGTACCCTGTTTCCCCGAAAATAAGACAGTGTCTTATATTAATTTTTTCTCACAAAGTTGCGCTAGGTCTTATTTTCGGAGGATGTCTTATTTTCAGGGAAACATGGTATTAGCTCCTTTAATCTTCCTAACTATTGTCTGGAGAAGGTACTATTAATATTCCCATATTATTAATTTCATTTTGTCAATGAAAATATTGAGACAAGGACAACTTAATTAACTTGCTTAAGTTCACATAACTGGTTAGGGGTAGAAGTGGGCTTTGATCCTAGCAAACACATTTCACCACTGTCTTTTGCTGTTTTATTATACTAATGCCAAGTGCCTCAAATCAGAATAATCAGTTAATTATACTAGCCAACAGTTATTGTTTGCTATATGTCAAGCAGTAGTCTAACATCACATGCATCACCTCATTTACCCTCCGCAACAACCCTACAGGGTTGTACTGCAAGGCAGGTACCATTATTAGCATCATTTTACAAATTAGGAAACTAAGACACTGAGAGATTAAATAACTCACCCAAAGTCATATAACTAATATAATGACAGAACCAGATTCTAACTCAAGCAGCATGATTCCAGAAGCTTCTGTCAACCAGGCCCCTGTTTCTCTAATTATTCAGGCAAAATGGAGAATAATGTTCCATGGAACTGTTATTCCCGGAAAATATTCTCTCTCTGAATGTCCCTACTTAGCCCACCAGACAAGCCTGGTATTGTGTATTTTTTCTAAGACTCCCTTTTGGACTGCTTTCTCAGAGGTATCCAAAACAAGTTGAGGCCCCAGAGCAGGCCTGTGAGAAAGCTGTCTTTTCCCTGGTCCTAAGAGGTCACACCTGAGCAAGCTAGTCTCCTGTCCTGTCCCAGGGAACTCAGGCTCAGAAAAGGACCACCCCACCACTTGCCCATGGGACTGTCAGTGCATTCAGCTGAGTCCAGCTTTTGGCACAACCTCCAGGAGATCACACAGAGCTCCCTGCATAGAGGGACACTGCCAATGCTTAGGGACATAAATTAGAGCCACCAGCTGTGTTTTGGTTTTGCAGGCACATGCATGTCTGCTCCATTCTTGAGGACACCGAGTGTTGAAATATATATGAAGCCTGCTCTCTGAAGTATAGGGAAAGCACAAAATTATTGCACCTTTTCTTTTATTTAGTGTTTCTCTTCTGAGGCCTGAACTTCTTTACAACCTAGAGAATGGCATTTCCTCCCCATCCATTTCCCCCTATGGGCTGCTGCCTCCTGCTCGTCAATACCCACCCTTAAGAACACAGCCAGTATCCCTGGAACCTGAGCACCAGCATGGGATTCCCACTCAGTCCAAGTTCTCTGCTTCCTGATCACAGCCTCTTCTGGAATGTGCAGCCTGCTAGACTTTGCAAATGGGGCTCACAACTGAACCCAGGAGATACCAGAGGTGATTCTTAGCCAGGGAATAGACAGCACTGGTGTGTGATTATGGGACTTGGAATAAAAAGGATGGGGTCCACATCTCTGAAGAAGGTAAGCCAGGCATTAAATGTGGTCAAGGATGGGCGGCTTAGGAAAGCAGGCAGTGTTAAGTATGAGCTCATACAGGCTGCTGTAACAAATACCACTGCTGGATGGGTAATAAACAATAGAAGTTTATTTATCAACTCTGAAAGCTGGCAGTCCCAGATCAAGGCAGGCCCTGGCAGATTTGACGTTTTGTGAGATTCCACTTTCTGATTCACAGATGGCCAGCTTTCTTTGTGTTGTCCTTATATGGTGGAAGAGGCGAGGAAAGCCTCTGAGGTCTCTTTTATGAGGGCTCCACCCTTATGGCCTAATCATCCATAGCCCCACCTCCTAATGTCATCACCTTGGGAGTTGGGATCTTGATATATGAATTCAGACCACATCAGCTTCCAAAACAAAAAGGTCAGTGACAGAGAACTGATAAGATGAAGCTGGGATTATCAGGTAGTGCCTAGAAATATTCCCGGAGACATTTGATCTAAGAAAATAAGAACTGTCTATGGCCACACTGTCCAATAGAACTTACTTCATGATGGAAACATTCTGCAGCAATGCTAACCAATGAGTGGCCACTAGCCACATGTGATACTTAAGGACTTGAAATGTGGCTAGCATGACTGAAGACCTGAATTTTCAATTTAATTTAACAATTTTAAATTTCAATGGCCACATGTGGTTAGTGAATGTCCATATGGGGACAACACAGTGGGAAGGAGCTCGGCCATTGTACACATAACATACCACAGATTGGAATGAATGCCCAGGGCAACTTCAGGTTTTTTGTTCCAGCTTCCTTTCTCCTCAGAGGGCCACCCTAAATTGTTCAACACATGACTGACTTTCTAGCCCCTTTCCTGTGTCCTTGTGAAAGATATGCCCATTTTCTCTCTGTAGTCTCCTAACTCACTCCTCTGCTCAGCATTGTCCTCAGACAGTCATTTGTCAACATAGCAGTCCAAATAATTTTTGAAAATAGAAAATGAAGTTACTCACTTTTATGTGTTAAAGCATCCTGGGTTCCCATTGCATGATTCAGTTCTCCACCTCATCATACTGTTCTCCCTGTCACTTCTCCTCCCTCTCAGGTCACCCTGGGCACTTAACACTATAAATCCCCTGGAGAGAGGCCTGTCTGTTGTGTCCATGGCTGGGGATTCAGTGTCTGGTATATAGTAGTTAGTTAATGAAAATGATTTAATGAAAGAGTGAGGGGTGAACACTGGATTGGTATTCACTCTTCACTTGAGACCATTTATCTCAAGTCTGTGACTCTCCTCCAAAATAGTATCTTGGACTTGTGTCTCAAATGTACCATTCAACCTTGTCCCAGCCATAGCATGTTCCTATACATGAGCATGTGCCAATTTGGAACTAAGGTTTTCATAGAGAAAATAGAGTTTAGGATTTGGATACCAAGTAAGCCTACTTAACTGTATACAAGTGTGTGTGGTTTTTCAGTAAAATAAAACAGTAACAGTAGCACAATAAATCCATAAGTTGGAGTTGGCATTTACCAGTCCTTAAATGAGGATATAGTCCACGTACAGTTTTTATTTACCCTTCCTCACTCACTTCAAACCCTTCTGATCATTTTGAGGATACTAGGGCCATGAAGAGGTTTGCGTGTTCTGTGTCTGACCAGACACTTTATGCCTTTCTGGTCTTGAGTCTCAAGGTTGTGAATATCCACCAGTCAGTTCCTGTCCCTCAGAGCTCCCTGTGGTCACAAAGGGAAAGTCAGCTGTTTGATCAAGGATGATATGTCTTTGGGAAGCCTTTAGTTAAGAAAAATCCATGATTCCACAGGGATTTCCTGAATCCTTTCTCAGACATAGAGTTATATACTTTTAGTTCTATTCATGATAATATGGTAAGGCAGGGAGAGTAGAGGATGACAGAACACTCCTCCAGCTCAGCCCACCACTGAACTTATGCAGGTCTCACATAAAGACCCTTCCCTGCCTTCACCTCTCTTTGACCACCCCAAGCCAGTGTTATGGGCTGGATTGTGTTCCTTCAAGTTCATATGTTCAAGTCCTAGCCACAAGAACCTCCAAATGTAACTGTATTTGGAGATAGATTCTTTTAAAAGGTAATTAAGTAAAAATAAAGTCAAATGTGTCAGCTCTGATCCAATTGGTGTCCTTATAAAAAGAGGACACACAGAGGAAAGGCTATGTAAAGATATAGAGAAAAGATGGCCATCTACAAGCCAAGAGAGAAACTAACTCTGCTGACATCTGGATCTTGGACTTGCAGCCTCTGGGACTGTAAGAAAATAAAATGCTGTTGTTTAAGACTCCCAGTCTGTGATACTTTGTTATGACAACCCTAGCAAACTAATATAATCAGGTTCCAAAGCCTCTCTCTCCCTGCTCTGCTCTTCACTCATTTGTCTTTGCCCTTCCCTCCACAAGCTCCTTCTTCTAATCAATTTTATCAGATACAAGCAACCATTCGCAAGTAATTAAATTAAAATTCTCACACCTGAAAAACATATACTAGAAAAAAAAAAAACCAAAAAAAAAACAACAAAAAAAACCCACTACACCTGTGAGAATTTCTCATTAGGGAGATTTGTTGCTAGGGCTGCATACTTAAAAGGCCCTATAGGCATATCCACATTACTTTATGAACTTAGCAGGAGTTTCAGGGTAAGACTAGAATGAAATCAAAATCATCCTGTGAGATGTCCTGATGGGCCACTAGACTGTGGAAATCTTAGATTGCTTTAAGGGAAAGGATGACTATGAGAAGGATAATTTCTGTGTGCTTATCTGTGGGAAGAGAGAAAAAATACAGGAAGAGTAGATGGAGTCTGACACCAAACTAACCTGAGCCCCTGAAGAAAGAGATGCTTGGGAGAGGGTCCCTGAGAGGCTGTGCTTCATAACCCAGGTGACAAAGTGGCAGGCAGAGTGAGGGAGGGGCATTTTCCCTATCTGCTCCGACAGGACTGAAATAAACACCATATCATATTGGCAGCAGGTGGATTTACAGCTGGGGGATGCTGGGAGACATTACCGTAGGCAAGGCATCTGGGAGAAATGTTTACAAGTCCATAGGAGAGGCTTCTGGGGTGGCACAGTATAGGCAGGGAGGCTGGAGGGCTTGAGGACATCTCACAGGCAGCTGTGATATGCCATTGAAATTTCAGGTGTTGCTGCTGGCAGGACCTTGTCCACACAAAGGTGTTGATGAATCCTGAGGAGATGTGGGCCATAAGTTCAGATCATTGAACATCCAGATGAATATTGTCTTTTATGAGTAAGGATGTTCCTAGGTCACTCTCCAGATGACATCTTTCAAAGGCTTGTAGTAGTAGAAATATAAAATTATTTCCAACTTGAGAAAATTGTTTTGATTACTCAAAAAGCCAGAGAAAAAATCAGAGAACTATATACATTCCACTTGGAGAGTAGACTGTTTCTTCTGTTTTGTTCTGAAATTAATTTCTAATAAACCCCAATAGATGTAAATGAGCTTCACCAAATTTTATTTAGGTGCACCTGACCATGAACAGGCTGCCTTATACTGACCTCAAAATATCTACTGTTAGAGCTCTCTTCTGAGGCCATGATGTTTCCCTCACACTTTTCCTGCCCAACCTAAGATCTAACGTCTGTGATTCCACACCCTCTCTGCTTTAAGCATCCTTCAGTGTCTTCTTCCCTAGCCTTTCCATAAATCTTATTCAGCAAATCCAACTCCTAGACCCACCTAGTCATCCACCACTTCTGTGCCTGTAACTGTACTGCTGAGCTCTGCTTGAGCCCACTGAAGAAAGTAGCTCCCTTAGTTATCTATATTTTCAACCCTCCTGTCTCCCCTATCTTCTTCCCCAGAGCCTGCAAACATGTTCAGTGCCTCTCCATTTAAAAAAAATATATTTTATTAATTTTAACCGAGAGGAAGGGAGAGGGATAGAGAATCAGAAATTTTGATGAGAGAGAAACATCAATCAGCTGCCTCTCGCATCAAGATACATGCCTTGACTAGAATCAACCCTGGGACCCTTCGGTCCATAGGCTGATGTTCTATCCACTGAGCCAAACCAGTTAGGGCTGCCTTTCCTTTTTTAAGAAAATGGTCAACTTTTTATTAGCTACATCCTATGTCTGTCCTTCACTTAACACCAAGCCCATAGGAAAATGAGTCTATATTTCATCTCCTTGACATTCTATCATTCTGGTTCATTCCCAACTACAGAACCTATCTTGTGCTGACAAAGGATATCACTGATAAACTTGATATTATAAACCCAACCAAATTTTTTTCAGGGCTTAGTTTACTTTCTCTTTCTGAACCATTGGACTCTGCTGACTATCCCCCTCCCCCTAACCGCACACACATACTACCACCATCCACTTTTTAACAAATTAAATTTCCCCTTTCTTTATATTAGTTTTAAAAGTTGACTTCCATAATAATACTATTCCTGAAATGTACTTCAGACTCTTGCTTCCAGGCAAACCTTGCTTCATCTTCTTACATTAAAATCAAGTATCAAATTCTGATGAATTCTTTCATGATCTTTCCAGATAAACATGGCCATTTCCTCCTTTCTCTCTCTGAGCAAACAGTATCTTTTAGTCCCTATAACATATGAGTGATTGTCCCTGTAGCCTGGAGAGTACTTGCACAGCCTAAATGTTCTCACCTGCACAAGAACTAAAATGATTGTGCTCAAGCAAACAAGACACATCTCAGAGCTGGCTTTCTCCTACAGGCTGCTGCTTTGCGTCCCCTGATCTAGAAGAATGTCTGAATAACAGTCTGGAGTAGCATCATGGTGTCATTCAAAAGGTGGAGCCTGGGAGTCAAAGAGATTAGTTCTAAGTTTTTAATTGTTTTTCTGGCAGGTCCTATGGGCAGAAGACTCTAGTTTATTTCCCAGTTTGTGCCATGAAGAAAAATAGTGCCGTGTATATAAACAAGTGTAATTTTTAAAAAGGTGGTTGTGATAAAATATTTCAGAACACATTGGATGAACCGAATTACAGAGGTATTTCCCTCTACCATAGGCCACATGCATCCTGACTCTGCTTTTCCCATTCTCTCACACCAGTGTGATTTGAGACACAGGCTTTGGAACTGAATGAATTACAGTGAAGTTCAGGTTCAGTTTGGAGGTGATCTGGATATGCTGGATTTAGTTGTTTTGGAAAAACTTGTTAAATAAAATCAGTTGGTACAATTCCAGTTTGAACTGGTTCCATGTTTGTTTGTATGTGTATGTGTGTGCTCATGCATGTGTGCAGTTTGTTTATTGAGGAAATCTAGGTTGTATTTTAAAAAATATATATTTTATTTATTTTTTTACAGAGAGAAAGGGAAAGGGAAAGAGAGCTAGAAACATTGATAAGAGGGAAACATCGATCAGCTGCCTCCTGTGCACACCTTACTGGGGATGTGCCCGCAACCAAAGTACATGCCCTTAACCAGAATCAAACCTGGGGCCCTTCAGTTCACAGGCTGACGCTCTATTCACTGAGCCAAAGTGGCTAGGGCTAGGTTGTATTTTTTAATTCAAACAAATGCATGAGTAGAGAGGAGAGTTTGAGCATATTAAATCCATATATTTTCATCTTTATTAGCCAAGTTCTCCACTGTACTGAACTCCCAAATCAAGAGCACAGCCCGCAGGCCATTCCTACTGTTCCTCTGCAGGATGGAGAGGTGATTCCTGCCCAGGACTGCCAGGCCCCGAGGTTTGCTGCCCAAGGGAAGAAGGTGGAGGTAGCAGGACAGGAGTAGCAGAGAGAAGTGGAAATCCTGCCCTATCCCCTGTGAAGTGTAAGAGGAGAGACAGTCCTGCTGAAGCTAATGATGCAGGATCTGTGTCTTGAATTTCCAGCAAGCCAGAGCTGATAGGGAAGCCCAAATCAGGGAGGCGAGTTCCCTGCCCCTTCTTTGGGACACCATAGGGGACTGTCCCATGGAATGAGCCTGCTGAACAAACTTAAAAAGACAGTGTGGTGCTGTGAGAGTGAAAGCCTGAGGCAGCACTCCGATTATTTATTTCTGTGTAACAAATTACTCCAAAATCTTGAGGCTTAAAAAACCATACATTTTTATTCTCTCACAGTTTCTTTGAGTCAGGAATGTGAGAGTGAGTTAGCTGCATGGTTCTGTTTGGGGTCTCTTCTGTGGGTGCAGTCACGATGTTGGCCAGGGTAACAGCTGGCTGGGAGCTTGACTGGGGCTGGAGCATCCACTTTGAAGATGGCTCATTCCCTTGTACGGCAGGTCAGCACTGGCTGTCCACAGGAAGCCAAAGTTCCTTGGGCTGCTTAAGTATCTTCATGACATGGAAGCAGGCTTCCTCCAGAAAAAGTGATCCGAAATAGCAAGATGAAAGCAGCAGTGCTTTAAGTGGCTTAACCTCAGAGGTCACACGCCAGGACTTGCGCCTTATTCTATGAGTCACAGAGAGCAGCCCTGAGGGAATGCGGAAGGGGACTACACAGGAGTGTGACTCCAGGAGGTGGGGATCCTTGGGAGCTATCTCGAAGGATCAAAAGTATAACTTTTGAGTTTATATTTGAGTTGACTTAATTAACACCAGAAAGTAATTGATTTAACCAGAAGAGCCTGGGAAGTTCGGATAGGATTGAAGTTCAGATGAAGAGGCGATTATATCTTTAGCTAGGGAAATGTCCAATTTTCCTGGTCAACCCACAAGGGCTTGAGAAGTAAAGTTGGCATCAGCTACTTGAAAAATCAAAAACAAAGTTTAGGTTTGTCCAGTGCTGATCTGTAACTACATAACCAAACCTGTTGCGCTGTGTCTCAGGTTAAGCTCCACCTTGGACAAATGAGTGTATTTCTTTCTAGTTTGGGATTCGTAGTTTCTTCCACTTCATGTCTCTTCAGGCTTAGTTCTTTAGTACTTTTCTTAAAAATGCATGAAGTATTTTATCTTTCCCTTAAGAAATTTATACTATGGATAAGAAGAGAGAAGAAAAAAAAGCCACAAAGACAAAAGTCTAATCTCCCAAAGCCGCGCCCCAGAGTGGCACACTAATTGGTGGGACATGAAGTGTCAGGTGGCAGCCAGGTGAAGCGGGTTCTCTGATGTTTTGGCTCCAAGTACCAGGAGGGAATATTAAATTCCTGGCACTTCCCAAACACCAGGCAGCCCTGACCCCATCGGATGGGCATTCTGCTCCTCCCCAGAAAAGGGGCAAACAAACCACCCTCAGGAGTGGTCCTGCCAGTGGCTCCTGGAGACTAGAAAACTCTCTGTAGGACCTGGGGGCTCGGGAATGCGTTTTCCTTAATAGGGTTCTAATAACACCCCAGAGCTCAGGTTTCCAGGATAATTGAAACCTTTAGTATTAATTGGAGAAGGGGATGGGGTGGAGAGGCAGAGAATGGGAAACCTTTTCCTGCCATTGCTGGAAAAGTTCATGCTGTGGTTTTGGGGAAACAAATAGCCCAGTGTTATGCCTTGGACCTGAAGTGGGGGACAGGCAGAGGGGGAGTGTTGTGTGGGGAGGGGGATGTACTCTGTCTGCTTTTGGGTTGGCAAGAGACAGATGGCTCAGCATGGTGCACTGGGAAAGGAATTCCAAAATACTTATTTCAAAACTTGCGGCTTTGTACCAGGCACCCAGGGCCCAGCCTCATGCACATGTTATGAATTCGTCAATCAGCAGATACCCTGATTTCCCACGGCAACTGGTACGTCCACATAGACATTCGATACAGTGTTCAGTGACGATGAACGGAAATTATACAGTCTCTTTTTATATATAATATTGCCCTTGCTACCTCAGGGAGAGTACAGCAGTCCAGCAGGCAGAAGTGAGAACTAAAAATAAAATTTCTCATTTAGTATTCATTTGTCTTAGACTTGGATCTACTTAATAAGCACCCTGTCTCTGGGTTATGAAATTAATCCTCCCTCCCCTCTTACTTTCCTTCCTTCCTTTCAAATAATACACAGAGGCCTGAGGGTTCACATTGGAAGATTCCAGGACTATTGGTTCCCAGAAACTTCCAGAAGAATACCCAGGGGAAGCCTGGAAGATCCAAGGCACCTTAGCCTAGCACTGATATTCCAAAAAAACTGATGTTGTGGCCTTGGTCTTCAAATCTAGTACTTAGAAACCCTTCCCCTTGGCTTTCACTAAACAGACAACTTTTTGCTTTATTCCTAAACAAGACTGCTGCCTCAGTTTTCTTGTCTATAAAGTAGATATAATTTGACATATGTTATAGAGCTATGAGATTTTAATGAAAAAACATCTAAAGCTTTCAGCATAGTACCTGGAATGAAAAATGTAACTCTGTTCCCTAGCCTAGGGGTGGGGAACCTTTTTTCTGTCAAAGGCCATTTGAATATTTATAACATCATTTGAGACCATACAAAATTATCAACTTAAAAATTAGTCTGCTATATTTGGTCAAACTCATCCCTAATGCCCTGGCAGGGCTGTGGGAAATGATTTCAGGGCCTTATATGGCCTGTGGGCTGGACGTTCCCCACCCCTACCCTAGCCTAATCCATAACAGGAGGGAAATATATCCTCACAAAGTTATGAGGACTCCATGAAAAACATATAAAAGCATCAAGTATTATGTCTGATATATGGAAGATTTCATAGGATGAGCTTGAGAAATAATAATAATACGTTTAATAATTATATTATTGATCATCTCTACAATTTCAATAAGGAATATACATATATTTTTGCTATTATTTCTATAGTCCACCCTGCCCACCCCTGAGCTCGCACAAATGAATCTTTGTGAGTCTTTTGAGACCTTGAGTTCTAGGCTGCCTTGCCCCAAGAGGAGTCAATGGATTTTCATGTTTCAGGAGCTGTATTTAAAGATAACTGGAAGCCAGACTTTTGCTTAGCAAGGCAAGGCTCAGCTGGGGGAATTCATCTTTGGGTTGAATAGCAAACAGGACTGACCCTAAAGATGAATATCTGGAGGCTGGGAAGAGAATGGGGATTGGGAGGGGAAAGGCAGTCATGTCTATGGTGGCATACTGGGCTTTGCTGAGACAACACCTGGGAGGTGGCAGGCCTTTGCATGGTTCCAGCTGGGTGGCTACCCAGGAGGACAGGTCTTTCTTTTTCGTGGGTCCAGGGAGCCTCAGTGAAGGTCTCTGTGTTATCACGCATTGCCCCCTTGATGTGAATACACAACATCACACTTTAGCCAACAGCACTGAAGAAAGTGACCAACACAGACAAATAAGCAAGACTCCCTGCTCCCTGCCTTCTTTTTTGGTCTATTTCTACCTCCTCCTGGAATCCTGAGACCATAAGAACATATAATCCAGCAATCTGAAAACTTCCATACAAAAATGAGTCTCTCATGATAGAAGAGTTTTGATATTTGTGGTGGGCACAGAAGCATAGGGGTGGATAGAATGATTTCTTACTCACTGATACCTCAAGATAGACAAAGGTCTTCCCAATTTATCTTGCCATTGGTTATGTTCCCAGAGTGTCTCAGATAAACAAAACTCAGAGCATGATCCCTGGGGCCTAATTTCACATCATCCCCTGTGAGAGTTCATTATATTTCAGCTTGATGGGGTCACTGGGTACCCAGATAGTTCATCAGACATCTTTCTGAATGTTTCTATTACAGTGTTCTGGAATGAGATTAGCCTTTGATTGGTAGTCTCTGGGTAAAGCAAATCGTTTGTCCAATCAGTTGAAGGCCTGAATGGAACAAAAAGGTGGACCCTTCCCTAAGCAATAGAAAATTATTTTTGCCTGCCTGACTGTCTTCAGGACTAGAACACTGACTTTGTTTCTGCCTTTGAATTCAAAGGAACATTGGCTCTTTTGAGTCCTGAGCCTGCTAGCCTTCCAACTAAAGCTTGGCTCCCCAGCTGGCCAGCTCACCTTGCAGAGCTTGGAGCTTGCCCACCTAATTTCTGAGCCATTTTTAAAAAATATATATTTTATTGATTTTTCTTTTCAGAGAAGAAGGGAGTGGGATAGAGAGTTAGAAACATCGATAAGAAAGAAACATCGATCAGCTGCCTCCTGCACACTACCTACTGGGTATGTGCCCACAACCAGAATGGAACCTGGGACCTTTCAGTCCACAGGCCGATGCTCTATCCACTGAGCCAAACTGGGTAGGGCTGAGCCACTTCTTTTTACTCTCTCTCTCTCTCTCTCTCTCTCTCTCTCTCTCTCTCTCATTCTGTTTTGCTGGAAAACCCTGCCTAGCACATGCTCTCTCCCCCAGTTCCCAAAGTCCTCTTCATCCAGCATTTGCCTTCCATGGAGACTATACATCTTTCAGTAATACAACACTGGGAAACCCTTCAGAGAGTAGCCTGAAATTGCAACTCTGGTTCCAGGCCTGTGTTTTTGTGCCAAATCCTATGAAAAGATAAATGAGAGCAGGAGGGGGGGAAAAATGGTATGTGAGGCAATGATTGATGCGGAACATCTGAAGGAGCTCCTGTGTGGGTCATGCTTTTGGCCAAAACTGGTGGCCATTGTGTGGTTTTGCACTTAAGGGCCTCTTCTATTTATATCATCTATGTTTTCAAAATATCAAAGGGAAGATCCATCATTAGGAACGCACAGATCATTGCAGAGCTGGACAGCTTAGGAAGAGAACGAGATGAAGTTTCCATCATTACATGTAAAATAAAATGCTCGGAGCAGCGATGGGTGCCAGCTTCCCCAGAGAAAGGTACATCTGCTTTTGGGTTCTTGGGAATGCAGGAAGCATTTAAAATGTTTTCAAAGCCTCGGTAGCTCTGTTACAGGATTTGTCTTGAGCTTGTTAGAAAGTATTTACTTGAGGCCTTCTTGATCCTCCGTCTGTCTGATATATGTCATAACGTTTATGATACAGGAATCACCAAACTGAAGAAGCAGAGACAACTCAGATTATCTGCCAGTTCTCCCAAGATCACCGGCCATTAGACGAAGAGCACGCTGCATAGTTTATGAGAGCATAACGCGCCTGCGGGAGTGAAATAAAGCCTGCGCTCTGCTGTGGTCGTAATGAACAAAATAAATTCCATCCTTATGCAGATGTTCCTCAGGGTCTGTCAGCACGTGGAGGAAATTTACTCCCTGTCTCTGATGCTGGAGACAAACAGCTTCACGCGATGAAAAACAGCACGGCGGAGAAAGTAGAGCCTGACTCTCGGTCCTCCCCAGGAAGTTGACTCCAGGCATGGAGGGCGCACTTCCATAGCATGAATACTCATGAGCAGGTGTCCTCCTGCAACAATAGACAGGGACACTTTTTTAGCTGGTATTTTCACCAGGAAACATTTGCTGGGAAATAAGGAAAGACTACCCACTGGGGTTGTTTTGAGGGACAGGACCTATATTGCTTTGAGGAAACCAGAGATTATTTACAGTCCCCTCAGCCTTTGTGACCTGCCTTTCCTTTAAAGAAATCCAGAAATGATTCTCTCCAGTGTCCCGTGGCCCGGTGGCCATCTACCCTGCCAGCTACAGCAAACATGGCCCAAAGTATCCGATTCCTAACAGTCTCCGTGAGGAGCAATCTCCCCTCACCTCTGTGTCTGGTTTGTTAACATTCAGAAACTGCTGTGGTTCCTTAAATGGTGCCAAGGAGTTATGTAGTCAGGTCTCCTAGCCACCTACTATTACTTGTCTTGGCTATGATCAGTACTGTACCCAGTCCCAGTGGTCACCATAAATCAAATCTCTCTCCTTCCATTTTAGTTGGAGGGAGGGACTCCTCATGAGGAACGACTTTCTCATTACATGGCTTCGTTAAAATCGCCAACGTGCTTGGCAGCAGAAACCTTTTATGAATCAAAGGAGGTTGAGCTATGGCTATTCAGCCCTGAGGATTTCCCCTGGCGAGGCCATTAGCCAGGTTCCCGCCAGCTGGAATGCACCTGATTTGGCCCCCAAATTGTATGTGTTGGCACCTTTTTTGATGTCCTTTTTTTTTTTTTTTTTAGAAAAAAAACAAACAGCAAAAGTGAGTATTAATTTCTCTATGAAACATTCCCAAAGACATGAAGAAGAAGATAGCTTGCTTTTCCTTCTCTGGATTTCCAGAAAAGCATACCAACAGAGATCAGAAAAACAAAATCTACACTGGAGCCCTTCCCCCAAAATCATCCATCCTCGGTTGCTAAGAGGGCAAGTCAAAAGTCTTCCCTTCTCACATTTGCTAAAACAAAGAGAATCACCCAAACCATGAGTCTACAGTGGGCCTAACCTGGTGACCTTGGTTTCAGGAGCCAAATAACTACAGCCCAGCAGCTTTATGTAGCTTGGGCTTCTCTCACATTTTCTGCATAAATTCACTCTAAAATCATAAAGCAAAACATAAAAGGAAAATAGCAACAGTAAAGTAGCTATGCCACAAACTCGACAACAATTATATATTCTATCTAGGGCACACTTAACTCTCTAATTGCTAATTGTAATTTAAATGAAAACATGTGTTTCTTGTTAAATTCATCAACTTATACTTTTAAGTGCTACTGAGGAGAACTGTGATTAAGGCTGAACACATACCTCGGTGGTTTTGACAAGCACAGCGCTCAGACCGTTCCTGGGATGCCATCTGAAGTTGGAGGTCCTTCATGGGACTGCTGCTTTCCAGACCAGAGAGCTGGGCAGGATGGAGAAGGGAGCATCTGGGAGAAATCGCTTGGCCAGGATTCTTTGCACGGCATGTGCTGCTTTTTCCCATGTGTCCAATTGTTAATGTCCTTAGAAGTTCATCTGGATCCAGCCCTATTTGAAATCTAGCCCTTAGTCTGCTAAAGATATTCTGTGGAGTTATAAAGTTCTGACCAACTGGAGCAGCCTCCAGACTAAGCACCTGGTTCACCCTGCTACACTCTGCTCTCATAGATCAAGAAAGACAACAAGCAAGGTGATGCTTGTGAAGATCACAAGACAGATAACACATAAGGACTGAATGAAACTGTCTGGCACTAAGTAGTTGCTCAGCAAATGTCAGTCTCATCCTCCTGTCAGCACAGATTTGATATTAAGAATTAAAAAGTAAAAAACTCCTTCATTCAGCTTTGTTTAGGAAAAAGCCAACCTTACATCATAAAAGTTGGAACTAGAGAACAGTTTTTAAAGAGCAACTTTGTTATTTTCAATTAGATTTAGTAAGTAGAAGTAACTAATTAAATTACATTTTGTTTAATTTTTTATTGGCTGGCAAGACTAAACCTATCTATGTGGGAAAATGTTTGTAAAGTGTTTAGGAGTCTGTGTTAGTCTAGATTTCCCAGAGAAATAAAACCACACCGAGTGGCCAGATTATTATGACCATCCCATCAGTACTTTGTTGGGCATCTTTTGCCTTTGATAGGTGGTGATTCTTCTTGGCATTACTCCATGAGATGTTGAAAGGTGATGTGAGGAATCTGACACCATGCCTGATGAATAGCACTGTCCAGTTCTGCGAGATTTGATGGTTGTGGAACCAGCTAGCTGATAGCTCTTTTAACTCCATCCCACAGATGCTCAATTGGATTGAGATCTGGTGATTGTGGGGGCCACCTAACAAGGTAAAGTCTCCCTCATGTTCTTGAAACCATCTGCACAATATGAGCACCATGGCATTGGTGCATTGTCTTGTTGGAAGAAACCATCTCTGATAGGATGAACTTGATCACCCCAACTCTCTTTTCGTCTCAGTCTCCTCCTGGGGTCTGGATGCTTCTCCTTCAGATTGGTTATGGGGTGAATTGTGTCTATCCAAAATTCAAATGTTGAAACCCTAACCCCTAGCACCTCAGAATGTAACTGTTTTGGGAAATAGGATCTTTTAAAATGATTATGTTAAGATGAGGCAATAGAGTGGGTCACAATCCAATCTGACTTGTGTCCTTATAGTAAAAGGAAATTTAAACACAGAGAGAAACTCTAGGAGTGTGCACATACAGAGAAAAACTATGTGAGGACAAAGATAAGGTGCTGTCGGCAAGTCGAGGTGAGAGGCCTCAGGAGAAATCAACTCTTCCAACACCTTGAGCTTGGATTTCCAGCCTCAGGAAGTGTGAGAAATAAATTTTTGTTGTTTAAGTCTTCAAGTCTATGACACTTTTTTATGAAAGCCCTAGCAAACTGATATAGGATCCTTAAACCAAAAAAGTCTGTTTACACACCATTTCCTAGACAATAGTGGTCTCCCAGCGACTGCTCTATTTACTGCTTCGGTGACAACTTTCCCTCTGAACAGTAATAATGATCACTTCCGGTAACCTCACTACCCTGAACAGAGGAGGAAATACAAGTTTACCCTTCAGTACAGCATCCTGCTACACTGCAAAACACTACTGCCCTGCTTGTCACAGAGCAGTCACTCGGCACATGTCCATTTTCTTCTCTGGCTCTACCCTGTATGTTTATTTTTCCTTCTCACTGCAGCTATGGAGTCTCTACCACTCTCCCCAGGTCTGATGGGAGGATCTTATTTTCTTTATTGAATTTTCTTTTTGAATCTCAAATGCACAGAATTGGATTTATTATAATTCTTGGTTTTTGAAACACTCTGACCACTGGCCCATGCATGACCCTCTTTTAAAATAATTAAATAACTAATTAAAATATAGACTCCCTTGACCCCCTCATCCAACATGAGAAACTGACAGGAATTTACATTTATTAATGTCCTCCTCTCCTGTCCTGTTCCCTGACCTTCCTCACTACAGGTAACTGCTTGTGTTTATTATTGCTTTGTTTTTTAAAAATACAGTCTTTATCTCACTTATCTGTACTCCTAAAAGGTATATTTAGCCCACTTTATTTAGATTTTCCATTATTTTAGAATAAACTTGTTGATGATATTCTCCACTTCTCCACTTTCTGGATTCTACTTACCTGTCCATGTGTCCCTGTTCATGTATGGATTTAATACTTGTACTTCCTGGGTTTTTTTTGTTTATTTTTTTTTTTTTTACTTGATCAGGCTCATCAGAGATTAATCTATTTGCTCATCTTTCCAAAGAATCAACTTTAGGCTTTATTACTTTTCTGTATTGAATTACATTTTCTACTTCATTTTTGTAATTTTTACTCTCATTTTTGTAATTTTATTCCTTCTACTCTCTTTGGGTTTATGCATTTGTTGTAGGTTTTTTAAGCTATACAGCAAAGGGTATTTATTTTCAGCCTTTCTATTCTACTAAAAGCATTGAATTCTTTGACTTTACTGTGATTCCACATTTATTTCCTACACAAGTTTTAATATTTAGTGTTTTTATTATCACAGAGTCCTGAGTATTTTTAAATCTTCCATATGATTTCTTCTTTCACCCATGAGTTATTTGGAGTTTTATAGGCAAAATGCAAATTTTAGAACATTTATATTTTCATTAATATTGTACATTTCATTTCCTTGTTTTCTTCTGTCTTCCTTTCTGTTTCTCCAGTACTGAACTTGGAAAGGCAGCCTGCAGTTTGTATTAAATTGAAGTTGGAGAGAACTAGAGCTCCCTCAACCTTTCTTTCTTCTTTCCCATCAAAGTAAAGTCCATTTCCCGCCCACCTCTGTACCCTTGCCCAGGCTTGCAGAGGAGTCTGTAACCACAGCTCAGTGGACATGGTGTTTTAATGTGGATCTCATGCCCCTGCCTCTGTTTCAGACTTTCCTTTTGATGATCTCTTCTCTCTTTTAGCTTCAGTCTCTCCCCCTCCACAAATTCCTTCCTCAAAACACAGAAATTTAATTCTTTTCACAACCTTAAAAATAAACTAATAGCAATGAGAATAAATCCTTCCTATAGTACTGCCTCCAGTTAAAACTATGATCTTATTTCTCTCATTCCTTGTACCATGAGATCCCATTAAAGTATCTACTCATAGTATCTCCTCTTTGCAATTTACTCCAGCTTCCATGGCACTGATTGCTTGTCTAAAGGCCAGCAGTTCCCAAGTCACAAATTCGGCACCTTGTCTTGGTCTTCATGGCATGACCTCTCTGTAGCACAGGACCCCATTGTCTCCTTCGCTGTCTCATCTTCTCTGCCTATTCTTGTATGTGCATGCTACCAATAGTTCTCATTTTTATCTTCTCCATTAGACATTCTTCTTCTAGCCATGCTGTGTCTTGATGGGCTCCTGACTATCCTAAGAAGACTAATGGCTTAACCACCTGAGCTTCCTCAACCTACCCTGCTCTCATCTGTTGTCCAACCCTTGGGCTCAGTGTAGCACCTTGACCAATTACAGGTGGAAGGAGCCTCAGTTGCTCCAAGGTCATTGTATCAGAGCAACTTCAGTTTGGCTGGAATTATGCACAAAATTCTGGGTGATCAAAGCCTTGCGAACAGACAAGCAGAAAGAAGTGCCTGCCCATCAATCTTCATTGGTATGCCCTGGTCAGTGTTTAATATGGTTTTAAAACAGAATTTGGTCAAACTTATTATGAACACAGACATAATTCTTATGGATAAACCTTGTGGAACAGGTACATTTCATGAAGTGCATTAGTTTCCTAGGGCTACGTTGAGAAAGTGCCATAAACATGGTGGCTTAAAGAACAGAAATTTATGGTCTCAGAGTTATGGATATAAGAAGCTTGCAACCAAGGTATCAGCAGGAAGACTAATGGAATGTCTTACAGCATCCAGGTGATCACCCTGCCCCATTCTTATAGAAGAAAAATGGTTTAGTTCCTTTGAGAAATTCAAGAAAAGGAGCCTTGGTCTTGGGAAAAGCAGACCAAAGGAGGATGGGATGAGAAGCTGGACAGAAACAACAGTCTCTGAAGGCTGTTGGAAGCAAGTTATAAAGGATCAGGATTTAGGATCCCTTGTGGACTTCTCCACAGCAATACTGGAAGCAGAAAAACAGTGCAGCAGTGCCTTGGAAATGATGAGAAGAAAATACTCCAACCAAAAATTCTATTCCAGCCAAATGATCAAACAAGTGGAAGTGTTAAAATAAAGACAGTTTCAAATATGCAACGCCTAAAACTTTACCCTCAATGCCTTGCTGAATACATTCTCCCAAAACAAGAGAATAAACTGAATAAGGAAGATATGGGGTCTGGAAACAGGGAGTCCCCAGAGGGAGAGGGGCAAATGAATGTCTCTAGAGTCTAGGTGATAAAGACAGATACCAGCATGACAGCTGTGCATCAAGTCGGAGAGGGTAGAAGAAGGCTCCAGGGGGATATTTCTAAGAAAATCAAAGGGTCTCTTTTGTTGAGTAGTTAAAGTGATATTAGTTATAGGAACTTATAAAATAAAGTAATAAATAAATTAATTATTAATGCAAGGAAAAACAAATTTGTAGAAAAAAGAAAATATAACCAAAATGTGTTATGATTACATATCTCCACTGTGAACAAAATTTCTAGTTATAATAAAGTAAACATCTAATCTGACTATGTATTATTATATAGCTGTTTTGGGAGGATGGTGGGACAGAACAGGTACAGGTGTGTGTGACTATGGGTATCTATGAGATTTTTCATGTATGATTTCCCATATATCTTATATACAAGAAGTCACTAGATAATATCCCAGTTAGAAAAATAAAGAAAAAATAAGCATGTTAGTGAGAAAAGTAGAGGAAAATGCCAGAAATAACACTAAAATAATAAAAATTGTTGCCTTGGGAGTAGGGATTGAAAAGTGTGGAAGGCAAAAGAAATGGATACTTTTTAAAAATGCCTTGTGGTACTCTTTGACCTTGTAAATCATGCATATATATTACTTTGATAAAACTAAAATATGGTCAAATCTCTTTTAAAGAAGTGTTGAGTATTCTCTTTTAATTTATCTCTACCTCAGCCCTGCTAGCCTATGCCCCAAGGTGTTCAGAACTACACAGACACTTGGGATTGACATTTCTTCAACCTGATCTGAAATCAGGGGTGACAAGGTAACACTATTGATGGGTAAAGGATTTTAATTAAGTTTCTAAGTGAGCACAGCTAAGCAGTGAACAGGAAGAGTTCACAGCTCTCTCAATGTCCTGTGTCTCACCTCCCTGATTGAATGGTAGGAAATTTATAGCTAAGGATGTCTTTGTAAACCTAAAGGTGAGAGATTTGGGGTTTGTTTATTTCAAACTTAGCTTATAAACCCAGAAGCTTTTAAGGCAAATGATATTACATAGCCCAGATCATCCAGATGGGTGGAAATCACCTACTTAAGAAATAATATGTCTAGCAGGCTACAAGATGATGCCATGCTCTCATGACTGTCCACCCAATGAAGACCAAAGTCAGCATTTAGACAAGCTCCCACGCTCAAGGCTCTCTGGCCCTCCAGCCTGCCTCTGAAGCTCCTGCTAAACACTTTTCATTGGTAGATATAGTGGGAAAAGGGCAGCCTGGAGAATTCTCTTTTGACATGAAAGTGAGTTGCAGGGGGAGAACCAGGGTCTTTTCTTTTCCTTTCAAGCTCTGATAGAAAGCGTCATCAAAACCCTCCAAACACACACATTCCCCAACTGCAGGGAGGAATCCAAGAGTGCAGTCAGAACTGGGCGCATGATTTCAGAACCCAGTTTCCACAAGGTGATGATGCAGGCCCCCTTGCTAAAGAAATAGTGAGGATGTTAAGATGGAGGCGGCAGCACGTGAAACCAAGCAGAGTCCCGTGTGGCTCCACAGGGTCTCAGGACCAGGGAGCTGGCCCGGAGTTAACACCAACTCCCAACAAAAACAAGGCTGGTGGCTGCACACTGGTGAGAATGTCATCTGGATGGGGGTGGAGGCCCAGGCTTTTCATTGTGCATTTGAAATTCACATCACAGTCACTTCCATAGGGACAACCGCTCTATGTATCTGAAAGCTAGACAAGCTCTCTCCTTTGACCCCACTGCCATAGCGATGGGCTCTGACCAAGGAGGAAGTGAAATCAGAGCAGACACCAGGCTGTCTGCCGGGCAGCTGTCTGCATCCCTATTGATTTGGAGGTTTAGACTGCTTCCTGGCCTTATTAGCTGGTGACATCAGCGCTTCCATCCGTTCCCTCTCTTGCTGCCAATGCAGAAAGCACTTATGAGGGCAACAAGCGCCTAGTAGCAAAGATTCCGAACCCTCTGCAAGGGCCTTGTGCCTTTGAAGAGAATGTCTGAATAGCTCTTCCATATAAGGCAAAAAAATATAAAGGAGAAAATTAAAAGCATCTATGTATACATGCTTTTTTTCTATATGGAGCAGGGAAAATAGTCCATGTCTTAGGAAAATTATCATTTACTAATTTTCCACTTCTCCAAGGTGGGTCAGCTGTGGTTTTTATGTTGCTTGTTTGTTCCAGCTCAGATTCACGAAGTTCTAGGGAAGAACCATATTGAGTAAGTGAAGATGAGGCAAAAGAAATCTGGTCTGAGATCATGTTCAAATTACCTGATACTCTTCCAGGAGTTCCTGAAGTTGCTTCTATCCCTTCAAAGTCTAGCTTAAACTTAATCTGCCTTCCTGAAGCCAATTCTGAGTATCTTACACCCTGAAAATGAAATCTCCACCTTTCCTGCCCTTTTCTCTTACATTTTCAGATAGGATTATATTTGTTTGCCCGTAGTCATCCTATGGTTTATGAGAATCTTTGCATTTATCCTGTGGTTTATAAGAACCCTTGCATTTATCCTGTGGTTTAAAAGAACCTTTGCATTTTTCTCTCAGGTGTGCACACCGTTCACCCTTGCTACCCTGTTTCCCTGAAAATAAGACAGTGTCTTATATTAATTTTTTCTCCCAATGTTGTGCTAGATCTTATTTTCAGAAGATGTCTTATTTTCGGGGAAACACAGTAGAAAGCAGTCTTTGAGAAGAGCCTGGGTCTCCCCCAGAGCTCCCAGGCAGGATTCAGCCCCCACTTGCCCCCAGCACTCCTCTTGTCTCACTCTCTCACTCTGAATGTTTGCACTAGCCACCAAAATGAATGTATCCTTTGATCTGCTACAGGAAATCCATGATTAAAAATCATGTGAAAATTTTATGCCTGAGAAACAAATTACATAGGATCTTTTTCCCCATAATACCTGAAATCTGATGTAAAGGGCATGCTTATTTTACAAAATATATTAAATAAATACATTATAAGCCACAGTCATTGTTAAATAAGCAGAATCATGATTAAGATAACAGCTGTGATAAATGGCTTAAAATAAATGGTGACATTCTCAGAAGCTTAAAAGGAACAAGAGAAATGGAAAGAGTATAAGATTAGAAATCAGAACATTGATGTTCTTGATTTAGATTGGGACTTGTTTCCTTGTCTTAAATAGACTGGGTATGATCTTCATGAATTCTGTAAGATTTAACACTCCTTGTTTACCTTTCTTTGTAAAAGTTGTTCCCAAGCTGACAAGGTATCATATGACCCTTATAAAAATGACCATTCCTTATGACTCCTCCCTGACAGACCCCTATGCATTTCTATATACACATGTGTGTGCATGTGAACAGCCAGGGAGTTTTGAGTAACAAATGACATCATAACATGCATATTATTGTGCCATGCCATTGTGGCTCAGTGGTTGAGCACTGACCTATAAACCAGGAGGTCACAGTTCAATTCCCGGTTAGGACCCATGCCTCAGTTTCAGGCTTGATCCCCAGTAGGGAGCATGCAGGAGAAGGATAATCAATGATTCTCTCTCATCATTAATGTTTCTATCTCTCTCCCTTCATCTCTGAAATCAATGAAAATGTATTTTAAAAAATAATAATATACATATTGTTCAAAGCTTTACTCTTTCCACTTAATACATCTTTTCTTTTTTTTCTTAATTTTATTTTTTTATTAAATTATTATCTGTGTACATATTTTACCATTGCCCCCCCATACATACCCACCCTCCCCAGAGTTTTGTGTTCATTGGTTGTACTTATATGCATGTATACAAGTCCTTTGGTTGATCTCTTATCTCCCCCAGATCTCCCTCCCCTCCCCGCTGTAATTTGACAGTCTGCTTGTTGCTTTACTGTCTCTATATCTATATTTTGGTTCATCAGATTATAATGTTCTTTATATCCATAATGAGTGAGGTCATGTGGTGTTTCTCTTTCATTGACTGACTTATTTCACTCAGCATGATGTTCTCCAATTCCATCCAGGTTGCTGCAAATGATGAGAATTCCTTCTTTTTTCTGGCAGCAAGTATTCCATTGTGTAGATATACCACTGTTTTTTGATCCAATCATCTGCTGATAGGCACCTAGGCTGTTTCCAAATCCTAGCTATTGTAGATTGTGCTGCTATGAACATTGGGGTGCATATATCCTTTCTGATTGGTGTTTCTAGTTTCTTTGGATATAATCCTAGGAGTGGGGTTACTGGGTCAAATGTGAGTTCCATTTTCAGTTTTTTGAGGAAACTCCATACTGTTCTCCACAGTGGTTGCACCAGTCTGCATTCCCACCAGCAGTGCATGAGGGTTCCTTTTTCTCCGCAATCTCGCCAACACCTGTCATTTGTTGATTTGTTGATGTTGGCCGTTCTGACAGGTGTGAGATGGTATCTCATTGTTGTTTTGATTTGCATCTCTCAGTAATTAGTGACTTTGAGCATGTTTTCATGTGCCTTTTGGCCTTCCTTCTGTCTTCTTTTGAAAATATTCTATTTAGGTCCATTGCCCATTTTTTAATTGGATCATTCATTTTCCTTTTATTTAGTTGTCTGTAGATGTTGGAGATTAAACCTTTATCAGTGATAACATTTGCAAATATGTTCTCCCATACAGAGGGCACAGGCCGGGCTGATACTCAATGCAAGAAATGAGGGAGAGGGATGCAGTGAGACCTGGAGGCTCATGATATATCCCAGGGATTCCAGGAACCACAAGCCCAGAGCTTGCTTTGCAATAAAAAAAATTTTGAGTAAAAAAAAAAAGCTGCTGCCCTGGGAAGAGTGGCTCCAGGAGGAAAAAGCTTTCCCAGTCCCTGCCCAGCCCAGCTGACATGCTGTGAAGAACCGCACAACAACCATGGTAGTGCCCCCCACCCCGCTGCTCCTTGGTCACACGGCTCCTGGTGACTCACTGGTGACATGCAGGAAGCGCAGCCCCTCTGACTCCAAACGCAGTGATGCCAGGCTACACTGCATCAACTCTGTCTTCCTGCTTCCTGCGTGTGTTCTGGGGGATGGCTTTGGCCTCCCAGAGTCAGCACAGCCAGAGTGTGGCAGGACATAGCCACCATGGCTAGCTGGGCATTGATTTGGCAATGTGACTGATGTCCATGTCAAGTTACACTGTGTACATCTGTAGGGAAACAGGGCAGTCCACTCCTGCCACCCATGTCATCTTCCAGGCTAAGAAAGGCCCGCTAATCTCTATGTTTCTCCTCCCATCTGGAATCAAAACCTCTTAGGTATGAGAGGTCTCAGCAATGGTCTCAACACACGCTTAGTGTCACTGTCACAGACATTTCCAATCATTACAGCCCATTCCTCAGCCTGCAGTGTCCTGCTCCACCCACTGCCACTCTTCACTTGTCAGCCCCTGAGGAGCATCTTATGTTATCCTATCTGAAATATGAGCAAGATCTCAAATGCCCCCCTGTCCTTTTTTTTTTTTTTTTCAATAGTTCCCTTGCCCTACATTTCTTCCTCTAAAAACCTTGCATTTTAAAAATATATATTTGATTGATTTTGGAGAGGGAAATAGACTTAGAAACATAAATGATGATAGAGAATCATTGATCGGCTGCCTCCTGCATGTTCCAAACTGGGGATCAAAACCTCCTGTGGCCTTTCCCCATGACTGGCAGGCCTTGATTGGCGGCAAGTGAAGCAGAACGGGGAAGGCAAGGAGGTGAGGAACCTGGTAGGCTCTGATTGCCCACAAGGCCTAGGGACCCTACCTGTGCACGAATTTTGTGCACAGGATCTCTAGTATTCTATATAGCATTTTAACATCATATTCCTCTGGTGAAAGTCACTTGAGTTGTTCCTTATTTTTTTAAATATATTTTTATTGATTTCACAGAGAGAGAGGGAGAGAGGGAAACATCAACGAGAAGAGAGAATCATTGATCAGCTGTGTCCTGCATGCCCCACCCTGGGGAATGAGCATGCAACATGGCATGTGCCCTAATCAGGAATCAAAATGTGACCTCCTGGTTCATAGGTTGATGCTCAACCACTGAGTCATGCTGGCTGGGCTATTTTTTTTTTTAATATTATACGTAGTGCTTCAGTGAACATTCTTTCACTTATATCTTTGAGTGTGCATATGAATATTTCTGTAGGATAGTTTTTAGAAGCATTTCTGAGTCCAAATTTTTGTCTACTTTTATTTTTTATGGGTATTTTTAAATTAACTTCCTAACATTGACAGTATATGAGTGTCCATTTCCTCACAGCTTTACTAACACTGGGTGTTATTATCCTTTTTATTTTTTGCCTCCCTAATAGGTAAAAGTTAGATATTTTAATTTGCATTTACCTGATATTACTAGTGGGAAGTATTTTTATTAGTATTGAATTTTGTTTGTCTTCTCTTTTATACCTCTTGATTTTATCCAATGTCTGATAACCTTTGTTGACCATTCCTCTTTATGAACGAATTAATAAGTACAGCAGTGTCAGCAATTGGGTTGCATCTCTTCTGCAGCCATAAGCTTCTTTTTCTCAAAAAGCCTTTCTGCTGTGGAGGGCTTTGGTGGGGGTGAGCAGTCCATAGTGGGAGGCTGACTCAAAGGCTACAGTGTGCACATTTTCCAAGGAAAGAAGGCTTTGTGCTGGGGTCTTCATTTTCCTTCGAGGCAGAGCTATCCTCTGGCCTTTTTCTTTCCATGTTGTTGTTAACATTTCAGTCTCTGCTTCTCTCTCCATCCTCAGTATCTAAACTAGAAGCTCTTCCTCCCAGATCCTTTAGTTTATTTCAATGATAGTTCTATGAGCTTTGGTTTGGAAGTAAATCCCTTGCAGCTAGTCCATCTCTGTGGGTCAGGAGGGAGAAGGCTGTGACTGTTCCAGTTGTTCTGCAGACAAGTCTTCTCCCATTACTAACGTTGTGTGTCACCACTATAGCCCACTCCTGCTCCATCTGTACCTGACTCTGACATTTCTCTTACTTCCAATTCCCCCAATCCACCAAAGCAAGTGGTTCATTGGGGGCCATTTGCTCCCCATCGTGCATTTGGAAATGTTTGGAGATAGTTGTCATGACTTAGGGGGCTGTCACTTGTACCTAGTAAGTAAAGCTCATGTTAATAAGCATCTTACAATGTATAGAACAGTCCCCACAACAAAGAAATATCTAATCCAAATTGTTAATAGTGCTGAGTTGAAGAAACTCAGATCTAGTCCTATATACTTCCTATTTGAGTGTTCCCTTTTCTGTTTCCCAATGTTTGTTCTTTTAAAACTTTTTTTTGTAATTTAATGAGAGAAAACAAGTATATGCATGAATTTAATCTGCTATCATTAACAAAACGATATGTTCTATAATTTTGTTACTACACTTGGGTGCAGGGTGTTGTGCAAGCATTTCCTAAACACACAGGTTCAACTTTCATTCCTTAACCCTTGTTTCACTGATGGTTTTACACTAGTGTCATCTAACTAAAATTAATACATTGTGCAATAAAAAATGATAATATGTATGAAAGGCTTTGTGTTATGGGGGGGGGGGGGATCATGCCTATTTTGTTATCCTGGTGATAGAAGGGAATTTGTAGGTCACTTGTGTTCCATTCCTGTGAATTAATCCTACTGAGAATTTAAAACTAGTGTTTGAGATTATAGATAGATAGATAGATAAATATCAATAGATAGATAGATAGATGATAGATAGATAGAAAGAGAGAGTCAGAGAGTTCATAAAAACATTTTATAATAGCAAAAAATGATGAACGAGTTATATGTCTACTGAAAAGACACTGGTTAAATAAATAAGAATAGGATATATTTATATTATACAATTATTTAAAATGATGTTATATGTTTTAACTCCTGAGGTGAAAAGATATCCTATGGGTTATGATCATAAACAATCTATATTACTCTCTTGTAATTTTTCTAAAGCTTAGATTTTTTTTTACAATCATCACCAATTATGTTTACAAGTATATAAAACAATAAATCTACACAAATTATAATACAAAATAAAAATTCAACTCATGCCGAAGCCGGTTTGGCTCAGTGGTAGAGCGTCGGTCTGCAGACTGAAAGGTCCCGGGTTCGATTCCGGTCAGGGGCATGTACGTTGGTTGGGAGGAACATCCCCGGTAGGGGGTGTGCAAGAGGCAGCTGGTCAATGTTTCTCTCTCATTGATGTTTCTAGCTCTCTATCCCTCTCCCTTCCTCTCTGTAAAAAATCAATAAAATATATTTTTTTAAAAATTCAACTCATGGTTTCAGTGCAGTACTTCTTCAATGCTCACAGTTCACTGACCTGTTTCTCAAGGAGACCTAATGATAGGAAAATACAGTGAGGGTGATATCAGGTGTGACAAGTTCACAGAAGAAAGGCATGATGGCAGAGGGCAGATTAGACAGGGGAAGGTAGAACGTTTATTTGGAGCTAACTATCCACCCAAACCACGTACTTCTCATCTCTGCAGCCAATTGCTGGGCTCCATTCTGTTCTAGAAGAAATAATATCACACCTGTGCAGAGACTTGATCTCAAAGTGAATGTTCTGAGTCCATGAGTCATCCTCTCTGGCCAAGTGTTAAAACAGAGTTAGGATCTAACTAGAACAGAACATGCCACATATACACAGTTTGGCTTATAGCTTTCAGAAACTGCAAGGCATCTAAGATTTAACTCTTCCTGCAAGCTAACCAGCTAGTCTGCAACTGTTCCCTGATGCTGGGAGAAGACATGAGACCCTCAAGTCAGATAAAGAACAGTTTTGTTTTGTTTTTCTCATAGTACTATCAGTACTCAGAGGATCACCATTATCTTGCTCTGGTTTCCTAAGCCCAATTCCCACAGGATAATGTGTAAAAGGGCAGGGGATGCCTGCACACACAACGGTTGTACTAAGAGGAACCTGAACCTAGGAATTCTGGATCTTTCATAATAGGCTGCCAACAACTTGCCCTCTGCCCTGGAAAAAAGACACTGTCTTTATTACACCAGACAGCTCTGCCCTTTGTTTTGGAATAAGACACTATCTCTCCATCTTCTAAGGCTGTCTGCTACGCAAATATCTTTGAAATGATGCGAGCACCATGGAGAATTGGCTCCCAGTAGCAGTCCCTTAACTTTTCACCTTTTTCACATGGAGAGAGGAGTGGGCTCAAAGGCCAGCATTCAGCAGTGACCAAATATGTTTATTTGACTCTTTATGAAAGAGTCCAGCTGAGGGATTATTGCTGAATGAACCCAGGAAGAGAAAAATGGTGTTCTCCTAAGTTCTTAATAGGTCAATTTTATGAGTTACCTTCCTGGGAGGAAAGGTCTAGCAACACTTGGTGAAACTCTCATTCAGAATGTCTAAATCTGATCAAACAAACAAAAACACACTACCTTAGGGCCATGTGAAGTGTTCATAATATTTCTTGATTCATATATAAAGACATTCTAAAAATCTTAAAAATAAACACGGGGTGGGTGTTAATTGAGAAGGGGCACACAAAGATTTCTGGGGTGACAGAAGTGTTCTGTAGCTTGACAGGGGTGTGGATTACATGTCATTTGTCAGAGCTCACATCATTCTACCCTTAAGATCTGTACGTTTCACTACATGTAAATTATGCATCAATTAAAAGAAAAAACACAATCAACTCTCACTCTCACTTACTCAAGGGCCCATGAACTTATCACAGGTAATCCAGGTTTTTGTTTATTTTTACATGACTATTTTTCCTTTATATTTTATAAACTAATACCTACCTCTCTGTCATGTTGCACATATTAATGTCTCTGCTACATAGAATGTGATGAAGCAAATGGTGGAAAAACTCAGCTTAGTTAAATAAATTGCTTGTTAAAAATCCCAGCTTATCATAGTTCCTGGCATCCAGCAGGTGCTCACTGTGTGTTTCCTGAAACAAATGACTTGAAAGTTAATAACAGAATTGGTGTGGATGGAGGCTGAATACAAGATTACAAAACCATAGGTCAAGCACGTTTTGGATATATTAGTATATTTTTATTACCTACAGCATTTTAAAGCCTTTTTGTAGATAACTCAAAAGGCTGGAAGTAAATGAATAGGAGCTCTGTGTCTCATTTTGATCAGGTAAAAAGCTGGTCCTAAATGGGAGTGAGAGTCCCTCCTCTTTACCTTTGATATGTCCTTTTTTCTAATTATGGGAAGTGGGAGGGAGATTAGAAAGAACAGAACAATGGATGCTGAAGGTCAGGGTCACAGAGACACAGACAAAGAAGCACTTGTGAATCTCATTCTTGGGGTAATGAACTAAGCAGCTAGCACACCCTTCCTCCTTTCTTCTTATCTGAGATTCAGTCATAGCAGGCGCTCTATCCTGGATATATTTCTAATGTGGATCTGGAAGGGGAAGATTATGCCATTAGAAATACATGCAACTCAAATATCTTTAGGATTCCATAGCTTCTAAGTTCAAATATGTATGTCATGTTAAGTTTTGCTAACCAAAATTTCCAACCTGCTTAGTCAGGAATGCCAGACCTGCAGGGTTTTATCCACAATTCCTTCTTGCTTTCCATATATCACTATGAGCCCCTTACAAACCTGCCTGTCTGCTCTGATTGCCTCCCAAGCTCTCCACAACTGTGCCTCACAAAGTGTCCTGAGGGACAGTCCCTACCCTCACTACACTGGCCATCATCAGATGATCACTGTCCTTGTCAAGGCTTCAGTCTTCTCATATTCTCATAGCTGGTCATCTTTGAGCAGCCATTGCAATTGGGGGTCTATGCAAAAGCATTCAGAGTGGTTTCCTTCCCAACTGCTGGCTGTTTCTTGGCCCAAAGTATAAAATATTGCATGAAAACAGTCCCTTTAGCTTCTGTCCCCTCTCCTGATCATATCCCCCAGTCATTCAATGCACTGTAGTAAGGGACAGATACCATGCTTCTCCTCAGTGGTCCTATCTACAAATCACATAGCCACACAACTCTTCCTTCCTCCTTCCATCCCTCCCACTTTCACCAAATGCCACTGGGTAGATCAGTCAGGCAAACAAATCCCCAGAGGATTCCTGATTGACCCATTCAGCAAATAACCCAATTCAGTCTCAGGGGAGTGCAGCTATGCCCCATAGTACCTGGACTCCCAGTGTGTCCTGAATGCAGAGTCAATCTGATATTGTGGGAGAAAAAGGATGCCTAATTTGCTTTTATTGAAGACAAATAAATAGAACATGACATTAGAGAACTTCGAATGCTGCAGCTCTTTTTCTGACATCATCCCCAAACATTCCAATTATGATTTGTTTTAAAGTCATTGAGATCCAGGAGTTCCTGATGCTATTTTACCTTTAACAGCAATAAGTACACATAGAATACATGCTTGATTTCAGGCCCTAGTCTAGGTCCTTACACAGAGTTGACTCTCATTATCTCCATTTTATAGATGAGTAAGTGAGGTCTAGGGAATGAATAAGGTCATATAATAAAGAAGTGCAGAATAAGGTGAACCTACCCAATATAAAAGAGAGTCTTTAGCCATTCTGCTGCCCTGACTCACAGGAAGAGCCATGCTCCAGGGAGCCTGGGGCCCAGGGTGTGGAAAGTAGAGGATAAGCAAGATGCTGAAGCTCATGGTCATCAGAGGCCTGTTGGCATAAGCTTCTCACCCAAAACAGAGGAGGTTGCATGTGAAAAGCATGGGCCAGGCATTCCCTGGGACACCAGGCCACTGACAATCTCAGAAGAATGAAAGCATTTAAATCTGTCCGATTGAAAGTATAACATCTAATTGAAAGTATAGCAGACAACCAGAGAAGTGTGCTAAATTGGATTTAAGGCTTGTGTGGTTTTGGCTCTTAAAAGAAATTGGGAGCTGAAGAGTTTTACTCAGACTCCCCAAGAAGAGCTGTGCTCAGGGACATTTCCTAAGAACACACACAACACTATACATGTACTGCAGCATGGTAATGAATCTTTATGTCTCTCCACTCACCAAGTAAACTGATTGTTACTAGGAGCAGGGAAGAGGGAATAGAGACAGGGAAAGAAACCTGAGTCTGCAGCATCCAGTGACTTGTGTACCAGCACCATTTCTTTCAGAAGGAGATTCAAAGAATGTTTTTAAAACTACTTGGTTCTCTCTTTTCCTTCCATGATACTCCACAGTTAAAGAAGGCAAAGGACATTTCTAGAAGAGGGAACAACCTGTGCAGAGAAATGTCAAAGGAGACCACATTTGAAGAGTGATAGGGTTCTGGTGAGGTTGGTGGGGCTGAGAGATATGGAAAGGTAGGTGAGGCCACTGGCTCGATTTGTACAAATTGTGGGATGCATTAACCATCTCAGGATAAAAAAAAAGAAAAAAAAAAAAAAAAAAAAAAAGATTTTTTTTCCGGACTCCATCTTGATCAAATTAATAATGTTTGTGTAATGGAATCTCTCTAACCCAATATTATATATAGTTACTAGGGGCCCAGTGTATGAATTCATGCACCTTGAAAGGAAATGTGGGATGCTAGGCAATGGTAGGCACAGGGGTGGGTCTCCACCCATCCTCTGTGCCCCTGCCCGGTCTTTCCCACTGCATCCCCTGGTCCCCTATCTGCTGGCAGCCCCATTCCCACTGCTGCAACTCCCATGGGTTAATGGCACCAGCCCCACTTGCACCACTGGAGTGATTGGGGCTGGAGCCAGCAGCGGGTGCTAGCAGGGTCAGCGCAGTCAGCGGGTGTAAGTGGCGGCTGCTGCTCCAATGGCCCCCCAGGAGCAGGGGGAGGGGGAGAAGCCCTGAGGGATAACTGGGGCCAGCAGCCACTGCTTGCACCCACTGATGGCGCCAGGCACTGGCAATGAGTGCGAGTGGTGGCTCCAGTGCCAGCAGTGGGTGTGAAAGGGGCTGATGTTGGCATCAGGTGCTGGTGCCGGGTGGGACCGCGGCATGCAGGAGCAAAGAATTTTCAATAACCACCAGAGGCTCACCCCAAAGACAGTGACTGGTGCCCTATCTTGGTCTGGTGCCCTGCTCACCTGCTCCACCACCCCACTTTGGCTGACACCCACCATGTTCCATGCACCAACATCCCCCCTTCTACCCCCTCCCCTCATGATCATCACATGTCATAGCTACCGGTTGCAGTTCCACTGATCAGTCTATTTGCATATTAGCCTTTTATTCTTTAGGATTGGTTCTCAAATGCTATTTTATATTGAACAAAGTAGGAATACACTAGTAGCACCTATTGAAGGCCTTTCTTGAAAAGGTTCTGGTCTTTTGTATAGTCTATATCTCCTCAAAGTTCTCAAAGTCCTGATGTGAAACAAATAAACTGGCCAATAAGTCCATTTTTTAAGGCAGAATTATCCAGGCATACTGTTATGGGTCGAATTGTGCTCCACCCTACATACCCTCTAATTCTCATTTTGGAAATCTAATTCCTAGTATCTCAGTGACCAGAATTAGAGATAGGGTGTTTGAAATCAATTAATCTGCTCATCTGCTGATGGGCACTAAGGCTGTTTTCAAATCTTAGCTATTGTAAATTGCTCTTCTACCATGCATATAAGCATAATCAATGGACACAGACAGTAGAGGGGTAAGTGCATATGCTGGGGGGCAGGAGTGGCCAGGGAGTGGTCACTAGGGGAAAAGGAGACATATGTAATACTTTCAACAGTAAATGATTTAAATAAAAATAAATAAAATTAGTTAATTTATTAAAGTAAATAAATTAAAAAGACATAATTACATAAAATAAAATCAGTAGGATGGGCCCTAATATTATACGAGTGCTATTCTTATATGAGGATCAGATTAGGACATACATACACTCAGAGGAAAGGCCATGTGAGGACACAGGAAGAAGACAGCTGTCTACAAGCCAAGGTAGAGGCCTTAGAAGAAATCAATCCACCAGCACCTTGATTTCAGATTTCCAGCCTCCAGAACTGTGAGAAAGCATCCTGCTTTTGTTTAAGCCCCAAATTTATGGCAGCCCTAGGACTAGGTGCCATTTCTCAACCACATCTTAGGAGTCCAAGAGCTCAGCCTCATCTAAAGTCTGCATCAATATCAAAATGATGCTAATTCCTCTCATTTGAGTTGATAGAGAAAAGCAGTGAGCTGTCCTTTTCCCTATATTCTCTAATCAAAAATTATCACAAGGTTGCAGAAAGAAGCTGGACAGAAATTGGAGAAGACCATGGGATAAACAAGGAGTCCTTTTAGGGGACAGTAGGACACTGTGGGATGCAGGACTAAGTGGCCTCTGTGGGGTCTGTGCCCAGTCTTGCCCCGCAGACACTGTCAGGAGTATTTTGAAGGGAATGTGGGGTGAAGAAAGAAGCAGTAGTCCCTGGAAGGACCATCTTCATGTTCAGATGACCCCAGCAAATCTTGGCAGAGCAACTCAGCCGGAGGATGGTAGGCTTCTCCCCTGGCCCTTGACCACCAAGCCCATAGTTCCAGCAGCCAGCAGTGCGGCCCACTTCCAGTTTCCAAAAGAAACACTAACACAAGGAGGTAGCCCCATGTATGAGAAGCCTCATTCTGGAGGTCACTCCATTTCACCCTTTTCTTCTGTCTTTCTCTTTGCATGTAGGCCAGAAAGGTTGCCTGGTCATTATTATTATTATTTTTTTTTAATCACATCCTGCCTTTTGGTGTAGAGGAGCCTGCAGAATTCACACCCAGCAGCAGGGTGGCCAGCTGATGCAATGGGATTAATTGGGCCAGAGCCTTGCAATCCCTAATCTCTGTGGGCGTTTTTAAGGGATTTTCTTGCTCTCTCCCAGCAATGCCAGTGCCTATGGGAAGTACCGAGTCTTTACCAAGCATGCATCTGAGAGGAGCAGATGAAAGCTGCTTCTCTGAGCCCGCCTAATTGGGGAGAATTGCAGTTATGAGGTAAGGGCTGGGCCTAATAAGCAAGAGGGGGAGTGGTACTGACTGGAGGGGGTGGGCAAGAAGGACAGGGGATCTTTCTGATAAAAACATGGGCCTCCCCACAGTCATTCCTCTTCAGCTGCTGCCTCGCAGATGGACCCTTTAATTGAATTTTCCAACAGGCCTGGGGGAGGGAGCTGTTTCAGGCCAGGAGAACAATTGAAGTGAATCGGATGGCTTTGGTTTCTTTTTGGTGGGAGCTGAAGGAGCAGGTGGGGTCCTTGTCAGTCTTGGTGTTTTCATCTGATGCCTCCCATCCTCTTCTACTTTTCAATTCACCTGCAATTTTTTTTATCTTTTAAAAAAATCCCCACTCAGAACTATTTGCTACATTCTGGCCTTAGTCATCAGGTTGAGCTCAGAAAAAGATGGGTTAGAAAGATAAGGGTTTGTATAACTCCACTGGATTCAGCAACACTTGATGGACACCTGCTGTTTGTCTGGGCCTGTGTTCTACTCTGAAGAAGATGGACCGTTAAATGTATGCCGCCTGAGAATGTATCCTCAATCAAGAAGAATGCTCTTAGAAAGAAAAGCAAAAATAAAATGAAGCAGAGAACAAATAAACAAAACTAGTTGAGGAATAATTGAAGCCAGCATGCAGCTCTCAACTGAATAGGCGAGGGGCTGAAATGCATGGGCAAGGTAACTGTAACAAGTCCGTGGAGTTGGAGGCATTGTGGGACATTTCATTTGGATGACAGCCAGTAGACTGACTAGGGAAGAAAAACACATCTACAATATTTAAGGCAGAATGCCTGTCTGCCTAGGGAATACTCAGGAGAACAGAAGAAAAATAAGGCCCAGTGCCCTACCCCCTGTGAAAATAGTGAGGTGTGCCTGTGATCAGTATGCTATTGAATGGACTATATATGCCAGAGGTTCCCAGAAATGCCTTGAGGAAACCCAAATCTCCTCCTGTCCACATCTCCTGTCATCTTCATAAAACATATGAGAGGAAAAGTTTCATGGAGGAGAGGGGGGGAAAGTTTATCACAAAAACTATGCTACATGTTCATCCATGCTTGCTACGTTTTCCTGCTCTATTTCTGACTCTTTGTCAAATTCTGGAGATTCAAACCCAAATATCACATTGCCCCTGAGGCTTAGAGGAGGGAAGAGCTATGTAGTCTCACACTTCATTCTATTAAATAAATAGTACATTTGACTCCTGAATAACATGGAGTTAGAGGTCCACAGAGTTTGAAAATCTATGTATAACTTTGAACTCCCCCAAAACATAGCTATCTTTAGTATCCACTGGGGATTAGTCCCAAGACACTACGTGGAAACAAAATCTACAGATGCTCAAGTTCCCTATATAAAACAGTGTGGATCAATACATATATCCACCTTCTACATCCACACTGCAGACTTGCAACCACTGTTGAAAACAATACAGGTACTTAATGAGAAACATCCATAAATAAGTGAACTTGCATAGGTCAAATCTATGTTGTTCAAGTGTCAATGTATTTTATAGCGAGAAAACTTATGTGTTACAATTTGGGCAAGGACTGTTTAGAGGATAATACAGTATTCATAGTAGGTGAATTATCTTTGCTTAATAGATATCCCTAGATACAGACATTCTAAACTAAACAGAAAGTCCATAAATTCTACATCTTAGCCCTTCATGGCAGCCACATAGGCATCTTGGTTCTACTTGGCAAAGAAGTCATTCTCTGGTCCTCAGGCAAACCTGATAGAGGCTCTTAGGGAAGATTGGAATGACTTGAAAAGATGAGACCAGAGCTGTGGTTTAAGAGAGGGAGAGAATTTGGATGGAGAGAGAAAGAAGGCTACTTTGAGTATCCCACTACTGGCAAAGGTGTAGAGGTGGACATGAGAATGGATATAGAAAGAGAAAGGGAGGAGGCTAGCCTGTTTGGGCAGAAGGATCGTGACCATGAGTAAATGGGAGGGAAGTATATTTAGTCAGGTTAAGTACAACCATGAAGGCAGATTTCCAGTTGAATAAATAATTTATTATTTTCCTTAAAGAAAAGTAAAACTAATATATTAACTTTTATCAAGTTTCCACTAAAAGCCAGTTATATTTATATTAATTATGTATCATCATCTACTGATAATAAAAACACCATGAAGTTATATGACCCATTTTAGAGGGAAGGAAATTGAAGTTTAAACCATATAACAGACTCACCCAGGGTCATGCAGCTGGTGTGTAGGTAGAACTGAGAGTCACACACCATCTTCTGCACCATAGCTGCCTTCCTGGCCAGAGGGCAGAAGAACTGGGTCATGGTCAGCATTCTCCCATATGCTCCCTCAGGTCCTTGAGGTGTTTTAACAATCTCAAGACATGCTTCAGCAAGGGCTGGCTCAAGTCTGCTGCTGAAAACTCAGGCATCCCTGGAGCGGCCATCTCATGGCACCAAACTGTGTAGGAATGTGCCTGGGTATGCGGGGACCAGCGGAAAGTGAGTGAAGCTCTCCAATCAGCATTCAGCTCACTGTTATAACAAATAGGCCACACTTCAGACAATTCTCCAAGGCCAGCCCGTCCTAATCTTGTCCTAAGCATGGAACCATTTAAGTGTGTATTATGCCACCTGCTGTGTTAGGCACTTTACATTTATTATTTCAATTAATTCTCACACCAACCCTTGATTGTAAGAATTAGTACTCTAATTTCAGTACTCTAGTTTTACACTTTAGGAATGATAACCTGAGGAGGGGTTGAACTGTGATTGAAAAACTAGTTCTGACCCCCACAATTGTGCTCTTTCCCTTGGCAATACAGCCTTTAGAGCCTCCGACCCCTATGCCCACCCAAGTTTTGGAATTTAGACTCAATTCATGTCACCCACTGCTTGTCACATTCCTTGTCGTCTCTAAAAAGCAAGAACAAAATCTCATCACTCAATGTATCAATGTATAAGGCATTACACAGGCTAATGAGAGAACTAGCACTAGAGGTGCAGCTGGGCGGCCAGATTCCAGTGTGTGCTGGCTCTAGTGACTTACGAAGTCACAGAGAGGGGACAGCAACCAGTCTTCCTCGCTCACCCCTGAGAGGGCTCCAGGGATTGCCTATCAAGGATCAACAACATGGTGATGCAGATGCAAAATAAGCTAACATTTGTTCTTGGCTGTGTGCCAGCCACTGTGCTTAGAACTTCCCATCCACGGCAGGATATGATTTCAAAGCTGAATTACCTAACACTGCAAACATTTTGTTCCAGCTCTTCCTGTCTGTGGGGCTGTTTGGTGCATTCTGAGATGCTCACCAGCACCCCTGGGTCCTACCCACTAGGTGCCAGCGGCATACCCACTCCCAGTTATGATAGCCAAAAATGCTTCCAGATGTCCAGATTGCCAAGTGTCTCCGGGGTGACAAAACTGCCCCAGTGGAGGACCACTGTTTTAAAAAATAAACTGATGTGTCTCTAAATTAATGCAATGGTACTACCTGCCTATAGTTATGGCTAAACAACAAGGTTTAAAGGCAACCCTGTCAGTGTCTACTCAGGTCCACCGAGACCGTCTGCACATCTGCCTGGTGTTCTGGGTAACAGGATCATGCCTGCAGGTTGTCTCTCCATGGAATCAATGCATAGCAATATGAGCCCGCTAATGAAAGACCCAACAGAGAATGGATTGCCCCAAACACCTGGGCCTTGGGTTTCCAGAGTTGCTATGCTTAGAAATTGCAGCTAGTGGACATAAAACTTTTGGAGAACTCTTTCAAATTCTTCCTGGCCACTAATTAGTTGTACAGTCTTACAAAGTGACTTTCACTCTCTTCTTTGTAAAATCTGATGACAATAACCACACTTTCATTACACGGGCTTTTGGGAGGATTAAACAGGATGTTAAATCGAATCCTCCTACACCTATGAGGGCACACAGTAGGCTTAATAAAGCTGAATTGTCTTTGCCCTCACCCTTATCTCACTGAGACAAAGAGGATTTGATTTGGAACAAGACCAGTGAAGGGTGTAGAACAAATTCCCCTGATCAAAGCCTTTGCTATGAATGGGCTACTGTGTTTCCTTCCAAGCATGACATTCAGGCCTGGCATAAGCCAACTCCTTTGTGCATCTCCAGGTAATCTCTCTTTGACCATGTGCACAGACCTGTTGGATCAAGACTGCCAGTGAGGCCTTCATGAAAAAGGTGTGGGCCCCGCTGCAGGTGTCTGCTGTCCGATAAGCTTGTCAGCAGAGGCTTTTCTGCGCCTGGCTCGTCTGTCAGATGTCCAGGTGCGCCTGGGCTCAGCTTACACTCTGAGTCAGGGTCATGGTTACCAGGACGGAGGAGTTTTCCCTCAGGAATGGAAGCTTTTATCAACTTGAATAACAACGTGCAGCAGCTTGGAGCCCACAGAAGTTGATGAATAGGTTTCTCTTTGCCCTGCTTCTGAAAACCAAGAGCCAGTGCTCCTGCACGGATTGTATTGCTGACATTCTCAGGGGAACCAGGTTGGGGAGGCTCTGGGTACAGCTGCAGGTCACAGGTAAAAAGAACCAGGGAGGTAGATTGCGGCTGCCCAGTAAACTTCTGTGTTTTCTAAGGTATGACTAATTACACAAGCTTTGTCTATGCCAGGAATGGAAATCCAGTCTTGGATTGCCTCTCCTCATCTAGTCTTCTCTCTCAGGAATTCATTTCTCAGGCAGAAAGAAGGGGTGAGGGAGAGAGAATAGAAAAAATTAAAAAATAATCTGAAAATTTTTCTAATGTTTGCAATTAGAAAAATTATTTCCATGGAAGAGGAAGGAGGGTAAAGCTTTTGGGAAAAATGGAATTTGGGAGTAATTCATATTTCTTATTATTTGCTTCCTCTTCTCTCTTTAAGTCAGTGGAGCCCTCTAAGAGTGGCTATAAAATGATCCGTATCTACCAGCTTGCTTCTGCTGTGGTATGGGAGGCATATGCTGTACGAACAGTTTCCCCAAGGGTCACAGAGGAAGAACATCAGTACCAGCCTGCTGTACCCAGCTGAGCTTGGGGGCCTTGCTATGTGAAGCTGTTAAAAATTGCATGATTTAAACATAGATTCAGCTGGGGTAAGGAGGTCAAAACTTCAGATAACCATCTGAACAAATAATGCCTCTTAGGAATGGAGTATGGTACAGTATATCAAAATGTAGACCTTGAAAATAAAAAACGTTTGTGGTCATCCCAAAAAAACAATGAAGTTACCCAGAACTTAACTGAATAGCATCCAATAATCAAGAGCACAAACACCAAGTCAGCCCTGTTTTCTCGAGAGCTCTCCACAGGCTAAGCAGAGTCTGAAGGCAACCCTGTCTATGTCTACTCAGGCCACTGAGGCCACCTGCACAGCTGTGCCTTCATCTGTCAAAATAATATCTGTGTCAGTTTCCTAAGGCTGCCTTAACAAGTCACCACACATTTTGTGATTTAAGATTCGGTGACTTAAAACAACAGACATTTATTCTCTCACAGTTCTGTAGTCTAGAAGTCCAAGATCCAGCTGTCAGCAGGGCCATCACTCCACACTCCTTCTAGAGTGACTTGGCTTTCTATCATAATCCATCCTGTTTATTTTCCTTGTAATGCTCACTTCCCAACTCCCTTCCTGTCTCATCCAGCTTCTGGTGTTTACCATCAATCCTTGGTGTTTCTTGGCTTAGAGATGCTTCACTCAATCCTCATCAATCATCACATGGCATTCTCTTTGTGTCTAAATCTTAATCTCCTCTTCTTATAGACACCAGTTGGTCCAGCTGGTGTGGCTCAGTGGTTGAGCATCAACCTATGAACCAGGAGATCACATTTTAATTCCCAGACAGGGCACATGCCCAGGTTGCAGGCTTAATCCCTAGGAGGGGGCTTGCAGGAGGCAGCCAATCAATGATTCTCTCTCATAATTTATGTTTCTATCTCTCCTACTTTCTTTTCTAAAATCAAATATATATACCCTATTTCCCCAAAAATAAGACAGTGTCATATTAATTTTTTCTCCCAAAGTTGCGCTAGGTCTTATTTTCAGGGGATGTCTTATCTTTCCATGTGCTAGGTCTTATTTTCGGAGGATGTCTTATTTTCGGGGAAACACGATATATATATATATATATCCCTCCTATATTATAGAAAGCCTGTGGTTGTCATACCATTATGCTGTAAGGACCGATCAGCAGGAGGCTGTGTGCATGGCAGGCGTGTTTGTGAGTCCGGCTGTGTGTGCTGTGAGTTGCGCACAGGTGGGCAGGGACTTGATGTTGCATCCCCGCAGGCACTGGCGGGGACTTTAACCAGGAGATGCATAAGGGGAGTCCTGAAGTGCTGGCCCTGAGGGGCAGGACTCTGGGACTGGGGGGGGGGGGGGGGGGGGGGGGGGGAGGGGGGAGGTGTCCCCGCAGTGCCCGCTTTCCAGGGGCCATGCGAGAAGAGGGACAGGGAATGAACACCCGGCAGGCAGGGGCAGGGAGCATGGTGCAGGTCCCCAGGTAGTAAGCAGAGGTGCTCCCTCCATGGGGTGAGGGACAGGGGAACACGGGGCCTGCTGCGAGGGGAGGTGGTGCACAGGGGAAGGGCGAGCTGGGAGAGGAATTGAGGCAGAAGGTAAAGGCTGTTACTAAGGGAAATAGCCATACAGTTCAGAGCAGCCAACAGCTCAGACAATCAACACTGGAAAGAAAGGAATGGGGACCAGCCAGGCACAAATGTGCTTGCAAGGCCAGTGGTGGTGGCGACTCAGGGAAGGAGTGGGCAGGGCCACTTGATTTGGCACAATGGGCTTCTAGTATGTATATATTTTTAACAACACTAGTTGTATTAGATTAAAGGCCAACCCTGCTCCAGTCTGATCTCATGTAAATTTAATTACATCTGCAATGACCTTGTTTCCAAAAATGGTCAAATTCACAGCTACCTGGTGTTAGGACTTCATCATATATTTTTGGAAGACATAATTTAACCCACAGCAGTTGGGTTAAACATGGGTTTGTTGTAGAATCAAATGAGATAATGTGAAAAGAGATTAGACCAGTGCCTGGCACATTGCAACACAATATTACTATTATTTCTAAATTCCTATAAGGGTGAGTATTACTGTCCTTTGACAGAGGAGGAAACCTGGATTGGAGGTTAGGGAAATTGGTGTAAGGCATTGAGCTAGTGAGTGTTAGAGTGGGAGATGGTGACTCCAGAGCCCACATACTTCTTTTAGTCCCTCACTCCACACTCCTTCTAGAATGACTGCTTTCTATCAATCTATTCCCGTTTATTTTCCTTGTAAGATTTACTTTCCAACTCCCAGGTTCTTCTACTTGCCCTCTCAAAATGTATTCACTACTTTAGAATCCAAAATTAAAAAGCATTCAGCTAGAACAGTATTGATTCTAACATTCAACACACATGTCTTAAGCCCTTCATTGTGCTAAGTACCATTCTAGGTTTAGTACCATTTACAGGTTTAGAACACCAAGTGACATTCTTTCACTTCAAGAGTTTTTCAAATGAGATTGTCCAGAACTAGTCATTTGTAAATCAATGTATGGTGTGTCAGATACTAAGTACTTTAACAAATATTAACATATTTCTAGCAACTCTGTAAAGGAGGTACTAGTTTACTCTTATTTCACAGATTCGAATAAGGAGGCACAGAAAGGCTAAGATCACAGAGGTGGAATGTTCCAGAATGTTCCAGAATGGTGACTTGACCTGGGTAGTCTGCCTTTTGGCTCCAGAGTCTTCACTTTACTAAAAATGTGCTGTGTCCCAGGCAAAATAGATCTATTTAAACTTTCCTTGTGCAAGGTTATTTTAAACTAGGGACCCAGTGCACAAATTTGTGCAGCTTGAAAGGAACTGTAGGCCACGAGGCTGCAGTAGGCACAGGTATGGGTCTCAGCCCATCTTCCACATCCTCACCCAACCCCTTCCACCAAAGCCCTGTTTCCTGTCTGCTGACAGGCCCGCTCCCAAATGCTGACAGCACTGGTCCTGCTTGTATGCCCTGAAGGTGTCGAGTGGTTGGGGCTGGTGCCAGCAGCAGGTACAAGCAGGGCCAGTGCTATCAGCAGGTCCAAGTGGTATTTTCTCCCTATTCACCCCTCAGGAGCAGGGGGAAGTGGAGAAGCCCTCATGGGAAATAGGGGCCAGCAGCTGCCGCTCACACCCACTGACAATACCAAGTGATCGGGGCTGATGCTGGGCACCAGGAGTGGGTGTGAATGGTGGCTCTGGTGCCCAGAAGCAGGTGTGAGTTGGGCCAGTGCTGGCAGCAGGTGCAAACTCCAGGCAGGACTGTGGAGCATGAGAGAAAGAATTTTCAGTAACCATTAGAGGCTCGCCCCAATGACAGCTATCGATGCCACGCCTTGGTCTGGTGCTCCTACTCTACCATACCACTGCAGCCAACTCCTGCCATGTTCTGCACACACACCCTGGTGGTCAGCACATATCATAGCAACTGGTTATTCCTTTGTTCAGTCTATTTGCATATTAGCCATTTATAATATAGGATATTTTAACATTAGAGACAGTGCTGTAGTAAGCATTCCTAAGCTAAATCTTTGTGCACATTCTGAATTATTTTTCTTGTAAGAGAATTGCTGTGTCAAAGAATAGGCATATTATTAAGGCTTTGGTACATAATGTCAAATTGCAAGAATGAGGGAAGGAGTCCTCAAAAAGTAAAAATATAATTGGCAAAAGCATGAAATGAAAAACATGGGGCATACCTGGAAAATGGCAAACACTCCAATCTGAATGGCAGGTAAAGTGATTGGAGACGAGAGATTGAAGAGCTGCCTCTAAAGTGATCTGGAGCCAGCTTGCAGAGAGCTTTGAATACCATACTGTAGAATTCAGACTTCGTCAAGCAGCACTCAATGAAATGATCAGATTCTGTCTAAAATAATTTCAAGAAAACTTTCTCTGTCTCCTGAGAGAGATGTCTTTCATCGCAATTGCTTTCATTCAGATGGACTTGGGAGGAGGGGGTTAGTATATATTTTACTTATATTTTTAACATGGTGCATTCTTAAAATCATCTATTTACATACATTAAAAATATAGGAAATAATACAAAGACTAATATATTTGTATGTCATATGTTATATTATGACCAGAGGCCAGGTTGCACAAACGGGTGAGGTTCAGCTAGCCTGCCCCAATCAGGGTGTGGAGAGCCGATTGGGGGCATGGCTGGCCAGGGGAAGGGACCCCAGCAGTTGTTGGATTGGCCCTGCCCCCTGGTTAAACTCTGGTTGAACTCCTGGTCAAGGGGACAATTTGCATATTACCCTTTTATTATATAGGATATATTTTGTATGTTATATCATATATAAAATATATTTAATATATTGTATGATTATATATTGACATAATAATATATTATACTATAAAAAACAATATAAATGGTAACCATTCTTCTGTCTCTGAAGTTTATAATTCCTATACATTTTTTTAAAAATTTCTACTATGTATGTAAGTATATAGGAATAAAATATAATGGTATATTCCTATTTTAAAATTTCATATAAGTATGATCATATAATATATATTTTACTGAAATTTGATTTTTACATTTGCCCTTATTGATATATGTGATTCTTAGTCATCTGTTTGTTTGCTATTGTTTTTTAATAATATAGCTTTCCATTGTAGGAATACGTCATGATATTTTTCTCATTTTGATGGACATTTAGGTTGTTTTGAAAAAAAAAATTTACAAACAATGTTCTCATGACATTCTTTATGTCTTCTCATGTACTTGCCAAGTGGACAGCCTTTCTCAACCAGGGTTCCTCCTCTGAATCACAGAACAAAGAAGGTATTTGCAGTAACTAATTTCTCACGTTCCAATGAAAGATGTATGAGAAGCACCATTCTAGATGCATAAATGAGAAGCTAATTCATTTCATTCAATGATGCCTCAGGATATTAGGGCTTAATTCTCTTCAAATATGGTTGAGGAAACTGCTGGGATATAGCTTAGGAGCAAGAGTGCTATGGGCTTGTACAATTTCAATTTTCCTTTACACTGACGGTACTAGCTGTGCTCTTCCAAATCATTGTGCCAATTACACTCACACCAACAATGTAAGCAGTCCACTGTTCCAGGGTGTTGCCAAGAAATGCAACAGTCAAATTTTTAAAGTGCTCATTACTCTTAAAGGAGTAAAATAGAATATCAGTGTTTTGAACTTGCATTTCTACAATCACTAGTAAGAAAAGCTTTCTTTTTGTATTTTTAAGGACTGTATGGGTTTCTCTCTTTGTGAATTTTCTGTCCAATGGTTGATCCATCAGTTTCTCAGTTGAATTATTTGTCTTTTTGTTTCTGTCAATTTGTAAACCTTCTTTACATATTATGATAGTAATCCCTTACTGGTGATATGCACCATGCAAGTATTAAATAAAGTAATCCTTTTTGGTGAATTTTAGGAGGTTTTTTTTAATATATATTTTATTGATTTTTTACAGAGAGGAAGAGAGAGGGATAGAGTTAGAAACATCGATGAGAGAGAATCATTGATCAGCTGCCTCTTGCACACCCCCTACTGGGGATGTGCCTACAACCAAGGTGCATGCCCTTGACTGGAATTGAACCTGGGACCTTTCAGTCCTCAGGCCTACACTCTACCTACTGAGCCAAACTGGCTTCGGCGAATTTAGGAGGTTTTGAGTCCAGCTGTAAGGCTAATGCCTGGTTAAAAAGAGAGTTTTCCCAGATGGACAGCCAACCTGTGTCTTACAATTTATTTGATTGGTATTGACAAATGTTGCATTTCTTCTATGGATTAGACTCCATGGGGAAAGGTTTAGGGATACAGAAATAAACCACACAGGATCTCTGCCCGTAAGAGATTTTCAATCTAGAAGAAGAAACACAAATAACCATTTAAATTCTATTACAACCATCAACACCATCATGGTTAGCAAAACAGTATCAGTGTCTTACCACAGTGATGCCACTTTTAGGGTAAAAGGATAAAAGTTTTGCTGTTCGTTATCATGTGCTTGAGAGAAGAAGAGCAATGGGAAAAGCTTCTCTCCAGGGTGTCAGGTCCTTCTTCCTGGTGGGGCACAAGGTGGCCAGCTCAGGGGTGTGGCTGTTCCACTACCCTCTAGTTCTGGCACACCATGCTGGACTAAAGGCCTCCTTAAGAGACATTTTTAAGTACAGGTGTTCTTTGTTCCCCTGCACCTCTGCAAACAAGGCTTTTTGCTCCTGTTTCTATCAAGCTGTTCCCTGCAACCATGCAGGACTGTCACAACAGCACTTGTCAGAAACTGCAGCAGAGCGAGCCACGACAGCTGGTGGCATGAGGAGCCCACACATCTGCTTTCCTCTCCCTGGCAGGCCTCCCTGGATAATGGCAGGTCTTGTGTACACAAGAACGGTGCTATTGATCTGCCAACAGTGGGCCCCAAGCTCTGTGTTGTTTTTTAAATAGCTGGGGGTTGCCTTTACACTGGCCCCCTCACACACTGTCACCTAATTCTCCCTGGGACCCAGGGAGCACATTTGCACTTGGTTATAAGTGCAAAGAGTCCTGCAGTCCTTGTCAGTAGAACATAGTTTTGCCCGTGGACCTGTCACATCCTAGCCGGGTGGCCACGGGGAAGTCTGTGGGCCTTTCTGAATCTCTTTTCCCACATGTAAAATAGGAAACTATTAACTTGTCTTGTACTTACATATGAAATTACTTTTGATATTGATTTGTGAACTCTACAGTGTGAAGCAATACAAGGGATTAAGATGATTTGTAAAGATAGAGCAGTGCCGTGCTTGACTGTGCAAGGCATAGCTCCAAGGGGCCCATTAACTGCATCTTGTGTTTTCTGAGCCAACACATTTGCTGCCCAACACAAGTGGGCACAAACGCTTTTCCTTGGACAGCTGATGCACTCAGCTTTACTGGGGGAATTGAAGGAAAACAACTGAGGATGCTTCTCAAAAACAGAGTCTCATAGACTATTAAATCTAAAGGGACCCTCCTGCCATCAGTAGAATGACCAGGATAGGTTAAATCAGTGGTCTCCAAACATTTTATCCACATGTTTCCATCAGTAAAGCATTTTCAGCACACCCTTACACCATACGCATATTTATTTATTTGTAAGCAACAGACATGCACTACTATGCTAATATACCATGTGCATTATAAAAACATTTGCAATTAGAAATTGTTAAAGTTCAAAGGAAGTTCTATTATGTCCCTCCTGTACCACACAGGGAATCATTTTGCCAATCCTATGACAATGTGTACCCATAAATTTGGAGTCCACTGGACAAATGAAGAAACTGAGGCCCAGAGAGATGAAGTGATTTGCTCAAAGCCATGCACCTACTTGTTGATGAGGCCGACACACTGGTCTGAAACTGCGGTTTTACTGACATTGTGTGTAATCCCAAAGTGTACCTTATATTGTAAATTATTATCTCAATGGAATAATTGCACCTGATATTTCATTCTTAGTTTATTCCTGACACATTGAGAGCATTTTTTCTTAAAGCTCTTTTTTTTTGGTAAAATTTTAATTTCTAAGAATAGACTGAAAGAGTGGGTATAGATTTTCTTCACATAATAATATGAGAAATAAAAGAGCAGGATTGTATGTCACAGATGAAAATGCTATATTTATGCTCATTGTAATCCATTCATTGCTTTATGGATCCAACGTCCCCTTGGGAGAGTCACAAATCCACATAATGTTCCTGAGCGCCGGATTTGGCATTTGGGTCTCTGATTTAGCTGTCAGATATGTAAAATCACATGTAACCAGACAACTCCCTGGGGACTCCACAGCTGCGAACGCTGAAGAGTGCGAGTTATTCCAACAAGGTCGGCATTAATTTGTGCACAGATGCTGGTCCCCTCGAGCTGCCCTTTTGCTACCCCATGTTATTTTCAGCATGGCTCAGAGGGCTTGAGAGGAGTGACTCTGGTAGAATCCTCTTCTCAGGGACTGTTCCAAGTTCAACTGAGGTGACTTTCAAAGGTTGCCCTTAACAGAGACAACAGTTCTCAAAGGACATCTGACCTTCGGAGGACATTGCTAGCGCTGCTCAGTACCAGCACCCTCCTTTCCCTTCTTTTCAGCTTCCCAGACTTTCTCCACACAATGGCCTCATTGTAAGGACCCCACACATGCCATGTAAATGACGGATGGATGGTTCACCCTCCAGACCTCATATCTTCTCTCATGTCCAGCTTAGTTCTAATCAGTGGTTGATAAGGAATGTAAATGGATGTTAAATACATTTTAAAGAAAAAATAAGCTGGCAGGTAAGTTGTCATTCCCTTCAACACCAGGGGTGCACCAAGAGAAATTATTCTACTGGGTGAAAGGTTGAAGTGAATGGTTTATTAATTTCCTTCTAAATCTATAGTAGAGAGAACCAGGAGTGTAAATCAAAATGCCTGGATTTAAAATCTTCCTTAGCCAGTTTGTAGCTAAAGGGCCTAGTATAATACATAAAGAGTCAAGAAATGCTTGTTAAATAGTGCAAGTTCTTTCACTTTTCTGTGCTCCAGCTTTATTGGTAAAATGGGGGGTGATGATAGCTGTTGAATAGAATTGTTGTAGTGATTAATGCTTAATAAATATTTATGTAAAGAACAAAACAATAAAATTTAAAAAGATACAGAAAATGTCTACATATTTTAATCAACTAGTGCTTTGTGACCCTTAAAAGTGGACAACTCCATAGCTGAGATTTCCATGTGGCTTCAAAGTGTGGTACCATTTCCAGGTGTGACAAGTCTGGACACCATGGCAGTCCTCTTAGGTCCCCTCCTAAGAATAATAAATTAAAGTACTAATAATTAACTAAAATAACTAAATGAATTAAAATTCAGGATAACTGAGTGGTCACTGAATCAAACCCTACTTATCTACTGCTTCATACCCTTTTTGGGCTCAGTATTTACTCCCAGCCACCTCCTCAATAATGACCCATACATGCCTTATGCTTCTTATCCATGTGCATTTCTAACCCCAGGACATCTGCAGAGTTTACTCTACACCCACAAGTAAACCTGGAAGTTCAGAAGAGTTAAAAACTCATGGGGCAAATCTTGGCCAGTTGGAGAATGTGAGTTGTCTAATAAATGAACATCTCTTGAGTGAGTAGTTGTTTTTTCATAGTGAATAGTTTTATTATTATTTTTTCAATCCTCACCAGAAGATATGTTTTTATTGTTTTTTAGAAAGAGAAAGAAACATCAATCACTTTCCTCCTGGACTGATGGATGGCCAGAATGGATTGAACCTACAATCTAGGTACGTGCCCTGATAGGGAATCAAACCCACAATCTTTTGGTGTATGGGACAGCACTCTAACCAGTTGAGTTGCCTAGCCATGGTGAGTGAGTAGTTGAGATGCATTCCATCAGGCTTCTCAGAAAGTCCTGAGAAATAAACCTCTAATTGCCCTAGTGGTGGCCAAATCAATAATGTACTTTGTATGGAATCTCTTTCTCTCTGTAGTACCCAAACCAGTCACCTGGCATTTGGGGGAGTTAAGGCACCACCATATACACAGCTATGATAAGCTATCTTACTTTATCCTCTAGTGCAGTGGTTCTCAACCTTCTTAATGCTGCGACCCTTAAATACAGTTCCTCATGTTGTGGTGACCCCCAGCCATAAAATTATTTTCGTTGCTACTTCATAATTGTAATTTTGCTACTGTTATGAATTGTAATGTAAATTTCTAATATGCAGGATGTCTTAAGTAACCCCTGTGAAAGGGTTATTTGACCCTTAAAGGGGTCGCGACACACAGGTTGAGAACCGCTGCTCTAGTGGTATCCGCAAACTACAACCCAGGAGCCAAATTTTGCCCGCCTGCCTCCTACAGTGTAAATAAAGTGTTATGAAAGCCAATCCAGGCTCATTTATGTACCATCTACATGGCTCTCTAACTACAGTGGCAGAGGTGTGCGGTTGTAACAAAGAGCATATGGCCCACAGAGCCTCAAATATCTACGCTCTGGCTCTTTACAGAAACCCTGATCAAGTGTGATATCTGGGCCACCTGCATGAGAATCACAGTGTTAAAATGCAGATTTACATCTCTAGCTCCATCCAGCCTCAGCCACAGAGGGGACATCAAAAGAACTATCTGGAACTTAGTCTATGCTGCTTCACAAACTCAGCATCCACAGACACCAGGCAGGGAAGAGGTAAATAAGTAGGACAAGTCTGTTGTTTTGGCACAGACACAAATTTGTAGTATTAAAAATGTATAGGAAGTGTTTTCTATTCTATAAAGAAATATGCTTCCCCCATATTTCTTGAGGCAGCCTGCTCTTGTCCCTCTTTTGCCTTCTATTTTGAAATAGACATAGATATGGAGAAATTGTTCCAGACAATGAGACAGTTGTGCAGGCTGAAATGCCACCCATGCTTGGCCACAGGATCACCCTGGGAAGCCAGCCCTCTACACAGAAGGCAGCTGCTACTCAGCTCCAGACAACTATTGCCAGGTGGAAATTGTGGGTTCTGGGGTGCCAGATGCCAGGCTGTGTGAAAATAGACTTCTTCCCCATTTTGAAGGTTGGTCTGTATTTCTTTTTATTATCCTACTAGAGGCCTGGTGCACAAAATTCATGCATGGGCAGGGGGGTCCCTCAGCCCAGCCTGCATCCTCTCCAATCTGGGACCCCTCAGCAGATGTCTGACTGCTAGTCATCTCTCTCACAATCCAGGACCACCCTCTCCTAACCGCTCGCCTTCCTGCCTGCCTGATCACCCCTAACCCCTCTGCCTGCCTGCCTGATCTCCCCTAACTGCCTCTGCCTGCCTGTGGCTTAATTGCCCCTAACTGATCCCTGCCAGACTGATTGCCCCTATCTTGGCCCCACTGGCCTGATCACCCCTAACTTGGCCCCTGTTAGCCTGATCACCCATATCTTGGCTCCTTGCCTGCCTCATCGCCCCTAACCACCTCTGGCTAAGCTGCAATCTGGCCTCCCTCTGCTGGAGGCAACCTGTCTGATCAGGGGAAGGCTCCACCACTAGTACCCTACTGCTGATGCCAATGGAGGTCACCATGGCTGCCTGAGCCTTGAGGCCTCATAGCTGTGCATGGCTGCCTGAGCCTCGGGCTGGCCCTGGGCAGCAGCAGCCACCATCCACAGCTTGCCTGAGCCTTGAGCAGCCACTGTGGCTTTGTCCAAAAGGATGTTCGGATGGTCGTCTGGAAGATGTCTGCCCTAATTAGCATATTACCCTTTTATTAGTATAGATGGGATAGACAAGACAAAGATTTCAGGCCAGATTCCACCCAAGAAACATTGATATACTAGTATTAGTTGGTTTTCATGCTTTTATTCTTTACCTCTGGCTAAGCTGTCATTAAAATAGTAGGCCTGGGTACAGTTGTTAAAATGTTGAAATGTACTTGTGCCATGTGGTAAATGGATACTGCCCCACCCCACCACCATCTCCAGTACCTCCCTTTCCTTGGACCACAGCTCCAGGTGCCTGCTCTTACCCAGGACCTGAGAACTTCACCTGGTTCAGAGATCAAAGGCCCTCCCAAGGCAGGTGGGGCCTACTCTGTCCCTAGGCTGCCATCTCTTCTGATTAGTTGGTGTTTGTGCCCTACCGGTGGATAAATATACCCCACAACAGTGTTCTACTGATGGAAAGACTTTTAACTCCTTCATTTTGCCCTCAGACAGGCAGATAGATAGGGCAGGACTGACCCTGCTGGGCAATTCATAGCTTAAAGCAATCAAGTCCCAATTCTGCATCCTTCTCTTCCCCCACTTCTTTGGGAACTCTGTTCTCTTCTCCTGCTCTCAGGCTTCCTTGTCCTCCCTAATGCGCTGAAAGAATCTCCTATTAACTAGGGATCCAACTTGTTATAAGGTGCTGGGCTTAAACCCTGGCTCTTTACTCACAAGGCATGTGGCCATGGGCAAGTCACTCTTTTCTAACTTAGGTTTTCATTTGTCAGTGAGGAATAATGGGTCCCATCCAACAGGGCTTTTTGAGACTCAAGTGAACAAGGTAGGTGAAGTTCCTGGCATAGAGTGAGCACCCAGTAAATCACAGACTTGTCTCCCTCATTCCTGAGTGCCACACAGCCGAGCCTTATTTATTTAAATTAGAATCAGCTCCTTGAACTAAGAAAACAAGCACTAATGGCAGTCTTTCCTTTAACACCCATGGGAAGGCCCATACTCTCATTGTATAATAATATTAATGGAGAAAAGATAGTCTCTTTAATAAATGGTGATGATAAAATTGAATATTCACATGTAAAGAATGAAACTAGACCCCTATTTTACCCCCCCCTAACAAAAATTAACCTGAAATGAACGATAGACTTAAATGTAAGACCTGAAACTGTAAAACTTCTAGAAGAAAACATAGTAGCAAAGCTCCTTGACATGACTCATAGCAACACTTTTTTGATATGAAACCTAAAGCACAGGCAACAAGATAAAAAGTAATCAATCGAACTACAATACATCAAACTAAAACATTTCTGTACAGAAAAAAGAAACACCACTTACGATGTCAGGGACTACATGGCTGGAGATTTGACAGAAACAGACCTGATCCTACTCCTCATGCTTAAAAATAATGAGCGGGGATATTTGTAAACACAATGGCGATAACTTCCCAAAGCCGAGGCTTGTGGAGAGTAGAGGCAAAGAAGGTACAAAACTGGCTGGAACCCTACTCTGCTTGTGCTCTTGGGAGTGGGAGTCAAAGGCATAATAGACTTTGGTCTGCAAGGGTCTGTACAAACTCTGAGCCTCTTTCCAGATTTTTTTCAAACTCTGGATATTGTACATAGAGAGGCCCAACTTGCATGGACCCTCCAGAACAGGGAAAAGCAAGATTATGTTTGGGTCTTCCACATTCCTCCAGGAGCCCAAACATGATATTTAGGTTCTAACCCATCCCAACCTGATAAGCCTGGAGCCCTAGTTCCACCCCAAAAGCTCAGAGATGACCGACAGTTTCTCAGCATATTGTGTTAGCAAAGGCCATTGCTGAACCTTCCTGAGCTCCCTTTAACTTAAGTTTCCCAAGGCCAAGCCCAGGCAGAAGTACATTATCAGTGGGGCCCAGTGCCTGTACCAAGAACAGTTTATTTAGTCATAAATGCTTTATGGAGACATGTTTTTAAAAGGGGAAGAGAGTGGAAAGTTGTCCTAATAAATGATTCACCGATATTATAAACGTAAAAAATTGCCTGTATTTCCAAGCCAAGGTTTATGGGAGTCTAAGAACTATCGCTTCTCATTCTTCTTCCCCAACCCAACTCATTTTTATAATTTTATAATTCAAGCAATTTATTGAATCTGAGTGACCACCAATACCTAGAAACTGAATTCCCAACAGATCATAGTACATAGGGACACCTTGCTAACTTTTATTTTATATTTACAATTTGGGACAGGATTTTTGTTTTGGGGTTTTCTATTTCACAAGCCAGTGTTCTCTCTATTATTGTTGTCCAGCATGAGCATTCATAAATTAATGAGAACACGGGAATATGAAAGCAGGGCTTGGTCCCATGTCAGCATACATTACTGTTGGGGGGATATGGCATCGCCCAGAGATGAACAGCAAGTTGGGAGCGGTGGCCCTGTTCAGGTGGACAGAAAAAGCAGTGACATTGGAGGGGGATCAGAGGTGGGAGTGGCCACTGTTGGTGAGAACTACAGTTCTATGATTGTTAATTACTTGACTGAGACCAAGCTACAAATGATTGTTGACACTACATCAAATCTCCTGAGTCCCTCCCCCTATCAGGCACAAAAAACAAAATTTGACATAATCTGTCAGTGTGTGAATTCTGATAATTGTAACCCAGAGTTTCCCTTAAATGTATAGCTTTTTAATTCTATATAGGCATCAAAATAGTAATTAGAATGTCTTACAGATATTTAATGAAAACCTTATCACTAGCTCCCTGGACCACAATTTCTACTACTAATTAATCCACCACTTGTGGTGGATTAATTCTACCACTTCTCAGAGCTGGAAACAAGATTTTCTTTCTGTTTCTGACCTTAAAAATAATGTAGATTCTTATTGTAAAATAATTTATACAATACAGAAAAGTATAAAGAAAACAACAACAACAATATTTGATGCAGGGCTGGAACACTGCCAGGCCCTAACAGCTGAGCCTGAGAATGACCATTCCCCCACCTCACTCCAGGTGTTACCATTCTTCTTTAGCATTTCCAATCAGATGGTGGAAAAATATAAATCTTTGTTTTTGTAATTGACTCATAACTCAAATGTCATTCATTGCCTAACACGATGCCTAGCAAACACTTGGTATGCAATAAGTATTCATTAACTTTCATGGCCCTGTTAATTATCAATGAAGTATCTACAGCAAAGCTTAGAAAGAAACTTGTGGTTTAATTATAAGCAAATTATAGGCTATTGTTCTATGTATTTTTTTTCTTAGCCTTCCCTATATTTCTTTTATAAGTATTTTTAATTTTTTTCTTATTGTATGCATTATATACCCTGTTTCCCTGAAAATAAGACAGTGTCTTATATTAATTTTTTCTCTTAAAGTTGGGCTAGGTCTTATTTTCAGGGATGTCTAATTTTCGGGGAAACACGATATGTTGCTATGTTGCCTTAAATTATAAGACAGAGAATGAATGTAACAGTAAGATAAGCCTGTTGGTGGTTGCTGGTGATGTGATACAATGATGCTATCATGTCATAGAGTCCCAAGACCCCCTTCTGAAAGATAGTGGCAATTCTTCAGTGTCCCTTTATTACAGGAAGATTTGAAGTGTAGAGAGCATTTGGTGATACTGAACAGGCCCTCAAGGAGTCCAGATAGTTCTGGGAAACCGGGAAAGGTCCTAGGAAGCATTGAGATGAGGCAGAGGCCATGGGGCACTAGGAGTACTCGAGGCAAAATTGTGGATCCAGGAGGCAATGCCCCAGATAGGTGTGAAGTTGCAGTTTCTGGACTTCGTTCTAGGACACTAAGCTGAAGGGAACACCTTTTTTAAATGAAATAACATGTGTGTCCATTAAATATCTCCATACCTAGTCCAAGGCAACTTGACCTAGATGAATTATTAATAAATGGACTCAGTAAAGTGTCAGTAATGCTCTCCCATTCCTGAAAGTATTCAAATAGTCTGTAGACAAGGCAGGATAATAAAGAATCTGTCGGGACTCCTGGGGAAGAGCTCCCTGCATTATGTGACTAGATGCCAAAGGTATTTTTCATTACTTTAAAATCTGTCACTATTTGATCAGTCAATTCAGTTCAACAATTAAGTGAGAAGAAAAAGAGTCAAACTGATTGTTTTACCTTTTTCTAAGAATTGATTGTTCAACTCAGACAAAAATGTTGATCCCATTTTGCATGTGCAGATAGTCAATTTAAAGGAATTGTTCTTGCTGGCCTGAGCCCAGGGAGACAGAGATTAAATCTGACACCATAGCAGAGGCAGCATGTGGGAGAAGGGGAATGAATCACTAAAATCCTCAGAGATTTTCCCTCTGATCCTCAGCATTTTGTAATCTGGTGGCTGTAGCAGAGTGGTATTGATAATTGACAATTCAATAAACATTAAGCAAACACTTATAATTGGTGGTAATTCGATGATGCAGAATCACCAAGCGATTCTCTCTGACCAGCGCAGACATGAGAGGTATTGGATGATGGGGTGGCTGTAAAAAGTAGCACTGAGAACAAGGTCTTCCAGAGTCTGGAACAGATATTCTTCCCTTTGGAGTCTCAATACTAACCAGGCAGAGTGAAGCCAGCAGGAAGTATCCCTGTGACCTGTACTCTGTGGAAGATGTTTGCAAGAAAAAGCAACATTCATTGCAAATGCAAACCATTGTTCACAATTGAGACTCATGGAAAGGGTGCAAGAACTGTCTCTTTGTATGTTACATATTAGGGGATACTCTTAGGAAAAATGCAAGAAATAATGAAAAATAAAACCAGAAAATTTAAAATGGCGGGGGGGGGGGGGGATAAAAATGAAGAGATTATGGAAATGTGACTTTGAGGAAAAATGCCCAAGAGGGACAGTTTTCACCCTTAGAGTTTTGCACGTAATGAGACTTGTCCAATGAAGGTGAGACCCAAACTTCTGGGGCAAAATAGTGGAATGGTGAGGAGTCTAACCAATCCTTGATAATGTAAGTGAATTCTCTTACAGCTTAAGACAAAAGGGGCATGCTATGGTATTGAAACTCTATCGAGGAATGAAGGAAATGTCTTGTAGAATGATCATTACTGAATTTCCTGGACCAAGCATGTGGGGTCCATGATTTATTAAATCCACAAACCATATCCATTTCTATTAACCCTAGGGGTATATAAAATGTCATTTGAAGTGACCAGGAATATATTTTTAAGGTTTATGAAATTTGAAGCAACAACTGAAGGATTTTAATGTCCAGGTGGTGTTTTAATTGCTCCTTCACATCAGTAGCTGGGGCTCAAGATGAGAGAGGGAAGCGGAGGAGTTGATCACTTGGCTCTGCAGATGGTATTGTGGGCTAGATCTAGATTGCTGGACCATAGTTTAAGATGCCCAAAGGATAGCATCTTGCCTGAGGTTAGAATGCATTTCATGAGGACGAGAAAGAACTTTTCCTAAGCCTCACTAACCTGATCAAAAATGTTTTAATAATTCAAGAATGGCAAAATGTTGATAATATTTTTAGGGCAGACACATTGATAGGCTGACTGCCTCTAAGAAAGGATGGTTGACCTAGCTGCAAAGATGGTGGTTAGACACAGTCTTCAGATGATAACTACTTTTGTTCTAATTCAGCTTTTGAGCCAAGGCCACACTCTTTTCAGGGTGGTCCCAGCCAATGCTGAACAAGACTATGGCTCAATGGTTTATCTAATTAAACTTAACTCAATACTCCTATAATGGGCTCCAGACTTCTCCACTAGGCTGGCAGAGTCTATCAGATGGGCGTGTAAGTCTGACAGCTTTTCTCTATCCTTTCCTGCTTTCACTAGAAGAGATCCAAAAAAAGCAGGCAATATTATGCAGTTTAGGCTATGTGTTCATCAGGGATGAATGCATTAAAAAATGTGGTATCCTACCTAATAAAAGAGTAATATGAAAATTGCTGTTGCTCCAAGACACAAGATGGCCACCCTCACATGGTCAAAGATGGCTGCTCCCATGTAGACACAAGATGGCCACCACAAGATGGCCTGCAGGGGAGGGCAGGTGTGAGAAGTTAGGGGTGACCAGATAGGCAGAGGAGGGCAGATGGGGGAGACCAGGCCAACAAGGGAAAGCAATTAGGGGGTATCCAGGCCTGCAGTGGAGGGCAGTTAGGGAGGACCCAGACCTGCAGGGGAGTACAGTTGGAGGGGACCAAGCCAGCAGGGGAAGGCAGTTGGGAGCCAGCAGTCCTGGATTGTGAGAGGGATGTCTGGCCACCTGTTTAGGCCCAATTCTAGTGGGATTAAGCATAAATAGGTGGTTGGATCTCCCTCAAGGGGTCTCAGATTGAATAGGATGCAGGCTGGGCTGAGGGTCTCAGATTGGAGAGGGTGCAGGCTGGTCTGAGGAACACCACCCCCTTGGGGACGAATTTTGTGCACCAGGCCTCTAGTATCTATATGATGGAATATACCATGGAAATATGGATGAGCCTTCAAGACATTATACTAAGTAAAAGCAAGCCAATCACTAAAGGACACATACTGTGTGATTTCACTCTGTAAGAACCTAGAGTCTCCAAATTCACAGAGTCATAAAGTAGAATGATGTTTGCTACAGGTTGGGAGGAGTGGGGTAAGCCCCCAGGAGAGGGAGTAAACTATGTACTGGATGACCACAAAAAAACGGAAGAAATCTGTAATCCCTGCTGAACAAAGATTGTGGAGGAAAGGATATACATGCTTAGAAAAGTGGGTGTGCTCAAGTATTATACAAGGTCAGAAGACTCACCTGAGCTTTATGTGCACCAAGAAGAACCTGACAGCAGACCATTAGGAAGGCCATCAGAAAGCACTGTTGAGGGACACCAGCATCACTAAGAAGTTCAATATTGGCTCTTCTCTGCAGGTCATGGATGACCCACTGGAAGGAGAGGCTGTCACAGAACTTGACTCATTGATAGCAATGGGAACAATGGAACCTTGATGAGACAGATTCTACGGGGAGGTCTTGAATGTCAGAAGGCAGGAGTTAAAGTTATTGAAATAACCAGCAATATGGGAGTAACAGCAACAGAGTTGGAGAACTGTGAAGATGATTAAAGGAGCATGGCATCCATAAGGCAAACACAAGGGCACTGCTTAAAATATATAATCAAAGTAAAGGGAATGAGTGAGTTGGAGTCTGAGGAAGTTCAGTTCAATAAAAGAGTCGTGATCCCTTGCCCAGATCCCAGACCTGAGCTAGTTTTCAGAGTCAGAATTTGTTGACTGCAAAGGTGGCTGGGTCCTAAGGGGAGGGACTCTAGAACACCATGGCAAGAATATAGTGTAACAAGATAGGGTGCAGTGAGAAAATACTTAGGTATTTTGAGAACAATTGAACACAAAATCTGAGTTGACATTTATATTCAGAGACCTGCCCCCCTGTTACAGTAAGCAGGGTGAGATAATAAACAGAGTCCTGGCCAAAGTGCAATTTATATTATGTCCACTGAATCTAAGGACACACCCGGTAGCCTCTTCTCCAGTCCCCAAATGTATCAGTGGGATTGACATACACGGAAATTGGGACCATCCCCAATTTAGATTCTTGGTCTGAAGTACCTCTAGCATAGCGGGCAAATGTAGAAGCCTCTGTAACTGCCCTCCTTACTTCCTCTGGGCAAAATAGTGAGACCAAAAATAATCATCAGCACTTTTAGGGAGAGATAATGACAGGTTAGTGCCTTTGTTAAACATCTAAAGGTGCAGTAGTAGTAACATAGCTCCACTTAATTCATCAGTCTGACCTCTGTGGAAATTGTTCGAAATGGCCTGCTGAAGAAGCATTTGAAGCGCCATCTGCAAAGACAAGAAGCAAAGATCCTTTAGGACAGTAGTCGGCAAACTGTGGCTCATGAGCCACATGTGACTCTTTGGTCCCTTGAGTGTGGCTCTTTCATAAAATATCTCGTGCGGGCGTGCATGTACAGTGTGATTGAAACTTCATGGCCCATGCACAGAAGTTGGTTTTTGGCTCTCAAAATAATTTTCAATCATTATACTGTTGATATTTTGCTCTGTTGACTAATGGGTTTGCCTACCACTGCTTTAGTATGTAGTTGATGTAGTGAATAAGATACCCCTGTAGGACTCTGTGTCCCAAATTAAAAAAAAAAAAAAAATGTGAATCTGGAAAACAAGAGATGTAACCAGTAGTTGCCCACTAATTATTCCCAATAACCCCTGAGAATCTTTATCCCTCCTGCCCATGGAATTCTGGGCTTTTCAGGGTTAAAAGTCATGGTTCCCAAAGGTTTCCATTAAACCACAACTAGGACTATTGCCTGAGTGCTTTGAACTCCTCTGTCCAGGGGCCAGCAGACAAAAAGAGCAGTTACCACCTTGGCATTGGTAATTGTCCTTAATCAACAGGATGAAATGAAGCTGTCTTTACATAGCAGAAGCTGAGAGGAACACATGTGACCCAGTGGATCCACCTGAGTACCTCTTGGTCCATTCTTGCTCAACTGTGATTGTGAATGAAAACATGCAGCAACCTTGTCTTAAGAAAGATATGTCTACCAAGAAACACTTTGCCCAGCTTTTACAAGTGTGGTCAGCTGATATCTTCTAGCTATTAATTCCTTCAGGTACATCAGACATCACAGTCTTATGAGGGTGGCCATAGCCAATGATTAAGTAATACTATGGTCCAACATTCCAGGCATTTCTGCCTATATAGAGCTCCTGCTAAGACAGTCTTGGTCCTAGACTTCCTCAGTGAACTGTGACAAACTTGGTCAGATCTGCATCACCAACTGATGGCACCCTGTGCACAATCCTGCCTCTCTCCATTTTCTTCCATGGATATAACTTCTCAATGAGACTTTTGCTTTCCTAACTCCATCTCAATATTTGTTTCCCAAAGGAAATAACTGATATACCATTAAAGCCAAGTGATAAACATGAAGTTTCATTACATTAGTCTCTCTACTTTATAATTTTTAGCATTTTTACAATGGAAAGATTTTTAAAAGGAAAGAGAATTGAAATGGGGAAAAGAATGTCTTAAACATTAACTGTAGATGAGAAGAAATAAAAATGCCCAGATAAATCTATAAAACTAATTGCTATGAGAAATTAGAAGATATAGCATAGAAAAAAATAAAAATTGGTAAAGTGTCTGTTTTTTGGTTTTTTTTGTTTGTTTTTTTTTTGTTTTTTTTTTAACGAGAAAGCAATTGAACCAGGGCAGGGAAACAGAAAAAAAAAAAATTGTTCTATCTTAGAAGTTTTACTTCATGCCAGTCAGCAGAGTGTATCAAAATGAACTGGAGATAATTTAAAAGAAATTCTTACAGCATGGGGCAATAAACATGAACTTGTTTCACAAAGCTTGGGAAAGAAGAGACACAAAATTGAAATATGTTGATGGAAGCACATGCTTTATTCAAGACAAATGGCCAGCTCAGAGAAGAGATTGACGAGAGATGTCAAGAAGACAGACATCTTTGTGCAAATCCATGAATGTGTAGATGGATGCATGCTGATGAGCATCGATAAAGGGACAGAAATAGAAAGGATATTGTTGTGGTACAGATCAGTGTGTCTTAAATTTGTCCAATCATCAAAATTGTTTAGGGGACCTTTAAGATGCAATTTCTTGAGCCCCAACTACATCATAAATTCAGGAGTTGTATCTTAAAATCAGTATTTTTACATCTCTCCAAGTAGTTCTGAGAATCAATTATATGTAAGACTCTGTAATATACTGACTGGGCTCCTGGGCCAGGTGAATAAAAAGGATGATAGATTCCTAACATAGTTTTTTAAAATGTGATATAGGCATATTTGGTAATGATGTGGGGATTTGAACTATACAAACATCTATTAGAAGCTCTATTTAGCTGTATAAAACTTGGGTTGCTAAGTTTCTAAAAAGATCAAGCACACAAATGGAAAAACTACTCTCCTAGATTTAAGTCTGACCTACCAGAATAATATTCATCAAAGGGGAGAAGGGGGCCTTAGGGAAGCAGTCACTGAGTTCACATCATGTGAGCCAGAAGACACAGAGATAGCATAATTCAGAGATAAAACTCAAAGGTAAAGAAAAGCATAATTGCTCCAACATTTCAATCTCACAATGCAGATACAGGTGATGTAAATGATTAAAAAAATAAAAGAATATTTAAAACAAATAACAAAACCCAGCAAGTAAACACAGAAACAAACAAAACTAATATGTCACTCCATTTTTGTTCCAACATTGGCTGTACATTAGGGGACTTCAAAAAAAATACAAATGCCTCCATCACTCCCTGAAGTTTTGATTCAATTTGTCCAGGGATATCAGCATAAGTCATTTAAAACATCTCCTCAAATGATTCCAGTATTCAACTATTGTTGCAAACCACTGCTCTGAAAGCTCAGCTTTTGAAGGACACACACCAAAGAAGTGTGTGAGAAAGAGACACTGATATAATTTTACCAAAATGACCTAAAGTTGGCAAACAAATAAAAACACAAAAACAAAGTATTTTCAGCTGTATTTGGGTCTAGTTGCAGAGCAGAGAGACAGGCTAGACCTGCTGCCTAGGAAGGAGCCAAGAGACCTTCGAAGGCTGAAAATGGCAAGTATCTTTAGAATTTTTGAAAATAGATAGAAAATGGATACTGTAAACTATGGATGATTGAACTTGATATGGAACTCAGACAAGGTTCCAGAATGATTACTAAAAGGATGTTATAATAGGCACCCAAATGACAAAAAAGTGATTATAGGTCCCAGCATGGGTTCACAGAAACAAGCCCTCACATTTCCATTCCTCAGTGGGGGACTGGCAGATAAAGACAATGTGCACACATTTATCTTCAGGCAGCTGGACTTCAGCAAAACAATTGGGAATGTCTCTCATAATATATGCGGGGTTAAGATAGAGAAAAAAGGGTTGGATGCTAGAATATTTTAGTGGGTTATTATCTATTCAGGAGTCATATCCAAAGAATGGATTGATATAATACCTGTTGAGGGCTTCCTAGAATCTGGGTGATCTGACAAAAAAATAGTTCATTGCTCAGTGCATGCACAATGTGTTTATACCAGTGACCTAGATGAACATTCAAAGACTATCTAATCACTTATACAGGAGACATAGATTGGCATGAAAATGTAGATATTTTGTAGTAGAACCAGAGTCTAAAAGAATTTTTGATGATAAGCAAAAATCTAAGAATAATTATATTTAATAAACTTAATTTTCTAGCACTTGAGTCCTAAACTCTTACAGTGCACAGAAGAGAAATTTAACATAAAGGCAGATGGCATTTTTAAGAACCTTGAGAGTCTTTGTAAATAATTAAGTTAATATCAGTTAAAAGCAATATGGTTGCCAGAAAAACTTGAAAGTGACCAAGTACAATTCTAATAAAAATAAATAAATAAAAACTATAGTTAAGGAGGGTATGAACACCCTGCATTCTGTGCTGCTCATGTCTTACCTGAAAGTTTGCATTCATTTCTGATCTCCACATATTAAAAGTGAGGTATGAAATCTGGGATATATTTAAGGAAGAATCACCAGTAAGGTGAAAAAAACACATCCCAGCGATCAAAGAGGAGGAGGAGGAGTAGGAGAGGTAGATGAGGAGGAGGAGGAAGAGGAGGAGGAGGAAGAAGAGAAGGGAGGAGGAAAAGGAAGAGGAAGGGAAGGAAGGAGAGGAAGAGGAGGAGAAAAAGAGGGAAGAGGAAGAAAAGGAGGAAAATGAGGGGAAGAGGAGGAAGAAGAGAAGGAGGAGGAAGAAGAGGAAGAGGAGGAGGGGAGGAGGAAAATGGGGAAGAGGAGGAAGAGGAAGAGAAGGAGGAGGGAAGGAAGAAGAGGAGGAGGAGGGGAGGAGAAAGAGGATGAGAAGGAAGAGGGGAGGAGGAAGAGGAGGAAGAGGAAGAGGAGGAGGAGGAAGAATAAACAGCAGAAGAAGGAATCATATTGCTTGTTGAGAGAAGACATAGAGGGATAAGAAGCCTGTCTTAAAATAATTAAAAGGGGGTCTATAGAAAGGAATTAAACCTAGCTTGTATGTTCCAAAGTAATTAAAGGAGAACAAGTACCAGGAATCTTTGGGAAGACTGAAAGACTTTACACATGTAGAATCAAATATTAGCAATAAGCTCTCTGAAATGAGAATCAGCTTCCTCTGGAAGCTGAGTTCTCCATCATTGGCTATATTAGGGTGGAAGCTGAGTACCCACTACAAGGGATGTTATGCAGAAAAATCAAGCAACAAATAAAACTGGATGACCTAAGAGGACATTTAGATGCTGTTATGTTATGACTCTAAGAATATAGAATAGACTTGTATAGCACATTAGGCACCCTTCTGTCATGGTGGAAGGTGTAAAGTATTTCTAGCTAAAATGAGGTTGTTTGCTTCATCTAATCCGGAAAAATGGCACTTGCTTTTTCTGATATCCCCACATTTCTTGGTCTCATAAACACCCTGGCTCATTTGAACAGGGTCCAGCTACATTTTTTACTTACATGCGAGCATTCTCCAGGTATCTCGGTAATGAAACAGGGTTTTTGTCAGACATAAATTAAACTTCCATTGCCCAATGGCTCTTTGTCCCAGGTGGGAAATCTCCCAGCTGCCTGCTGCTTGTCAGAGCAGCCCCAAAACACACAGCAGTGGGGGAAGGGGAGGAGCCTACAAAGTCAGTCATTACACCATCTGTCTGAAGTTCTGGGTTAAGAAATCATAAAGCCTGCAGGAGGAAGATAGTGAAGTACTCGCCAGATAAGGTCTAGGGATTATTGGTATATTTAATTTATCCAGATTATCCCCTAGACCCTACTAACACAAGAAATGGGCAAGTCTGCACATTTATTAAATGATGCTGAACTTAATGCTCTGTGCTAAAATGTTAATCACTCATTCACCTCCCAAATGTTCATATCAAATGGATAGAATTTTGGGCTATGATGGCCAACTCTGAGCCCCAGAAAGAAGTTATATTTAAGGAATATTCAACTTGAGAAGTTAAACAAGGGGTATTTTTAAGGCAGGCCAACATGACAATAAACTGTAACTTGTGCAAGCTAATTATAGCTTCCATTTAAAAGAATAAATCTAGCAAGTGAGAGTAATAATTACAAATAATGATGGTGAGGCACCATTCTAAGGGCTCATAGGTGGTAATTTAACCTTCACAACAGCCCTGTGACATAAGCACTTTCCCCCCCATTTTATAGATGAGAAAGTTGAGACAAAAAGTGGGTTAAGTCACTCTAAAAGAGGCCACATTAAAAAAAAAAAAAAAAAAAAAAAAAAAAAAAAAAAAAAAGTGGTAGACCTGAATCTTCCAAAACTCTCCACGAACAGGACTTTTCTAAGGTGAGACTGACAGGGAACCAAAGATTGTCTGCGCCACCCCGAGACCCCGCCCTATTCAAGCAGAGTACGGAAACCCTCCTAGCTGAGACACTGCTGATCCTCACAGCCAATTGGCTTGGAGATCAACGCTTCCCAGTGATACCAACAATAAGCAAGGCTTACCAACAAGACTGCACACACAGCCCACAAAGGGCTACACCAAGACTGTCCACTGCAGGTAACTGAGAAGGCTGTGCTTCTGGGCTCTACCAGAACACCTAGCACACAAAGCTATTCCATCAAATCAGGGAAACAACTAAAATGCAGACAAGAAGAAGGACACAAAGGAAGGAGATGGAGGAAAAGAAAAGATTGGACATTGAGTTCAAAACTACAGTTATAAGGTTATTCAACAATATCCTAAAAAAGGCAGATAAAATAAATGAGACCTATGAGGACATGAAAAGGGAGCAACTAGAAATAATAAGGGATCAACAAGAAATGAAGAAAACATTGTCTGAAATAAAAAATATTATACAAAGTTCTAAAAACAGACTGGAAGATCGCAAGAATCAAGACAAAGATTTAGAACACAAAGAGCCAGAGGACACTCCTCTGCAGAAGGGAGAAGATAAAAGAATCCAGAAAGTTGAAGATAGTGTAAGAAACCTCTGGGACAATTTCAAGTGAACCAACATCAGAATTATGGGGATTCCAGAAGAGAGAGGGCAAGATACCGAAAGAGTACTAGAAGAAATAGTGACAGAAAACTTCCCCAACCTGGGGAAAGAAATAGACTTACAAGTCCAGGAAGCCCGCAGAACCCCAAACAAAAGGAATCCAAGGAGGACCACACCTAGACATATCATAATTAAAATTCCAAGAGCAAAAGACAAAGAGAGAATATTAAAAGCAGCAAGAGAAAAGCAGGTAGTGACCTATAAAGGGGCACCCATAAGATTGTCAGCTGATTTCTCAACAGAAACCATGCAGGCCAAACTGGAATGGCAAGAAATATTCAAGGTGATGAATAACAAGAACCTACAGCCAAAAATAATCTACCCAGCAAAGCTATCACTCAGAATCAAAGGACAGATAAAGAGCTTCACAAATAAAAAAAAGCTAAAAGAGTTCATCACCACCAAACCAGAATTATATGAATTGCTGAAGGAGGTTATTTAGGAAGAGGAAGAAGATAAAGATAAAAATTATGATCAACAAATACGTAGCTATGAAGTGAATCTAAAAACCAAGGGAATTTAAAAATCTGATGAACAATATTAACTGGTGAATATAATAGAATCAGAGGTATGGAAGGGGAGTGGACTGACGATTCTCAGGGAAAAGGGGAGTGGAGGTGCAGGAAGAAACTGAACAAAAACTGTGCACCTATGGATGAGGACAACGGGGGATGGGGAAAGGACAGAGGGTGGGGTGAGAACCTGGTGAAGGGGAGCAATTGAGGGGGGGAAGAGGATCACATTTGTAATAATCTGAACAATAAAGATTTATTTAAAAAAAAAAGTAAAAGTGGAAGAAAAAAAACTCAAGCCTCTTCATAAAAAAAAAAAAAAAAAAAAAAAAAAAAAAAAAAGTGGTAGACCTTTTACTTAGACCCAAGCAGTCTCTGTCAGGACTGTGTTCTTGATCACTATGGTGTACTGTTTATTCCAGCTCCTGGAGGCACATCCCTAAGCTCTGGGAGAAAACACCAGATTTGGCACAGATGTACATTGAAGAAGTTTATTCTCTCAGAGGCAGGTTCCTTTTTTCATTCTCTCATTCATTTCAACTCCTATTCCAAAAGAGAAAAGGGTCATTCTCTCAGATAAGAAGATGTAGGGGTGGAAAGCAATACACTCTTCCACCAGCTCACCCCAGACCTAGCTCCATTCCTCTGGCATATCCCCGGGGTGTGCTAAGACCTGCTTGTAGAGGCTTTTGGGTGACCATGCACCTGTCTTCCCAACTCCATGTTCAGTAACATCATGCTGGCTATAAAATCAGCTATGGGAGAGAATTTACACCATGAAGTCAGCAGATGTTACAAATAAAGGAGAGAGAGAGAGAGAGAGAGAGAGAGAGAGAGAGAGAGAGAGAGAGAGAGAGTGTGTGTGTGTGTGTGTGTGTGTGTGTGTGTGTTTGATCTTTCAGAGAGCGGCTTACCAGCCCACCACTGCACATACCACAGGCTGCCTCCCCAAGAGGCAGACTGACAAGCCTTATGCCATTCCTCTCTCTCCAGTAACTGCATTTAGAATAATGCAAAGTACACACTTGTCTTCCCTTGTGGTTCCCTCCAGAGCCATTATCATCTGTCAAGCAGAACTTTCATTATGAACATTTTTACTCCAAAAAGGCACTAAACCACCAAAGTCAGCTGACTTGTGTCTTTGCTGGTCACATCATGCACAGACCCAGCATTTCTTCACATCTGCTGATGTCCTCCCCAAATTCCTAGCTCCCACTTTTGGCTCTTTCATCCCTCTCAGCTCTGTCATCTCTACTCCTGGTGTCAGTTACACATACTTAGACCTATTGTACATTTGGATCCCAGCTTCATCACTTTAGAGATTAGGCCTCAGTCTTATCTATACTAATAAAAGTGTAATATGCTAATTAGACCAGATGTCCTTCCAGATAGCCTTCCTTCTGGACAAAGCCACAGTGAGCGAGGACTGGGGCCAAATGCCTTTGGGCCTCTAGTCATTTATAAAATGGGATGGATATAGTTCCCAACCTCATAAAATTGGTTTAGGATTAAACTTTTAAAAGTATGTAAATCACACAGAAGTCCCTGGAATAAAAATAAGCATTGCCATTATCATACACTACCTACAAGCCTGTTTCCTGCCCTGCCCAGGGATAATATACACAGGGCATATGTGCTACCCTCTTCCCTACCTCCTTAATGTTGTTCACATTGCTCCCTATTCTGGAAGGCCTTTCCCTGTCTATCAGTCTTACGTGTCCTTCAAAATCATACTCAAATGCCACCTCTATATGAAATATTTGCTGATTTTTTTCTTCAATTAAACTTGGCTTCTTTTCTCTGGGGATGCCATTGGGTTACTCAAATGGCAGCATCTCCTTTTCCCTCCCTGTCTTCACTTTGCCTGTAAGGCTGACAGGACTCCATTTCTGTGGACTAAGATATAGAAAAACATTAAAAATGCAAATGTGCATTGGTAGGGACATTTTTCCACATCGCTGCGTTTTCAGGTTTTCCTTAGCAGCTGTTAAGTTTCTAGCATCATGGGCTTACAGCACTGGAAGGGTTCCTAGAGGTCATGTACTGACCTGCATATTTGATAGATGAGGGAACAGAGGCCTAGCAAGCCACTTAACCAATGTCGCGCAGCTGGACTTAGAATCAGATGCTGTGACTACCCTCTGATGTTCTGTCTATTCCATGATGCTCCTAGAGGACAGGACCCAGCCCAACAGAGACAGGTGGAAGGACAACAGTAAGAGTGTGAAGGGCTTCCAAGAAGGCTGGTGGGGTGGTCAGAGAAGCTTGGGGCAGGGTCTAGAGCAGGACATGGAAAGAATTCAGAAGCTCAGAAGCCTGGAGAGCAATTATCTGCCTGTACCATCCTGTTGTCCATATTGGCAACTTCCCTACCCATAGCCCTGGGCCAGCCACAAATGGTCAAATGCAGAGGCATCAGGCTGGGAGCCAATCATTATTCTATTATTTAGTATGTGGGCTTTTTCCATTTCCTAATGGCTACATGAGTTCTGTCCTTGGAAGAAATCCTGACGTCTAATATAGCCACCACCAACTTCCCACCTCTAACTCATCCTCTATTCTTTTACTCTAGTGTATGTTCTTCAGCTTTAATGTGCTTCTCACTACTTAAAATTATGCTATTTCAATTGAAATCATGCATTCCTTCATTCATTTATTCATTTTTAAATGTCCTGTCGGTGCCCCCATCAGAAGAGAAGCTTGAGGGGTAAGGGACTTTGTGTTTTTCCTGGTATATACCAAATGTTCAATAAATATTGGTTGAATGAATGAGGACTAAAATGATCCCATGTTATATTAATGGATATATGTTCTTTTCTCCCTACTGATACAGGAATTTCATTATCTATCCTTTTACTTCTTAAGTTTGATGCTTAGCTCAATAATTTTCATCCTTCCTGCTTTTCTAATGTAAACATTAACTTTCTAAGTACTGGTTTAATTGCATTTCCAAATCTTGATTTATAATATATTCAAGATTTAGTCCTAGATATTTTAAATTTTTCATTGGTATTTCTATTTTTACCCATAAGTTTTTTTTGGGGGAAACATGTATATGCATTAGCTATATATGTTTAATTTCCAAATGAATGGCTTTTTTCTAGATTTTATTCAGTATATTATTTCTATATTTATTTGTGTCTGAGACCACAATATGGGTAAATACAATCTTTTGAAATCCAGTCATGGGGCCTAGCACTTAAGCAATCAGCTATAATATTCCATGTATTTGAAAACAAGGTATTTTCTCCTACAGCTGGGTGCCATGTTTTAATTAGGTCCATTTGATCAAAGTCGCTAATTTTTCTGTCCTAATCCTCTGTATCCCTGCTTCTGGATCAGTCATTTTTTTTTTTTTTCTATTCTACTTTTACCCTCTAGATGTTTGAAAGTTAAAGAATGTAATGTGCTCTTCAATGCAAATAAAATAAGGGCCTTATATCCCTAACTTTCTCTGGTCAAGCTTCCCCCACCTTATATACTGTTTTTTCTTTAATATTTTCATTTCTTTAACCTAATTTTCCACACAAACAAGACATCACTTTTATGGTTTTAAAGTCTTCATTTAGACTAACCAGCATCTTTGCTCATCATTCTTATTTATTATCTCACACCTCTTACCAGGAATAATCTTCCTTCTGCCTGAAATAATCTTTCAGAATTTTCTTTGGTGGAGATCTTTCCAAAGTAAACTCTGTCGGATATGGTTTGTCTGCAGGGTAGTTTCACAAGAGAAAGTGCTATAAATTAATAGATGTTCTCTGAACACACTGAGGATGCCATTCCTTTATCCAGCAATTTCCACCAGTGCTGACAAAGAGCAGCTATGTGGGTGGCCTGGCTTCTCTCACTGGCTACTTCCTCTGTCCAAACCTTTTTTTTTTTTTTTTTTTTCCTTTGCTCTCCTGCAGTTGGTCTACAGTGGACAATGTATATATTCCTTTTTATTTATCTTGCTTAAATGTGGGGGATTTCTAGAATAAATATTGTCTTTCAATAATGGAAATATCTCTTTGAATACATCTCTTCCCCATTCAAACTTTCTTCTGACCACACAAAGGTTAAACCTGTGATGTCCACTATAGTAACCACTTGCCACATTGGCTCTTTAGGACATTTCCATTATTGGCGAAGATTCTCTTAGATAGTACTGGACAACTTTCTCATTTTGTTCTTATTCTATCTTAACCTTTCTTTCCTTTTTTCTAAATCTTTATCTCATAGGACCACAGACAGGATGATTTGTTGCGATTAATCTTCTAATTTAAATTCTCAATTTCTTCAGTCTGTTTAATCATTGGTTTTTTAAAATTCCACTTATTATAATTTGTTAAACTATTTATTCCAAATGAATAATACATTATATATTATATAAATATCTTATACTAGGGGCCCAGGGCATAAATTTGTGCAACTTAAAAGGAACTGGGGGTCACAAGGCTGCAGTGGGCATGGGGGGAGTCTTGGCCCATCCTCTGTGCCCCTGCCTGGCCCCTCCTATTGCAAACACCAGTCCCCTGTCTGCCAGTAGTCCCACTCCTAATGTTGCTGCTCCCACAGATGGTGCTAACCCTGCTCAAACCCGATGCCCTGATCACCCCCTAGGAACAAAGAGAGGTGGAGAAGTCTCAGGGGCAATTGGTGCCAGCAGCCGCTGCTCACACCTGCTGACTGTGCCGAGTGATCTGGACCAGCATGGGGCAGTGGCCGCTGGTGCAAGAGCCAGGTGGGACCGTGGCAAAGAATTTTCAGTAACCACCAGAGGCTCACTCTGATAAAAGTGACCAGCACCCCACCTTGGTCTGGTACCCCTGCTCACCTGCTTCATCATTCTACTGCGACCGACGCCGGCCATGTTCCACTCTCTGCCACCTGCTGCTGAAGACTGCCATGTTCTATGCATGCCCGCTGGTGATCAGCACACACCATAGCAACTTGTTGTTCAGTTCTGCCGTTTGGTCTATTTGAATATTAGGGTTTGAGAGAGAGAGAGAGAGAGAGAGAGAGAGAGAGAGAGAGAGAGAGAGAATAAAAGGCTAATATGGAAATTGACCAAACAACAGAATGACTTGTTCACTATGACTTGCACTGATCACCAGGTGGCAGACCCTCAACGCAGGAGCTGCTCCCTGAGGGTTAGTGCACTCCCACTGGGGGAGTGCTGCTCAGCCAGAAGCTGGGCTCATGGATGTCAAGAGCAGCAGTGGTGGTGGGAGCCTCTACTGCCTACGCAGCAGTACTGAGGATATCCGACTGACTGCTTACTAGTAGGCCCGCTCCCCAGAGCCGTCAGTTAAATATCCCCCATGGGCTCTCTGACTGACAGAGGGTGCAGGTTGGGCTGAGAGATGAATTTTGTACATTGGGTCTCTAGTTTAAATATAATACTAAATAAATACTAAGAATTACTAAATATAATACATAATATAGCTAGTGGTGATTTTATCCTGGGACTCCTTTAAATTACATTTTGATGTGTATGAAATTTCTTTAAACACCTCCTCTCTTCCCCCCTCCCCCCCCCCCACACACACAGATAGTGTGAATTCAGATAGAGGTTGTCTTCTACTTACACATCTCATGGGGAACTTTCTTTTCTTCCACCCAGGATTGTGACAGACACATTTTCTAGTTGCCCCTTTCTGTGTGGTGAAGATTATTTTGCATTAACTAATAGAGCCTATAGTTCCTTGGGCTCCCAGATGAACATGTGGGGGAAGGGGGGAGAGACAGGGAGTGAATGGTGTTTTCCATTGTATTCCTCACCATGGGGAAGCCCTAGGTTCTATATTCTGCTTCCCAAACCCTGTGAGGGCATCAGAAATAACAGCTCAGGTTTTCCAGGTTTTGCAGTAAGTCCTTGGGAGATTTATTTACTTTGTTTAAATCACTACAACCAGCCAAACCGATTTGGCTCAGTAGACAGAGCATTGCCTGCGGACTGAAAGGTCCCAGGTTTGATTCTGGTCAAGGGCATGTACCTTGGTTGCTGGCACATCCCCAGTAGGGGGTGTGCAAGAGGCAGCTGATGGATGTTTCTCTCTCATCGATGTTTCTAACTCTCTATCCCTCTCTCTTCCTCTCTAAAAAAAATCAATAAAATATATTTAAAATAAATAAATAAATAAATCACTACAAACCCAAATTGAAGGACATTCTAGTTCTGACTAGTCCTGACTAGTCCTCTTCAAAACTGCCAAGGTCATGAAAGACAAGAGTAGACTAACGTAACATGATAACCCAATGCATTGTGGTCCCTGGACTGGATTCTAGGATGGGAAAAACTGGTGCATGCTGTACAAATATATATTAATATACCAGTATCATCATATTAGTTTTGACAAATGAGCCACAGGAATGTAAGATGATACCTTAGGAAAAACTGAAACTGGAACTCTTTACTATGTTTGCAAATTTCTATAAACTTGAAATTATTAGAAAGTTAAGAAGTTTATTTAAAAAGGAGACTCTGGTGATATCTTTCTTTTATTCCAGCTCAATAGTACATTTAAAAAGATATTTCTCTTTTTTTAATCAATATTTTAGTTGTTTCATTAGGGAGAGTCCTGTAAGGAAACTAGCATACCTTCCATACAACCAAAATAAATTCCAAATGAGGCCATTCTAATAAGTAAAATGTTAGAGAATCAGAGTAGAACATGCTTAAGGAAGCAGATCCCAGAACAGAAGGGACATTTGAGAGAACACAAATAGTAGCAGTGATAGAAAAGTAAGGTCAGCTCACACCCTTCAACAAAGGGAAGTTAATCAAACACGCTATCTGTACATAAAAATAATATAAGACCAATAAAAAGTTCACTACTTTCCTTGAATAGAGTTTATTGTGGGTTGAGTTTTGTCCCCTGAAAATTCCTATGTTGAAGTCTTCAACTCCCATACCTCAGAATGTGACCTTATTTAGAGATGGGCAATCCTTATAAGATAATCAGGTCAAATGAGATCATAAAAAAGGAAAAATTTGGACCCAAAGACACATGCACAAAGGGAGAACCTCATGTGACGATAAAGGCAGAGATCTGTGGGATGTGTCTAGTAAGCCAAGGAATGTCAAACCACCAGAAGCTGGGAGAGAGGCATGGCACAGATTGTCCTCATAGCCCTCAGGGGACCAGCCCTGCCCACACCTTGATATCAGATGTCTGGCCTCCAGAACTGTGAGACAATGCATTTCTGTTGTTTAAGTCCCTCAACAAGTGATACTTGGCTATGGCAGCCTTGACAACCTCATGCAGTTATTCCCTGGAATTCCACATAATGTCTTCATAGTAGGAGAGACAGCCCCCGGGTTGTGTTGTGAGGAGCTAGGTCAGAACACATATTCTTGAACTGTTTGGAATAACCTGGGGAAGGGAGAGGCATCCTGTGACTTGGAATTTATTTCTACCTCTTGCAACAACTCCAGAATTGAGCAATGTCCTATTCTATTAAATTTCAGTTTCACAGAGAGGTCCTAGAATACCATTGATTATTCTCCTTCAAAGTGCTCTCTACCTGAGAAACCTTAATGTTCCCATTGACACTGCACATTTAAAAAGTTCTGGAGGCAGAAACCGGTTTGGCTCAGTGGATAGAGCGTCAGTCTGCAGACTGAAAGGTCCCAGGTTCGATTCTGGTCAAGGGCATGTACCTTGGTTGTGGGCATATCTCCAGTAGGGCGTGTGCAAGAGGCAGCTGATCGATGATTCTCTCTCATCGATATTTCTAACTCTCTATCCCTCTCCTTTCCTCTCTATAAAAAATCAATAAAATATATATTTTTAAAAAAATTCTGGAATCAATCTGCAGAGCTCTGGCTTTTAAGATCCAAAGACTGGTTAACCAATAAGAACATAGACACAGAGAGATGCTTCAGGCAGGTCCCATAGCTAATTGTGCCAGAGAACGGAATAGAATGAAGGCTCCACAGCAGAGCATGGTCCAGGGCTCATATGTCCTCCAGTAATTCACTCTGAGGTAAGAGCCAGTGGATAGAGTTTTTCAACCTAGGAAGCTGCTATTGTTTCTGATAGTCCAATGAAGCCCCATTCCAGTCTCTCACAAGTTAAAAATTAAAGCAAGGTATGGTTAACCCAGAATTTACTTAGCAAGGATCTGAAATCACAGAGTGATAAAAACTTGCTGGACCCTCAGAATCTCCAGAAGAGCAAATGTAGGATGTCCAGAAACAGACCCAGCTCCTCTAAAAAAGACAGACCTCTTCTCTATTGTCAGGTGTGTACCCCATCCCACTTCCCCTCTCACCCATGTTATAGTTTTAAAAGCAAAAGAGAAGCAGGTGTGGCAGAGATTTCTGAACTAAAAAGCTTTAGAAGGGAGATTGGTGAGTATGTTTAAAGCATTATTACACACTATTCTTTAAAAATGCATGTCAACATCACATGTCACAGGGCTGCTCAGCCCACACAAAACCCTCCTCTGGATTTTGAACCTTGGCATCAACTTTTCTCCAGCTAAGCTTTCCCCAGGCCTCACACTAGAACCCCTTAGCACAAAGTGAGTGTCGGAGAAAGCACATTGACTGTGGTCCTCTCAGCATCTCTTGATCCATTCCTTCTTTCTCATCCACAGCGCTGATGCCAGCATCCTCCGAACCAGTGCTGTCCAGGAGGAAGATGGTGGGAGTCACAACAACAGATCATGCAGAGAAATTTATACTTAAGCACCCCTTCTAAGAATGTGAAAAGAAACACATAAAGTTAAATGATATGCTCTATTTATCCTAGCTTATCAAAAATATTATTTCAACATGCAATCAATGTAAAAAGTTAATAATGGGGTAATTTAGTCCTTTGCATTAAGCCTTCAAGTTTGACTGTGTATTCTATACTTATACCATATTCTATTAGGACTAGCCACATTTCAAGAAGAGAATAGCAACCTGTACCTCATGGCGACCATACTGAACTGTATCAATCCAAAACTTTCTAGTGATTTCATGGCTTCAAGTCTTGGTGAGTTGCATGAATTCAGAGGACAGCCATTTTCTTTCTCTCATATTTTTTTTTCCAGTGGGGTTCATGAAATAAAGTTTTAATAAAAATTTTCTCCCAATTAATACTTATTGAACTAAATTCACTGCCTTTTCATATCCAGACCTCTGCCTGAAGAAACTCCTTCCCCCTTGCATTTCTCCATTTGCTTCAAGGACACCCATATTCTTCTCCCATTCAACAGGCAGTTCTTCAGTGAAACAAGGCTGAAAGGTGGCTTCCCTGAGCCTCTGTGGGCAACTTGCCCATTCCATGGTACTGCACTTACTTGAGAATATGTTGCCTTTCTTGAGATTGAATGATTTTTTTAAAATATATTTTATTGATTTTCCACAGAGATGAAGGGAGAGGGATAAAGAGTTAGAAATGTCGGTGAGAGAGAATCATCGACCAGCTGCCTCCTGCACCCTCCCCACTGGAAATGTGCTCGCAACCAATGTACATGCCCCTGACCGGAATCGAACCTGGGACCTTTCAGTCCGCAGGCCGATGCTCTATCCACTGAGCCAAACCGGTTTCGGCAGATTGAATGATTTTTAAAAAGAAGGTATGTGTCTTCCTTCTGTGTACCTCATAGTCAGCACTGCTCTAACACAAGACTACACTCATGATGAGGCGGCTCGGTTCCCCTGGATTGGTTGGCCAGATAGAGGAAAAAATTATGAAGAGTAAGCAAGACAAAAGCCATGGTGTCTTTTAGACCCTAATCTTGGAAGTGACACACTATCACTTTTGTCATATGCTCTCTTGCTTGCACAGATCATGCCTGGTCCAGTGTGAAAGGGGACAACACAAGGTGTGAGTCCCAGGAGGTGGGGATTCTTGAGTGCTGTCTTAGAAACTGGTAAGGAATGGAATACAATGCTTCTAGGCAGAGGAAACCCTCAATGTAGTCCTTGATGGCACATAAGTCATTGACTTTAAGATACTATGCAACTAACAAAGTCAAGCCCTTCCCATTCTTGGCAGATTCATTGTCCTGTCCCCCTGACTCTGTGTTTCAGTGTTCATCTATTTAATTATTTCTTGCATGCATCAGAGCCACTTCACAAAAGTCATCTCAGTAAATGAGCCCCAATGTCTGGTAAGTCAGCATAAATGAACCCTGATATGTAAAAATAGAGTTCAGTTTATCAAGTTTTTCTCAAATTTTTGAAGTTCTAATTCAAAGAGTAAATTATATACATCTAGACTTTCTAAAATGGCAAAGAATTAACCATGCAGAAATTGTAAAGAAACATAAAGGAAATAATTGTTTCACAAGCTGAAAAAATACTGAAAATTTATCTCAAGGTAGGTAATGAGATTTTGGTATTAACAGTAATAATAACATAAGTTCAATTTATATGTTTTAAGTTTTAATGTTATTATATGGATCTAAAAGTCTTGGCATACAAAGATTGTCAGTTTCCTGAAAGTTGAATGCAAAATAGTTTTGCCACCCTATTGATAAATAAAAAAGGGTAAACAGGTATAATAACCACATAAAAACTGTACCAGAGTGAACCTTCAAATGTAAATTATTAAGTACACTAACATAATAAGGTGTCCAGGGCCCATATTATAAACAGCACTGATTTGCCTACTTTAATAAAACTGTACCCTATTAGGAAAAATATTTGACTATAAATTTCAACATTTGTATATGTTTTATATACATGCATGTAGAAAAAATTAAAAACATAAAATTAAAAATAAATAGAAATTCTATTTTTTATTTCCATATCATCTTATAAAGCTCATTTTGGAGACCATTGCCTTAGACAAAATTACCCTCCACTTATTAATTTGGACTTGCCAAAGGGTCATGTCTAGCAGGTGGAATCAGGATAAGGTGTTGGAGGAAGAGGATTCTCCCCTAGATCTGTTCATCTTAAATATCCATCTGTATAGGAACATTTAAGGAGCTCCATGATGGACAAAGTTGGTTGGGCTCTAATATCCATGGATTTCTGGAATATAACAGGATGTCTAATGATTAGTAGCAGTTCCAGATGGAGGCTGGATAGAAAGAGGGAGCAGTAGGTTTCAGAAAGGAAACCTTTGGTGTAAAGGGTGAGAAAATGGTAAATGCTGGGATGGAGGCATACCTATGAGTTGATGGAGCCAGATTGCATTCAGTCCAGGCAGTTTTAGTGCAAAATTCCTGCTAATTTAATAAAGAACTGAGGGAAGGAGTATTCTACTTCACTGTGGAGACATTATCTAAATAAAATGACAAAATTTTAATGAGAGCACGTAGGGGTCACTGCCTGATTGAAGCCCATTCCTACAGATCTGTTAGGGCTTGACCTGGGAAATCAAAGCTTAGCCCCAGCAGGGCACCAGGTATGTCTTTACACAGAAAGATCCAAGAACACCTGGTCCTAAGTGCTCCAACCTAGAACTTGTCTCTTACTGCCCAAGGGTGATTGGTGTTGGGGCTGAGGGAGATGCTTGCTCCAGTTTTTCTGCCTTTGTGAGAGGATGAACTTGTTTTCACCAACAATGTTACCTCTACCTGCAACAGCGGTGGGAGAAAGTTTCTAACTGCAGGTGACACCCTAGCAGAAGTTTCCCACTCAGAGACATTGTGTGGTTCTGGCCTGGCTAGAGACAACTTCTTAAATGACCAGAACTGATTTCTGGGCACATGTGAAAACCCTTAAGGATTCTCAGGTGTGTGTGTGTGTGTGTGTGTGTGTGTGTGTGTGTGTGTGTGTGTTTAGAATTTGAGAAAAGAATCTTGGAAGCAATTCAGTTTTCTGCAGTTACTTTTACAACCATGGTTTCACTTGTATGAGCATGCAAGTGAGATTGAGACATTTCTGGTTAAACAAACAGCACGGACCTTTTTGCTAGAGCCATGAGATGAAGTCTGAGGATAAAATAAAATAAAAAAAGTGAGCTATAAATTCTGGCTACCTCATCAGATATCTCACAACTTGCTAAAATAAATAATGTAATGGCAACTAGTGCAATAACCCAGTTTCAGAACATCACAAAAACATCTGTAGGAAAATAAACAATCCCATGTCTTTGGCAGAGAAGTTAGACCAAGTAATCAGCCGCCAGTATGGAGGCGTTGACACACCCATTCTTCTCGCCCTGTTGAAACCTCACTAAAATGCAGGCAAGAAATAAAATGTGTCTCAAACCCATATGGCCAAAGAGACATGAAGAGGAGACAACAACACTGAGAGCTGGAAGGTAGATTGCAGCTGACTCTGCACTGAGGAAACTGGCCAGGCTGAGAAAAGACCTACAGGGACTACAGTAACATTCATTTATTATCCAGAATGAACCCTAACAGTTAACAAGACCCACTCATGTCAACAGAGATGCCAATCAGAAATGCAGTGTCTAATTCTTAAAGATAAATTGGCACGTTTGAATGAGGAAATTCCAACCATGAAAAGACATAAGGAGGTAATATGTTGTATCCATGAAAGAAAAATAAGAAAGTATAAAAATATGCTAGGCAAATAAAAAATGGAATGGATTAGATAGCAAAGTCTCTTGAGATGTCAAACAAAATAAAAGTTGAAAATAGAAGAGAAAACTAAAGATAATATTCCTATCCATGAGATTTGTCTTTCAACTAAAAGGAGGAAAGAAAGAGAGAGAGAGAAAGAGAGAAAATTTCCAAAGAAATAACAAAATGAGATTTTTCACTTTTTTGAGTGCTGGGGATAAAGAGAAGACTCTCAAGTGTTCTGAGAGCAAAAACAAGTGACATACAAAGGAACAGGCATCAAGATCACAAGCGTGTCATCGAAAGGGAATCTGAAAGCTAGAAGACAGAACAACACCTCCAAAGTGCTAAGAAAAAAATGACCTTCAACCTAAAATTCAATATTCCAAAGTGGATGTAGAATAAAGATATTGTCAAGCATGCAATGGGGAGGCACTAGGGGGAGGAATTACTCCTGAACCTGGAGAGACAGCTGCAGCCAGGAGACAACCACCTGACAAGCGCTGCCAACTCACAGCAAAACAAGGATAAGTTGGGGAGTAAACACCCCTACTTCCTTTACCTTTTCCTCCTACTCAACTTTGGTAATGCCCATGGACCAAAGTGAAATGGAAGGCAGAAGGTAAGGAGCCTACTAATGAAGTCTCCAAGGTACAGAGCTTTGGAATGGCAATTAGAGAACCTCTGTATGTACTCTTGCTAAGGAGGCCAATGAAAGATATGATTCAGTACAATGGGAGAATAAACCAAAGAAGAAAGGACCCAGGATCCTGAAAACAAAACAGAAAAAAGAAAAGAAAAAAATCTCAGAATAATTGTGAATGGAAGTTCCTAGAAAATAGCAATGCTGTGTCCCAAGAGAGCAAGATTTCAAATGGGAGAAGGAAGAGTGGTGCCAAGAAAAGAAAGATAAAGTTGAAAGAAGAGTTGGCATGTTTAGGAATTAAGAGATTGTCAGTTTTATCTGACAGTTTAGGGGTAAATGAATGATGGATACAGTTTTAAAAATAAGCAAATGAAGGGGAAGTGGTAGTTATTCACTCCAAAGAAAATTAAAAGCTATATAGAAAGGAACTATAATTATGATTTAGTATAACATACATTATAGTAAAACATAGAGAGCAATATTTACATAAGAGAATAATGGCCACCAAAGATGTTCATGTTCTAGACCTCAGAAACTGTGAATGGTATCTGCATGGCAAAGGGATTTGCATGTGTGATTAAATTAATATTGAGATGAGGGCATTGTCTTGGAGGATATGGCTGGTCCTCACAAGTGAGAATATTGGTAATCACAAGTGAGAGAGGGAGGCAGAGGGTCAGAGTCAGATAAGGAGATATGATGAGTGACCCAATGTGAGAAAGATTCTACTCACCATTGCAGGCTTTGAAGATGAAAAGAGGCTACAAGGTGAGGACTGTAGGAGCTTCTAAGAGCTAGGAAAGGCAAGAAACATATTCTTCCCTAGAGTCTCTGGGAGGAATGCAGCCCTGCCAACACCTTGGTTTTAGTCCAGGACAACCCATTTCAGACTTTCAAACTTTTAGAACTATAAGGATAATAAATCTGTATTATTTTGAGCCAATATGTTTGTGGTAATTTGTCACAGGAAAAAATACAAAACTAAAAATACACTAGCCATAGTATTATAATTCAATAATACAGGGTTGGGCAAAAGTAGGTTAAAGTTGTTCAGATGGAAAATAATACAATAATTAATAAATAATAACGAAAGAATAAAATCTGTGTTTTGTATACTCACAACTGTAAATCTACTTTTGCCTACCGCTATATTATTTAATAAAAATTTTTTGAAGAATTTGTGGAGATTTTAAAATATGTCCACAAATTTTTTGACATTCTTTTTCTCAAAAAGGCCTAATTGTCTTCCCTTTGTTGATTCACTTTTCATGAATAGAAAATATCAGAAGTGATGGTGTGTGACCTCTGGGGCTTTGGCTCACACTTCTTGGAGCGCTTATTCTGGGGAAGCTACTTGTCATGTCATGAGGACACTCAAGCAGCCTGTAGAAAAGCACAAGGGCTCTGGCCAACAATGAACACCAAGTGGCCATCCCTGTGAGTGACCTTGAAATCAGATCTTTTAGCTCCAGAGCCCCCAAATGCCTATCCCATGAAAACCGTGGGATAGCAGATGTTTATTATATGATGGCACTAACTTCTACAGTGATTTGTTATATAGTAGCAGATATCTAATACATAATTAAATTGGGAAACTTAGAGGAGAGAGAGAATGTGTCGTGTGTGTGTGTGTGTGTGTGTGTGTGTGTGTGAGTTGTAAGTGCAAAAAGCTAAATAATTATTTTTCATGAAAGTAAAAAAGTAGTATAGAAAACTGAGAATCAGGTTATAAAGGCATAAACACACTACTTGAAATACAGAAGAAGAAACATTTGAAAGACTGTAAAATGTTTATTTCAAGGTAGCAAGAATTAAGAGTGGATGGTGGGGTTGAATCTTATTAGCAACAGTAAGAGTTATATTTGAATTTTAAACTATAGGCATACCACAATTTTATAAAATAAAAAATTTAAAAAGCAAATTTCATGGACCTTCCCACATGATCCAATGTCAAAGGCCATCTTGCTCAGAAAGAAGTAAGCGCCCAGCTCTTTGATTTGGCAAGAAGAATATTAAGAGGGAGTCTAAGATGAAGGACCAAGGATTCTAGGTGGAGATACTCAGGGAAGAGTCTGACAGCCAGTCAGAGCTGGGCCATATATCCAAAGCAGGCAATGAGGTCCAAACACCCATGGCAGCATGAAAACTAATTTAAGGCATGAAATAGGAAATGAGTCTCCAGGTTGAAAAGAAAGACCCTGGCTAAGGAGATGATCAGAAGATGTTAGACTATGCACCATAATCCCTCCAGGAAGGGTCCTAGGGAAGATATTGATCCTAATGAGGCAGAACTAGACCAATTTAATATATGGACTATTTTCAGGGGGGGGAAAGGCAGTGAACAAGCACTTAACTGGTTTTACATATACTTAATGGGCATCTAATGATACTAATGAGAAATCTACAAAGTGGCTCCTGTCGCATTGCATCACTACTTTATCATCTGCACAACAGATTATGTTAATGCATTTCGTGGACTAAAACCCTGTGCTAAGCAGATAAGAAATTCACATTCAGATCACAATACCATTATTATTGTTATTATTGTTATTATTATTATTATTATTATTATTACATTTACTATAGTCTTAACATATTCTTTAGTGTGCACATATTTTAAATTGTTGAAATAACAGTTTTAGAATTGCCTGCAAAATGCCCAGAATCATTAACTTCTGAGTCAATGCCAGATTCCCATAAAATAAATCAGCAGCACCATAAGATTTTTAGTGTCTTATATATGTGATCCTCCATGATTGCCAAAATGATGATGATGATGATTATCATAATCTGCTGTAAATCTTGTATCTTTTCAGAGCAGCTTCTCCCGTAAGAAGCTCATGGTGGTTTGTTGGGAACAGCTCTCACAACCCTCTGCCCCACACCATGAAGGAATCTCTTAGCTGGAAAAGGGTGTAACAATGACGAGGTTTGGGGGACCTACTGCCTCTGTCGGTGGCCTCATCATTCACAATTGCCTGAGGAAGTGTGGACAAGAGAACAGGAAAGGCCACCCATACTGAGGAGAGAGCTAATCTTGGGTTTGGTATTCCTTATTTGTTTCACACGGCTCTGGGCTTTCACTTGTGCTTTCAGTCTCAGGTCATATTTCAATTATTTCCCCCTCTCTGTTGCCTTATTAAATGCTCTTTCTCAACCCATGGATAGTACTCAGGCCCTAACTTTGCCTCTCCAGTCTGGCTGCAACTTCCCTCAATATTCTGACCCTTCTTTCTTACCTCTTCCCTTCTCTCTCTCTCTCTCTCTCTCTCTCTCTCTCTCTCTCTCTCTCTCTCTCCCTCTCTCCTACTTTTCTGGCATCAAATCATCAAAATAAGTAGAACTATGTAAATATAATAAGGACATTTCATTGTCCTCTATGTAAATATAATAAGGACATTTCAATGTCCTCTTTCTGTATTTCCTCACCCACCTTCTGGTTTCCTTTGACTCCAAGGAATTCCCTATTTCATCACTCAAGACTGGGTATCCTAGAGAACCATTCGCAGGCAGACATTCACCACAGCCAGGCTACCTCAACCATCTCTCCTATCCCCGGATTTTGCTAACATCTATCTACTAAATGATTTTTAAATTAAAAAAAAATACATCTCCCTAAAAACCCTTGGTTCATGATAAAGATGACAGTGTAAATTTGTCACCAGAGAATCAGGTGCTTTTCAGTGGTAAAGCCCCAAGTCAAACGATTTTTACTTTGCATGTGTAGACAACAAGCACAGGCTTGGGGCAATAAACCCATCAACACACGGGGAGATGGAAGAGCAGAAAGATGGTTCCTGCGAATAGTGGCCTCATGTGAGGATAGGAAAGACCCAGAGAGGCAATAGACATTTAAACCAGTCATTGTAACTCACTGTAGAGGTCTCAGAAACCAAGTGATTAGCTGCATGTTCAGGCTAGGGATCACATGAAGGAAATGATCCCTATAATGTGACTAAGGGAGAGGTCAAAAGACAGTGGGAAGGTTCAGAGAGCTCAACCTTTAGGAGAGGACCAAGTACCTTGGAAGCTCCATTCATGATCTTGATGGAGCTTAAAACTGTGTCCAAGGGCCCTACCTGGTTTGGCTCAGTGGATAGAGCATAGGCCTGGGGACTGAAAGGTCCCAGGTTCAATTCTGGTCAGGGGCTTATTCCCAGGGTTGCAGGCTCAATCCCCAGTAGGCTGCATGCAGGAGATGGCTGAACAATGATTCTCTTTCATCATTGATATTTCTCTCTCTCCTTCTCTCTTCCTCTCTGAAATCAATAAAAATCATATTTAAAAACAAAAAACAAAAAAACTGTGTCCAAGGGATCAATACTCTGAAGACTATGTGAGATCCTGAACTAGTTATTGCTTCTCCATCTTCATTATATTTTTTATGTTCTATTTTTCCTTCACAATTAGCAGTAAAACCCTTAACAACAAAAAGAGTTTTTGTGTTTGTCTTGGGAAGGTATTTAGGAAAATCTCTAAAGGATGGTGGCAGCTTTGGAAGGCAAGGGAAGTAGATTGATTTCCTGGATCGTGCTACAGGGAGAGAGGGATGTGGGGGAAAGAGAGCGTGAGAAACTGAATATAATTTTAGGAGGAAAAAAAAAAACAACAACCAAGGGCTCCAACAGAAAATACATCCTGGAGTTGCACCAAAATTGGTAGCAGAGCATGTGGTGCCATGGCATCTCTGACATCACAGCACAAATAATCATCACTTTCCCCTTGGACTTTGCCGCTCCTCTGCCAAGAACTACTTTTGGCTGGCAGATTGTCCACAGCCTGCTGATGGCATCAAATGCTACAAGGCCCATTGTCCTCCACCCTCCCAGTTGTTGACTGAATTCCTCTAGTAATGTTATAAAACCGTCTACATCACCTTAAACCTAGGCCTGAGCAAACTCCTCATCTTCCTCATGGAAATTCATTGAGTGCATTGAATGTTTGGCTCCACAGCAGGCTTCAAGACTACCCCGGGGGTGAGAGCTGGTTTTTCAGATATAAAAATGAGACTATTCTCATTGAGCAGCTGCATGGTGTAATGGTTAGGAAAATTAGTTTTTTGGACACAGTCTGCCGGTTTTCAAACTGCAGCTCTGTCACTTTCTGGTTCTATGATCTTTGATCAGTTACGTAACCTCTCTGTGACTCATACTTCATCCATATAATGGGGATAGGACTAATACCTCTCTCCAGGGTAGTTTTTACAGAAAAAAAAAAAGATATACCTTGATCTGTGTTTGAAGAAAGTATAGAACACATACAAATAAAGAGAAAGACAGGAGCACTCCATGCAAAGGGGTCAGACAAAGGCACAGTCAAACCCAAGGTTAGGAGATCAACATGCTCCATTTGGCACCTCATGGCTTTGTGGTCCTCAGTGCTGACCACAGGAGGCACTGGTGGTGGGAACTGATACATGCCTTTAATGATGTCTCCTCCTCGGGACCCGATGCAGCTCATACCAAAAGAGTAAACCTCTCATGCAGAAGATGATGAACAGATGAACATCTTTCTCCTTTACATCCCATCTGCCTTCACCAAGTGCCTACTTAGCACCCTTTAGAGATGACAGAGCACAGGACAGTTCAAAGGGACAATCCAAATGGATACGTCTGTTCAAACCTATGTTGGCACAGATTTAACTTCACTCCTCCAAGTCTCAGTTTCCTTAGAGGCCTACTGAATCTGCTACAATAACACACCAATTGTTATTCTCAGCTCCTCAAACTCCACTGCCTCCTGCTGATTTGCCTTGGTGAATGCTTCAGTGGGGCTGAAATTGGAATGTAGGTCCATTTGATGGTACAGTCTGAGCTTTTATTATGTCATAGTGCTGGGCATACTACAGACAGCCAACACATGCATGACAACCCATCAGAGCTACCTCTCTGAAACCTGGGCACGCAGTCATACTTGCATAGACCTCAAGTCTGTACCAGCATGTGGCAGGCTAGTTCCCAAAGTACCAAAAACTGCTCCCAACATCTCGAAGAGAGGCCAATAATTGTGCATGGAGCGCCTGCTCACACACAAGTACTCAGTTTTCACACGCAAATATCCATCTGCATATGGTTTCTTTGGTAAATGCCGACTTCATAGGTGCAATCTAGGTACTCAAATTTGAGAACCTGCCACTCCAGCTCTGAGTCAGTTATGGACTCAGATCATTATTATAATTAGTCCCAATGGGTACATCTGCCATTTGGTAACAATGGTGGGTGATTCTGTGTCATCTCTTACCCTCCTCCCTCACTCACCCCCTTTGTAAGAAAAGCCAGACACAGCTTGCTTTACTTTCCTTCCCACCCTTACACCCGCCTTTAAAATGAAAAACCCAGATGTGGGTGTGTGTCACGTTTTTAGCATCCTTTTTTAGAGCTGGGAGAAAGGGACTCATTAGAGAGAAAGTCCACAGAAAAATTAGTAAACATTTTATCAGACCATTGTCCCCACACAATATGTACAATGAGGGAGATGCAGGAATTGGCTGCAAACCCAAAGTGTATTCCAGCCTCGATGGCTTCCTCATCACTGACTTCTTCCCAAAGCATGACCAGAAAAGGGAGCCCACCCGTTTCTCTCTCTCTCTCTCCCTCTCTCCTCTCTCCTTTATATTTTTAGAGAAATTTTAGGCTTACGGCAAAATTAAGAGGAAGGTACAGAGGCATCCCATCAATTCCTTGCTCCCACACACGCATAGTCTTCCCCATTTTCAATATCCCCCACCAGACTGGTGCATTTGTTAAAATGATGGACCAAAATTGACACATCAACATCACTACAGTCTGGATGTCTACAGTTTACAACACAGTTCACTCTTGGTGTTGCACCTTGTATGGGTTTGGACAAAGTGAGCTGGCATGCATCCACATTATGGAATCATACTGAGTATTTTCACTGCCCTAAAAATCCTGCAGGCTTCACCTATTCATCCCTCCACCTCCAAACCTTGGCAACTACTGATCTTTTTACTGGCTCCAGAGTTTTGCCTTTTCTGGAATGTCATAAAGTTGGAATCCTGCAGTGTGTAGCCTTTTCAGATTGCCTCCTTTCACTTAGAAATATGCAATTAAGTTTCCTCCATGTCTTTTCATAGCTTGAGAGTTTGTTTCTTTTTAGCCCTGAATAATGTTCCATTGTCTGGATGGACCAGAGTTTATTTGGCAAATTCTCTTTTCCCAATAGCTTCTCTCTGCTGTGGAAGCCAGGACATCTGGAGCTGGGAGTTAGGAGACCCAGTCTTCACCAGATTCAGCCTTTCCCTGTTGCCTTAGAAGAGGCATCTATAGGATCCAGTCCTGTGGAATAAATAATTCCTCCAAAAGCAAGGAGCCTTTGGCAACAGGCATTTCCCTCAGCTTCTGGGTGCAAAAGCAAGGAGCCTTTGGCAACAGGCATTTCCCTCAGCTTCTGGGTGTGTGAAGGGCAGGGGTATTTTTCATGAAGCAGAGACCAAGGTCAGAAATACATCAACTCCCAAACGGAGGCACTGATGATACACTTAAGCACCAGGAAAACCACTGGCCATAAAGATGCTCAGTCACATCTCCAAATACTAGTATTTAACCCATGTGGCATCAAAATCAGCCCAATACTATATAAGCAGAAATTAAGGCACAAAGAAGTGATGCTGAGAGCTTGATTGGAGAGAGAAAAGACTATGTGAGAGACTAAAGATGGGCTCTAGCTCTGACTGAGCCACTAGATTTCAGCCATTAGGTTCCTTAGCCTCACTTGTAAGAGTTCAGAGTAGTTATCTTCCCTCACTAAGAAGGAACTTGTAAAAGTACAACATGAACATAATTATTAAAGTAATAGGGAAAGTTAAAACCTTATATTAAAGTAAATTGTTTAGTTTTATTACTAACAGGCCACCCAGTAAATTCTCTGTTATTTGGGATTAGAATTCATTCTCCATCTGGTACTTAACCCATCTGTTTAGGTGGCACATGAGACTTGCTGTTCTCCAAAGATATGGGAGAGCCATTTCTTGGTCCGAGTTACAAGGCATAATGTTTATAACTGAGCACAGGATCTTGAATAGCAGTTGACTAATTAGCTCAATTCATGCCAGCATTCATTGATTCACATTCAGCATCTGGCACATTGTAGGTATGCAAAACACACTTGATGCATCAATTAATTAATTCAAAACATGTAGAGAAAATCCCATTAAAAATGAAGGCAAGATTATTCAGCAAATACTTAATATCAGTGACAACCTAATGTGTATCTGCTTCTGTTGTTTATCTAATATATAAGTTGAGTCAAAACTCTGTATCCAACAGCCAGTTCTCCATCAACTTTTTCTGTAGAACTTTGGTGAGCGAGCAAAGAAAAAAAAATTGTGATCCTATTTAACTTTATTTAATTCATAATTCCAACAATCTTATTTCTCCCACCAACTATCAATTCAAAGAAGAGAGATGATAAAATAGAGAGGCATACAAAGAACAGTGAGGAGTGACAACTGACAATATAGAAACCAAATGAGATGGCAGAAAAACTGAAAACAGATTTATAAGAATTGTGAGTTTGGGGTAAATACCTCATATAGTTCCATAAATCTTGGGGTCATCACTGAATTGATTTTTTTTAAACAGTGTGGTTAACTTTTTTGTCATTATTGCATTACCCATGATAACATTAAAGTTAACTTAATACTTTCTTAATAACTCACCATGCATTGTTTAAAAGGCAGGAAATGTCTATTATTTATTTTAGTGGAGCCTTATGCTAAGCAGAGAATGCACAAGGCCTAGTTAATCATAAGAGCTTCTTTACTTTTATTTTCCACTACTCCTTTAGACCTGTTCTGAGGAATAATTATTTTATTCTTCTGGAGGAAACATCTGGAGATCTCCATGGCTTTTTCATTCTTTTAGGTAATATTTCATACTCAGGAGCCAGGGACCAGTTCCTTGTGTCTTCTGCTTGAGAGGATATGTACCAACATGAAGTGGTCTCACTGAAGCTCTTCTTCCTTGATTGCCTTACTCTCCTGAATCCTCCTGACTCACCTGGGTGAGAGGACCCTGGAAGAGAGACACAAAAGTTGTGCAATTAGTTTCTAGATATTTTCTTTCAGTATTTGCATTTCAGTGCCCTGTCTCAGACCTCACTGTGCTATCTAATATCTAGCAGTCCAAACCTCCAATTTTACATTTGATTACATTAGAAACTTTTTACATAAAATAATATAGATTGGGGATGGCAGTCAAGTCTTTAGCAGAATAGCCATTCAGCATGCAGAATTAATTATTCACCAAAGGGTTTGATAAGTCTTTTTTTTTTCTATATTTGGAAACATTTGGATTTTTTATGAGATGTTACCAATTTAAACCCAGGTATTTGAGATCAAGTAAGTAAATTATAATGTAGCAAATGAGTCCTGTTTTTGCTATTATTATTTAGATAGTAAATGACTACACAGAATTATATAGCTAGGTTCAAGTCTAAATTTGGACATTGAACTTCCTTGTACCTAAAAGAAGCTACTTATGACTCTGAACTCAATATCTTTTTGTAAAAAAAAAAAAAAATATATATATATATATATATATATATATATATATATATATATATATTGATTGATTTCAGAGAGGAAGGGAGAGGGAAAGAGAGATAGAAACATCAATGATGAGAGAGAATAATTGATCAGCTGCCTCTTTCATGCCCCACACTTGGAATTGAGCACACAATTCAGGCATGTGCCCTGACTGGGAAGTGAACTATGACCTCCTGATTCATAGATTGATGCTCAATCACTAAACCATGCTAGCTGGACTGAACTCAATTTCTTTTCTTTTTAAATATGTTTTATTGATTTTTTACAGAGAGGAAGAGAGAGGGATAGAAAGTTAAAAACATCAACGAGAGAGAAACATTAATCAGCTGCGTCCTGCACACCCCCTTACCGGGGATGTGCCCACAACCAAAGTACATGCTCTTGACCGGAATCGAACCTGGAACCTTTCAGTCCACAGACCGACACTCTATCCACTGAGCCAAATTGGTTTCGGCTCAATTTCTTTATAACCAGTAAAAAGATCTTTGTATTGTGTTCTAAAAACCCAATAATGTAAGTAGCAACCCCTATTGTGAGAAACCTATATTTTGTTTGAAATATAAACAATAAAAATGCAATTTATACAAAGTAACTTGTATTGCTTTTACAACATGTGCACACATTTCTTTGATACTCACCCCTTCACAAGGTGGAATCCCATTGTCCTTCCCTGCAGTGTGGGCTGTGCTTAGTGACTGACTTCTAGCAAACAGAAAGTGCAGAAGGGACAGTGCATGACCTCTGAGATTGGGACAAAAAGGCATCATGGTTTCCCCCTTACCTTCTCTCAGATCACTCCCTCTGGAAGAAGCCAGCTGCCATGTCATGAGGTCGTGCAGGCAGCCCTGAGAGGCCCGCACTGTGAGAAGTGGAGGCCCCCTGCCAGCAGTCATGTGGAATAAGCCATATGGGAAGCCCCAGTCAAGCCTCAGATGATAGAAACCCCAGTTCATAGTCTGACCGCAATGAGACTTCAAGCCAGAGGTACTCAGCTTAGCCACTCCCAAACACCTGACCCTCAGAAACTATGTATAAACAAATGTCTGTTGTTTTAACCACGTTTCAGAGTTATTTGTTATGCAATAATAGAGAACTAATACAACATTGAAAAGATGTTCTATCTATTATGAGAATCAACAATACTCAAGAAATAAACACACATCTTACTTTTTGAATCTGAAGAACAGCATTCCAGATTTTTGTTATTGAATTTTACTTTAAAAAAAAATTCTTGAATTTGTCCCCCTTAATCCAATTGCTCATTGAAGGTAATATGTATACTCAAAAATTAGCAGGGTAACTAAAATTATGTTTAAATGTGTGGTAAAAGCACAGATTTTCACTAATTCAAACTGTGTTCCATGCATGGCTGACACTGAAAAACTTCTTAACAATGCAGCTAAAGCTTCTTCTAGATACTTGTAGTAACTCCTTTTTAAAAGGGCATCACTTTTCTTTTAACTTAAGGAATTTACTTTAAAAAAAGAAAAAAGAAAAAGAAAGCAGATGCATGTTTACTATAGAACAAAACTTAACCTTTTGTGAGAATGCACTCAGGATACTCCATATCGCTCCTGCAGCATAGAACATGACCCCCTGCACTGTGGGAAGTCACAGTTTCGCATCCTGACTTCATTTTAAGCTCCCAGACCCCTGGAGAGTGGGACTTACATTTCCCATTGTGCATATAGGATGGTGCAGAAACTGTTAATGTGAAATTCATCAGGGGCTTAACCTCCTCTTCCAGAAAGCTACAAATTCCCTTCCATGAGCAAGCCCAAGGTCTCCTTTCCTTTTCCCTCCTAAAGATGTAGAATTCTTTCTGGGAAAAGGCACCAACTGAAGTGCTAAGGATGGGCAAGTTGAATGAAAGAAATTCTCCACAGCTACAGTGAAGGAGGATGGGAGAGAAGTTCTCACGAGAAGAGGCCATGAAGGAGAGAGAGAAACACTGGAGCAGCTGTCGGGTGAGAGGAAAGTGGGTTTTCATGTATTTCGTGGGCAGTGTATTTGCAGCTCCCTCACATCCATTTGAAAGATGTGAGAAATTAATCGGATTTGTTTTAATTATTTTGGCCTGTTGAACTGTGTTTCTCAACACATCATTTGAAAACTCGAGTATTGAGGTGGCACTTTGAGAACGTTCAGGTGCAGAGAATATAAATGACCTTCCCAGGAATTTAGATCTTCTAATTAAATCAAGTGTTTCCCTCACTTTATCACTTGGCCTCCTTGTTCATTCATTCATTCATTCAGCACATAGCAACTGATTGCATACCAGACTCCAGGCACTATCTTAGTAAATAACATGGCTTAAAGCTGCAAAATCTGTCATTTTCAGATTCAGCAAAAGAGCCAGAGACATGGATTCAGTCACCTTTGAGTCTGACTGTTTCCATGTTTGGAATAAACAACCTGGGTAGACTCTTTAATTATCTAAATGCAAAGCAAATATACACTCATTATTCAGAGCCAAAGCTGGGAAATGAGAGTAACACTATGTGTTAGAATGAGAACAAAAGCCTTCGTAATTGTAAATTTTTACCTATGGTTGAGCCAAAGCCTTTGTTGAATTTTTCTTTTCTTGTTGTTCTTTCTGTTGTTTTAGAGATTGAGTGGTGAGAATGTGTTTTTTCTCTCCATGGCTCTAGTATATCCTGTGCCAATAAATCTTCGTTTGTCTTGAGGAGAAAAGGACATCCAGGCATGATTCTAACACTGGGATAAAAGAAGGCAAGGCTCTTTGTAGTTCAGGCTGTACTGGGATGTGGGTGTCCTGCACACTGTTTTATTTAAGACCAAATAAAACACACCTTGGGAAATGCATCAGAGTTGGGATACTGTGTGTTTTATGTGCTAGCCTTGTTAGGGCTATTTCCACTACCTTAGAATACAAAACCAGAGCCAGGGAGTGGCCCCAATCTGTACTGAAGAGGAAAAGAATGAACATTTATCTGTGTTCTCTTTAAGGTTTCCAACATTCCACTTGACTACTTTATCCCTCTTAAAATTCTTTCCTCTCCCGAGTTTCAAAATACCACTGTTTGAGGGCTCTCCTCCTCCATAACTATTGTACAAATTTGTTTTGTCCAAATTTGTTTTCTGGCCCTTAGCATCCACTCAATTTCAATGATCTCAGAGCTTGGTTGCAGCCCTTCCTCTCTCTCTCTCTCTCTCTCTCTCTCTCTCTCTCTCTCTCTCTCTCTCTCTCTCCCTCTCTCTCTTTTGCTGGCTTCTAAATTCAAATCTCTAGTCCTTTTTATTAAACACAAAATGTGTATATGCACAGCCTTCTCATCATAGCCACTGGATACCCAATGGGTATCTCAAACTAAACATTTGGGGGGAAAAGCCCTGATTTGGCTCCAAACCCTTTTTCCCCACCAATTTTGCTCTTCTAAGGAAATGGTGCCTTCAACCCACTCATTTGCTCAACTGAAAACTGGGATTCAAATAGATTCTTCCCTGTTCTTCCACATGCATAACTACTCAGAGGCTGCATCAGTCTTTATCTCCGATGTACACCCACTGTTTTCCATCTCTACCTCCACCACCAGCCTACAGGGCTACTGTAGGGGATCTCCCACTGAAGTCCTTGCTTACCATATTGCTGAGCTACTGCACTCATTTTCAGTAGCCAGAGTAATCTTTTAAATAAATGTTATCAAATCATGACTCTCTGAGTAATATTTCCTGCTACATTTGGACTAAAATCCAAACTCTTTGTCATATCTGCAAGCCCAGCTCCCACCCAGCTCTTGTCATTTGTTTTCATTTTATACCTCTCTCCCCCTCACTTCTGCCACAATGTCCTCCAGTTAGGGGAGGACAGCTCACCACTGTGCCTCCCACTCATAATAGTGGAAGACAAACTGTCCTAATGAGAGTGGGTGGTCCTGAACCTACTGGGAGGTGACAGCAGGAGCTCAGTGAAAATCCTGAGGAAGGCGAGACAGAGGCAGTGTCACAGACCACACCCTCCCCTTCAGCTGAGCACCATGAACATGAGACACCATGAGATGTCCTGAGAGCTGCAGAGGCCAGGGGATATCAGGAGTGGGGGAGGCTGCTCTTACCCATATACTCACTGTATAGTGTTGTTGTTTTTTTAAATATATTTTATTGATTTTTTACAGAGAGGAGGAGAGAGGGATAGAGAGCTAGAAACGCCGATGAGAGAGAAACATCGACCAGCTGCCTCTTGCACACCCCCTACTGGGGATATGCCCACAACCAATGTACATGCCCCTGACCGGAATCGAACCTTGGACCTTTCAGTCTACAGACCGACACTCTACCACTGAGCCTAACCGGTTTCGGCAACTCACTGTATAGTGTTAATAGAAAGGTGACCTTCCATGTGACAAGCACCTCAGACACCCACTCTTTGCACCAATGGATCGGATAGAGCCTCTGCCCTCCAGGCCTTTCCAGCCTAGTAGGAGAGACAGACAGATAAACAAATAATCGCCATATCGTGTGATAAGTGTTCTCATAGGACTGGATGTTAGTCAGAGCGGTGGCACAAAGGCAGTGCGGCTAATCCTCGCTCCAGGGTGGCATAAGCAGGCTCGGCTGTCAGAGGATTATTTCGCTGTGGCTGGAGTTATGGTCCCTCTGGGCTTATCCAGAGAAAATTTCCAAATGATCAGATTTTAGATTTCAGTATTTTGGTGGGGAAAGACCCCATGCTGTGTTTAGAGAAACAAAGCAAACCATGTTTCCTAGATGGTGCTCTTGATTTAAAAGTGCCATTAAAAATACGTTCACAATGTTTATAAAGGAAAATAAAACCCAGTAAAGTGAGTTGTTTTCTTTGATACATCTTTTGGTGCCATAGTGATATTAATACAGTAATATTAATAGTATTAATAATATTGGTAGTATTGATAGTATTAATAGTATTTTGGGGGTGAGGGTATGTTTTTCATTACAATCTCTGAAAACCAGGGAGCCACCAAAGGGAGCAATAGAGGGACCTTAATTACTGTTGCATAAATGCCGTCATTTTGAGAGTGGCAGGGAGGTAGGCACAGATCAAGAGAGAACTGATTCAGAAACCAAGAGATACCAGCAAAGTCTCTGCTTTGCTTCCTCCTCTCTGTGATTTAAATGGCACATTTGATTCTTATCCTACTTTTCCCTTCCTGAGAAAATGTTAAAAGACAACTTCATTCTGAATATTTGTGGCTCTTCCCTTTCTGGGGATCTGAACAGTCCCAACAAGAAAAAGTAGGATATTTTTCCTGACACCACTGGACTACAGACCCTGGACTAGCTTCCATTCCAAAGCTGTCGCAATAGAGAAGCACTTCCAACATGCAGATGGGCCTTCATTTCAATTCGCCAACCATTTGCTAACGATAAGGCGCACAATTAGATTAGTTTTCTGGAGACAGGAATCAATATGCTGGTGTATGTAGACCCGATTAGCCATAACTAATTAGAGTTCTCAGACATTAATCAAATACCACGTATGGGGCTAATCAACCAATGTGGGAAGCAAAAAAATCTATAGTCTCCCCTTGGATTCTCCAACCGGGTTCACATTGAAATCACATCAAAAGACAGGAATTCTTGCAGTGGGTCTGCATTTACTGGGCTGGGGGGCTGTGCTTACTCACCAGTTCCTGAGATTTCTAGAGTGGGAGGCGGATGTGATGTCATCCACCTTTTTCTTAAACAAACACGGGCTCCCTCCCACAGCCTGGACACACTTGTCACTGACCCTGTGACAGTTATGGATGAGTGCCAGCTGCAGGCTGGACTCAGAGAAGCTGACCAGTACTCCTACGCCTAAATGATAAAAAAAACTAAATGCTCACTAACTAATATATTATTCATGAAATAGCCCAATTGCCCATCATACTATGTGATTGTATTCATACAATTATCCCTGAGTCTTTAAATAATGAATGTTAGCTTTATGTTCACTCTTACAAATTGCTGATTAATCCGTATTCAAATCAAACAGTGACTTATACGAACTCTTCGAGATTCTGCACTAGCTCTGTTCGCCTTCCCCAGTTGGAAATAGTTTCTGTAACACTAATTCTAAGGCATGTGACTGAGCTCTTTAATTTGACAAAATCTACTGGATAAACCAGGCTTGCATGAAGATCCTCTGATAACGCGGGGCAAATCCAGATGTGAATTAAGATTTGTAGAACATATGGAAAATTTTTTCAGCACCCATGTCCTTAATTCCTATTTATTTTTTAATGTTTCCAAATATTACCTTATAAAAAGCTATTTATTACCCAACAAGCTCTTTCAATTCTATCATAATCTCCTTTTAAAAGATATGTTGCTAAAAAGCCATATGTGTGCATGCTATCATTATAATTTTTTCTTCAAAAGTAGAAAGTCAGCTTTAAATTAATTGATCCCAAAATGTTTACATGAGATTTGAAATTCACAACCTATAAGAATTGATCAGTTTTTAGCCCCCAATAAAGCACATTTCCTAACCATTGTTAACATTATCAGCTTTCAACTTAAGCAAATAGAATTCCTAGGATTTAATTAGAGGGCAAACTAAATATCACTGGAGAGAAAAATAGTATAAAATTATTTAAAACATAAGCGTGAAATAAAATTCTAATTCACAACACATTAGTTTGTGTGATCTAGGAAAATATTTAGTGTCTCTGAGTCTCTCAGATGAGAACATGGATATGCAAGGTCATAGTATGTTTCTGAAGGTGACATGAAGTAATACATGTGTGTGCTTGAGAGAATGTCTTCCGAGAGTTAGACAATCAGTAGGCACTAGCTCCCTGGACCTCTTATCCAAATTCTGGTTCTAAAGACCATAGTGTTCCAGAAGCAGAACTGTATCTGTATCTTTAGTGCCTAGCAATGTGGTAGCACTCAATAAATCATAATTGATCCAAAAATAATTGCCAGAAAAGCTACCAAAAGAACCTTTGGGAGAACATGTAAATATTTCTTTACCCACCTTCCCAAAAGTCAGTGTTGGCAAGAATCGCTAAGGCAGTCATTTCCAGAAATCAGAAGGAATATTTCAGAAGCTTCACGGCAAATCCCTCCAGCTTTGAAAGTGTGGTTATTGAAAAAAAAAATTTTTCTTTCACTTTTCTGGCCTCTTCTTCTTGTCATGTGGGGATATTCATGCATGGAAAATGTAATGCAGGGCATGGAATACAAATATGATGGGTATTCAAAATATTTATTTTGTGAACCATAAAGCTGGATAGACCTTTGGAAAAAAAAAAACACACAAACGTAGAGTATGGCACATAGGTATTGAAGAAAAGGCAAAGCTTAATTGAGGGACATTATTAGTATCTGATATTATACTCAAGATAAACATGTAAGGGGGGGATCAGGGAATTAGGGATACACATGGGCTTCTGCTTAACTTGAGTGTTGAGAAAATAGGTAAAATGGTGGGTCCCTACAATGTGCCTTAGCCATCAAGGGAAAGGCAGGACTAATAGTGAAATGTCACATGCTTACTGAAGGGACTGGCCTTAGGAACAGGTCATTGAATATAATTAAGAACATTTTTTGGATTATTCTCTATACATTTTTTAAAAATATTTTTTATTGATTTTTTACAGAGAGAAGAGAGAGGGATAGAGAGTTAGAAACATCAATGAGAGAGAAACATTGATCAGCTGCCTCTTGCACCCCCCCTACTGGGGATGTGCCCACAACCAAGGTACATGCCCTTGACCAGAATCGAACCTGGGACTTTTCAGTCCGCAGGCTGACACTATGCACTGAGCCAAACCGGTTTTGGTATCTATACATTTTTTAAAGTTCTGTTTTGCATTGTTGTATGCTGTTACTTTTTTGCAGACCCCCTACTGTCTATGACTCCTTAACATGAGGGTTCATGTTTGTTTCGGTTCTTTCTTTATCCTTCAATCCTTACATAACAGCCACTTAATAAATAAATAAAACCTTGAAAACAAGAAAGGCAACATAAATATAACTTACTACATTCCCAGGTCCACAAATATACACAGAAAAAAGAACATATCTTTCAAGCTTTACAAAAGTTAGAAATTTGTTAACTTTTTATATGTTGATTATTTAACATATTATTTAGCCTTTTCCCATGTTTGACCAAACCCCATTGTGACACAGTTTAGAGGTAAATTGAGAAGAAAGATGGCACACCAAAGCAAGCTCTCCTGCCAAGTTCTACATTACTGTTGGTCTCAGCTGACCTGTCTTTTTTTTTTTTTTTTTTTTTTTTTACAATGATTTCTAATTTAGCAAATCATAAGTCTTTATTTACAACTGGAGGATATCTAAATTGAATAGTTGGACTCACCTCTTTTTGTGTGTTTAGGAATTAAATTTCTGCCATTTGGAACCAAATTTCCAATTACAGAAAAACTGGGAGTCCCCAGATAAGCCAAGTCCTCACCCAGGGACTCTAGAGAGTAGTAGAGATTCAGCTGAGTCACATCAGAGAGTATCCGGCTGCTAAGCCTTTGTTGTTGTTGTTGTTCAGAATTTATTCAAATGGATATGGGCTCTGCAAGCAACTTGATGTTCTAGAAGAAAAACAACAGATGCTGACACACAAGGGGGAAGGGCTAAATTTTTCCTTAACAAAATCTGAGCTTCTGAATCCATGGTTTCATCCCAAAACCCCTTCTCCAGTGCCTCGCCTGCCAGACAGAACTCTATTCATTAGACTCCATCATCCCAAGTCAATTCAAATACACAACACAAATTTCCTGTAATGAGGGACTGCTGAGACACAAACACTATACAGCTTAATAAGTTATGACTCAAGTTATTGTATTAGTTGGCATAATTTTAAATATTAAACAATCTTCCCGCCTCTGGTTATTGTCACTCACTCCAGTAGACATGTGTCATATTATCATTGTTTCTCCCTTTCTGACAAGAGGACTCCCTTTTTCTGTAGGTAATTATCCTTCTGCCTCTCCATATGCAGCTGAGGTATCTGGGGAGATAAAGGCTTCCCAGGTAGGGCCATCAGAGACCTTCCTTAGATTTTACATGTGGACACTGAGAGAAGACAGTTTTGTTTTGTTTTTGTTTTTCTTTGAGTATTACTTTCTGCGGCTTTATAAAACCTGGATAGCTCTCTCTCTCTCTCTCTCTCTCTCTCTCTCTCCCCCTCCAGACTTGTGAACCCCACACCCAACCTTGGCCTTTTGTTTAAAGGTCAACAAAAAAATAAGTAGAGAGACCTGATGGCATCATCTGAATCTTTCACATGTGTCAAACACAAGGCCCGCGGGCCAAATCCGTCCCGCCAGGCCTTGCAATGTGGCCCGCACCGCGCTGTCATCACTGCACTCCGCTGCGTTTCCATCACAATGACAGTTTATGACTGTTCAGTAAACCATTCGGCCCGCGATTTAGGCTGGATTTTAGATTTTGGCCCCTTCTCTGATTGAGTTCGACACCCCTACAAGTTTGGATAAAGTCATGCCAGAGGCCAGCTCAGCCTCTGGACTTCCAAATTACATGGGCCATTAGAAACTTTGTGCAACTTTCTATGCCTTTCACATTTTGTAGTCCATGGATCACACTTTTAGGCTCCTCAATTTGTTACTTAATACTTCTACCCACAGGCTGGGTTGAAGATTCCTTCCCACTTACCTAAATACAAAACATAGATAATTTATTTTCTTGGTTACAGATCCAGCCAATTTTATTTCATGATGAAAGTACTTGCCTCACCAATTTTGCTGCTATCCTCAGGGATCTGTCCCCTGGAAAGTTCTAGTGAAACCTTTTCTCATTAAGGCACTGGGTTCTTGTTTTACTTCCCTGATGTAACTATCTCTAATTATACTGTCTACATTTTCCCTCCCACTACTTACTCTCTGTTCTTATTTCTGTTCTTTCTTTGCTATCTTTTCATGTTTTCCTAGAGCAGGGGTTATTAACAAGGTCCATACACTATGCATTAATGGGCTTTAGGGCTTTCTCAGTCTCTTGAAATTATATGCGAAGTTTACATGAATATGCATATAGACATGTTATCAATTGCTATGTAACAAATTACTCCATAATAGAGCAGTTTAAAACAACAAACATTTACAATATTATTGCATAGTTTCTATGGGTCAGAAATCACATGTGGTTGGGCTGCGTGCCTCTGCCTCTCAGAAAGCAGCAATCAAGGTGTCAGTCAGGAATTGTGTCCCGTCTAAGGCCCTAAAAAAGAAAAACACACTTCTCAGCTCACTCACGTGATTGTTGCCGGGATGCAGTTTCTCATGGGCTGTTGGCTGGGGACCTGCTCATTCCTTGCCACATGGACCTCTCACAGGGCAGCTCACACCATGCAAATGTCAACATAGTGAGAAAAGAAAAATACCCTTAATATTATTATGAAAATAGTTTCAGTTTCATGGACACATTGAAAGTGTCTTGAGGACCCCCAGGACCCATGGACTATACCTTAAAACCCATTGTTACAGACTATTTTGTATTGGGGTTTCTAAAATTCTAAAAATCATTATTACACTGAGGAAATAAGACTTATTATATTGTATATTCACTCCTGCTTATCTAGATATAGTGGGAGAAGAAAGTTTTCTAGTAAAATTACTATTTTGATTTATTGAGCATAGACCTCCAAGTATTTCTCAAATGTGTAATTTACAAGTTTTGCCAGAAACACAGAGTCATTTTTAAAGTTAAATATTTAAAACTTTTATAAAGCTGGAAAATAAATATATATTACCACAAGTAGAAGAAATATATTAATACCCCTAACGTAAATATACAACTACTCAAATTTTTAAAGAATTTTTTTATGGAGTGTACACCTAAAATCATTCTAGGTACCACCATTGGTATTCCAGAAAGCTCACTTTTTGAAATACCAAAATAATTCCTTCCTACCATCAAGCTCCTTCGCTTTGCCAAATTCCAATGTATGCAAATGTATATCTTTTAGCATCTTATATCTACAGATTGCCAGTCACTCCTGTTGGGGATAATTAGGAAAAAGGAAACTGGGGGTAGAGGTGGAAGGGGGAGGTAAAGCAGATGGCCGTGAAGAAGCAGAAGTTTGGGCATGAAGCTCTGGGAGAAATAAAGGGAAGGTAAGAGAAGGAAGCCAGAGCCCTTCATTGCCATCCAGGGTCTACTGAAGCAGGGAGATGAGGTGAGTGTAAAGAGACTAGTATATGTTCTTTAGTCTGGCGACTATTGGGTTCTGATATTGGAAACAAACAAACAAACAAAAAATGCCTACCCAGCTGTGTTAAATAAAGCTTACTGGAAATTTTTCCACTTGAAATATCCAAATACTTTTGTGCCTGTGAGACCAAGCAAAGATTTGGAACTTGGAAATAACCAAAGTTCTAAGTTATAAAATCAGAAAAGCATTGAGCATTTGGATGATCCAAGTGTGGGAGTGCACACATGTGTATTATCTCATGGCATGCGTATTTTTTGCAATGAATCAAAACAAATTTGAAAGCATCTTGTAACTGTCAGGAGAAGAGATTATGAAAAGTCTCCATTGAATAAGAACGTGTAAATGGAAATTAAAAGTATAATGTTCCTTATAACCTATTCATGTTGTGAAAAAGCCTTTCATAGTCTATTTCTCCTGTTACCTTTATTGTTTAGTGCTAACAAATATTTTATAAAGTATTTATGAGGACTTTTATGGGTTCACTTGTTATGTTAGTTTTTAAAAACTATCTTTGCTGTAAGGCAATGGTTTCAGGTTCAATGGAATCCATTAGGGGTCATAGGTGGGAAAGGACCCGAGATCCTCCTCCTTTCTTCTACAACAATTTCTCTGCTTTCACCTATTTTGCATGTTAGTTTTCTCCCTCAGATTTTATCTGAAGAAAGGGCTCTGTTACTATAAACGACACATTTTTAAGTAAGAAAGCCAAGATTGTAAGGTCTAAAGTCCCTCAACAGGAATTCTTCCAGCTTTCAAAAAAATGAACAATTGCTACGTGCCAAAAATATATTTGAAATAACATACAGAGACCAGCACCTCATAAAAGAGGACAAGCACATAGTCAATGGGCAATAAAAAGGGTTTGACTTATTAGGTATCTGGAAAATGCAAATCAAAACCACAAAAGTATACCATTGCACACCCAATGAACTGGCTCAATTAAAAAGACTAGTTTGTTGGCAAGAAAATGGGGAAATTAGAACTTTTACTAAATGCTGGCAAGTGTGCAAGCTGGCATTACCAATCAGAAAACCGAGAATATTTATTAAATGCATTTGTACTCCTAGGTATATACTCGATGTATGAGCATCAAAAGACATTCAAGAATGTTCATAATAGTGCTATTGTTAACAGGCAAAAAGTAGAATCAAAACAAATGCCATCAACAATAGAGTAGACAATTAAATAGTAACATGTACACACAATGGAAAACTATACAGCAATGAAAAAGAATGAACTTATGCTAAATATAATGGCATGAATAAAAATGAGTTAAGCATGAAAGAGAATATATATTGTATAAATCCATTTATATAATGTTTGAAAATAGGCAAAACTAATTTAGAGTTAGGATAAGAGTTATATTTGTAAGGAAGTGACTGGAGGGGGCTCAAGGCGGGCTTTGGTACACTGGCAGTGTTGTTTCTTGACTGTGGGGTTTTGTTCCTGCTTGTTCCTTTTCTGAAAACTCATCAAGATGTGCATATTCTATACACCTTTGTGTATTGTGCACTCCATAGTATCTCAATAAGAAATTTACTTGAAAAAGAATATTGTAATTTAATTTTTAATTTTGTAGCATTTTAGGATCCTTTTGTGTCTCAGTATTTCTGTTATCCATCCTCCTCCTTTTTTTCAGTTTTATTTTCTAGATTCTGAAGTGATTAAAAAGTTGCTCACTATTTTTCAACAAGTTTCATTACAATGTACTGCTATAGTAAAAGTGGAAGAATTGGCTCTCCTCATCCTTGTGCACCTGCCTTGAAAAGATGAATTAATGAACTAATTCAATACAAGTGTTTTGATCATGTACATGTGTGAGGCACTGCTCTGGGCTCTGGAAATAAAGAGGTGAAAAGGGCACAGACACCATCCTAGTCTTGGGGCTTTCTGTCTAAGGAGGGAAATCCACAGTTAAAAGCAGTTGTTAGATAGTTGCTGTGGCGAGTGAAGACCAAGATGCCACACTGCGAGATGGATGTCTCTTTCTCTGTCTCTGGGACCACATTTCTCTCTGGTTTTTGAAGGCCAGCTGTACTTGCAGTCAGTGCCACAGAGGGGGAGCACTCAGTTTTTCTCTAATTGTTTCCTGGTCTTAACCTGTCACCCTCATCTGAGCACAGGGAATTGGTCTGATTCTGCATCTCCTTTTGGACTTCACTCTGGGCAAGAACTGGATCATTTAAATACCCAACGAGGAGAAAAATTGAGAAAGCAGAGAGAAACATCTACAAAGAAAGGGAATTTTCAATAGAAAACGGGGGAGGGGAAGCTTGCTGAGATTCAGGCAGAAGCAGAGAGCATCTCTGATTCAGGGGTCAGAGGAAGCAGCCTGAGGGGGCGTCCCAAGAGCTTGATCTGGAGTTTCAGAACCTGTAAAAGGAAGGCTTTACAAATACCCACCCCACTGAAGTCAAACAAGAAAACATATTACTCTGGCTTAACTTTGTCTCCTATGGAAACCATGGTATGTTTGGGGGATAGAAAAGGATCACTCCAAACACATAGCTTCAGCTTTAGAAACTTGTTCAACAAGTCATCTGTGGTAGTTAACGTCTTGACATCCTTCCACCAAGGGAATTTCAGAGCTGGCACAGGGCTCACCTGATAAGATACAAGCAAGGAACTTGCATGATGCCAGGATTCCCAGCAACAAAGCACTGACAGCTTAGGCTCCAAAAGAGAAAAAAGTGGGGTGTGGAAGATAGGGGAGAAAGGGAAAGAAGGGATGGAGGGAGGGAGAGAGGGAAGAAGGGAGAGAGGAAGGAAGGGAGATTCTTGCCATAGCCAAAGCCATCAGGATGTGGAGAAATAAAGGCCAAGGAAAGGTAGTGAGAGGCCAAAAGTGATGCAGTCTTCAGTTCTTAAATTACCAGAGAATGAGCCTAATTATAGTTCTCAATCTGAAACCCTAACTAGAAATTCTATAATCAACAAGGCCACCATCAAGCGGGAATTATCATGGCTATTGTTGTTATTGTTTATTATATTTTGATATCCAAATATCTAAATTATGCAACCAATTCTCTTAAATGCCACATTCTAAGTGCCTTCCAGAATACCATCTCTTATAACCATCATTCATCAACTAATTACATAGGATCCCAGATCCACTTACCTCTTTACTAAGATACTTGAAGCAATTAAAGAAAAGCAAAACATGATAGGCGTTAAAGAAATGTAAGTTCCTCCAAGGATTCACAAAGTTGTGGTTCCTGCCTTTGCGTTGATTGTCACAAACAGCGTGAATGCTGGTCCCCAACAAGGATTAACACAGGCTGCATGCGAGGTTCCTGTGCTGTACATGAGTGCCACTTTACAGTTCCGGAGCCCACAGCCTCCAGACCCTTCTCCATTCCAGGAGCTCAGGCTTCCATCAGCTTCCGATGTCAGGATCTCTATTTATAATTCATGCTTCTCTTTGGGTTTTCTTTCCTGGTCTCTCTGTGCTGGTACTTAAACAAAATCTCTACCACATCAAGAACATGCTAGTCCTTCTTCAATTAATAATTAATAGTAATGATGATAGCTCAGCTGGTGTGGTTTGGTGGTTGAGCATTGGCCTAGGAACCAGGAGGTCAATGTTTGATTCCCAGTCAGGACACATGCCCCATTGTGGGTTCGATCCCCAGTAGTGGGGCATGCAGAATGCAGCCAATCAATGATTTTCTCTCATTATTTATGTTTCTATCTCTCTCTTCCTCTCCCTTTCTCTCTGAAATCAATATATATATTTTTAATAGTAATGATGATAATCATGAGCATATTTTAAAAGACTGTTTATCTCATCTAAGGGTCATTTCTTTCATTGCTTCAAGATGTACTACCAAGGCACAGACATGACCCAGACATCCCATGTTAAGGGTCATGTTGTACGTTGGCTAAGTTGTACGTTGCAGCTGACAAAAAAGCCCAGAGAGCCCAAAGTGGAAACTTGTTTAGCCACCAGAATCCAACCTGTCCTTCAGGTGATATTATTTTGCTTTAAAGGAATGCTTCCTCTATGCCCTGCCCAACTCTCAGCTCTTGTCCTCATTTGAACCTGAGTCTACCCTCAGGCTACAAGGGTGGAAAATATCCTAGATTAAGCCAACAAACCTACTCTGTATTCTTATTGCTGAGTGTGGTCCTTGGTTTAGCAGCATTAGCATCACCTGGGAGCTTATTAGAAATGCAGAATCTCAGGTCCACCTGAGTCAGCATGTGCCTTTTAATAAAGTTCACAGATGATTCCCTTGCATCTTCATAGTAATAGTCCAAGCAATGGCAAATTAGGGCCAGAGGGCTCTAATTCCCCAACTTTTGTGTTAACAGACAGGGAAGTAGAGTCTCACGTGACTGGATTTGAATCCAGAAATGTGTATTTCAGTTGCTGTCAGTCCTTTGCAAACAGAAAGAGTCTGCATGAAAATAGGTCCACACAGAGGAAGAGAGAGGCCAACTAGACTACAGTTCCATCATTAAGCCTCTATATTTACCTGTGCCTTTAAGTCACATCTGTAATGACACTGTTCAGATACCTGAGACACATAATAAAGGCATCAGAAATTTGGCTTTCTATCACCTACAACCAAAAGAATTCTAAATGATTCAGGACCCAATTCCCCAAAGAACTTATCCCCTGACCAACCACCAGGGCAGGCAGTTCTAACATTCTAAAGGCAAGTCTTGGCTACATGTTTTAAATTTGTTCTTTCAAAACATCTTCTAGGTTATGCTTTTAAAATATGCACCACAACAGTTGGTGGGAGTGGGGGGCAGGGGGCACAGGTCAAAGGGCACCAAATTGCTTAAAGGTTTCCTTTTTGCTTTTAATATATTAGATGTGACCCTTGCTTCCCCTTCTTCTCTTAGGGATGAAAGACTTCTTGGAAATGCCATGCACGCAGCTGTCATTTGGAAATGACAGCCAGACTGGAGAAGGTTAATGCTCTCATCAAAAGTGCCCATCTTCTAAGTTGGTTAAATGGTCTTTCTGGTTCGCCAGACTGCTAGTTTCTTTCTCAAATAGCCCAGCATTTCAATGAAGTGTTCTTGCAATTTAGCTGCTTTTCCCAAGTGTAGTGAGCCTTCAGGTTTTCCTGTGGGTCATGGTTTAACTAAGCACAACCATGGATCTGCCAAGCACAAGCCAAAGGAGGCAGATTATGACAGTCATCTGGGGTTTCTTTCTTCTTTTATCAGAACAAAGAGAAAGGGATGCGTGGAAAATTTGTTCCAAAAAATGAAAAAGAAAAAAAAAAACAAAAAAACAAATACTTGTCTCCACTCCATTGACTTCCCAATCTTAGTTATTTCACTGAGTTGGAATTGATATGCTTCATAAAGGTCCTTTCTAACTCTGAAATTCAGTGATTCTGACAAGCAAGAGGGATAACCCCACCTCTAAAAGGCAAGCGGTAACAGGCATGGCTAACATGCTGAGAAAGAAGCTGCCATGAGAAGAGGGCACAGTGGTCTCCACTCCACTACATAAACTGGTTGACTCAGTTAGCCAATCATGCCGGTCTCTCAGTCAGTGAAACACAGACCAGACGGTATTATGGAAAGTTGGGGAGTAAGTGTGGGACTGGAGAAGAAGCAAAAGTGACTGTACATGGCAACTCCTGTGAGCAGCTTCTTACCAAAACTCAAACACTCCCAGAAAAGCCCAAGTATTTTTCTGGACAGGATTAGCACAGTTTATGAAGCACCTTCAAATGTAGTTGACCCTTAAACCCACTGACAGGCTCTCTGAAAGGCTTTGTGGCTTTTGTTTTTGTATTTTGGAAGAATTCTCTGGTATTATTTTTGTTTGTTTGTTTGTTTGTTTAATCTTTACCTGAGGATATTTTTCCCCATTGATTTTCAGAGACAGTGGTAAGAAGGGGAAGGGGGTGGGAGGATAGAATGAGAGAGAAAGAGTGAGAGAAACATCAATGTGAAGGAAACATATTAGTCGGTTGCCTCCCTCATGTGCCCTGACTGTTCTGACCAGGGACTAGGGATCAAACCTGCAACTCAGGTGCATGCCCTTGACTGGGAATCAAGCCTGTGACCATACAGTGCACAGGTCAACATACTAAACACCGAGTCATGCCAGCCAAGGATATTATTTTAAAATTAGATTTGTTTCTAAGGTATGTTTGAACAACTTCGCCCTTTACTTGGGCCAGGTTCAGTAGGAAAGAGCACAAATACTGACTAACTTTATTAGAAGAGCCATCATCTGCTCAATTCTGTCATTATTCTAAGCAGAACGCTGCTCTGAGAAATAGCCTGGGTGTATTGATTGGGAACCCCTGTTTTTATCTCCCCAAGATCACACTTTAAGTTATTCTACATGCGGCGGCAACTCTATAGTGTGCCAATAGCATTCAGATGAGAACCAGAGAGATGTCTTCCCTCCCTCAGCAAATCTGACAGGCATAATATGTGAGTATCCTATTACTGCTGTAACAAATTACGACAAACTTAATAACTTAAAACAGAAATATACTCTCTCACAATCTGGGGCCAAGAGTCTGAAAGGAATTTCATGAGGCTGAAATCAAGGTATTGCCAGGGCTAGATCTGTCTGAAGGTTCCAGGAGAGAATCTGTACCTTGATGCTCCCAGCTTCCAGTGGCTGCTAGCATTCCTTAGCTTGTGGTCGTCTCACTCTAATCCCTGCTACCATCAGATCACTGACGTCTCCTCTTCTGTGGTCAAATGCCTCTCTACCTCCCAATTATAAATACATGTGATAACTTTTAAGGACCACTCAGCCAAAGCAGAATAATCTCCCCATCTCAAGGTATCTAATGTAATCATGTCTTCAAAATATTGCCATGTAAAATAACAAGGTTAGGATGTAGATATTTTGGGGGGCTCATAATTCAGCCTGTTGCTGTCAGGTCTGAGACATGTAGGTAAATATAGTGTCAGCAACTCCTGGAAAGCAGCCTTTGAGAGGTTGCATGTCTGCCATCTGAAAGAGCACTTTCAGGCGCCTATCCTGGCTCCCTCTCATCTCACAGATCTGGAACCTTTATAACCCTCATAGTTACAACACAGAGGTGACAATATTGCAGCTTGACTCCAAGAAGTGGAATCAGAAAGGACACCCTCCCCCCATCAATTGCTCATACTCAACATGTGGCACTTTTAGTTTGTATTGGGCCACCTAACAAATCAAAGGACATTCCCAAAGTAAAAAGAGCTGACTCAGAATTCATCGAACTGCTTGTCTTTTGACGTGGATCCTAGTTTACCAGCAGTGCCAGGAAGGGAAAAGGGAGAAAATCTATTTTACACATTTTCAGTAGATGATGAGAGATGCGTCTTTCTGTGTTCATGAAAGAGATGGTTTAAGACAGTCTGACTCTGTGGTCAGAGCAGGCATTTAATTATGGGGTTCTGTATCTTTTTATGTTTGCCTGGGAAAGGAATTCTTTTAAGTCAATGACATTAGCCATATGAAAAAATTACTGATTCTTTGAACTCAATTCCCACAAAGTAAAACAGAGTCGAGGCCAAACACATTTTCTGAAATTCTGACATCATTTTATGACTCTACAGCATGTTGAAAACTTCAACTGGTATTTAAATGGTCCATTCTTCTGCCTCATTTTCTGGGAACCACAGCTCAACATGATAGATAAAACTAAGTCTCCTAGGATGCAGTTCTCTAACTCCCAACATTTTACAATCCACACATCATTGCCCCAACTCCCTCTGGCTCTGGAATGCATGAAATACTTTACCACAGAAGATCATTCTGCCAAATGTTATAGATTACCCTGGACATTGGTGGCCATTGTTATCTCTTCATCCCTTACTCTGTCTAACCTAGACTCCCTGCAAGCACTTCCCCCACCCCCCTCAACATATTCTCCCCTTCTTCTCCTTCTGCCCTAGAAAACTAGGCCTTGTTTTAACCTCTCTATCTTCTATTCTAGACCTTTCTTCCTCAGTAAGAGTTTCTGGGACTGGGATATTTATTTGTACAATCAAATAGCCTTACTTGGTGCCAGAATCCCACCCTGTGGGATCTCAGAATTGATTTTTTTTATCAGCAGTTTTTGAATATACAAATATTTGGATAAAGTTAGAATAGAATAGCCCAGAGGTAGCATAATCCCTTTGAGATGTTGACAACTAAAAAATAGATATTTTTGGTTGAAGAGGAACAATGAATTTAGTAAGACCAGCTTTAGCTAGAGGCTGAAAAACAATTCTGCAATTTATACAGCATAGAAGGACATCATGAGGAGAGCAAATTTGAGAAACAAAATCCACCGCTTAAATCTTGAACATGAAATCTCTTCAGAATGGCCCCAACAGTCTGAAAGGCAAACGGCATGGTTATTTTTTTTTTTTTTTAAAGTCTATAAATGTGCTTTACCTGCCAACAGAGCTGTTAAAATTTAATAGGCTCGTACTGATGCTCAGGGGTTTTCAGACACCTATTACAAGGGCTGTTTTCAAAACTGACTTTTTCCCACCCAAAAGCAAGGAAAATCAACTCATAAGAGAAACAGGAAATTAACTGCATTGATTTGACTTCAGTGACGTAGACTAGGCAGTTCTGAGTTGCTGCTGTCGTCATTTATTGGAACTCGAGCTCCCAAGATCTGCTGGCTCTGCACAAAGAAAAACCTTGTTTGGGCCTCCGTACAGCACCATTAAGTGGAGACCTGATCGTGAGGGACACCAGTGGAGGCCCAACTCCCCATATAGAGTCACACTTGGCGTGTGCAGGCACCCGGTCCTCAATTTCACTCAGTGGCCTTGAGGCCAAGAACTAATGTTCACAACAACCTTGTGGGTTGGTATTATTATTATTATTATTATTATTCCTATTTCAGACAAGGAAGTTGAGGCTTAGAGAATTCCAATCACCTGCCCAGTCACAGGTACTTAATGGCAGAGTTGGGGTTTGAGCCCAGGGCGGTCTGCCTGGGAAACATGACCTCCAAGCAATACTCCCTCTCAAATGTCTAAGGATAGTTGGGCTGCACGATTGCTGCCGTACCTGCTAGCTGTTTCTCTCTGGTTCTTACAATTTGTTAAGAAGTATTCATTAACTTGAGCTGTTCAGTTACAATTTTCTTTCCAGAATGTCTCTTTTGTGCTGTTTCTACACCACAAAGCTCTCAAGTTCTTTCTCTCTCTCCAGCTGTCTCTCTTTGTCTTCATGTAGACTACCCTCAGACCTTCAGACCTTGGTGAGGCATTAATGTTTAGCCCAATATTTAGAGGCTGGAATAGAACCAAGACTCTGATGATTTTGACTTTGCCTTCTAATCTGATTTTTTTTTGCATTCCATACCTCTTTAAGCCTCCCAATAACGCCCCGAAGTAGGGCGATTATTATCAGATTTTACAGATAAGCAGCCTGCAGTCATTTGTCCAAAGGCCTTGAGACTAGTAATGATAGAGACAGGATTTGCATCTTGCTTAGTGTCATTTCACTTCTATTTATTTTGCCTCCACTGCTCTGCCTTTCTGGTTCCCAGAAGAGAGCTAGGCGTGCACCCTCTGTGACCCAGTGGCCTGCACATGACCCTGATACAGTGGGCTTGTGCCTAGGCATCTCCTGGCCAGCTGCTGGGTGTCCAGGTCTTAGTTTACCTGACCATTTCCCTGAGGAAGTTCCAGAACATATTGGCAGCCTCTGCCCAACAGGTGTGGCAGTTCAGAAACACAGCTTTCCCTGCCTGCAGTGACATATAATACATAGACTCACAGATAATTTACTACAGACACCCCAAGGCTTGATGAGCATGCTGGTCAGGGAATCAGGGTGTCAAACAGTCGTGGACCTGCCTGACAGACCTGGCCACATCTACCACACTCCATGGCTCAGCTGCCCCAGGACTAAGGAAAGACCCTCACCCCATGGGTGGCTCAGCTTCCTACCGCAGACCAGGCAAAGTAAGATGCCAAATATTTGCACAGAAGACATCTGAGTGGCAAGCCCTGTTGTCTTTCCAGCTCAAAAACCCAGAGCATGTTACCCTAGATTACAGTTCATGAGGGCTGCATGTCCAAGTCTCAGGATCATGAAGCCTTTCACTGTTCACATTGGCCTTATGTCCAAGTGGACATAATAAGATTAGCTGACAAATGGGAAAAATAGCATTGGTCAAACTACTTGGGATTTATATCTCATTACAAGACCAACTACTCTTAATGTATTCAATAAATAAATATTTTAATAAATTTTATTATTATTTTCTTTATAATGCAATTCCACATAATTGATTTTTTTATTTTTTTGTGATAAAAGCTGTCATTTATTATCAGGATCAGCACACTTTTTCTGTAAGAGCCAGTTGGAAAACAGTTTAGACTTTGTGGTCACAATCTCTGTAGCATATTTCACTTTGTTTTGGGGGTTGTTTTTTATGACCCTTTTAAAATGTAAAAACCATTCTTAGCTCACAGGCTGTTCAAAAACAGGATGCAGGCCAAACTATGCAACCCATAGTTTGCCATCTCCTAAATCCAAGCACATAAAACATATTACAACCATTTTCATTACAGCTTCATTTTTTTTACTGATTGCCTCAAAAAATATATATAAGTGGTTGGGATTGAGGTCCATTAGACCCGAGCCAGATGTCATGGAGTAAGGCCTATGGTCTATTCCTGGTCCATGCTTCCTGCCCCTCCATGGAAATGTGGAATAATCCGCAAGAAGGAGATTTAAGAATAAATCACACTATGAGTTTTGTATTGCATTTGGGTGAACCCTTGGAAATCATCCATCTTTCCACTTAGGTTTCCCCCAACTGTACAATGGGTTTAATAACATTGGCACAAATCCTGGGCAATAATCAATAGATGACCTGAACATTCTGCTCAGAATTTTAGTTTGTAGATAATTTTATCTTGTGACTTTTTAGTGAAAGCATTTACTACTTCCTTTGGCGACAGTAGGAAATTGTTGATGGGAAGGTGAGTAATCCTGAGTCAGCAAAATACTTCAGAGTCTAAAGATGGCAGGGGTTCTGCCACTCTCACCCCTGGAGTGCTCTACATGTTGTGCAGAGATCTGGGGTGACTTCAGGTGACCCCTAACCACACCAGGCTCCCCTCTGCACTGACCCCTCTTCTCTAGACAGACCAAAGACATTGAAACCAACCTCATCACCAAGATGGTTGGGAATCAGAGGCAGCCACAGCAACTCCATCCTCCAAGGTGGAGACAGAACAGTGATGCATCCTCAGGGAGGCAGCGAGCATCCTGCCTAAGAGCTGGCAGGCATGGGTCTGAGTCCCTGCTCCATCACTCATCATCATGTCATTTTAGAAAATGTCTCAATTCCTTTCTGCCTCATTTTAGAAAATGAGGGTTTTGAAATAAATGATCTCTAAGAAACTTCTGCCTCTAACTTTCTAAGTCCAACTAAAGAAACCCACCCATCCCATCCCCAGTAGATGCCCTTAATTCCCATTTCCCAGAAAGAATAAAGAGCAGGAAGGTTGAAATTACCCACATCCTCTGCTCTTCCTCCCTGCAAATTTGACCTCTCTCATGACTATTCCCTAATTTCATAGAAAGGAAGTGAAGCGTCTTTTTCTTCTGTGGCTAAATGTTCCCCTCTGCCTCAATTCCATTATTTCTCTCAGTTCCCAGCATCAGTTACTTCCTCCAGCCTTAGACTCCACTCTCCCTCTCTCTCTGCCCCCTTTTCTTCATGTGGAAGTTCATTCCAGGTGCCCATTTTTGTTGTTGTTGTTGTTGTTTGTTTGTTTTTTAATCTTCACCAGCAGATATTGTTTCCATTGCTTTGCAGAGAAAGTAGAAGGAAGGGAGGGCGGGGGAGAAAGAGAGAGAGGCATCGATGTAGAGGAAGATGCATGGACTGTTTGCCTCATGCATGTGCCCTGACCAATAGACAGCAAGCAACCCAGGTATCTATCTGTTCTTGACTGGAAATCTAACCCATAACCTTCAGTGCACGCAATGATGCTTTAACCACTGAGCACAATGGCCAGGGCCAGTCACTCCTTTCTTAAACCACCATCACAAAACACTCTCACTGACCCTGCCTCTTCTTCAAGATGATGGGTCAAGAGCTGCCTCTAGTAGATCTGGCAAGTGGTCCTGGGGTGCTGTGCCCAGGGGAAGTCCTCTGCCAAGGCACAGAGCCCTTTGAGGAAAAGTCCCTGAAAAGGGTTTCTCAACCCAACTCACCAGCCCATGCTGGGCCCCAGGGCCCCAGGGACCCAGTGTTCCTCACTTCTGTATCTCAGAACCTACCACAGAGCTTGAAGGCATGTAGTAGACTTCCTGTCATGTGTTCTGAGTTATGAGAAAACAACAGCACCAAGGAATAATCCTTTTTAGATAACGACACCTACAGCTGCTTGGAGAAGGTGGCCCCTGCCAAAAATTACTGCTTTGTTCCCTGCAGTGAATTGAGCTCGTTAGTTTTAATCTGTTGGGGATCCTTACTGCCAGCCTAGGATGCAGGGCCATATAGAAAGAAAGGCTTAAATGGTTCTTTTATTATCTGGTCATGGTTTCCTCTTTCTCCTCCCTTTTAAAAAATAGTAAGTGGGGGAGGAGTGATTAAGAAGCTGAAATTTTAAACATCCCCAGAGGTCAAACAAATTGCATTTTTGCTACCAAGAGGGGGAGGGGGAGAGGAGGGGCAGATGGTAAATCGGCTGCGGAGACCCTTCCGGTGATGTCTTTCTCTGGGCCCCCAGCTGGCAAAACTGATGGAGCGAGTGAGGCAGCCCCTCTGGTGGGCAGATCCAATCGCAAATAGAGAAACAAGGCATGCCAGCAGGAGCCTCACCAGCTGGGAAATTATTTCCTAATAAAACTACAAAGGGAAGAACGATAACTGGGCACTGCTGACAAGTATTGTTGTCTTGTATCAAAATCTCTTTATAAACCTGTTTGAAGAACAGAGCTGGCTTCCCTTTGATGTCCCAGTTCAAAGCCTGTGACATGCAGGGTTCCCAGCCATGGTGGGGGATGGCAGGGAAAGGGAAGTCGGGAGGCCCTTAGCAAACTCGCACTGCAAATAAATACTTCGGTACTCCAAGACAATTTTTTGGTTAGATTTCCTTTGAGCTCCCACTTAGTAATAACAACTGTCCCAGTCTAGCGCCCCTTGGTTCCAGGCACGCTCTGCAGACTATCTCATTTAACACCGACAACCCTGGGCGGTAGATATTGTCAACTGAGCCGTGAGGAATGGGGGCCAACCCCCCACCTCTCAGCCTGACTCCAAACCAGGCTCATCCTCCATCCCAGGAAAGTCCAACCTGTCATCACTGTACACAGGCTGAGTCACCACATGGACTCGATGGCCAGTTCTATCAGATTTAGTAGCACCACGCTGCAGGAGCTGGGGCTGGGACGGAAAGAAAAATCAATAGCATAGGTCTGTCTCCTAGCAGTCTCTCCATTTCACATGTGCAGGCCCTTGGCACAGGCCTTGTAGATCCTGAGTAAGGGATCCTGCTTTTCACTCCCAGGTGGAAATCAGGCCATCCAGGGCACAACCAGGACCCATGCTAGAGGAGAAGAAACATATTTATGGATTGAACTGTGTCCCTCAAAAGAAATGGAAATCTTACCCCAAGACCTGTGAATGCAGCCTTATTTGCAGTAGGATTTTTGCAGCTGATCAAAAGGATCAGTAGGGTGGGTCCTGAACCAATAGGACTGCTGTTCCTATAAAAGGGGGACATTTAGACACAGAGACAGACACACAGGGGAAGGTAAAGTGAAGATACAGGGAGAAGGTCATGGACAAGTCAAGGAAGGCCTAAGGCCACTGGAAGCAGGAGAGAAGCCCGAGACAGACTCCCTCACAGCCCTCGGGAGGAACCAGCCCTGCCAACTCCTGGGTCTGGGACTTCCAGGCTCCGGAAATGTGAGAAATAAATTAGTGTTGCTTGAGCCACTCAGATTATGAAACTTTGTTACAGCAGCCCTAGGAAACTAGTTCCCCTACCAACCCTGGAAATACATGTATCTGCAAAGTGCAAGAAAAGGCAAAACTTGAGAGGCTGGAGGATGAAGAGTGTATTCCTGCATGTTTTTCTAAAGGGAGGGGAAAGCGAGGTGAGGGCCACCAGCCACAACCAGAGTGGGAGCAGAGAGAAGTTAGATTCCCCACTTGGGACCACCTCCTTGCCAGCTCCCAGTCATCCCTGAGACCTCAGGGCTTAACTCTGAGGTATCTTTTATCTGGATGCCACCTCTTCACCTGCCCCCTACCTCTATCTCCCCTAATCCGGATGCACTACCTTTGCCCCAGTGCCTCTCTCCAAGGGCAAGTTCATTAGTTCTCAGAACAGCAGTTTTCCAAGTGTGGGCCTGGGACCAGCAGCATCAGGGTCACCCAGGAAGTTGTTAGAATCTGAAACTTTGGGAGTGAGGCCAGCTGATGTTTGAGAATCACTGTTTAGCAAAAAGTGACTTTCACCTGAGTGTGGGTTTTCCTAAGATCACAGTCACAGTACGTAGGAGTTCATGCAGACATGGGCACAACCTCATAACAGAAATACTCCAATGGTTCATTCAGCTGAGGTTTCAGGAGATTAATGAATGGCCGTGAGGATGTCAGGGCACAATGATGACATTTCCTTTGACAGAGAGGCCACTGCCTCCCCATCCTCCTCTGGTTAAAGCATCTCCCTGGGAACATTCCAGGCCTGATAAAAAGCTCCGGCCTCCTGATTTTACAGTGCAAGGTGGTGGACCTCTGACCCTTGTACTGCCACGCTTAGTTTTGGAATTAGCATGAGATTTCTCACAAGGTGTGCAGGAGGCAGACAAGGTGATTCCTCCTGCCTCAAGCAGGTAAGAGGAGTGTTCATGGTTTGTCCTTCTATTTTTCTGGTGTCAATTGGTGGAAGACTGTTGGATTCCATGCTCCGTCCCATGCATGCAACTCAGATAGTGCTTCCCGGTGTTGCAGTTCTGTTCGCTCTCTTCCACATGGGCAGGTAGAGGATCTGTTGGCAGAACGACAGGACCGTTTGTTTTCTTGGCACATGGTCAAAGGTTCTTTTTCCTCATCCTCCAAGCCTGAGGGATGGGGGTGGGGGAAGAGTTTGAAAGCAACTGTCCACACACATCTTTTCTCCAGGGTGAATGCCATGAGGACCTCACAGGGATCCTAAATGCATTCCCAGCTCTGGTGTCCCCTGTGCTCCGTTTGCATAGCAGGTCCCCTGCTCTCTCTTTGCCTTTGTCTTACTGCCACCAGACACATGGCAACTATAAATGGGGCTTGTTTGTTATTTCCTGTGTACCCCTCACTTAGAACATCAGCTCCATGAGCCAGTGATATGGTCTGCCCCCGGCCAATTTCCCCAAAGCTGACACACATGAGGTAGGCACACCATTGTTCCACAGAGTCCCTGCTGTCTGTCCCTAACAGTCCCTGCCCAGCCCAGTCTGGAAAAGCAGCCCCAACCACCACATCCTTAATCTCTGAAACAGCACAGACAGCGCAGTGGAGAGCTGCTGGCAAGAGGAGTGCTCCCTGGGCGGACCCAGGACATTAGCATGCTGCCCGGCAGAGTAGCCAGTCATCCGCTGATTACAGATGCCACTCTCACACTCAGAAAAATATCACCTCATGCCGTTCCCCTGAACCTGCTGCCCAGAGAGCAGAGGCCACAGCTTTGGGGCTGCCGGGAGGTGGCAATGAGGAGGCAGGGCATTGAGTCAGGCATCTGTCGTCCCCAGCAGGTCTCCCCCTTGGCAGAGAATCCCGGAATCTGCTCCACTCCATGCCATGCAAATGAGGTGCTGAGGAGGTCACCGCGTTCTGCTGGATTATTATCTCTGACATTTTATTCATAATAATTATAGAGCCTTTCCACCTTCAAACTGCTTTGCAAACAATAATTAATTAATTAACACTCATAACACCCTAGCGAGGTAGCTTAGTATTATTAATTTATCTCTACAGTGTATTATTACCCACCATACCTGACCTCCCCACAGAATCAACCGTCCAGCTTCTGGGCTGTGTTTCTAGTTCTTTCTGCGCCAATCTTGCCAGTTTCCTACTTTAATTTTCGACTCTGCTCAGCAAAGTTATGCCTGGAAGGTTTAACAGCCGTACACATCACCCTTTAGATTTTAAGCCCAGTTTGATACAAACAGAGCCCCAGTTGTCTTTATATTGGAGTTACAGCCCTGATTTTATTTGTTTCTCTCCAGTCCCAGGACGCCCACACCCAACACCTTTCATTAACTCACTCACCCTCCTTCCCTCCACCCCTTTTATTCTTCCCATTCCTGCTGTGTTTCTCCCATCTCCAAGGAGTACAAACGTATCTCTAACCCTGTTTTTCATCTTGTCCTTGGTTCTGTGCTTCCTTCCCCTCTCTACAATTTTATCTACTACTTGGCTCACCATTCATTCTCCCAGTTATTTGGATTTTAATTATGTAAATTAGACTTCTCTGAGGGGTGCTTAAAAGAAGGCTATCTTTTAACTCCTCTCTCTCCCTGATGGAACTCCTCATATTTTTAACCTCATTTTCTTCTCAGTACCTTTTGCCAGCACTCTGTCTAATCCTGTCACCTCACACCCCATCCCTTTATTCATTCACTCGGTCTTTGCCAGCCATCCAGTGCCTACACAGCCCGATTCTGTGTGAGTGCGGGGGCAGGGGAGAGGTCAGAGATAAATTAGGACACAGGCTCCAGCCTCAAAGAGGATGAGATAAGCATCTGAGGAGCTCTATGGGAATTCAGAGGTGGTGATTAATTGTATTGCTGCCTAGAAGTAGGAAGAGGGGAGGGGTGGGTCACAGAAATCTTCACAAAAGTGAGGGCACTTGAAAGATGAGGGGGTTGGTTTTTGCCTGGCAGAAAGAAAAAAAAAAAAGGAAAGGGTGTGCCAGGCATCGGCAACAGCATGAACAAGAGAAGGTAGGCATGGGTTTGGAACACTCAGCCTCTGAGTCATATGGCTTGGATCACTCAGCCCCAGATTTCACCTTGAGCCATCTGTAGGCAAGTATCCCCATTGCTACCCATTGAAAGAAGCAGGGAGGGGAAAGGAGAGAAGGGGAAAGAAGAAAAGGAAGAAAGGGGAGGGGAGAGGGAAGAAGAGGGGAGAAGAGGGAAGGGGAAGGGAAAAGATGAATGCCACTAGCATGGACAGGGCTTTTATTTTATCTAATATTTTACAGGAAGAGAGAACAGGGATGATTAACAGCACAGAGCAGGCAGCATTTCTCTCCAAAAATCTCCCCTCAGCATTGCTGTCCTCCCTCTCTAAAGTTCCTTGGAAACCAATCAGCTCATTCTTGCCCTGGATCACAGACTACAAAGGCCCAAACCCCCAGTCCTGCAAATTTCCTCAAGCCCATGCTTGAGGAAAACACACTCAACCAGAGCTCTTTCACTTTATCGCTCTTTCTCTTCTCTTTTTTTGCTTCAACATTTTTGCTTCAACTGTCTCACATTTTTGCTTCAACTGTCTTCTGGGGTACAGATGCCCCAGAACCAAAGAGGAGCTTTGGGCACTAAGATCTTAGCAGATTGGGAGGAATAATTATAAATTCAAATAACTTCTTCCTATGACAAGTAATTTTTTGTTCCTTTTTATTTGTGGGGTTACAAATAGTCTGGTATGGCATAGTGTGTGACTAAAGCTGTGTGTGTGTGTGTGTGTGTGTGTGTGTGTGTGTGTGTGTGTTGGAAAGGATAGTGGACCTCAAATATTATGCTAAAAAATTTGGTTTGTTTCTACAGGTGATAAGGATTGTATTAGTATCCCAGAGCTGCTGTAACAAGGTACCACAAACTGGGTGGCTTAAAACAACAGAAAGGTATTGTCTTATAGTTCTAGAATCAAGGTGTCAGCAGGGTTGTGTCCTGCATGCTGTGAGGGAAAAACCTTTCCATACCTTCCTCCTAGCTTCTGGTGATGCTGGCAATTCTTGGCCTTCCTTGGCTTGTAGATGCATCATCTAATCTCTGCCTCACCTTGGCAATTTTCCTGGGTCTCTGTGTCTTCTGTGGCCATGTTTTTATAAAGACACCAATCATATTGTATACCCTAATATAAGCTCTTCTTAATTGATTATTTTAATTGGCCTATTTCCAAATAAGGTCACACCTTGAAGTTCTAGGGGTTAGGACAAGTCAGGGAGACACAATTCACCTTGTTCAAGATTAATAGCAGATTTTTAAGTGTCAGGTAGTCATCTGACTAGATCCAGATTTAATCAGAAAGACAACCAGAGCAGCAGCAATGTGGGAGATGGATGAGATGTTAGAGAGCCTGGAGGCAGACAACCACTGGGACTCCAAGAATAGTCAGGGACGACTACTCTGGTTTTCCTCATGTGCATGTGCATGCAGATGATGCCAAACCCAAATCTCATCTCCTCCTTCCCACCTCTCATATGGCAAGTTCCAACACAATTCTAAATGCCATGATAGTCACAGCAACCATTAACATTTATTATGTGCTAACCCTTTAATAGGCACTAGGCTAAGCACCCTATGAATAGCATCTCATTTAATCCCCATAATTATTTGTTGGAGCAGATGTTTAGTTAGCAAATACTTATATAGTACCTACTCCATGACAAGAACTGTTGTAGGGTGTTTTTCAAATATTAGCTCATTTAATTCTCAAAACAACACAGTGAGGTGATGCTATTAATGTTCCCATATAATGAGACTATATAATTTGTCCAGTAGTGTCATAGCTGGGCTTTCAACCCAATCAATGAGACTCTTGAGTCTGCCCCTCCCCACTCGCCCCCAGGGAGGCACTATTCTGCCTCCATAAACAACAATAGATGGTCCCAGCAACCCAGAAATCATTCACTGATGGGAATGGGAATCAATGCAATTTAAGTACAATAGAGGGAGACTTTTGTAGATTTGGGGGTATAGAGATGAGCCTCTGCCCATAAAAGAAGTGGAGGAAGGGAGCAGGAAGGAATAGCAAAGTTTGGGGAAAAGTCTGTCTATGATGCTTGCTTTCTCCTTCCATTAAGGTTATAAGGGCAGAGACTCTCAAAATGACCAAAAAAATGGCCAAACACATAGGAAATGATATGCAGATGGCTGAGTTGCTGATGGAATGTGGAAATAGGGAAGGTGATGTCAACCGCCATGCTCCCAGGCAGCTGGAAGGACAAACTGATGCTGGCCCTCTTCCTCAGCCACAGTGGAATGGGTGAAGCAGGGACCAAGGCAAGGCTCTGCCTCTGGACTCAACTCCGTCCTCCACATGACCACCATGGTGATCTTTCTGTAACACCAATCTGATTATGTCACCCTCCTGCCAAAAACACATTTGGCTCCTATCACCTGAAATATAAACTAAGTCAATCCTCCCTCCTCTCCTCCACCACCCAGCCACACTGTCGCACTGTCCCCAGGCTGCTCTGCTCTCCCCAGTCCAGGACTGTGTGTGTGTCTTGCCTGGGTTCTATGGCAATTCTATTTTTAGTTTCTTGAGGAAACTATATTGTTTTCCATAAAGGCTGTTCCAAGTTACATTTTGACCAACAATGTATAAGGGCTCTCTTTTCTACACGTCCTCACCAACACTTATCTTTCATTTTTTTATAATAGCCATCCCAGCAGGTATGAAGTGATATTTTCATTTAACCACTTTTTAGTGTACAGTTCAACATCATTAAGTACATTCACATTCTTCTGCAAATCACATTGTTCTCCAGAACTCTTCATCTTGCAAAGCAGAAATTCTGCCCATTAAACAGCAGCTCCCAAAGCCTCCTCCTCCCAGCCCTTGGCAACCACCATTTTACCTTCAGTCTCTATGAGTGTGATTACTCCAGGTATCTCCAACCCCCCTTTTACTTATGTATAGTTGTGTCATGGGTTTAGTATCAGATTGCATTACTTCAATGTGCAGAATATGTTATTTTTATTTTAAACCATCTTAATCCCACTCTGAGGTCTCATCCTACTAAGGTGGTAGAATTCCAAACCAGTCATGACCAAGCCCACCTAAAACAGGGGACTGTGCAGTGACCAAGCCTCCTCCATCATCAAAGCACTGGAAATTCCCTGCTCCAGTGGTTAGCCCTTTCTGGTCCCCAGAGTACCCCATCTTCCCCACCCATATGGACCTCTAGGGCCAGCAGCTCCTCTGCCTTGGGGTGTCATTTGGGGAGTTTAGGCTGCAGCTGGGATCCCCTGTACCTCAACAGCCTCTCTAGGTCTGCTAGACCAAAACCTTCATGATCTTTTCACATTTCATCGCCTCTCTCTCTTCCTCCCTCTCCTCTTTCATCACCTTCAAATCCCTCTCACTCTGCCTCTTGCCACCAGAGCCATCTATTTCGTGCTGCTGCCCTCAAAGGCCTCCTCTCTCTCACTTCCATCCCTGGGACCCTTAATATCCTTTTTTCAAAGAGTTTTGGGTTTTGCAAAAGCCTTTGACTTCAAGCAGCTTCTGTTTTCTGCCTTGAAAATACCCTGAGGCAAGAACAGGCAAAAAAACCATCTACCTGTTGATCTGAGGAAACAGAAAAATAGAGCAAAATACAAAACAATTGCACAAATATCATTTGCAATATTTATGTGTGTTCATACTTTTCTCCCTACTAAATTGGACCTTTGTTTAGAAATGAATGTTGTTTTCTCTTGTATCTTTAACATCTCTACAACCAGAGTATCTTCTCAATAAATAGTGTGAATGTGAATGAATGAATGAATGAATGGGTGAATGACTGCATGAATTAAGGCAACCAGGATTTTTCAGCCCCAAACTTCTCTCCCTTTAATATGCATATAAGTGCACCAAAGACTCACTCTTGGGCTCAGGTAAGGGATATATAAGTGTAATTCCACTACCTACAATATTTATTATATCTTTGGGTTTCTCCAACTAAAAAAGCATACACAATTCAAGATTTTAAATAATAGAAAAATGTTTTATTTCAAAATCTTTGTTTATTCGGAGAGAAGGAGGCAGAAAAACAATTATCTCTATACTCTGCAAGGAAACCTAAACTCACTGGTCCCACAATATAGCTTAGAATTAGTTCTATCTCACCTAGTACTAACCTAGGAAAGGGGTAATAAAACGGGGAGGGAGAGAGAGAGAGAGAGAGAATAAATGAAGCATTTCATATAAAAACTGGAAGCAAACTCTGGACATACAAGGATATCAGGCTGCACCTTTTGAATAAGGTCCTGCTGTTTGTTATGCCCAGTCAGGACTCTGAGAAGTCACGGTCTTCTCCAACATTGGCAATATCCAGTGCTGCAGTTCTCATGGAGAATTTCAGCTTCTGTAATGCAGCAGCTTCCAGACAGGGCTCTCCAGTTCAGCCATCTGGAATGGCCAGCTCTGTTAACTGACCCCTGATTCATCCTCTCTCCTATTCACTTCAAAGAATGCCCCATGAGGGAAAGAGACAAAAGGCAGTCATGGGGACTTGGGGGAAGGGAGGAAACTGGCTAAATAATTAGCCCTCCAACCTTCAAAGTACTATATAATCATTAATTAATCCACCCAACTGGGTTCTGTGGGCAGATGGATGCTCACCAGTCCCCCCTGACACACCCATTGCTAAATGGAGCCTGGGATTGAGCAAATGCATACAGCACTTGGAGCACCTGAGAGGAATGAGATCAAGACTACAACACGTAGGCTTTGAGTCTGGCTTTTTAAAAGCTGCTATTAATAAAATTATTGGTATAAATATGAGTAAGGTGGCAAAATGGGGCCAGGAGGCTTTTGAGAAAAAGTAGAACCAGTGGGTGGGCTTCCACTTCAAATGCCAGGCAGGAGTCAGAGAGGTGATGGCCCTGGGTCAGCAAGGAGACTTCTCATACCTGAGGGTATCTGAGACCTTGCAGAGCATATCCTAGGGAAGGAGACTCCTCTTCAATTTTAAGGAGCACATAGGGATCCTACCAGCAGTTGTAATGGCACCAGCATTGCCTTGAACAGGACCCTGTAGACACTGGGGAAGATGTCCAGGACAGATAGGTGTGTTCAAACTACAGGACTTCACAGACCTGCCCCACACCTCCACTCTGGATCCCACCACAGGTGAATTTGCCTGTATGGGACTAGTTTAAATTGTTACATTTTATATATAAAATGTAACAATATATTATTATTATTATTATTAATTTATATATATTATTATTTTTTTTTAACCAGGTCTCCCATTACATTGCACTTGAATATTTTTTCCTCACAAGTGAACTCACACTTCCAAATTCTCTTTTTCCACCAATGCTTAGAAAGGAAAATGAATAGTGAAACTGAGATATCATCAGGGAGAAAAATTACTGATATCTCAAGATTCACCAGGTGTTATTCATCCCAGCAAATTCCCAGAAATGCCCAGCCCTCAGGCATGCATACTCCAAAACTCAATTTCAATATCTTAAAGTAGTTTAGACTCAAGGATAGGGAGTCATATTAACAAAATTTACAGGAAATTGGCACTTTTCTGAGCTATGTGTTTTTTGTTGTTGTTTTATTGTTATTATTCCTCTCAGAACCCCTAGTAGACAGGGACTCTTCTCATCCTTGTTTGTCATAAGTGGAAGCTGAGCCTCCCAAGTACATGAACTTGCTCTTGTTCTGACATACTATAAAAGGAAGAGCTGATCCTCAATCTCTCAAACTTCTTCTATATCCTTGCTCTGACAATTCCTCCTGAGGGGGTGACAGACATAACCAGGAGGACATAGAGCAGCCAAGAGGGGAGGGACTTTCACAGAGCTGCTGCAGCCCTCAGTGTCTCTACAGGAGTGGCTGTGCATGGTGTCCTTCCTCCCAGGGCCACCAGCCTCTGTTTGCCTGGCTCTGCCATCCAGGAGGCTGTCGAGATACTGCTCTTAGCTACTTTGTGGCTCCTAAAATATCTGCAATCTCATTCCTGTTACCACTATCCTGCTTTCAGAAAACTCAATATTTCCAACTCTCCTCTTACAAACAGATAAGTCATGATTGCACTTCTTCAGAGTTCAAGAGACAGACAGAGAGAGAGAGAGAGAGAGAGAGAGAGAGAGGGAGCACATATCTTCTATTTTAGATATAGCAACACACCTTTTAAACACACATACTCCATTTCTCAAGACCATGCACTTTTCATAAAGTAAGATACACTGACAATTCTCCCAGGACCCCAAGGACAATAGTTACCACCTCCTCTTCCAGCCCACAAAAGACAGCAACCACCTTCACATCCCTCCCACAGCCAGGCAGGACCCGCCTTTAACCTGTGGTCTCCGACCTTCTCAGAGACAACTGAAGCCCCCCACCTTCTCTTCTGGGACAGCCCTCAGAGCCCTGGTGAGAAAGTCACCCCCACAACCCAGGGTCTGGAGATCCTCCGCAGGTGAAGAAAGACTGTATCAGGTGCCCATATGCCTTTTAAGTGACACGAGCCACCAGCAGTGCCAAGCCAGCTCTGAAAGTTGTCTGTTGGGATCCCCCCGAGGATTCCTAGGAATAGGGGGATTACTAGGAATCCCCCCCCCCCGAGCCCGAGCGAGCAGAGAGGAGGCCTCAACTTCAAATACCTGCCCAAGGCAGTGTGTTCAGACTAGGCCTAATCAATGCTTTCTGATAACACGTTGGCCCTGGGCTCCCTCCCTCTCAGGTCTCCCACAGCCATCTAGAGCTTCAGAAAGTGCTGGTTTTATGACTGGAGCTGTCAGCTGGAGAGACACATTTTAAAATTCATGACCTTTCCCATCAGGGTTCAGAAACGGATCAGACTTCAAGATTAAAGGTGAGCTGATTCTTTCATTGGTCCTGCCAGCCCCTCCCACCTCCACCTCTTCCTCCCAGAGCTTTCCTGGCCCCTGGTCCTCCAGGATCTTTTGCATTTGTCCCATTTTAATCCCCACCCCCAGTCACAAGCCAAAGCCAAAGGAAAATTCTCCTGTTTCCACACGGAGTGCTTGTTCATTCGGCTGGCAAGGCACACCTGACTCTCAAAGGTATCTCCCTTCGTCAGGTAGGGGAGGGCCACCTAAGGTGCAGCTGGGCAAAAGAGATAGAGCAGAGCATGACTGAAAGGGAGTTAGGCGGCAGGGGCTGCTGCGTTTTCATTTTTCCAGGAAAGGCATTTGCTGCAGGAATATCCACCTGAGGCTAGGGAGGTGGGGCGTTACACCGGCACAGCAGACGGGCTGGCAGAAACTCAGCGCTGCAGACCTGCCAAGGAAAATTAAAGAGCAATGTGTTTGCTTCTTGCCACAACTATAAACAACAACAGAGATTCTCTCGGTGGAATTCTTGCCTCGCGGTTTTTCAGTCAGCTGTCCTCAGCCGCCCCTTCTTTGCAGCAGTTTCCCTCTTGGGCTTTTACGGAGGGCGTCCAGTATCCTAATTTATCCTGGGAATCAGGAAAGATCAATTTCCTCCCAGACATGGTGGCCACACAGGAGGCATGCGGACTCTTTCATAGCCACAAGGAGGAGTAAATGGAAGAGAAGGAAAAACTGCTGACTGCAGGAGCATTGCCCAGTGACGGAAATGATCTGCCCAAGACAAAGGAGCAAGAGCATGTCCATTTCTGGGAGGTAATGACAGGTAATGTTGCACGTGGACCAGGGCCAGGGCAGGTCTGCTGGACCAGTCTGGAAATGGGTCCTTGTGAAAATTACAGGAAAAGCATTTTGGACACTCATGCATGTAGGAGAATTTGAGCTATAGTGGCAAGATTCATGACAGGGACGTGCAGGGCATGGATGACCCTGGAGAGGCGGCTGCGCTGCCTCATCCTCGACCAGGTGGCTCAGCTTCATCTTGCTACAGAAGCTCAGCTCCCAGGGCCACAGGCCCACACTTGTCCTTACCAAGCACAGGAGGAGGGCCAGGACCCTGACCTGCTGAGCCATTAGCCTAGCATCCGAGGCTCTAGTAGTCCAACACAGTCTCTATTCCTGGCCAGCTGCTTTTAATTTTGAGCTTCGGCCCTCACAGCTGCCACACCCAGACCCATGGGACTGCAATGCAGAGAGCACAAACCCCTCGCCTATGTTAAGATTTAATATTTCCTTGGGTCTGAGAAAGGATAGCTTTCTTTCAAATTAACCAATCTCCTTCTTAACTTTTTGAGGGCTTGTGCTGGGCCCTCCCCCTATCCAATCCCTTTCCTAAGTCTTCCAGGGTTTCTGCCCTTATCCTATGTGACCTTTTCCCTAGATTTTCCCAGGCTAGATTCTTCCCCCTTATAGTGCCATTTTGGCTTCTGCTGCATATGTTTCATAGTTTTGCCTTGTCATCTGGTTCCTACCACTCGTGCTTAGTAGAAGGACCTCCTTCTGTGCCATTTTTGTTTGTTTGTTTTAAACATATTTTTATTGATTTCAGAGAGAAAGAGAAGCATCAATAATGAAAGAGAATCACCGATTGGCTGCCTCCTGCATGCTCTCTACTGGGGGTCAAGCTTGCAACCCAGGCATGTGCCCTGACTGGGAATAGAACTGTCCTTCTGGTTCATAGGTTGACGCTCAACCACTGAGCCACACTGGCTTGGCTCCCTGTGCCATTTTGGCTTCTACTGCATGTACCCAGCAAAGGAATTCTCCCCTTACTGTTTTATCCCTCCTCCAGTAATTTGGGGGAACAGACCAATTGTTCCCAGGGGAGATTGGAAAGCCGGTCTTTCTTGACTGCTCAGAGATTACTGTCTGTTTGGTGGAAGATGCAGTTGTCCCCTGGGGTGTCTATGAAGCGGTAGCTTCCTAGTTAATCCAGCTTAATTATATGGCTGGCTCCCTCCTCTTTCATTAATATCTAACTATCTGCCTACTGGAATAGTAACACTTAGCCAAAACTTACCTGTACTGGGCAAGTTCTAAGCTCCATATATATGGAGCTCATTTAACTCATCCCATCAATTTTATCAGGTAAAATCTTGTTAGCCCCATGTGTCAACTCAGCTAGGCCCCAGTAGCTGGATATTTGGTCAGACGTGAGTCTAGACAATGCTGTGGAAGTAATTTTTAGATGATATTAACATTTAAATCAACCGAATTTGAGTAAAACAAATTACCCTTTATAATATGGGTGGGCTTCATCCAATCAAATGAAGGTCTTAAGAGAAAAATGACTGAAGTCCTCCAAGGAAAAGGGAATTCAGCCTTAGGACTCAGCCTGCAACATCACCCCTTCCCTGGGTCTCTAGTCTGCTGACCTGTCCCAGAGATTTCAGAGTTGTCAGCCTCCAGAAACACTTGAGAAACACTTGAGCCAATTCTTTAAAATAAATTTCCCTCTCTCTCTCTCTCTCTCTCTCTCTCTCTCTCTCTCTCTCTCTCTCTCACACACACACACACACACACACTATTGATTCTATTTCTCTGGAGAAACCTGACTAAGACATCTCACTTTGCAGATGAGGAACTTGAGGTACAGAGTACTTAATTCCCTGGCCCAGGGTCTCAAGGCCAGGAAGGGGTGCAGGCAGGATAGAAATGCATGCATCCTGGCTCTAGTACCTGCTCACTTATGCAGACACTGCTGCTTCTCTCAGCCACAGAAAGTCACAGCCCCATCTCCATCCGCAAACTAAAGTGTGGACGGAAATGGAAAATGCATACAAGTAAAATTCAGCTGGGTCAGAAGACATGGACAGAACTGACTTAGAAATCAACAAGAGTTGTTTGCAATCTAAGTGAGAATATTTGAGATCTGTGGCTTTGAGCACGTGGTTTAGATCACTCTAGGCTTCCATTTGGCTGATCTGGAAAGTACCATAAAAACTTTGCAAGGTTGTTGGGTGATGCAATTGGATAATTGTATATGCAAACAGTATTTCCCAGTTGAATTACATAGATTGTGTGATTAGTCAACTACTCCAAATTTAAATGTTCTAAGCCCTCACATGCTTGACTTATCAGACACAGTCTATAATTAACTTTCTCCTAAATTTGTTTCAGTTCCTCAAAGCCACTGTCTTGTGTCCATCTCAGGGGCAAGGTTCCCATGGGCAGAGGTCACTCTCACCCTGAGTTACTATTGCCTATCAAAGCTACTAATATCCAGAACACAGCTATATCTACCACAGGTACATGCTGAGTTTCAACATAGGGTCAGTTGTCCCAGACCCTCACTCACCTTCCTGCTTTAGGCTTCTGCCGGGCCACCCAATCATACCAGACTTCTCTTGTTTACGGGAATGGCCAGCCCCGGGCCCTAATCTCACTGCCCCATGCCTACCACTAACCTGTCTATCAGATCTGTGTCAGTATGCCCAAAGCCTGCTGAGGAACAGGGCTTTTGTGTTTTTCTCTTAAGGGAAATAAGCATATACATTCTCCCCCCTGAGAGAATAAACATGCACAAGGATTTGCTGAAGGAGGAACATTTGCAAGTAACAACTCTGTGACATCCTGACAGGCCAAAAGAACAAGAAGCCTAGTTTGTCTGGGATGTGGGGGGAAGCTTTTGTTTTATTTATTTGTTTTTTGTTTGGCTTTCATTGTTGTTTTCGTTATATGTTGGAGAGTTTCCATGTGCTAGGAATTGTGGCAAAATACTTGACCTGCATCATCTCATTTAATCCTTCCAACTCCTCTCTTACTGCATCATGATTGTTCTCACTTCGTGGGTGATAAAAACGAGGCTCAAGGAAAAGCAGCAATATTCCAGGGCCTCACAAGCAGTGGCCAAGTCAGGATTCACACCTCCACTTGTCTAACTCCAGAACCCTCATCTATGCTGTACCTTTATACTGCACGCCTATTTCTTTTCCACAAATATTCATTAGCTTTTCTAGGAGAAAGGAGACAATAGTTCTATCCTGGCTTAGAAGTCACTTAGCTTTGAGCCAATCACTTAGTTTCTCTATAATTAACTTTTCATCTGTGAAAGGAGAGAAATGGAGTAAGAGAAGCTAATGGTGTCCTGAAGCTCTAAACATTCACAGTTCTAAGAATTACTGGCCAGAGCACCAAAGCTAACACATGTACCCCACATCCTCCTCAACTGGTGCTCGGCACTAGAGACAATTCTTAGAAACGGCAATAAACAAAAATATTAGGTAAAAGCTGTCTATCGGATTTACATATAGTGTTACAAAATTTATTGTGCTTTCCTTTTTTCTTGGAACGGGAACATCTAGGTCTAGGACCTATGACCATAACAGTGCTGAGATAGGTCCTGTTACTGACTGGCCAAGCACATTTCCAGTTCCAAGAAGCTTCTCTGAAATTGCATGCTTGGTAACGCTAATGTTTAAAAACAAACAAACAAACAAAAAAATACCTTCACCCAATAAGTGATCTGGAAAACATTTGTCTTTTTTATTTTAAAATAAACATTGAGTATCTCTCTTTTTCAAATGGTGAAACTAATCCTAGAGATAAGTATAGCCAGAAAAACTGTTGGAGAAGAAATAAAAGAGAATGAGGGAGAAACTTGAAGAAGCATCCACCTCCTTGCATTTGTCTTCCTTTTGGCTCATGCCACCTCCTCATGAGCACAGAATTGAACTCATGCCTCATGTTAAGGTGCTTCCCAGCATAAAACAGGGAGGCAGAGCTGGAGATGCCTGTCCAGCCACTGAACTCAATTCACCTCCAAAAGCACACTGGTCTATTTTATTCTCTACACCTTAGCCTTGGTCCTCTCATCATAACTCAGTAAGGAGTTTATCATTTTGATTAGGAATGCCTGGCACCAATAAGAAGCACCTCCTTGTCCTACTCTAGTGCACACAGCCCATAAGTCTCCCCTCTCTTTAATATTTTTAACCATTTTGAATTTGTGTATTACAAATGCACAGCAGACATGTTCCCAGGGACAGTCAAATTCCAAAAAGAGTAAACTTTCACTTGTTCTCTCTATTTGTACCGACCATGACAGGGGGTGTCACAAACACTGCTGAAGGGACCTCCTATAGGACTCCACCTGTGCACCGCCTTTTCCAGGATGTTCCCCTGGCACCCAGCTCGGGGCAAGAAGCACCTCCGGGTTCCTGGCATTGGGTCCAAGGCATCCCTGCTCCACAACCCCTGCAGTGGAATTGTTGGCTTTCTTAGGTAGGCTCCCCACACTGCAGGAGAAGCTCACATAGGACACATCCCACAGCGCCCTCAGACAAAGAATTGCAGTGAAGACAGCCAAGACGTTGATGGAAAATAATGCAAAAATGTAATCCCCTTTTCAAGAGGTATAGACTGCTTATCTCCTGTCCCAAACCCCTGGATGTGCCTACTCCCAAGCACACTCCGAGACTCTGCGCGAGTCTGAGCGGATGCCAAGGAGGCAGCATGATGTCAGTTGCTTGTGGGGAGCCCTCTCTCTGATTGGTACATCCTGCCTAATACACTTCAGCTGCACTGGAATGAAAAATGAATAGGAAGTAGATCTTGCTGCTAAAACATATGTGTCAGAAAATCATTATGAGTATTAAATTACAGCAATAAAATGAACCAGAACTAATTTTGTAAATTAAGATCCAATCAATTTCTTTTCATAGCCACACGTATTCCTAAAAAAAAAATAATAATAATAAAATTATAAGATTTAGCCTAACAGTATGAAAACTGTTTTGAGTGGAAGCTTTCTTCGAGGGGGTAGGGTGAGAATATGTATAGAACCAGAAGTTTCAAAATGATAAATAAATTAGTGTTTTGACAGGGAGGGATAAAAGCTATCCAATGGATGGTAAAAATACTGCCCTTGTGCCAAGCAGTCTAGTGATCAGTTTTTAATCTGACATTCCTATGTATTTTACATGTTAAATTTATGTACACGTATTCCCCTTCCTCTCTTCTGCTCCCCCCACTGCTGACACAAGAAAACTAGTAAATTTCCCAATTTCTGACAAGTGCTTATTTTTAGGAGAGACTATCACTGTTGGTCAAATTAAATCTGAAGCTATAAACAGACCTTAGAGCTTTGCCTGTTCCTGAGAATAACAGGATATCTCCCTCCACCCACGGGCATGGGAGACTGTAATTAGCTCATTGTCCCTGAATAGGCACGTTGGAGGTGAAGCTCACACCCGCTCCTTTCCGGGAGGTCTGGGGCAGGTGTTAATTAATTGAATGACCTCTACCATCTCCTGGGAACAAGGTTCAATATAACTTCTCAATCCAAAGGGACGCGGAGGAAGAGGATGAAATGCCCTGAGCAGGTGCTCACAGAGAGGGCCCGCCAAGAAGATGAAGAAGCCACAGGCTTCACCTCCCTGCCGCACATTCTCCTGGCCGGGCTCAGGAGCTTTCTGCTACACCCAGCGAACCAAACTATTTATAGCCGCACAATCATTATAAATAAAGCTGTTTATAACAGCCAACCTTGGCCCTGCATTAGTTAAATCTGTAGACTGGCAGCTATAAATAACGCTGCTGCATGCTCAAGTGTGACTACTGACTGATACTCCCTCAAATGGTGACAAATAATGACACGTTTGTTTGACAAACATCCCACTGACATTCATCTGATTTTGAATAAGCGGTGCTGCTTTTTTAATTTGGTCCCTGAGGCCTGGCTTCCTGCAAACTTTCTTCTTTCCCTGCCTCACCGCCTGCACCAGGAGACTGTCCTGTGTGTAGCTATCTCTCCCCCCCCCCTCCCCCCCTAATCACTAGAAGGGATTTGGGGCCATTTTAGGGGAAGCTTATTAAATCCACTGTTTTTCTCAGGGGACAGCTCTGCTGTAGGGGCTTTGCATGGGTTGGGGAGTTTTGTTAATGACACCACAGCAATAGAAAGGGGAGAGAAATGTGGGCCAAACCGGGGTGTTGGATAAAAGTGGAGAGGTTCTGGAAAAAAAAAAAAGGTAGAACTGACCATCAGATTGTTGGAATCTGTTTTCAGGCCAGTGGCCCTCAGCCTAGAAATGCTAGAAGTGGTTACAAGTGAATCAATGAAAGACAAGAGTCCAGACAGAAGAATTTACAGACAGAGGGTGGGTTCCCCACAGTTTGGGTTCTGTCAGTAGGTGAGCCCACACGAACATATGTCAGGAGTTACATGCATTCCAGTGAACCTCGGGAACTGTCCACTGAAACTCAGTCATTGCACAGGTGGAAGAATTCAGGTCAAAGACGCTCCCATTACTAACTAGAGTACAGCTAGACTAGAACTCAGCTCTGGGCTTTAGGCTACTCCCGGCATCATTAAATTAATATGTGAAATGCATTTGGAACCAGTCCTGGGCGGTGGTAAATGCTCTGTTAGTGGGAGTGCTTTTGTCAGTTCTAATCTGTATGAGCTCTTTCATGGGATCTTACATGTTCCCTACCTCCCGTGTTCCATGTCCTCTCTGTCTGACTGAACTCTTACTAGTATAATATGACACTTACACACTCTCACCCCACCACATTCACTTTTGCAATCTCTTCCAAAGTGAGTTTTCAGTCATTTGCTAACCATACAGCTTGAATCATAAAACTGGCTCGCCAGCTCCCCCTTCTCCCTGTGCAGGCTGAACTACAGTAAGGAGGCGTCACTCTCAGGGTCTGTAGTACAGAGTCCCCACCTGGGAGCAAACATCTCCTTCAGTTTGTTCCCTATGTGCCTCACTTGCCTTGCTTGCCGTGGTCCTAGTTCTGCCCCCTCCTCCCCCAGAATAATCCACCAGTTAGCTCCCATGTCTGTCAAAATGATAACAGACTTACCACCCTGGCTGACAATGTGCTGGTCCCACCCGCTTCTCCAGTCCAAGTCTATACTTTATCCTGTACTAGACCCCTCACCCTTCCCGGAACACACATCCTTGGAGAATTTCCTGCTCCCTTGGGTAAGGATGCCCTCCCTTCACATTGCAAAACTCTGCCCATCTTTCAAGACTTATTGCAAATGCCTGAGGAAGCCCTTGCTGATTTATCAGGCAGCTGTAATATTCTTTTCTTAGAATCCCTGTTACCCTATTTGTATGTCTCTTTCAGCACTAGTCTGTCTTAATCCTACCTCACAGTTATTTGTGAACATGCTTATGTTAAATCCTCTTTTCTAATGATAAGAGGAAACGCTTAATCATTTTGGTATCTAACATAGTGTATATCTAGAAAAGGGGGAAGCATTTTAAAAGTCTACTTTCTAAAAGTACAAGCAAAAGCAAAAACAAAAAAGACCTTGAAAGTGATCAATGACAATATCAATTAGTGACCACTTGCTAAAATGTTTAAGGAAATTGCAAAACCTGTAACGGATCCAAGTGATTTGCAGCAGCACCTTCTGCAGCTCCAGGAAGGTGACAGGAGGATGTCCGCCCAGCACAATGTGCTCAGATACTCACAAAATACTGAGAGAATGGGCAATGAAAGAGGCTGAATAACTGTGCAATCAGGCAGTTTAACAAACTGAAGGATAAAAGGGGCAGGTATCTAATCAACCCATCAGTCAGCCGACCATCACACATTTATTCAGGGCCTGTGATGTATATGACATAGAACTACTCTTAAAGAATGGATGTTTTCCCTGCCTTCTAAAATTAACAATCAGCTTCACTGTCTACATTTCACCCCTACTCCTTTAGTTTTTACAGTACTAAGTATAAGACACATGGAAGTCCAAGTCTCCAATTTGTCTGCCCCTGATTTTTTTTTTTTTTTGATTGATTGCTTGATTTGAGAGAAAGAGAGAGAGAAGAATTTGTTATTCCACTTATTTATTCATTCATTGGTTGACTCTTGTATGTGCCCTGACCAGGTGATCAAACTCCCAACCTTGGTGTATTGGGACAATGATCTAACCTACTGAGCTACCCGACTAGGGCCTGGGACCCAAGTTCTTATCCCTATGGTGAGAGAATTTGCCAAGCTTTGCTGGGCCTCCCAATGGGCTCCACATCTATTTCAGCCCTGGCCATCAGCCTCCCACAGCCTCCCAAGATCCTGGGGTAGTTGAGGCCTCTTAAAACTCCTATGGACACAAGGCAGAACTTACCACATCAGAACTAACCCATCTCCGAAGGAGAAATAAATGAGAAAACTTTAGCTGACAAGCTAACCACGGAAGAAAACAAGCACAAACTGAAAACTCCTAAACAAGCTGGTCCTCTTTCTTTCTCAAAAGAGAAGGAAGGCGCCAGGCAGGAGCGGGCTTTAGGTGCCTTTGTGCAGTTCCATATTAACACAGTCACACTTTGCTATGCAGATGTCACTTCCAATAAACACCAGGCCTTTCCCTGGCCTGGGCTTTAGTTGAAGTGATTGTTACTGTTGGTGAATGGCTAGGGAAATGATTAATGCAAAGCCAACCACTTCATAAATGCTTGCTTTGTGAGCAGTCCGAGTGTCTTGGGGACCTCGACTCCTGTGGTCAGCACAGCCCCAGGACTCCGCGTCAGCAAATGATATTTATTATCCCTGTCAACCCCTTTCTGAAACCACCGGGTGAACCAGGCCTCACCTGGAGGCTGGGGGACACAGTCAACCATCCTCCAGTTTATCTGGGGCTGAGCATGCAGTGCAGGAAATCTCCCACCCTCCAATCTGCTGGATGTTTCATGCTTGACCTGACTTAGTTTTTGAAGGAAGGCTTTTTTTTTTTTTTTTTTTTTTTTTATAAGTTATAAAGATGGAAACAGGAGTATAAGCAGATAAAAAGTTTTTCTCAGCCTACCTCTTTCCTAAGGTCATTTGTTACTTGAGCTCTATGCAGATAAATGAACACACACACACACAGTTTCTTTGATCTGCATTACTCACAGTTTTCACTTAATTTAAAAATAAGTTTTGATTTGAATGCAGTAAATGGGTTCTTCAGGTAACTGAATTCTTAGGAATATAGGATGAAAAAAGAAATGATAAATGAATGTGCCAAGCCCTCTGCCTAATGCATACATACCTCACTGAATACACCAGGTTAGGTGAGTTCATTTTCCACCAGAAAAAATGGCCTCAGGTTCTACTGAGGTAACATGCCCAGGCCCACTCCTGTTTCTGTAGTCTCCTCAGTCTAAACTGCGATGGATGCTGTCCTAAAAACTCCCTATGGGCTTAAAAAGCAAAAAGAGCTACAATGTTCCCAATGTTAACAGTGATAGAGCTGAGGATGGGAGGTTTTTTTTTTATATATATATATATTTTATTGGTTTTTTACAGAGAGGAAGGGAGAGAGATAGAGAGCTAGAAACATCAATGAGAGAGAAACATCGACCAGCCACCTCTTGCACACCCCCCACCGGGGATGTGCCCGCAACCAATGTACATGTCCTTGACTGGAATTGAACCCAGGACCCTTCAGTCGGCAGACCGACGCTCTACCACTGAGCCAAACCAGCTTCGGCAGGAGTTTTTATTTTTATTTTTATTTGTTGTGGCATCTAAATGTTCTAGAGTATGGGTGTGTGTTTTATATTCAATAAACAATGTATGATGTAAAAAAGGAAGAAAATTATTTTAGTTTCATAAAATCCCTCAAGATCCTGAGGTTTACTTGGGCAGCTTTATCTGATTTTACAGAAGTGGTAGTTTGGTTTTGAAAATTAGCCTAAGTCATAAAAGACAGAGACTATGACATTCTCTGAAATTGGATCCTAAACCACTGGTTTCTGTGTATCCTGAATGATCAAGCAGTGAGTAAAGAAGTTTATCCTTGGAAACTATTCTCTCCTTTCCATGTTCTTATCCTTCTTTGCATACCCCTGCCACCTTGCAGTTCCCATTACTTTTCCTGTTTTGCTTTTTTTTTTTTTTTTTATTCTTCCTTTTACTTAAAGAAGACTCTGAGGATAGTCTGGTTTACACTTTAGTATGAGTTAAAATAATCAGCATTTATTTAGCTTCAGTGTTATAAGCACATATTTACATTGTAATTCTAAATCCAATTGTATAATGAAAGATATTGGCTACCAAACAAAAAAGGTCATCACTTCTCTGCATCTCTGAAGTCAGATATCTAGGTTCTTGGCTCTGTTTGTGGGAAAGGCAGTCCCTGGATTCGGTCACATAACTGACTGCACTAAATGCCACTTTAATTATATAGAACATCACCATTTAATATCTCTGTCCCTTTAAAGCAGCATACACTCCAGGGATACTGCTAAATATGGGGATGGCTGAAAACATGTGTCATCTGCAAAAATATTCATGGGCCCAAGGCTTTTGACAAAATATATTCATTACTCTTATTTGTAAAATTGTATTTGCTACACATATGTTGAGTATGTATACGAAGTGTCTGATAAATAAACATGAGTAATGATTTTGCGTGCTAGATTTTGGAAACAGATTTTAAAAAGTGTATTCCAGAGAAGTTAAATAACTGGCCAAGGTAGTGGTGAATGAGTAAAGAGGGTTTCTGATTCCTTGCCTGGGCTCTTCTTGCGTCAACATTATCTAATTCAAGTCCCTGGCAAATCTAACTACCTCTTGCTGATGGGAAGCTTCTGACTGACCTTCCCAAGGTTCTCTTTCTTGGAAAATAGGATAATAAATAAGGCTGAATGAGCAAACCACATTTCTGGGCCTCCTGAGTCTTCTCTATTTATTAGACCATGCTCTGCAGATAAAATGACAATATAGAAAAAAGGAAAACTTGGAAATAATCATTCGTTGTTGCTGCCTTTTTCATCATTCTCTTCCATAGCACAATGTGCCCGATCCCTGGTCATCCACATACTGTCCAAGACCAAAAGAGAAAGAGAGGCAAGGCCACTAGGCAGCTTTTCCGGGGACCACCCCTTAGGCAGAGTTTCCCAATGGAAATATACCTCCCAAGAAGCAGGGTGAATTAGTGGAGGTCTTCTGATATCCACAGGTGAATAGTCAAAGTTTATTCTGCACCTGTGTAGTTAGATCTGGGGTTACCTTCCATCATGCCCCACGTGGACAGCATGTAGGCACCTTAGTCATTGTGTACTCTGTACATTTACCACATTACCCTGCCTGCTGTCTCCTAAAGCCAAAATAAGGTCTTGACCTTGACTCACCAACATGTGTTACATCAAGAATCCAAATACCTGCCATTTATAGATTTGTTTATTTATTCAGCTAAAATAAGGTAGGTGGTTACTATGCACAGGCATGGGGCCAGGTCCTTGCTCTATAAAGAAACCGGATACACAACATTGGATTTTGACAAGCTAACATGACAATCAGAAAGAAAGGGACAAATGGCAGAGAGCCAAGTTAACTTATACCCAGATAGACAAATGCCTCTTAACTCTTTAAGACACAGATCTGACCTTGCCCTCTGCAAATGGCTTCCTGGTCATCTGTAGTCAGGGACATGCTTCTTCTTCTATGCCCCGGTAATTTGAGGGTTGTTTCTAGACTATAAAATTTCTCATATTGTTAAAGTTATTTCTAGGCACCTCTGCTTCATTTTTTATACTATGTGTAAAAGAGGAAGAGTAAAGGGAGAAAAAGCAGAAACTGTTATTTAACATCTTCAAATATCCACAGTATCTGGGACTTTTCTGAGGAAGGAAAGAAGGAAGAAAGGAAGGAAAGAAGGAAGAAAGGAAGGAAGGAAGGAAGGAAGGAAGGAAGGAAGGAAGGAAGGAAGAAAGAAGAAAGGCATTCCCAAGCTCTCTTGTCCTCTACATAGATTTCCTTGATGCAAATGTATGTCCATCAGTCCAAACAAGAAGTAAATTTCCTCATGCTCCATAGGATGTAGAGTGACTATTTCTAGGCCATTAAACAAACATACAGAATATGAAGAAGTGAAAACCTCATCTCACTCAGTCAAAAGCACTATTTTGCTGTCTTTGTTTCTGTTTCTCCAGGAGCGTCATTAAAGTATGTGTGAGCATGTGTGAGTGTAGGTTGTGTGGCATCCTCAATAACAGGTGTCCCTCCAGTAGGTCTCAGTGATGATGGAGGGCATGGAGGGGTGTGCCAGGAAGATGGGGAGAGGTGGCCTGCCAAAACCAATCACATTAAATCTTAACGCTCATTCAGGGCCTGTCACTGGAGGAGAAATCTGATGAACACCCGAATGTCAGGGTGTTAATAGCATCTGTTAAATGGCTTGTAAATGTGATTGTTGAGAATTTGACACAGAAATGACACTGTCTATAATCAAAGCAAGGCAGGCCTGGCTTCAAGCCAGCTTCTTCCAAGTCCCTTCACCACATCAGGCCAGGTGGATGTGGGTTGTGCTGCTACCTGGCCTGGCCTTTTTCCACCATTGTGAGCTTTTTCTCTCTGATTTGTAATCTATTTCTTCTAAGAAAAGACTAACAATCTCCTTCCAAAAGATGTAGAGTGTCATAATTTTTTTCCTGATCTTACAAGTGAGATTTTCTACCAGCAATAAAGAGAGTTTTGTTTAAGAAAGAAAATAAAATAGTATGCATAGGGTCTGGTACTTTCAGAGGTTTCAGATATTCACAGGTGAATATATATACCCCCTATGGACAAGGAGGGCAACTGTAGTCCTTTTTCTTAGGAACAAACTTTTCAAAGATATTCTATTCTATCCTCTCCTGTATTTTGTCGAAAGGGTATATAACAGAAAACATTTCATATTGATTTAAACATCCACAGGATGAATCTATTTCATTGCATATCCAGACAGCAATCATAGATTCAGAGTTATAGACCTTGGAAGTAATCTTACCAACCTTCTCAGGGCAAAGTTGAGGAAATTAATTTTCTCCTGAAAAGTGAGCTACTATGAGGTGGACTGGACAATAGGCCAGGTTACTGATGTCAATCCAGCACACTGTTTAGCGTCCCACATTTGTCTTCAGTAATGAGAATCACAGGCTGCTCTAGCTGACCTGGGTCTGCGGACATCTCTTGACATCCCCTGTTATGAGCCACTCCTGTCTCTGAAGAAGGGATTTGGGGACCTCCTAAGTGCCATGTAGGCCCCCACCTATGTAGGTGAGGACTGAGTCCCCATGAGGCAGAGTGATCTCAGGGCACTGTAGGGAACAGGCAGCCCAAACCAGCTTGTTATCATTGTTTACTTGGGAGAACACAACTTTGCCTGCCTGGGTCCTTTTCTTTCAATCCCTGGTGGTGACAAAAGATGATTTCTCAAAGGCCTGGCTTAGAAAAATGAATGTTCTCCCCATCCCCACTCTGCTTGCCACTGAGATGCTTCTCGCTCCTCAGGAGCACAGACCTGCATACTTGAAGTGCTGGCTGCAGAGCCTGCTCCAGCCTTCCTTCTGCAATTGTAGTAAGAGGTGTGCTCCTGCTACTCCAACTCTTTAGCCCTAGTTGGAACTTCTTTCTGCTCCTCAAGGGCCCTGGAGATTAAGATATTTTCTCCTCCTGCCCTCCCCTCCCCACCCTCCAGCAGCCTCTCCACAATTCAGTTTCTGTCCCCTAGACTCTGCCAATAGGATTCCTTCACTTTGCCTTTGCCCTGTCTCTTCTTTCCAATGCTGCGAGCCATGCCTGTGTGCTGGGTTTAATAGCTTTTCTTGAAGTTAAGTTACCCTCTGCATTCATCTCCTAGGGCTGCCATGACAAATTACAGTGAACTTGGCAAGGTTTACAACAACAGAGATTTACTCTCTGGCAGTTCTAAAAGATGCAAATACAAAATCAAGGTGTGGGCAGAGCCACACCCCCTCTGAAGGCTGCAGGGGAGAATCATCCTCACCTCTGGCAGCTTCTGGTGGCTCTAGGCCATTGCTGGCTTATGTCTGAATGATTCCAATCCCTGCCTCCATCTTCACATGGCCATCTCCTCGTCTCTCTGGGTGTTCTCTTTCTGTCTCTATTTGGGTGCTTGTCTTTGGGATTAGGGCCTATCCAGATAATCAGGGTAATCTCATCTTGAGATCTTGAACTTAATTACTTCTGATAAGATCCTTTTCCCACATAAAATTGCATTCACAAGTCCTCAAGTGAGGATATGAGTGTATCTCTTTGGAGTCCATCACTCAACCCACCACACCCTCCTCTAGCAATGCTGTTAGAGTTAGACACGATTTCAAGTATGGAGTACTGTTTATGCACTGAGTGCTGGGTATTAGTGTGGCATTGGAGATACAAGATGAATAAGGCATGGTTTCCACCCTCTAGAACAGTGGTTCTCAACCTTCTTAATGCCACAACCCTCTAATACAGTTCCTCATGTTGTGGTGACCCCCCAACCATAAAATTATTTTTGTTGCTACTTCATAACTATAATTTTGCTACTATTATGAATCCTAATGTAAATACCTGTGTTTTTCGATGGTCTTAGACTCTATAGCTAGCAGGGTCACCTAAAACCATCAGAAAACACAGGTATTTACATTATGATTCATAACAGTAGCAAAATTACAGTTATGAAGTAGCAACAATAATAATTTTATGGTTGGGGGTCACCACAACATGAGGAACTGTATTAGAGGGTCGAGGCATTAGAAAGGTTGAGAATCACTGTTCTAGAAGCTCTTAATCTGTTAAATCAGACAGAAAAACAAGTCTGATCATTACAATTCAACGTGAAAAAACTACTGGAAAAATGCCATCCTTCCAGGACTCTGTGGCCCATATTTCCCTGGTCCATAGTCCAAGCCCTGTAGTTCTCTTTCTGTCCACACACCACTGCATCTGCTTAACCAGAAAAATGAAAAAAGTGGTGGAGGAACGGGAGTGTCAACGGGAACAAGGGAGACTTTTTCCCTTGGAGAAATGTTTCTAGGCCACAGATCTATCCATCTGAATATTAAAAATAAGGCAGATATTTGGTAAGAACAGTGCACTGGGGCGTAATGTTTCGGGAGAACATCTCAGAGTCAGAAATGGTCAGACTTGGACAGCAGTGACGGCTCCCTGAAAAGGCCTCCACATATCTGTGCACAAATCAACAGCCTGGATGAATGCCAGGAAGCAAGCACACTCCTTCACTGTGGAATTGTTTAAGCATCTTAATGCCATGGTTATGCAGGGCCGTGTCTGAGCTCCCATGTGAGACCTTGCCTGTGTGGCAGTCTTCATAGTAGATGGCCTGTGTTATAGACAGGAAAACAGGCAAGCACTTGCCTCCACTTCAAAGAGACAGTCCTAGAGTCTTCTTCCTAATTTCCTAAGGGGCAGAGGAAGGGGATGTGGGATATGGGAGGTGAAATTTCATTCAGGACGATAAGAACGCCAGGTAGAGTGAAATCAAATAAATGTCTTGTCAAGCGATTCTAGAGGATTCCTAGCTCAGAGCAGATATTTCTTTCTGTAGCAAAGCCTTCCACAATTTAGAAGATGAATTGTGGGTAATATTTACCCCCTAGAGATGATCCATACAGATATAAAGGAAATGGGCAAGCAGGCAATGTGCAGACTGGATGGAATCTTATGAGTCAGAAATAAAACTCAATTCTGTTTGCTAGAGGAACTCCTTTGCTTTGTAATTTTTTAAAATAAGTATTTTATAGTAAAACTATCGATAGATGACCCTTGCAGGAAAATTCTTACAATAGGGCTTCCTGCTGTGGTTGCTGCCCTACCTGCTTTCCTCCCTTCTCCCCACCCCACCTGCTTCCCTTCCTTCTCCCCAACCCCACTTGCTTGCTTTTCCGCAGCAGTTGGCTTCTTTCTACACCTCTTCAGTCTTCACTCTAGCCTGCATATGCAAATAAACCGCCATCTTGGTTGGGCTAATTTGCATATTCACCCTGATTGGTGAATGGGGCTTGTGGGCATAGCAAAGGTGAAGTCAATTTGCATACTTCTCTTTTATTAGGTAGGACGACTTTTCCTCTGATTTTTTTCATAGTCAAGACTCAGTGAATAAGACATAATCATCCTAAAGCAGACCTAGTGTTCAGTGCCGGCTGTTATCTTTGAAAAATGAAGTATGTCCTGAAAGAGAGTTTCTAAGAAAACTGGCAACGGTCCAACAGTTAGACAAATAAGTTAAAAGCACAACTTCAGAATTTTATAGAAAACATGTGACTCTGTTCCATGGAGAACCTTTTCTGCTGGAGGTACGTGACAGAAAACACTATGCTGCAGATTCCAATTTTTGCTCTAAAAAGGGACAACTATTGAAACCTGAATGTAATATTTTGACAAGTAAAAACAATTATAGTCATAATTATTATACTATCCTTAGTACCACAAAGGAGAGTACCTCCCTACACCTCCTCAGACAGCTCAGAAATATTATGAAAGGGGATTGGCCTGGCTAACTCTCTGGTTCTCTCAGATTACACTTAAATAAAAAATTTTAAAAAAGGATTTATACTGACCTTATCTAGCTCATAAAGATCAGGGTGACCCCAGCCAAATACTCAGTTGCATTTTGCAAGTGAGTACACCACAAAAATTGGTTTCAATTTATTTCTCCTTCCTAATTCAGCCTACCAGAAAAAGCAAGAAACTCCATTCTTCAAAGAATAGGGAGAAATACAAGTGGTGGATTCTCTCTATTGGTCTCATTTGGGAAGAGGTCAGCATGATGTACTGGTTGTTAGCCTAGGGTAACCAGCTTGTGGGCTCCTGCTGCCCCAGACTTTGTCTGTGGTACCTCATCACCTCCCATCCTGCTTCAGGGGTTCCAAATCTCAGGTCTACCAGTGCAGCTGCATGTCTTGGATAGCACTGTCCTAAGCAAGATGTGGGTGCAGTAAGCCAAGTGCAGGAAGGCTGATTGGTCAGTCCCTTTTCATCTTACATAGCAGGTTGAGTAGGGGCCTCTGAAAAGTAAGTCTTCTTGGATCCTGTGAATGTGATCTTACCTAGGGAAATGGTCTTTGCAGATGTAATTAAGAATCTGGTGATGAAACATGCTGAATCATCCCAGTGGGTCCTAGATCCAATGACAAGTGTCCTTATGAAAGACACAGAGACCAGACACATGGAGAAGAAGAGAAGGTTGTGGAAAATGGAGGAGGACCTTGGAAACATGCCTCTACAGCCAAGAATGCCCAGAGCCACCAGAACCTGAAAGAGACAAAGAAGGATTTTTCTCCCCAAAACCTTCTGAACAAGTACCAGGCCCTGCTAACACTTTGATTTTAAACTTTTGGCCTCCAGAGCTGTGAGAAAATAAATTTCTTCTATTTTCAGCCACCCCAGTTCGTGGTGATTTGTTAACAGCAGCCTGGAAAACTCACAAATACCTTACTTCATTTTCAAAGACATACGACATTCTCATGATACCAAAGGCCTAGTCACACTATTATCAAACTCACAGGTCTGAAACTTGAAACCTCACAGGTTGCTCTCATTTTATAATTGGTCAAATCTCAGATTAATCAATTACTCAATAAATACATTTAAAACCTACTAATTTTCTGTAGCAAGAAAAAAAATTGAACTAGAAAATATTGCTAGACATTTGCTTACCATATTTTCCGGCGTATAAGACGACCCCCTAATTTTACAATTAAAACATAGGTTTAGGCCTATATTCGCTGTATTAGACTACCCCCCCACTTCTGAGGCAACACCAGTTCTTTTTTTAATAGACCATCTCTCTGACTCTGGCCAATCTGAGCAGGCTTTTTACTAGAACACAGTGTAGCTTTGGGTACAGAACATGTATAATTTGCATGCATAAAAAGCCTGCTTGGATTGGCTGAGTTAGAGAGGCGGTCCGAGCAGCCTTGCAGTGATTGGTGCGGGATCGAGTTGGAAAATTTTAGCGGCATATCTAGACGTTTTTCGGGATATACTTGGCATATAAGATGACCCCTGATTTTCAGTTGACTTTTTTTTGTTTCAAAAGTCATCTTATACGCCGGAAAATAAGGTAAGATTTTCACTCCAATGCATTATAAACATAAGTGTGATACATCTTTGAGGTTGTCTGTCCTCAACAACTTAATCTCCTTTCTTTGAAAATCACACCCACATCCATAGAATTAAGCCACAAGACAGGCTTGGATCGCATGACTCCTCTCCACCCATCATTAGACGAGTTTTAGTTGACTAGAGCAGGGATGGACAATGAATAAAGCTGGACCAATCATACTGTCTCTCCTGGGTACTTAAAATGGGAATCAAGATAACTAGGCTAACTGGGTCAGTTGGGTACTGGAAGAGAGGTAAATTCAGCAGCTATAAGGCTATCTTCCTGCATTTTTACAGAGAGAGAAAAATGGGACAGCTGCCAGAGAAAAACAAAGATCAGAAACACAAAGAGGGACCTCCCTGAATTCCTCCTGGCATGCCTAAGCCCTCATTACAATCTCTCAAGAAGCCTTGTAGCTCTTAGACTCTGCAGCATTCCAATATCCTCTCTACATCTGCATTTTTGCTCAAACCAGTTCAAGCTGATTTCTGTTGTTAGCAACCAGGAGAATTTGATTAAGAAAGACCTAAATGATAACAACAAATAAAATTAAAATGTGTAAAGATTTACATTTCACAATGAACATCTGTAGAGATAAATTCATATATATATATATATATATATATATATATATATGAATTTATATATCTATGAATTTATATACATACAACATTCCTTAACCAACCACAAAATACTTCTGGATCTAAAAATTTAAGAAATTTTTAAGTTTTGCATCCTTGTTTTATTTTATTTTTTAATATATTTTGCTGATTTTTTACAGAGAGGAAGGGAGAGAGATAGAGAGCTTGAAACATCAATGAGAGAGAAACATCGACCAGCTGCCTCTTGCACACCCCCTACTGGGGATGTGCCCGCAACCAATGTACATGCCCTTGACCAGAATTGAACCTGGGACCTTTCAGTCCGCAGACCGACGCTCTACCACTGAGCCAAACCAGTTTCGGCTGCATCCTTGTTTTAAAGAAACTATTAATTTTATTCCACCCATTGCTAACTAAATTAGAATTTAACAAGTGTTTATTGCAGGCATATCAAAGAGGGTTCTGCATAAATTTTTTTGAAAGTCCTTTCTTCCCCTTGAAGTACTTATGACCTAATTAAGAAGATAAAATACACACTGTGACCTAGTGCTCATAACTCACCTTCTCATAATCACTGGTAGTTTTCAACTTGCATAAATTGAAAACATCTCTATACCCCATCCATTCACACATTGCACACCAACACCTCTCAACTATTTTTTGTATGCCAAATTCAGATCTCTATAAATCATCTGAGAATGAACACTTTGAGCTATTGCATGGTGGTGCTGTCAGCCAAGAGATGAGTTTTGGCAGTGTTGCCATTTTTATCTGCACTGCAATGTTTCTGTAATTATTTGGAAATTTTTATTGCATTTTCCCCCTATTTTTTATAAAAATAAGTGGGGAGATGGAAAAGGGAAAGTACTTAAGTATCATTCTCATGAACTTAACACAGTTGAGAAGCTGGAAATAGGTGAAGGGGGGGATTAAGAAATTTTGATAAACTTTTGTAAATATATCTTTCAAGAGTAAATGGAAAAGCAGAGATATGGTAGAGATTTAAATGTTAAAAAAATTTTATAAATTTTTGGGTGACATTGGTCAATAACATTAAATAAATTTCAAATGTGCAATTCTATAGTAAATCATCTGTTATTACATGTGTGCTCATTACCCAAAGTCAGGTCTCCTTCATCACCATGTATTTGACCCCCTTACCCTCCTATACCTTCCCTCATCTCAGCTAACCACCATACAGTTGTCTGTGTCTATGAGATTTTTGGTTGTTTATTTGTTCATCTGTTGCTTCCTGTTTTATATCTTACATATGAGTGAAGTAACATGGTTCTTGTTTCACTTAGCATCATACATTTTTACAGGCTCTTGGGAATGGAATCCCTTCCTCTTCTATTGTTCTGCTTTTCCACACTCCTGTGGAGCAGAAGTTCTCAGGAGGGCACTGCTGAAAGAGTAGTAAACCACCTGAAGACCAGCATAGTGTCAGTGGGGTCTGGACTCAGACTTCCATTCCCATCTATTCTCTAAGAGCTATGGTAAGAAAAGGAAGGCACTTTTTTCCGTTAACTCACTCCATCCACTCTTTTTTTTTAATATATATATTTTATTGATTTTTTACAGAGAGGAAGGGAGAGGAGAGAGATAAAGAGCTAGAAACATCAATGGAAGAGAGACATCGACCAGTTGCCTCTTGCACACCCCACACTAGGGATATGCCCGCAACCAATGTACATGCCCTTGACTGGAATCGAACCTGGGACCTTCCAGTCCGCAGACCGACGCTCTATCCACTGAGCCAAACCGGTTTTGGCAATCCATCCATTCTTGAGAGTTCATTTATTATGCCTTCCTTGTTATAGGAGCCTTGGTTTAGCCCAATGGTTCTCAACCACAGATGACACTTCTGCCCCAGGAGACATTTGGCAATGTCTGAAGATGTTTTGATTGTCACACTTGGGTGTTGGGGACGTGCTACTGGCAGTGGGTAGAACTCAGGGATGCTGCTAAACATTCCTACATAGAACAGCCCCTCTCCACCATAATTATCTTGCCCCAAATTTCAGATAGAGCTGCCAGAATTGAGAAAACCACTCTTGAGGAATTATCTTTCCATTTTAATACTCTCTGAATGCAGTTAGGTAACCTCTCTCTGGATGGGTTTACCTCTCTAATTTGTGTGGGGTGAGTGACTGTACAGAGATGGATATGGGTTTGGAAAGGAACTAAAGAATCACCATCATTTACTGAACTATGAGCTGTGAACATTATTTGTCAGCCAAGCACTGTTCTAAGAGCTCTACACACATGACCACATTTAATCCTCAAAAGAGCCCTAAGGGGTAGATCCCCTATGATCCTCAGTTCTCAAATGAGAGATCTGAGGCTAAGAAAGTTACACGAGATTTTAAATTCACAGAGGTCTTGACTGCCCAGCTGAGCCAGGTCTGGAATGGAGGGAATTTGACTCAAGAGCCAGGTAGACTCCATGGATGGATGAAAAACAGATGAGGTTCTAGCATAGCATGCAAAGGCCAAAAAAAGACACACCTGGTGAGTCAGGAACAGGCTTCTCTATGCTGACTCAGCTGCAGAAGTTACAGGTCTGAGCCCTCGGACTTGACCTTGGGCTCTGCTGTGGAATGCTGTCACTTCCTGGCTCTCTTGAGGCATGTAGAAAAGAGGTATTTCCCTCCTCTCCGCTTTGAGACATGCTATACTCTTTTAACCCAGAATTTGTTTTGTGCAAAAGCTGCAGAACTGTAAAGAGGAGCAGAAAGCACGTGATGTGTTTAAATATGCTGGAGCAATATGCTGACCAGCGAGGTCTGTTTATTAAAATCTTTATGTGGGGTGAAGCTCTGTTGAGCTATGTCAGCTGGTTTCTGGAGAGGCCCTGTTTTCAGGATCAGGCTGCTGTTTGTCTTCTTTACTGAGCTGACAGCGGACATTCGGGAGAATACATTATGCCAAAAACATCTGTATTATAGAAAATCAACAATGAAGGGCAACAGCTCCAAATGGAGTTAGTGCTTTGAAAGGCTTTTATCTGTCAATAGATTAAACTGCTATTTTTATCAAAGGAGGAAACCAGAGGAAGTGGAAACCAGTTTGAGAACACCAGAAAACGCCTGCTCATTTCTGCCAAGTTATTTTTGCAGCTTGCTCGGAGACATAGGGTGGATTTTGTTTTGTCTTGTTAATCAGTGTTTAAAAAATGGCTAAAGGACTACCTTATTCCAAATTAGAGTGCTCAAGGCTGAATTTTTTTCTTTTCTTTTATCACCCCTCCCCTCACCCTGCACTGAAATGCATGTCTCTGAATGAGACACTGTGCTATGGATTTGCCTCTAATGAAGAACTGGGCCTTCCTTATTTAAGACCCGGAGTGCCACAGCACAGCCAGATGTCACAGCAACTAAAGTTGTCACCAACGTCTTCATCAGGTAATAAATTTCTAACATACAGCAAGAACTTACTATGACTAGGTATTTTCCATTTATTATTTCATTTAATCCTCACATTCTATGAGCAAAATACTGTTATGATCTGGGGTTGTTGTTTTTTAGGAACTTTTTCATTAAAGTATAACATACACACAGAAAATTAACACCAATTTTAAGCATGGGACTCAGTGTATTTCACAAACTGAACACACCTACGTAACCATCACCCAGAACAAAAAACCAGAACTCCCCCGGTCCTCTCCCACCCACATCCGGTCACACCTCCTCAAGGGCAACCACTATTTCAACCTCAAATAACATAAGTTCATTTCACCAAGCTTTGAGCTTTATCTAGGGGGCATTATACAATATGCTCCCTTTTGTATCTGGCTTCTTTCCCTCAGTATTATGCTTGTGACACTCATTCATATTGTTTTATGTAGTTATACTGTGTAATTGTATCATGTATTGTATGAAGTTGTATATTTCTCATCCTTACAACTGCAGAATATTCCAATACGTGAATATACAACCATTTAAATTTCCACTTTACTGTTGATGGGTTTTATGCCCCTTTTAAGGTTGAGGTTAAAGTTTATGGTTAATGTTAAAAATACTGAGACTCAAGAGGTTAAAAAAAAACTTGCCTCACTTCACAAAGCTAGTAAATGGTGGTTCTGGGATTACAACTCATGTTGGCCTGACTCCAATGTCCATGCTGTATTGCCTTTCAGAAAAGCTAGGTTTGCAGGGACCTCTCCCTGATGGGTCAAAAGATCTTTTGAATAAATAATTTGGGAGGCCTGTGGGAAGAGGCTATGTGAGTAACGTGACATGAGTCCAAATTCGCCCACCTCTACAGAGCTCATTGCCTTTAGACATGTCTCTTTGCCTTTCATTCTCATATATCACTTTCTCCCTTTCCTATTACTTTGATTGACTGTTTCAATAGGCCTATCGGGATCTGAAGCACTGTGAGACTTGACTGAGTAGCAGAAGCTGGAAACACACCATTACACCTGAGACTCAGAGGAGATGCTGTAAGACACATGCTTAGGGAAGCAGACACAGGAAAGGTGAAGGTTTCAATGAATACGTAAGTGAAAGAGTATGGAGCACATCCAAATTCAGTGTGTATGTGCACACATATGTGTGCATTCTCTAAGTCACATATTGGCTCACTCTCCTCCACTGTCTAATATTCCTCCTACCAATAGTTTATTTTCTGTCGCCAGATTGCTCCTATGATAAGCATCAATTGGGACATTAACTAAACTGATCAACTAGTAGGATAATTGTATCTTAATTAGCATTCATTTTCTACATGTTTTTAGGAAGAAAGAAAAACAATACTTTCAAAGAATCATTTAACACTAAAGGAAATATGAATGATTGCTCTCTTCTGAACAACTTGTCCTCTTCAAATGGAGGGAAATCCAGTGAAAACATTCCATTCAGCCCTAAGGAGAGCATCTTTCGCAACACTTTTCACCCATGCCTCACCTCCTTCTCAACCCCTATAATCAGTAATAACTATGGTAGAGACTAAGAGAGCCCAGCCATAAAAGTACCTGTAAGAACCTTAAGAATGACTTTCAACACTCACTGCCTCTCAGCCTAGCTCACTGGAGTGTTTTTGCAAGCAGGCAAAGAATTGACCACGACATATTTCTACTAGCTTATTTGGCAAGTTTACACCTGGTCACACAGAAAATGCAGAATAACCATGGGCTGATGAACACTACTTGTTAATCTGGCAGAAATCACTGGTTAAGCTGAGCTGTGAGCCAGTTGTTTCATTTATGTAAACACTGTTGGAATTTCCAGGGATTATACCAGAAGAAACCCATCTTGTTTTGTAGAGTCTTGAGAATCCTTCTCTTCTCCCCTCTTCCCTGAAGGAAAGAAGAGGGAGCTAGAACTGGCCAATGATATTTGTTATGGCTGCTGCAACAAGGTACTATAGACTGGGTGGTTTCAAAAACAGAAATGTCTTGTCTTATAGTCTGGAGTCCAGAAGTCCAAAATCCAGGTGTTGGCAGGGTTGCTTCCTTTGAGGGCCATGAAGGAAGGAGCTGTTCCATGCCGCTCTCCTTGGCTTGTAGATGGGCATCTTCTTGCTCATATTGTTCTCCATATGTGTATGTCTCTATGTCCAAATTTCCCTCTTCTTATAAGGACTCCAGTCATATTGGATTAGAGCCCACCCTAAAGACCTGATTTTTTATTTCATTACCTCTGTAAAGACTTTATGTCCAACTTATCTCTCAGTACTTCAGTAGACATTCTGAAGTACTAAGGGATTAAGACTTCAACATAGGAATTGAAGGTGGGAACACAACTCAACCTACAGCACTGACTCCTATAAAAATTCCTTCTTCTTTCCCCAACACACAATCAGTTCTGTTCTCCCCAAGAGAATTGATTCTCCCCAGTTCTCCCCAGGTCCACTAACTACATGTTCTGAATGCAACCAAATAAGCTTATAGAAAAAGAGGGGGTAAACTGGACACAGCCTCAGCTCCAATTTTTTTTTTAATCTTCTATCACCACAAAGAATGATGTTTTGGTTGTCAGGGTCTCCTGAGGTCAAAGGAATCAGGTACGAATTCAACTTCTAGTTTTGTTTTCTCCACCCCCTTCCTTACACCCAATGGTCTCAGCACAGAATGGACCCCTCTCATCACTCCATGCAAGTTCGTCCTTCCCTCCCTTTGCCACTCCAGCTCCTTTTGCCTCTCACTCTGCAGCGTGAGCAGTCTTTTAAGATCTCACTCAATTTATGTCTTCTGTGACAGCTGCTTCTCACTCATATCATCTGAACAGACAGCATCTTGTTCCAGTTTGTTTTACATGATTTGACGAAGGAAGAGGGAGGGGTACTTCCTCCTTCTATCTGCAATTTCTCAGTAGCTCAAAATAGCTGTCACTGACAGCCCAGTTCTATGTCTCGATTTCCTGGGGCCACAAATTTCTCTTCCAGGTATCCTGCTTTTGAAGCTGCTGCCAGGCAAGCAGAGACTGAATATCTTGCTCGCAAGGATCCTAGAATGTCCCTCTTTTCTGATGGATACAAGAATTCAAGAGATTTCATCTGTGGTTAAATCAGAGGAGAGTCGATGTTTGATTTGCACTTTCCTGTGGGAAATATCATTTTTTTAAAAATCTGTTTGCTCCAATCTTATTTCTCATGAAGTCTTTTCCCTTCAAATTGATCTTTAATTTCAAGAAGCTTCATCTGCTCAGAATCTTATAGGAATTTTTCCTGCTTAATTTGAAAGCAGAATCAATTTGCTAAAAACCATGGACATAGAAAGAAAGAGGCATACTCTTGGGAATGAGTCTTACAGGTGTTAAATTTGACTTCATTTAATTTTTTAACATTTTAACTTATTTTAATTCAGGCATAGGTTGGTATATAATACTATGTTAGTTATAACTTCAGATGTACAATATAGTGATTTGACATTTTTGCATGGCAACATGATTGCTAGAATTAGAGGGGCGATTACATTCTAAGGTATAAAAATGCCAATGACATAATTTCTTTAAAAATATGAAATTTCAGGGTTTCTTTTGAAAGCTTTGATAGTATGAATAGATGGGTGGATAGATGCATATTAATTTGGAGACTTCAAAACCATTTTCAACACCTTTCTTAGTCTTCTCAGGGAACAAATATATTTCTAGTAGAAACTCCAGTGCTTACAGAAACACATACATTCTTTCAAGATGAAAATCCATTCTTGCTGAAACCAGTTTGGCTCAGGGGATAGAGCGTCAGCCTGTGGACTGAAAGGTCCGGGTCCGATTCAGGCCAAGGGCATGTACCTTGGTTGCAGGCACATCCCCAGTAGGGAGTGTGCAAGAGGCAGCTGATCGATGATTTTCTCTCATCAATGTTTCCAACTCTCTATCCCTCTCTCTTCCTCTCTGTAAAAAATTATATATATATATATATATATATATATATATATATATATGTAAAATCCATTCTTTACAGAACTATATGCTAGCAGAACTATTTACTATCTCCAGTTAACTGATGAAAATTTGTGAGAAAGGTAAAGTATATGCAAGTTCCTAGCACATGCCTCAACACATGTTAAATCAGACAAATCCTAATCTATATTGAAAGTCCAAGGCAAAGATGAAAATAAAAGATAAAGTTTCTAATCCAACTAAATTCAATTCACTAAGTAACATGTTTCTTATACCAAAATATAAATGTATCTTGCTCCAAATAGTACTGATGCAAAAAAAGATATGTGTTCAAAATATTTGAGTGCATTTCTTTGTAATTCCTTTGCAATAACAATTTATTGAGTACTTAATATGTGGAGGCACTGTAGATAACTTGAATCTGATGGGGGATACAGAAAAGTTAAGACATTTACAGTACAATGCAGAGGAACATATGAGCAAGTCACCTAACCCAATCTTGGGGAGAAAAACTTTGAAATGTGCGTGCTATCTAAGCTGAGGCCTAAAGTTAGCCAAGGTCATTGCAATAATCTAGAAATTAGATGAAAATGGCCTGAGCAGAGTATTGGCAAGAAAGATGAAAAAAAAAAAAGTACTTAAATTAGAGAGATTTTAGAAAAATGTTGAATGACTTAATTTCTTTAAAAATAGAGAATTTCAGGGTTTGACTATTTCCTTTGTGCTAGGAGGACAAGGTACTGAATAAAGAAAAGGAATAGGTGCAAAGGTGATTTACTTTACGAAGTGAATAACAATACACTAATACAGCTGTGTTATAAATCTCTGTTTTCACATGTAGCAGGTTTGTTTACAACTGAGTAAATATCTGTTGCTAAGCAGCTTTGACTCAACTGGATCTTTTTATACCAATAAATTGCTTCACTGTCTCATTCAAATAGCCTAGCTGCTGGGCTAGATACCTAGATTTAGAGTGGAATTCTTTCACCTTCAGTCCTTACAGGCAGAAATCAGAGGCTCCTTTAGGCTTTACACAATAACAAGATGAAGAGACACAGTGAATATGAGCAAACACTAATTTGTTCCATGTGGATAAGGCATCATTAATTCAGCAACTTCTGTGGATTAGATATTGAAGATTTTCCAAATGAATAATGCCCCTTTCCTTGAGCTTACAATGTAGTAAAACAGGCACACAGAGCGTGACAAGTGACATCATAAAAATATGGACCACTTCCTAAGAGCACCAAGTGGAGAACATGTACAGTGGGCCTGAGCTCAGGAACACAAGCAGGGGGGCTCATGCAGAAGGTAGCAGTCAGATTGGACCTGGAGGGCTGGCATAAGTTGCTTGGTTAGAGGAGTGCAGGAAGGTGTTCCAATGAATAGGATATTGTGAGTAAAATTCTAAGTGTGAAAGTCAAGGCACAAGTGAGGGACGGTGAACAGACGAGGTGAGATAGCCAGACTGTGCAGGGTCATTGAGGAGAGTGATGGTAAAGGAAGAACAATATAGAGGCTGTTAATGCCAGAGAAATAATTTGTATATGCACACAAAGGGGGGCCACGGGCAATTGTCAAGCAATAGAGTGAGGTGACCGGACCTGCTTCTCAGCAGTAGCATGTCAATGGTAGATTGAGAGTCAGAGAGCAGAGTGTCAGGAATATCAGCTCATAGATTCAGAAATAACCAAACTAAGGTTAGGTGTCTGTTGAGAGCCGCTTCGTGGTTCATAGATTTCTTTCTTCTCACTGTAACCTCACATGGCAGAAAGGGGGAGGAGGCTCCATGGGCCTCTTTCATAAAGGCACTGATCCCATCATGAGGAATCTGTCCTCATGACTTAATCACCTCCCAAAATCATCATATTGGGATTCATTTCAACATGACATTTTGGGCGGGTGGAGGGCCACAAATACTCAGTCTACAGCAGTTTCTAACTTGGCCATTGTGTCATTGGAGGAACAGAGGACAGCAATAGGGGAAAAAACAAATGTGTGTGGTAGAGGAGATTGTGTGTACGGGAAAGCAGAGCTTGTTAACTATTCTGACTCCTCTGTTCCTGTCTACTCCATTTCTCAGGGTGCTGCTCCCACAGCATGAGGAAACTTCTATTATCAGTTCAGCCTCACTGAGAACAGCTGGGGGTGCAGGTTGGTAAGGATCCTGCAATTACAAAAAGGAAGTAATCAGAGTAAGGAATGAAAGGGAAGAATAAGAGAGTTTCCTAGGATTTGGAAAGTAAGAATCTGAATAATTTGAAGGGAGGTTGGAATAGAGAATCAAATTGGAGAACCAGAGGCTATAAACTCCATGCTTGGATTCCCTTTTTGATGGTCTTTGAAAATGTGAATATAGCATGGATACATGGAACAGACTGACAGCTATTAGGACAGAAGGGAATGGGACTGGACAAAAGAAGGTGAAGGGGTTAGCCAAAGAATGTATATACATAACCCACAGACACAGGCAACAGTGTGGTAATGGTCAGAGGGAAGAGGGGCAGCAGGGGCTGGGTGAAGGTGGACAAAGGTGGGGGAAATGGAGACATCTGTAATAGTGCCAACAATAAATATAAATATAAATAAAAAAAGAAAATGTGAATATGGGATTTGAGTTCATCTTAAATTCCTTTGGAGGTCAGCAGTTTCCTGGAATTTGGCATTGCCTTCCAGAGTGAACCACATGAATCTGGTTTCCCTGGGTACGCTTTCAGAATGAGCAATGGACAAGTCCTCAGCTAAGGGAAGGCATGGAGATCCTGACAGTTATTTGCCCTTAGGGGTGGGGGACACCCTTGGAGGAAGAGTAGGAGGTTTGATGACAGAAGGTTGGGTTGTGCTGGAGTAAAGAGAATATAAGAAAAGAGAATAAAACAAAGGAGATGTTGAAAGAGGAGCAATGAAGTGTAAGAAAAATAAAGAAAAGTAAAGTGAGCCCACGGTCACTGAGGTCAAGAGAGAAGACATTTCAGAAAAGAGTACCGGAACTGGATTTTGTACCTTGGAGGTTAACGCCTGTTCATTACTATAGAGTAGGGGTGTCGAACTCAATCAGAGAAGGGGCCAAAATCTAAAATCCAGCCTAAATCGCGGGCCGAATGGTTTACTGAACAGTCATAAACTGTCATTGTGATGGAAACGCAGCGGAGTGCAGTGATGACAGCGTGGTGCGGGCCACATTGCAAGGCCTGGTGGGACGGATTTGGCCCGCGGGCCTTGTGTTTGACACATGTGCTATAGAGCATTGGTCACCAATGTCAGTGTATTGAGAAATATAAGTGGAAAACAACAAAAATAAACAGCTCTTCTGAAACTATAGGGTGTCCCCAAAATATGTATACTCACACTCTGAATAATTATAAAGCCAGTGTTTATTAAACTATATTTTATTTTAAAAATTCAGCAACCAGTCGTTAGAGAGATGGGGTAGAGTATTTATGTAGAAATGTTATTTATAATAAAAACACAAATCTCAGTTTTAGTAGAGTGTTTGTAATTGTGCACATAGACCCTTGAAACTCTTGCATGTGCACACAAAAGCATAATGTGCACCAAATGGGAAAGAAAAAAAAAAAAAAGAAAGACAGATAATCATGTACAACTAGCCTATAGTTGTGACCTTAATCTGGTGTTTTTGCTGTGGTAGGCATGAACCTCCACCCAGAAGACCTGCTGCATCCCCATCCTTCCTGAGGGGCAGAAATTTTGTCTCAGTCAACTGTGGAGAGCGAACTTCCCCTTTTTTCTCAGTCAACTGTGGAGAGCAGTTATGTGGAGCTGGATCTTGTGAGAAAGGATGGCCCCCAGGCCTGGGTGCTGTCAGCCTGTGCAGGTGTGTGCTAAGGCAGCCATGGGCCCACAGGGCCACTGAGACAGTCTTCAGCTCTGTGTTCCAGGCACTGCCACTGGCTCTTATTTATAGTCTCTGCACAGATGCCTAAGGGGCAGGGGACCCTCCTGGTCTGACCTGTGCCACACAGGACCATGGAAGTCTCTACTGCACTTGCTGAGGCCACAAGCCTGATGTCACTCTGCAGCCAGCCTCCGAAAGAGGATGCAGGGTGCCTCTCTCCATATGATCATCACTTATCCACTGCTTTTACTCCTTTCTTAACCCCTGGGAAAACCTTACCTAGATTTGGGGGTAATGATGGGTGTAGGGAGCCAGCCTAATCTGACATTTCTCCCCAAGGGCGTAGTCCTTTGAAGCTTGTGAAAGACAGCAAAAGCACCCAGGCCATTTGCTCTCTATCCTACCACATCCTTCCCCTGAGGCAACAAGCATAAGATGATGGCTTTCAAGGAGGGAGGGGCTGACAAAAGGAGAATGATGGGCTGGGGGAGAGAAGGGACCAGACATAGGTTACCTTTTAAAACCATTACCCTGACAGAGACAACAGCACTCCCCTGCCTGCGCGCAGCCAGAAGTACATATGCATTATTCATTCACCTGGACACGTTCCCCTTTCAGCCTGGAACCCCAGGCTTCTCCACTCTCTCTGCCTTCCCTGCAGGACACACCCATTTCCTAAAGTCCAAAACGTGAGCAGCTGTCATTCTTGGTAACAGCCACGCTCTGCAATTTGCCAAAAAGGACATTCAAGTTCCCCAAAGGAATGACATATAACCAAAAGGTACTGCATTAGCCTCTTCATTAACTGGGGCCAATAAATTTATGAAAACCATGAATCAGTTACTCCATTATGGAGAACAATTAATAGTTAATTAACATGAGGACTTCTCTTCATTGCCACTCACTCTGAGCACCCATGTGCAGGCACTGGCTTCCGGGCAGAAAATGGACCTTCCATTGCTGTCTACAGTGCAGTCCAATCAGACCCTGAGGGGCAAAGCTAATAAAATGGACTAAGTGCAATCCTCTCTCAATATTGGGACTTTTTCTGCAAGCCCACACCTTTAAAAAAACAAACAAACAAAAACTTTTATTATGAAAATAGTCAAACATGTAAAGTATTTAATAGCACAATGAATTTCATGTACCCACCATCCACCTCCAACAATTATGAATGCCATATCTTATTTCACCTATGTTCCTCCTTTCTGGATTATTTTAAACCAAATCGCAGACACATTATTTTATTTATAACAAGAGGACCAGAGCATAAAATTAATGCACAGACAGGGTTCCTAGGCCTGGCCTGCGATCAGGGCCAATTTCCCTTAGCTAGTGGCAGGCCGCCCCATCTCCTGCCCCTGCCGCTGGTTGCTCTCTGTGTGTGGGTGATTGAGGCCCCACTCACTTGCACCTGCCTTGGCCTGGATCTTCCTGCATCCGCCACCACCCACCCCCAGCTCCCCGTTTCCCATCAGGCCATTGAAACCTGCTGGTTGGGGGTAATTCCTGCATTGAGCGTCTGCCTCCTGGTGGTCAGTGTATATCATAGCAACCGGTCATTCCGCCATCTAGTCAATTTGCATATTATGCTTTTTATATATACATATATAGTATCATTCAATACATACCTCTAAATGGTAAGAACGTTTTAAAAACTTATTCATAATACCAGTATCACACCTAAAAAATGGACAATTCCTCAATACCATTAAATTTCCTCATGAAACTTAAAATTTTTTAACAGTTTATTTAAATTGGGATCCAAATAAGGTCCAGACAATGCAATTGTGGATATGCCCTTTATTATAATACTCTTTGGATGTATAGGTTTCGCCTCTATCATTACTTATTCCTTGCAATTTGTTGAACTAACCATGTCATTTGTTCTTAGGGTTTTACACAGTATGGATTTTACTGATTGCAATACTATGATTAATAGCGTGTGTGTGTGTGTGTGTGTGTGTGAGAGAGAGAGAGAGAGAGAGAGAGAGAGAGAGAGAGAGCATGCACATGGGTGGGCAGGGGTGGGTGGGTGTGGGTGTGGGTGCAGATGTGTCTCATATTTCCATGGAAGATAGATATAGAGGCTTCATTCAGATCAGTTTTTTGTTTTTGTAAGAATTTCAAAGGTGGTAGGTAGTGTGTAATTTCATCAGTAGAGATATATAAGGTCCAGTTGTCCCTCTTTTAATGATGCTTTGTTATCAGCTATTGGTAATTATTGCCTAGAGCAGTGATTTTCAACTAGTGTGCTGCAAGAATTTTTAAACATGCAATGTCTGACTATTTAATCAGGGCCACTGATCTCTTTTCCTAAAATTGTCAAATTTTAAAAAATGACAACAGCTAACACAATAATAGCTGTCTGGTGTGAATGAATCAAAATTATACCTATTTTTGTCAGATCAGCAAAAATATATGTTTTTGGTGTGCCACAGAATTTTAATAAGTAGTTTTTGTGTGCCATGAGATGAGAAAGATTAAAAATCACTGGTCTGGAGTATTGGTTTTCAACCAAGGTGATTTTGCCTTTCAGGGAACATTGGCAATGTCTGGAGACCTTTTTGGTTGGGGAAGAGGTGCTATTGGAATCTAGTAGGTAAACACCAGGGATATTGCTGCAATGTCCAGGAAAATTATCTGGTCCAAAATGCCAATAATGCAAAATTGAGAAGCCCTGCCCTGGACCTATATATTCTTTTGGGGTGATAAAATGTGTTCTAATTCCATTGTTCATTTTTTATTTATTAGGTAAACTACTTGTATAAAGTAAAACTTCCTAATCAACTTTTGGGCTTTTCTGAGGTAGAATTCATAGAATAGAAGCGAGTAAAAACTTCTTTTATTTATCAGTTTTCAAAGTAATGAAGTAGTTTCTGAGAATCCTGTAATGGCGATCAGTAAGATTACTTCTCACACAAATTCAAGGTTATTAAGATATTAGAGGCCCACCATGCTAAATCGTGGAGACCCAGACCTGGTGGCCCTGGGACCCAGTGTCAAGTCCCGACCACCCGCACGCGCCTTCTCTAGCCACGCCCACCTTGAAGACCGTTTTGGACAGAGAAAAGAATAGTTTCCTGCCTTAAACTTTCCTTCTCAGGAGCACTTAAATTGACCTTCACTGGAAGATGAGAATTGAGCAAAGCAACACTTACTTGTTCCCATGAAGAAATCAGATGACGTTCAGCAGGCGCCTTTTGGCCTTTGGTCATTACCACGGGGTTTTTATAACAGAGATTGAAAGTGATCCAACTGTGGCAGTGACTGTCTTTACTGATGTCTGAATTATCCTCCTTTTGGGCAATAGGTACTTATTCAGGTTGGTTCCTGGGTATTTTTGACACATCCTGGTGCCTTTAAAAGTTTGCTTGCATTTCGGGATGACAAGACCCACTAGGGTCATCTTGTATATTTCCTCTCCTGGACTGGAATCAACCACTTCTCCAAGGAGCCTTGGTTCCTTTCAGTGGAATGTAGTGATCACCATCTGGGTCCTACATTTTAAGACATAAATAAACCTCATAATATTATATTTCTCTCTAAGGATGGAATTTTCTGAGCTATGTTTTGCGCATAAAAACACTTATACTCAAGAGAGTGGCTTTATCCCAACTCAAACTTAAAGCACAAAGAAAATTTTGAAAACTGGGAACACACATCCACCCTCATCTCCAGATTCTCTTTTAGTCAATAGACCTGGGAGTGGAACAGACTGTCGCAAAAGCCCAGTAATGAGGATGCAATGATAAACTAGACTGAATCTTGGGGACCAAAAAGGCCTAGAAATGCCAGAGTTGGTCTACACCTACCAGCCTCTGGTCTCTCCAAGCCAGGGCTCCCTCAACCCCCTTTCCTTGGCTACAGCAGCATGGAAAGGGTAAGCTGGTATTTTCTGTAGTCTGATACCACAGGAGGGCTCAGGGTGTGCCACAAAGAGTGTGACACTACCAAAAGCTTAGGGAGATGAGAGGATCTTTTTTATATTACAAATCAGATATATAGTTTTACATTAAAACACAGCTAGGTTATGGAGTAGCATGCAAGATTTAGCATTTAAATTTAGAATCTGTGACTTTGAAGAAGTTTCAATTTCCTGCAGACCTCTCTGAACTTAAACTTTAGGGTTCTGGTCCTCAGGTGTCAGGGTATTTTGAGGGAAAGTGTAAGAAGCATTGTGAGTCAATTCTGTACCACTCTGCTTCAATAAAGGGATTGCTTTCTTTATTATAAACTTAGGTAGTTTAACTTATATTGAGCCTGGTTGAGCGTCGACCCATGAACCAGGAGGTCACAGTTTGATTTCAGGTCATGACATATGCCTAGATTGAGGGCTCAATCCCCAATGGAGGGCATGCAGCCAATCAATGATTTTCTCTGTGTTTCTACCTCTCCTCCCCCCTCTCTCTTCCTCTCTGAAATCTATTTAAAAATATATTTCAAAATAATTATAATGAAAAATCAGAAGTTATGTAATTTGCCTAAGCCTTATAAGAAATCAACATTCAGTGATTTCTCCTTTCTCAAATGGTTTAGTATATTGAAGCTACCAATCTTGGGTTTAAAGCATGTCAGATTAAAAATAGCCTTAAATTATTGTAGAAATACACCTGCTGTCTGCCCTCCCCCCTGCCCAAATATTTTAGCCCTGCAGCCTCCTCTGAGTGAGCTCAATAAAAACTCCACTGCCCAAGTGATAAAATCAGATTAGCATGCCCCAGCTCTGATGTTCTGTGCTGAGGGAATTGGACAGAGCTGATAGTGCTGGAGTTGGGCTATTTTGCATTTCTCAGTGACATCCTCTAATGAGCTGACAACGTAGAACACCAGGCTGCTGTCTTGAAGAAATGAAAACAATACAGTGGTCATTTCACATCCCATCATCCTAATGACAATCCATGAGCTGCCTGTTCCTTGCCTTTGATTAAAATCCATGGGGCCTGCATGAGGAATTGAGAGCAAAAGCCCAATAGGGAAAGAGACCAAAGTGGCTGAGTGGAGGGAAGGAGCAAGCATCCTAGGGAAAAGCACACTGAGGAGAGTCAGGTAGGTCAAGGGTAATGGCCTTGGTGGTCCTTGAATCTTGCACTCTTGGTAGTTGTCATCTACAGTGCCTGAGTAATTTTCTCCAAAAGAGCCAGCGAATTGTTCCACCAAGAGCTCCAATTCTATGTCATGGCTCAATCACCTCAGCAGTGCCAATGAGAGAGGTGATGTTTCTGAGGAAGGAATACAGGCACACATCAGGACAGCCGGACTAGTTGTTAAAGATTGAAATATCGCGTAATAGTTGACAACGAACACACTCCCAAAGTCCATCTCCCAACTCACTGTCTAAGCTGCCTTCATCCTTCACCCAAAGTCCCTATTCTGCCCATACATCTTAACAATTTTACTGAGTGGGCAAAGTTTGGCATGAGAGGGGCCTTCCTGCTCCCTGATTCAGGAAGGTAGGCAACTTCCATTCTGTTTGGCCAATGTCCAGGCCAGACCCTTAAGAAATAGTTTTCATATTTGATTAGACATGCCCAGTAGCCTGCCCAGCCCCATGAAGGCCTCTCAATCCATAGGAAGAGGTCATCTGCTGTAGACTGCTTGCTCTCCACCCCCTGTCTCTTGGGATCTGTTTCCTACACAATACATTCTCTCTGGCCCCAGTGAAGAACAAAAGAAGTGAAAGGCCTGCACTCATTCTGGCTCTCAGAGGATTGGATAACCTTCACATGCTTGGCAGGATCATCATTAGGATTTTTTTTTTATTGCCCTTTTCTTGTTGCCAACCCTTTTTAAGGTTCCTAGATTAATAATGATGAGGCTGTTTGAACTGTATCTCAAGTCTTTGTTTTTGAAGATTTCTGTTCTCTAACCCCTTTCTCTCCCTCTGATAAGTCCTTTACCCATCTCTCCTTCAGTTGTATCCATTCTCAGATAGCCACAATGATAATCACTAACTAGGTCATTGGGGGAAAAGAAACAAAACACAATAAAGAAAAAAGAAAGAAATAACTATTTAGATATTGCTGAGTAGAGGGTTTCGGTGAGGAACAACATGAAATTTCATGGGCTATTTTCCCTAGTGAAAGGACAGGAGGAGGAGGAGGAGAAGGAGGAAGAGGAGGAGGAGGAGGAGGAGGAGGAGGAGGAGGAGGAGGAGGAGGAGGAGGAGAAGGAAGAATACCCTAAAGAATCTAGCATAGGGCAAAGGGGGAAATAGATGGTGATGGTGTAGAACCCTCCAAGACCCACACTTAAACCTGGGCTTGAGCCTGTTTGGTCTAGGGAAGGGGGAAATGTCCATCTGAAGTAACCAGTTCATCACAAGTAGACAATCCCCAGAATCCACACAAGGTTCAGGGACTTTATAACAGCAGATAAACTTCCTCTCAGGAAAAAAGATCACTATTTGGCTATAAAATGGCTCATTTTAGCCAATCTGTGAAATAATAACAATATTACCTATCTGTGACAGACACAGGATACAATGCCAAGTGTCTACCAAATACAGTTTGTTCCCTCTCTTAGACACAGAAAACAGCCCCCAACATTGCCTGCAGTGCCCCCATGAATGAGCTCTGGTGAATGGGATGTGCAGAGAAGGAGACCTTCATACAGCCTTCTATTCCTTATCCCTTCCTCCTTAGCCAACTAGATGCAAAAACCCAGTGGAGTACTCTGAGGGCCTATAGAAAATGGAGCCATTAAGTGATGGATCCTGAGCCAGGATCCATCACTCAGTTTCTATCTTTCTATCCAAAGATAGAAACATCAATGATGAGAGATAATTATTGATTGATTGGCTGCCTCATGCACGCCCCCTAATAGGGAATTAAGCCCACAACCCAGGTATGTGTCCTGACTGGGAGTTGAAACGTAACCTACTGGTTCATAGGTCAATGCTCAACCACTGGAGCCACACTAACTGGCCTAATGTTACCATATTGGACATATTCATGTGTGTCACTAACATATTGAGTGAGCTAACGCAGAGGTCAGTAAACTCGTTAGTCAACAGAGCCAAATATCAACAGTACAATGATTGAAATTTATTTTGAGAGCCAAATTTTTTAAACTTAAATTTCTTCTAACACCACTTCTTCAAAATAGACTTGCCCAAAAGCCGTGCAAGAGGCCAAAGAGCCGCATGTGGCTCGCGAGCCGCAATTCGCTGACCATGGAGCTAACACATTTAGAGTATCTAGTTCTGTGCTATAAACGCAGTAGGTGCTCAATGTTTGAGGATTATAATATGTGAAGCTTATTGGTTTTCTTGGAAGTCCTGATATAGAATCTTTGTCAATAGGAGTCTTTATTGTTGATGAGAGGGAAGTTGCACCCAGAGGGAAGGGCCAATGAAAACACAGGTACAAACCTACAGAAAAAGTCACTGAAGAAAAGCCACATGGGGAGAACTCGATATAGCAATAGTCACCATGCATCTTCTCATCTGACTTCTTCTTCCTGGATTTGTTAAATACTCCATCGAGTCTGCCAGCTTCCTTGAGTCCTGGACTCCACAACAGGTCCTGAGCCCCTCCCTCTAGTGTGGTCTGTTGAGCATCCCCTTGCTCTAGTGGTTTTCTAGCCTTTGCCTGATCTCTGGATCCAGCCTCCCTCATTTACAAACTACCTACTATGTGCCAGGCACTACATTTAACATTTACCAAGGCATGGGGGATGGGAGTGGTTGCCCTGATGCAAAGCAACAATGGGGCACATTGTCTGTAGAAAACAAGCATGATGATGAAGCAGCCAGTCTGTTTTTTATCATCATCTTGTGAAGGCAGTCTGAAACAGAGCCAGGATGAAAACTCCTCCCTGCCCAGACAGTCTCTACACATTCCCCACAGCCTGCAGAAAGCCATTGGCTAGAGACACAATATCAAACAGAGCATGGTTCCTGCCTTTGAGTTGGCTGTAGTCTAGCAGGGGAGACAACAGCTAAATGAATGAACAGCATGAGAGAGTAATCAACATAAGGAAGGCTCTCCCAGAGAAATGTTAGGGGAGCCTCACTTTACAGAACCAGAGCTAGGATTCTAACAGGCACCATGACCCAGAGGCATGAGGCCACATGATACAGCCAGGAGAATACAAATATTCCTTGTGGCTGGAGGTACAGACACACCTGGGCAGCAGGCTGGCCAGACTGAGTGGCCAGGCAGTCCTGGAGGAGCCTCTATCCTGCTGGCAATAAGAAACTAATAAAGCATTATATATATTTTACAACTTTGTTGAGACATAATTCAAATACCATACAATTCATCCATTTAAAGTGAGCAGTTCCGCCGAAACCGGTTTGGCTCAATGGATAGAGCATCGGCTTGGGGACTGAAAGGTCCCGGGTTCGATTCCGGTCAAGGGCATGTACCTTGGTTGTGGGCATATCCCCAGTAGGGGGTGTGCAAGAGGCAGCTGATCGATGACTCTCTTTCATTGATGTTTCTAACTCTCTATCTCTCTCCCTTCCTTTCTGTACAAAATCAATAAAATATATTTAAAAAAATAAATAAAAAAAGTGAGCAGTTCCATGGCTTGTATATTCATGGAATTTTTGCAGCCATTGCCACAAACAATTTTGGAAAATTTTCATTACTCAAAAAAAAAAAAAAAAAAAAAATGCTGCTCCTCTTAGCTGTCACTCCCCAAACTCCACTTGGGTATATGCCTAGGAGCAGTAGGGTTTTTTTAAAACAGAGAAATGAAAAATTAGACTTTCATTTTTAAAGGATTACTCTTTGGCCTACCATTGCCCAAGGCCTGGCATGGTGTGTGTACATGCACATGTGCACGCACCCATACACACACACAAACACACACACACACACACACACACACACACACACACACACACTACTTGCATCATCCTCGTATTCGTGAGAATCTACCTGGAGCACAGGGCCCTTACTCCTCACCAGCTGCAGCCACTGAAACTTCACACCTGCACACTGGGCCCAGCCACACTCAGGCCCTGGTTTCCTGATTCAGCAGGAGACACCTGACCTCAGCAAGTTCACACCCTTGGATGGATAGACTAGGTCAGCGTTTTTCAACCGCTGTTCCGCGGCACACTAGTGTGCCGCGAGATGTTGCCTGGTGTGCTGTAGGTGCAGACAAGACAAGAATTTTATAATTTTTCACTATTTTGTTTACTTAATATTTCATAATAAAGTAATTATAAAATACTTTCTTTGTGTTTATTTGATTCCTATTCAAGAGAATTACTTTATATATAGTCAATATAGGCACAGAGTTAAATTTTTTAACATTTTCTAATGGTAGTGTGCCTCATGATTTTTTTCATGAAACAAGTGTGCCTTTGCCCAAAAAAGGTTGAAAAACACTGGACTAGGTGTACCTGTTCTTGGGAGATTTTTCACCTATTGGCCTGTTTACTCCTGAGTTACTCCTGAGAGTTAGCTCCCTGCCCCTCTAAACACTCTTTCCTTACTCACCATGTCAAACCACACTGCTCCCCCTCCCCAAGAGGGCCAGAGCCCAGTGGCTACCAAAAACAGCAGTGATTCCAGACCAGCATAGGACTTACAGAGCCCTGGGGTTCCCTCAGGACCCACCCATGTGGGGAATATATTACTGTCCCCATTCTAGAAATGGGGAAACTGAGGCTTCGAGGGTTTAAGTGCTGTCCTCAGGCTACATAGCAGGTAGGTGTCAGAAGGTGAGGTACAATCAGCAGTTAGGGCTGCTTTCACCGGCTGTAACAAAACTCTTATACCTGCTTCATCGGTGGGATGACTTTTTCCTCACCTAACAACAGGTCCAAGTGAGAACTGGTACTCACGCCTTTCAGCAGGTTCAACAGTCCCGAGCTCCAGTGTCTTTCTGCTTTACCATCCTCAGCACCAGACTTTCACTCAGAAGTCCTACTCCAGACTGCTGTTCTCTATTATCAGAAAAACAATAGCGTTCCCCAAAACCCCATTCAGAAGGCCTCTCTTCCATGTCACCGGCTCATAGGGAACTTGCAACATTCCTGCTACAAACAAAATTAACATGTGTTACCCAGGGAGAGGCGGAGAATGGACACCACTAGGGAACCTGGGTGCAGGCTCTGAGCAAGTCCAACCCCTCTGGCCTCCCCCACACAATGGGCACTGCCTAAGGCAGCTGTCCAGCATCTCCCCCCGCCTGCCCACCCCTTGCTCTTTAAGATGTTCTGGGCTAAACCACAAAGCGAAGCAGTTTCGGGTGGGAGAGCCTCTTGATCATCAGTGTTATTGGCTGAGCGCACATTCCCACGGGCCAGGGGAAAGGTTGGCCATTTCCTCCGGCTCGGATGTTAGTGAAAAGTGGCCACTCTGGGAAGACTAAGAGGCCCCGGGGAGACTGCAGCCCTCCACCCCCTGGTACTCGCAGCTGCTGTGAGCCTTAATGGCCAACTATCCCACGTTCTCGTTTCCAGGCCTGCCACAAAGCCCTTCAGCAGAAACTTCAGACTCTCAAAAGGGCTTGAGAATAAATTATGTATTAATCAGCATCTCAGAATGAATGGGAGAGATCAGATGTGTAATGGCTAAGCAGCATTAACCTGGAAGTTGAGGGCGGGCGGGCAAGGAAGATGCGGTGAGATGGGGAGGAAAGGAACCTCTAGATGACAATAAAATATGGAGTCCTAGCAACATCTGTATTTCCGGGGGCAATTATAGTAGGTACATTTATCTTGTCCTTTTCCTCTGGCTGAACAGGCCCTTGTGACTGAAGAAGCTAATCATGTGATATGGCCACAAAAGAACTAGCCAGGCCCATGTTCCTGAGTGTAACACCAGGACCAGCTCAGAATGGCCCTGTCCAGAGATTCTGTGTTAATGTCCCTTACTGTAAATGGCCAACCTCTTCCATCCTCCAATTAAAACGTGCTGAGCCAGCACTTCCACAACTGTTCTCCTATACCCTCAAAATCCTGCCATGAACCCTGGACGGACAGGAGAGTTCATGCTTTTGAACTTCAGCTTCCCCTTCCCTTGGATGGCACCATTTGTAATAAAATAGCCAATATTCTCCACTGCAATTCTCAGTGTTTGACTGCCAGTGCCCGTCATCAGTAACATGAGGCCTGATCCTTTGAGGGCTGTGACTTGAGAAAGCACTCCTCCCACATCTCAGTCTTTTAAACATCATGTGACCCTCACTCAAGACATCTCTTCTGGTTCAATTGCTTCCCTGCTCTCTGAAGATTAAAACTGCAAGAGCCTTGTTAAACTTGAAATCACCTTGAATTTCTTAGCAAACACCCTTCAAAACTGAGACATGAGGATGACATTCCTCTGCTCAAAACTTTCAGTGGCTTACCATCTCACTGAAAATAAAATCCAAAGTCCTTACTCTGGCCTTCAAGGTCCTCCAGGATTGTCCCCGCTCCCAGCCTCTCTGATCTCTCTTTCCTTCTCCCCGTGGCATCCTCCTCCCTAGTCGTGCTGGCCCCTTCACTTTTCCTCAAGCACAGCAGGCATACTCCTGTCCCAGCCTCACTTAGCCTTCCTTCCCCAAGATGTCCAAGTGGTTGCTTCAGCCCCTCATTCCAGCCCCTGCCCTGCACAGAGAACACTTCCTCATCTGCCTGTGTCCCCTTGGCATGATTTATTTCCCTCTTTAAGCATGTATATCTGTCTGACGAAGTTTATACTGTGTATATAGTTAGTTCCCTTCTCCTAAGCTCCATGAGGAAAACAAATTTTTGTCTAGTGTGTTCACTGTTAAACCCCCAGAGCCTAGTAGAGTGACTGGCAATGTTATGAAGATGATCATCCTGCAATATACAAGTGTATCACATCAACACATTATACATTTTAGACTTTCATAATGTTTCATGTCCATTATATTTCAGTAAAGCTGGAAAAAATAATAAATATAAAAGTCATTCAAAAGTATAGATGTCCTTTGTTATCTGACTCAAATCCTTTCCTAACATTCCAGTGGATAGCCCATATTCAATTACACCAAAGGGAAAATAATAACGTGTTCCTGCTATTACCTATATCCCTTAATTACCTGTGAAACAACCCACTGTGGATTTCTGCATGATATAAGGTATTTAAAACACCAATTACCTAATTATTTGGCTCTTAATGAACTCATTAGTGAGTATGTTTGTGGGTAGTATGTTATAACACTGAAAGAATTACACTTTCTATATAGAAAAGAACTATATATTGTAATGTAAATAAACAATACAATGATTAGTTAATGATACATAACGAATGCAAATAAAATTTTATTTATAAAACTAAAATAAATTGTAAATGCTTACTGAGTGAATTTGAGATGGGAGTCACTATTAGTGAGTGTATGATGTGGGAACAAGAGGTCAAAGTGAGCTGGGGAAGGAGTGAGAAGCCATCAAGGATTCAAGGTGCATCCATCTTCTAATAGAGCAGTTAATAAGCAGTCATTTCTTGGCATTCGGGAGTCTGAAAGTGGGGAAATGACTGTGAAACATTATCCAAAGTCATTAATGAGGCAATAGAACTTAAATACTCAATATAGAAATCTACATGACTATATAATTATTATCCACACTGGGACAATTTTGAGAGTTAAAGAGGGAAAATAAATAAAAGTAAATAATTTTAAAAGTATGCATTATACATTGACAGGTTGGCTTTACTGTAATGATAGGTCTATATAGCTACTCTTGTCAAAAATTACTTTTTATAACAAAGTCACTTCTAAAAATTGAAAAAGTACATTAAAGTGAAATTTTAAAATTTATTTAGATTTGTCTGAACAGTTAAAATAATATAAGCTAAATATTAGTTCATAAACACTTATTATAATTAGTTCTGGAGTCATATCCATGTCAAATACCATGTCACAGGTATTTTGATAACTAATGTATTTTAATATGTATATTTTATTTTTCATAAAATTACCTACAATCTTCTTCAAAGTTGCTTTTTATCACTTTTAAATTTGAATTATTGACAACTTCAACTTCTCTGTTCACCATAGTATTTTTAGTTAAGAAAATATTCTTTTGCCAGAACCAGTTTGGCTCAATGCATTGAGTGTCGGCCTGCATAACTGAAAAGTCCAAGGTTTGATTCCAGTCAAGGGCACATCCCCAGTGGGAGGTGTGCAGGAGGCAGCTGGTCAATGTTTCTCTCTCAACAATGCTTCTGACTTTCTGTCCCTCTCCCTTCCTCTCTATAAAAAATCAATAAATATATATTTTTTTAAAAAGAAAGAAAATATTCTTTCTACAGGTGCTAAGATAGTTGGTAAGTAAAGAACTAATTCTGATAATCAGAAAATATTCTCAATTCTTTTTTTTTTTATTGATGTGTGTTAATATTTCAGGTCAAATGTTTTCACAGTTTTTTTCCACTCTGAGAAACTTTCTTTGACAAATATTTTATGAGATAAAACATCAAATAAGTTGTCTCTATTTATAATTTTTAATGTTTGCCAAATTTAAATGCTGCAAAATCATATAACTTAATTTCATTTCATCCTAGTACAAAATATAAATTCACCCAAATGAATGTAAAAGCTTCACTGAAGTATTCTTCTCATAAGTAAGATATTTCAAAGCATAGTTATTTACTCAAATTTAAATTCTTTAATTCACTCAATTCTTCCTTTGGTTTTGTAAGTATGAGTTTTGTTTTCAATAATTACATTTTTCTAAAAGCTCGCTTTTGACTCATCATTCTTTGAATGCCTGATTAAAGATTACCAATTGATTTTGAACAAAATGTAACAAAATTTAGAAGACTCATTTGTTAAAAAAAAAAAAAAAGTAAAAGTAAAAGGTCAATATATATTGTATCAATAGTTAATTTGAGTTGATGTGCAAAGTAGCCCATTAAAGGCTCACACATTTCTAAAATCTAAGAGCATGCAGAAAAGGAAGAGTCCTATTGCCAAGATGAAGCACTTTTTTACTCAACATCTTCTCTATCCCGAGTATTTTGTATACTTGAGTTTCCCAGTGTACAAATAAAAACATTTATGTCTGTCACCTATAGCTTTGGTTTTGTTGGTAGGATATCACAGCTTGTTTGGATATAGATATGAACTATGCATGCACTACATCTAATTCCAAATACACTTCTACTCCACAGGTTTCTGAATTTAGTAATAACACTATTTTCCCTATGATGCTGTGCTCCACTAAAATCTGTGTGTTGTACCAGGACCATCTCCACTGTTGACTGATTCTTAAGTGAAGCGATAAATTACAATAATATCAGAAAGTATATCTTCAACAGAATGAACTTCCAAAAGCTTTACTCTGAGTCCATACATTGTATGAAAAAAAAAAAATCAAACCATTATTTAAATTATCTGGTTTTCTCTTGAAGAAACTGATATAAAATTGCATCATCTAGCTATTTGTGATATCCTTATTCTGTTAATGGAGCCATCCCACTAATAACATCGCTTTACTTTTCTTATGTGCATAAGAAAAAAATGGAATAGAGATTAAGCAAAATTAACTGGCAAGAATAATCGTTTTACCTAACCGAAAAGTCATACTTCCTAGAGTGATATAGAACACACACTATGGCATCACCAGGCATAATTGTCTTAAAATTGCTGATTTTTTAAATAGATGTGATACATTTTTTTTAAAAAAAACCTTTGTTTTCTGGGTTTCCAGTGGTTGGTGATATTATTACAGTCCCCAGGGTACATGGCAAATGTTAATAAGCATTTGTGCAGTCTTCACATTCATCATCAACATTCCTGAGCAAAGGATTCTAGGACTTAATTTTTCACTAAACATGCACTTTTTTAAAGCTCAATACAAAAAGAAAAAGAAAAAAAAAACTAGTATTACCATAAGGGGATAAAAATAATACTTTTTCTCCCACCTTTTAATTTCTTCTCGCTGGACTAATAATCAAATTGGCAGAGACAGATTAGCAGGAGAATTTTAATACATGAGCATGGGTAATTTACACAAGCATGGAAATTCCCAAAACCAGTTAGGTAAAATTGGGTATTTATTTCATTTTGAACAAAGGAGAAAGGTGGGGTGGGATGTTAGATTTCAAAAGTGAGAACTGGTGATTTGCAAATAACTGAGAAAGAGTAGCAGACATCTGGCAGGTACTAGTACATCTTTGGTAGACAACACAGAAACAATGGGCCAGGGTTGGGAGGTGGAGATGATCTAGTAAACAGGCTGGGAGTCTTCCTGTCTAATGCTAAGGAGATTATGCTAAGGCTCTCTTCCTGAAGCAAGATTTCCATCTGAATCTCTTTAGGCAGAAAAGTGAAAGAGTCAAAGGTTCTATGAGTCTTTTGTTTCTTTTGTTGTTGTTAGTTCTCACCTAAGGATATTTTTCCCATTGATTTTTAGAGATTGGAAAGAAGGGAGGAAGAGAGAAAGAGGGAAGGAGAGACACTGATGTGAGAGAGACACATTAATTAGTTGCTTCCCACAAACACCCCGACTGAGGCTAGGGATCAAACCTGGAACCCAGGCACCTGCCCTTGACCTGGAATCAAACCCATGATCCTTTGGTGCGTGGGCCAATGCTCTAACCACTGAGTGACACCGACCAGGGCAAGTCTTGTTTCTTAATAACCAGCTTACAATCAATATCCCAAATGGCAATTTTAGGATGGCAAAACTTTAGTCCCCTTCAAACACATAACAAGACTTATACTATGCAGTAGATGACAAACCTCTGAGGAAGCAACTACAAGAGCATTCAGACCATTCTGTCTGCACTCCCAAGAAGACAGACAGCTCCAACTCTGTTTCCAGCCACACATTCACATCCACCAAACCCAAAACGTCTCATGTTTTGTTCTGACTGAGATGACTCTATATCCTGGTCACTCCGGGATCTCACATAGGCTAAGGCTTGGAGTCTAAGGTGCCAGCAGGGGTGGCAGAAGTGGAATACCCTCCCATCATTGAGTACTTAGACCAGGAGTTAATTGTCCCTGGCCACTCATGTCCAATGGGAATGGACTATCCTTTGAGTTCTCCAGGAAGAATCAACCTTGCCAACACATTGTCCAGCCTCCAGAATTGTGAGAGAATAAATTTCTGTTGCTTGAAGCTGCCCTAGGAAATGAGTATATTGCCTTGGTTTCTGAAAGGAGACCATTTTTTAACTTTTGTGTGCCTCATTTCTTCATTTGAGAAACAAGTATAATAATATTCACTCAGAAAAAAGAAATAAGTACTAAAACATGCTACAACATGGATGAACCTCAAAAGCATTATGCTATCGATACATGAAAGAAGCCAAACACAAAGGTCACATATTGTGTTAGTTCATTTTTATGAAATGTCCAGAGTAACTAAATCCATAAAGACAGAAAGCAGATTGGTGGTTGCCAGGAGCTGAGAAAGGGGAATGCGGAGTAATAATTAATAGGAGTTATAGGTTGAATTGTGTGTTTTTTAAAAAAGGGGTGGGGGAGAGATAGATTGAAGTCTTAACCTCAAGTACCTCACAATGTGAACTTATTTGGAAATAGGGTTTTTACAGAGATAGTCAAGTAAAAACAAACTGATTAGGGTGCACCTAATCCAATATCTGCCTGGCACCCTTTTGAAAAGGGGCAATCTGGGCACAGGGAGAGGTAAGTAGAGGCAAATCAACGTGAAGACACACAGGAAAAATGCTGCTGGGGAACAGAGCCAGAGGGTGGAATGACTCAGCTAGAAGCCAAGGATAACCAAGGACTGCTGGCCATGCCGGGACTTGACAATGGTGCAAAAGTGATGCACTTTCAGAAAAAACTATTCTTGGAATTCTGAATGTTGACCTTTTCCCAGGCTAGTGATATGCAGTATGGTACTCTCTTGTTGCTTCAGTCAGCCACACAATCATGTGGGTCAACTAATGATATTCTACAGTGCATGCATTGTGTTAGATGACTGGTGTTGCCCAGCTGCAGGCTAAGGTAAGTGTTCTGAGTACATATAAGGTAGGCTAGGCTATGATGTTCAGTAGGTTGGATGTATTAGATGCATTTTTTAATTTATGACATTTTCCAACTTACAGTGAGTTTATTGGGACATAACCCCATTGTAAGTCAAGGAGCATCTGCATTGAAGGTCACTGAATTGTTCACTTTAAAATGGTTAATTTATGTTATGAATTTTATGAATTTCACCTTCAAACACACACACACTGAGACATAGTAAACAATAAAGGTTAGACAGTATTACTGTTTCCAACACTCTCTCTTCAAATTTCCCACCTCTAACCATCAACCAGAAGAACAGCATTAATTCCCCAAACCTGTTTTCTCTTCATGCAGAGCATTTTAGCCTCTCCTGACTGGTGATGCTAGATTGAGTCTGAAATGTCTTCTTTTTCATCTAAACTCTCCCAAACCATTTCCCCAAGAATATTTCACCCACAAGATGAATTGCTCTCTCCAACCACCCACCCACCCCCATTCCCACCCACCACCACAAGTATTCAAAAGTTAGCAGTAGACAAATTCATAAAAATAATAATTATTTCCAATCTACCCCCACTAAAAGGCTGCATATTGAACTCATTTCACTATTGCCTAAGAACAGGCACTTTCAGTCCTTGGGGACTTGGGGGTGTAACTTTATGGGGCATCCACTCACACTCTCCTCCTGCTTCTGACCAGCATTTCTCTAGACTGTGATGGCAGAAGCCAGCAAAGCCAGCTGCCCACATGGAAAACAGACACTTAACCTGAGGCTCTGGATTCTAACCAAGTGGGCTTATTGTCCTCTACTCAGTTCATTACACAAGGAAAAAGCCCAAGAGGGTGAGTTGTTGATCTATTAAAATGGTCAAGACCAAGTAGAACAAAGAATGAAGATCTTTATTTTAAGGGGTTAAAGAAAAAAAAAAAAGAAAAAAAACAGAAAAAATTACTTGCTGACTTTAAAGGCTTCTTGCTTTTTATCCCACTCCCTAAAGTACAGAATAGAAAGCTTTGGTAAGTATTGAGGGATCAGCCTTGAAGAGATTTTGATGCTTTGTGCAAGTGGGAAATAGATCATGGGAGGAAAGAAAAGGGAAAAATTGTGCAAGTGAACTCAAGCAATGAAAGAAAAAATTCAGGGAGACACAGACTACAGCAGCCAAGTTGAATCAAGCATGCCATAGATCTGAGGAAGGTGTTTTTTAAAATATATGCCTCAAATTACATATCACAGAATTGCTGTTAATGCCCAACAACTTGTCATAACATGCTGCATCTTTAGGAAGGCCTTTTTATTGTTATTAATATGTTACTGTTTTTATAGTAGGAGCCATAGGAGAGTGTATGTGGGAGGGAAGATGTATCAGCAAGCTCTCAGCCATGTATCCTGGTGGTAGTGCAAAGCGCTGGCTTGAAGGATTCTATTACAAGCTAAATACATATTTATGTCTGAGATGCTTCTTTATAAATATTTTTCTCAGGTGCCTTCATTCTCTTCCCTAGCCATTTATGGACCAGTTAACCCCATAATCAAACGCAATCCATGGGAACAGACAACAGCTCCCCAAACAAGTGCAAAAGGAGGAGAAATACAACAAACGTGCAATTCTTATCACAATATTAACTGGCTGCTGGGGAAGAATATCTCTTCCCTTTCATCTGTTAAGAAAAACAGAGGCCACATTTAGAAAGGAAATAAGAGTTCTGTGTATAAGATAAAACAAGTGAAAAATTTTGCACCAAACCAATAATGATGGTGTTAAGAATAATGATTAAAGTAATTGCAGTCAACATTTATGGAGCACCCAGGCCAAGCCTTGTGCCGAGTGGTCTACACGATTTATCTTATTTAAGCCTTCCAGCCACTCTATGGTGTAAATATTATTATCCCCATTTCACAGATGAAGCAACTGAGACTCAGACATCATTGCCAAGTTCGTAAGCTATTAAGTGGAGCCAGGCCTCCCGTTTCTAAGTGTTAATTAAAGTGCTCCTGGCCAAAAGGAAAGTTCTCACTTGCCAAGTGAAAATGCTACCAGTTCTCTCCAGTGTTTCCTATTCTTTTTGTCAAAAGATGCAATTGTTTCTGTTTATTTGTTTGTTTGTTTTTACTGCAAATAAACTATAGCTTCTATAGCTCACATAACACTGTGCCCAGCTTTGCTGCTTTGAAACTAATAGAGGTCCTTTTCTTCTTGCAAATCTAGATAAGCAAAGCACACTTGGTCTTTGGGATCTAAAAAAAGCCAAGAGATATAAACAGGTGAATATAGATATTGTGAAGACAAACAATAAAAATGGAGCCCCTAACTGGAAATATGAGTGCCCTGCAGTCAAGACATAATTGCTAGAGAATTAAAGAAAAGAGAAAAGGGAGGGAGAAAAAAAGATGAAGAAAGCCAGGAAACCCATTCAAGGCATAAATGAAGGCAGAGAAAAGTAAATGCTTTTCCTGGATAATTAAAACTGGGATTTTACAAGATATGAAGTTAGACACTTGGTGAATTATATATTTATAATTCCTCTACTGAAGTGCCATAGGCGAGAGACAGCCTCCCAGGTATTAATGAAAAGACCTCAGCATGGTGCTCTAAATTCACTGCAGTGTGCCAAACCTAACAAAAGAAGCTCAGAAAACCTGCAAAATGGCAAAGTCGATCCTTTGATTTCTCTTACTGGCAACTGTTCTCAAACTGACACCCTTACGCCACCCTACCACCATCCCACTTACACATAGGTACATGCACACATGCAGAGAAAGAGACAGTTCTAAGAATATTTTCTTTGGGTTGCTTTGCCTTTGAAACATTTTATTATCTGTTAGTGAAATTTAGGACAACATCATCATTCTGCTGAAGAACTAAGACCTAATGGCTTCCCACACTTAGTAAGAATGGAACCCTTCAGATCCTTAGGTACAGCCTAAGACTACAGAATTCCATTTTCTCTTTAGGAAGCTTTTGTTTCATTCCACTTCTTCTAAATGGATGGAGGGCCTATGTGTCAAAGACCGGTCCTGCTTAACACTTTGAAGTAGGCAACTCAGTGCTTCCTGGTACTTCCTGATCTTCTTCTTGCTCAGAACCCTCCCATCTCTGTACTCTCCTTCCTCAAAACCTCTTCTCCAGCATTAAAGGCCTACTCAGACCCTACTGTAAGGGTGTAAATTAGTACTGTCTTTGTAGCTAGCAATTTGGCATTGTGTATAAAATAAATCTCAATATCCTCTGCTTCTGTGGACCACACAAAAATATAATCTATAGAAAAGATTTATGCACAAAACTGTTAATTAGAGAATCACCTAAATTAGAAAGAGAAATGCAGTGCCCAATTATGAGAGAATGTTTGGTTAAATAATGATCTACCCATTTATTCAAGAATATTTTTATCATGAAAAATGATTACAATGTGATAAAAGTTAAAAAAAATCCTATAAATTCATTTATAGTATAAATCTAATTATACAAAATATTACCCACAGAATGAAAAAATATCTAGTATAGTTATCTTTAGGTGGTAGAATTACGTTTATATATAAAATAATAGAAGAAATAACATTTTTCTTTTACTTTCCACACTTAGACAATGAGTGCTAATGTCTTAAAGGCAGGAGAGTATAGAGTTTAGAACAGTCTGAAGTCAGAACACCTGGTTCATATCCCACATAGCCCAGATCCACCACTGCATGACTCAGCAGGTTACTGAATATTTCTGAACCTCACCCCAGCTCTCTCATAGATAAAATGTAGATAATTTTACTGTTGTGAGGATTAAATAAATTTATATTTGCAAGGTACTTAAAACAGTGGCATAGAGTAAATGCTTAGTAAATATTACTCATATCATTAAACATTTAGAGTCCCTATTGTGTGCCAGGTTCAATGTTAAGCATTGTGGATAAAAATATGACTAAGATTGGCTCCCTGTTCTTGAGAGAAAACAGACATATAAACAGACATTCACAATTCCATGGGGTAAGCTCTACAATGAAGGGATTTAATAGTTATTGTGGGAACCAAAAAGAGAGAGTCCCTACTCTGCCAGGACAAACATTTTCACTATCACTGGAATTAGGATCCCTCAAATAGTTTAAAATCCTAATGTCATTTCATATTTATTTATTTTAGGCCACTCAGTGGGGAATATCTGCAGGGAAGGAGGCAGTAGACAACCTAATATCTTAAGTCTATAGAGTATTTTATACTTTATAGACTGCTCTCATCTATACCATCCCAGTTCATTCTCACAGGGCACCTATAAGGCTGCCTCTTTTCAGCAAAGCCTAGGGAGGTCAAATGGGCTGGCCAAGCTACTCGGCCACTAAGGGATAGAGATGAGACACAAACTCAGGTGTATGGAAGATAACCTGATGTCATACTAGAGATGTCACAGGAAAGACTTCTCATTCTTCCATTCATTACTTCCACTGTTTTTACTCCAACGTGATAATAGTCATAGGAAAAACCAGAGATCTAAAATGGAGACTGAGCCCCCAGCCTTATTATGGGTGTCTACTCAGTGAGGTTAGGATCTGAAATAGGTGCTCTATAAAGATCTCTGTTTGAAAAGCAATTTACCCATACTACAATGGGGGTTTGGCGTGCCAGTAAGCTGTTAGACAGTGAGGGACAGCCAAACATGAACTCCTGGAAAAGAAGTTTTGGACAAGCTACCACCAAAATCTCATGTTTTTATGGGAATTCTGAAATGGCACATGTTTTTATGGGAATTTGTTGAACCAAGGATCATTGATCTTATACTTCTTCATGCCTGCTAAACAAACTTAGGTTCTCATCTGTTGATTGTTTTTTGTTTGTTTTTGTTTAATATATTTTTATTGATTTTTTTAGAGAGGGGAAGGGAGTAGGATAGAGAGATAAAAACATCGATGAGAGAGAATCATCAATCAGCTGCCTCCTGCACATCCCCTACTGGGGATCAAGACTGCAACTTGGGCATGACCTCTTGATTCTTAGGTTGATGCTCACGCACTGAGTCACCCACTCAACCACTGAGCCACAATGGCCAGGCTGCTGACTGCTTTTGAGCCTATCATCCATCCATAAAATTTTCTTTTGTAGACTCAGCCACTGAGAAGCAGTGTAATCTAGAGAAGACAACAAAGACCTTGAAAACCAGTGACCTGAAATCAAACTCTGTTCAGCTGTTTATTACTTGTATGACTTTCACAAGTGACTTTAACCTCTCTGAGCCTTAGCTTCCTTCTTTATAACATTGAAATAATAATACCCACCTTTTAAAGTTGTTGGGAGATTAAATAAAATATTTGATGTGTTTTTGAAATATTCAGCAAAATAGTTGGGCTTATAAATATTGCTTATCCTTCTGAATAAATGAACGGGTTCTTGGAAATACTAAACTACAGCATCAACATGATAGATTAGTCAATAGATTAGTTGTGTATCAAGAGTCATGTGGTCCAGACTGCTCGGCAGCAATGCCAGACAGTTGGACCATTGCTAAGTCACCAACAGAGACATTTTCCACTGGAATTGGAGCCACCATGCTGACTCATATGTAAAAGGGAGAATTTCATTCTTATCCAACTCTCATGGCCTTCATCCAACTGGAAGGATTAATTCACTGTTTTGAACATCTAGGTCAATAATGGTTGTTGTTGTCATTGAAAATTGAGAGCAGCACACAGGTAAAAATAAATCTCTATCAGGACCTACATTTCTGTATGGAATCTGTAAGGCCATGAATTGCTCTTGATCAACACATTTTTCCATTGCCAAATGGGCCTTCATACAATAACAGTCACACAGACGCTCAGCAATTTCCCCAACCTCTGCAGTGATTGTCATGAATGATGAAATATGATTAGCAAATTACAGCTCTGGTGTTTTATTTTAAGGGAACTTAAGGAAAATGAATGGATTGAGCTATTTTGCATTTTTCAGTAGAATCATTTAAAAAGGAGTGGGTAATGGAGAACTCAAGACTGATAGCAAAAAGAAAAGGCACAAATAATGTTGCCACTTCACAGCCTATAAGCATAATTCATCTGTGCCTCCTGTCCTGAACAGTGGCGCAATGTTGTTGTACATGGTTAAACAGCTGTTATTTATTTCTGGCATCTTTATTTTGTACTGGATAAATTTACCTGGAATTTTTAAAAAAATATTTTATATTGAAATGTGTAAAAGAGACATGAGATCTTTATCATTAAATTTCAAATTGTGCTTTTTTTTTTTTTTTATAAGTTAGATCACTTATAATAATAGTTCTGGGACTTATGCAATGCACTAAACCCCTCTGGTAGGTATGGGGTGTTTCTTGTCTTATATCTCATCTACTTTACAATAAACTGTATTGTGGCAAAGTTCAGGGTTCAAGGAAATCTTGTGGATATATCTTAGATTGATAATAATAGTGCTTTGGCATTGCTGACATTTTCCCCGTCTTCAAATCCTGCGCTTATAATTCTGACATCTCTGCCATTTATGGGCATTAAAGCTCATGCAGCCTCTTTTATTTTCCCACTGATACCATTATAAAATTAGAGATGCATTCCTATAGAAATGATTTTTATTCAAAATGTAATAAAAACACACTTGAGAGTACAGTACATATTTTAAACACATACTTACCAGAGTAAACATAATGTGTATTAATTAATATTCAAAATAGCCATATAATAAGGGGAAGAAGCACTGGACTTGCCTTTAATTCTCAGCTCTACCACTTACCAGCCATGTGATTTGGGCAAGGCATTTACCTTCACAGAAGTAATTTCTTTTAAAAATTGGACTGGGAATTCTTACTTCATAGGGTAATACAAGCATTAAGGAACATAATATAACATCTGATAAATAACATGGTTTTAAAAAGTATTACCATATTTTCCGGAGTATAAGATGACCCCCTAATTTTACAGTTAAAACAGAGGTTTAGGCCTATATTCGCTGTATAAGACCACCCCCCACTTCCGAGGCAACACCAGTTCTTTTTTTAATAGACCGCCTCTCTGACTCTGGCCAATCCAAGTAGGCTTTTTACTAGAACACAGTGTAGCTTCGGGTACAGAACATGTATAATTTGCATGCATAAAAGCCTGCTTGGATTGGCCAGAGTCAGAGAGGCGGTCTATTAAAAAAAGAACTGGTGTTGCCTCGGAAGTGGGGGGTAATCTTATACAGCGAATATAGGCCTAAACCTATGTTTTAACTGTAAAATTAGGGGGTCGTCTTATACGCCGGAAAATACGGTACTCAAATTGAATGAATGATGAAAATAAGCTACAAAAGGAAACTTCCATCAACTGGCAGTTTGCTATGCAAAATTACAGTACTAATAAAAAGACAAAATGGAAAAGAAAAAAAAAAGACAAAATGTTTTTTTGTTTCTGAATATTTTTAAAGTACAAGTCTCACATTGTCCATATTTTTTAAATAAATCTTTATTGTTCATATTATTACAAATGTTCCTCATTTCCACCCCCCCTCCATTGCTTCCCTCCACCAAGTTCCCATCCCACCTTCTGCCCTTTCCCCACCCCCCATTGTCCTCATCCATAGGTGCACAGTTTACGTTCAGTCTCTTCCCACACCCCCCTCTCCCCTTTTCCCCGAGAATCGTCAGTTCACTCCCCTTCCATACCTCTGATTCTATTATATCCAGCAGTTAATATTGTTCATCAGATTTTTTAAATTCCCTTGGATTTTAGATTCACTTCTTGATAGTTATGTATTTGTTGTTCATAGTTTTTATCTTTATTTACTTTCTCTTCCAAAAGAACCCCCTTCAGCAATTTATATAATTCTGGTTTGGTGGTGATGAACTCCTTTAGCTTTTTTTTTTTTTTATTAGTGAAGCTCTTTATCTGGCCTTCGATTCTGAGTGATAGCTTTGCTGGGTAGATTATTTTTGGCTGTAGGTTCTTGCTATTCATCACCTTGAATATTTCTTGCCATTCCCGTCTGGCCTGCATGGTTTCTGTTGAGAAATAAGCTAATAGTCATATGGGTGCTCCTTTATAGGTAACTACCTGCTTTGCTCTTGCTGCTTTTAATATTCTCTCTTTGTCTTTTGCTCTTGGAATTTTAATTATGATGTGTCTTGGTGTGGTCTTCTTTGGATTCCTTTTGTTTGGAGTTCTGTGCGCTTCCTGGACTTGTAAGTCTAATTCTTTCACCAGGTGGGGGAAGTTTTCTGTCACTATTTCTTTCAGTATGTTTTCGATATCTTGCTCTTTCTCATCTTCTGGGACCCCCATAATTCTGATGTTGGTTCGCTTGAAGTTGTCCCAGAGGTTTCTTTCATTATCTTCAACTTTCTGGATTCTCTTGTCTTCTTGCTTCTGTGGAGGAGTGTCTTCTGGCTCCTTATGTTCCAAATCTTTGACTTGATTCTTGTGATCTTCCATTCTGTTTTTAGGACTCTGTATAATATTTTTTATTTCAGACAATGTATTCTTTATTTCTTGTTGATCCCTTATTAGTTCTTGTTGATCCCTTTTCATCTCCGCATAGGTCTTAGCGACCTTTTCTAGGAAATTCTTGAAAAACCTTATAAGCGTGGTTTTGAACTCTATATCCAGTCTCTTCTTTTCCTCCATTTCTTTTGTTTGTGATCTATTTCCTTGTCTCAGCATTTTCACAGCTTCCCTGAGTTGGTAGGGTGGCTTTGTGTGCTAAGGTGTCTTATATGGTTCAGTGAGACAGCCACCCAGTTACCTGAGGTGAACAGTCTTGATTAGCCCTTTGTGGGCTGTGTGTGCAGTCTTGTTGTTAAGCCTTGCTTGTTGTTGGTATCACTAGGAAGCGTTGATCTCCAAGCCAATTGGCTATGAGGATCAGAAGTGTCTCAGCTAGGAGGGTTTCTGTATTCCGCTTTAATGGGGCGGAGTCTCAGGGTGGCACAGACAAGCTTTGTTGAATCCCACACAATTGGTTGCAGACAAGCTTTAGATTCCTGTCTGCCCCTCCCTAGGAGAGTCCTATTGGTAGTGAACAAGGTAGCTAGCCACTGGAAGGGCTGCTGTGCTCCGCTTGGATTGACGAAGTCTTGGGTGGTGCAGACAAGCTTTATTCAGCCCCTCCCTATGAGGGTCTGGTTTCTGAGTCCCACAGTAATTGCCGCTGGCTTCACACACCTCCAAGAGATCTCTGCCCATTGCCTGACAGTCTGGCCTCTCCCTGTCTGGGGCCGTCTATCAACGCAATAGGGTGGTTCTGTTTTCCTGCTGAACAAGAAAGCCAGCCGCACATTAGGTGTCTGCCCTCTCTGCGCGCAGGGAGTAAGCCAGTAGCAAACTCTGCAGCCACCTTTTTGCGCGCACAGTTCTCTGCACCTTCATAGTTTCTGAGGTTCAGCGTGCCTTCTTTCTCCTTCCCAGATGGTAGAGCCTCCTCTCAGCCAGCCATCCGGCACTTCAGGGTGATGTTTCCCCTGTTTTTCAGATCTAAATTCAAATTTGTTGTGGTAGGCTGCATTTGGGTGTCTACCCTATGCCGCCATCTTGGTTTCTTCTCACATTGTCCATATTTTTAAATCTTTACTGACTCTTTTTAAATTACACATGTAATATGAAATTGGACAAAATGAAATAGTTCAGAAAAACATGATGCAAATTATTATTAAAGTTTCTCATGATTAATAAATCCATAATTTTTTAGCGTGGCTTCAAACCCAAGTCCAATTCAAGTGACTACTCCATCCTGCCTTGCCTGAAACATTGCCGATTCCTGCCTCTCATCTTGGCATAATTATTAATTGTGTCCCTTTCACTTTCGAACTGTCTCAGTATGGATGATAAACCTTGGCCCATAACCTACTTCCCAAAGAGAATCCACCACCAACAGTTAGATTCTATGCTCTCCACCTCTCATTATTAGTTATCCTTTAAAAGTATTATTTGCTTGTTTTTCACAACTTATTTTAACTTTTTCTCTTATTTTACTGGTTGAATTTCTTAAGAAACATAACTACCACTTAAAGCCCAATGCATGAAATTCATGCAAGGGGCTCAGCCATCTTAGCTGCTGCCTCGCAGTCCTGCCCACCGGTCGTTCTGAAATCTCATTCTGGAAGGTCCTTTTGGAAAGTCATTCTGGAAGGACATTCCAGAAGGTTGTTCTGCCATCTGGTCTAATTAGCATATTAGCTCTTTATTATATAAGATATGTATTAACTTTCCTATTTAAATTAGGCTGCAAAATTCTGTCTTAAATGTCTTTTTTATTTCCAAGAATGCATGCCAGTGTGTTAAAATAAAACATAATAATAGTTAATGCTAACTTTTTTTTTAAGTTCTATTAAAACAGTAATTTTATTTGAGCTCTGTTCTGTAAATCTTGTCCAAGTGAGCATAGATGCAGAAGTAAACACTGAACAAGTTGAGTAGAGTAAAATCCCACTAGTTAGAAACCCAATATTTTGGAATATGAGATCATTAGACAGGATCTGAATTAAAGTTTACCCTTGCTTAAAAGTCATTTCTTCATGACAATGAAATGAATCCTATATAATAAAAGGCTAATATGCAAATCAAACTGAACGGTGGAAAACAAAAGGTCCCTACGATGCACACTGGCCACCAGGGGCAGACACTCAACACAGGAGCTGCCCCTGGTAGTCAGTGAGCTCCCACAGGGGGAGCACCACTCAGCCACAAGTTGGGCTATGGCTGGCAAGCTCAGAGATCGTGGCAGGAGCCTCTCTCGCCTCCATGGCAGCTCTAAAGATGTCTGACTGCCGGTTTAGACCCACTCTTCACGTAAGCCATCAATCGGACATCCCCCAAGGGCTCCTGGACTTCGAGAGGGCTCAGGCCAGGCTAAGGTATCCTCCCTCCCTCCTAATGCATGAATGTCGTGCACCATGCCTCTGGTATTTTAAAGAAAATTTTAGGGCCCAGTGTTTAAAAAATCAAACTACATGTTACAAAAGGGTTACAAAAAAGAAATATATGATTTATCCCCAGTTGCTTTATACCATGAGTTTAAAAATTATTTTATTTTCTATTATACAATTCTGTCATTCAGCCTAGTTCTAGTTCTTAAAAATAGAAAGTCTATTGAGATGTTAGGTCAAACATACACTGAGTGGCCAGATTATTATGATCTCTGAACACATAATAATCTGGCCACTCAATGTATATCCAATATAATAAAAGGCTAATATGCAAATTGTCCCCTTGGCCAGTTCAACCAGCAGGCAGGCCAGCCACCTGCCCATGTCCCCTCTCCCTAGCCAGGTTGGCTGGACCCCACCCATGCATGAATTCATGCACCAGGCCTTTAATACACACACATACACACACACACACACACACACACACACACACACACACAGAGTGGCCAGATTATTATGTGTTCAGAGATCATAATAATCTGGCCACTCAGTGTATATAAATATATAAATTAGCCACTTGACACCATATTCAACTTCCTACTCCCATGTAGCCCAAATGCTTTACACCCAGTAGTGACCCAGTCCCAGCTAAGTCCCTGGAGGGCAGAGGAAGAGGAGAAGAGCACAAGGTCTTTTAAAAAGATTTGCTGTCCTGGCCAGGTAGCCCAGTTAGCTAGTGTCGTACCAATGTGCGAAGGTTACAGGTGCACATATAAGAATCAACCAATGAATACATAAATAAGTGAAACAACAGATCTCTCTCTCTCTCTCTCTCTCTCTCTCTCTCCCTCAATCCTTCCCTCCCTTTCTCCCTTCCTCTCTGTCCCCTACATCAATTTTTTAAAGAGATTTGTTGTTCTGATAAAGAAATTGACAGGGCTGGTGCTGCCTGTCCCCATGCTGCCTCCCTGGAACGTTTGCAGCTGCAACTGCCATATCGTGAACATGAAGGCAAGGCCAAGAGCACTGCAGACTCCAACTCTGATAAAGTTGAGCAGCTAAACCAATACCAGCAGCTGCCTCACTTCCGGCTTCTCACTACATGAGGAAAATAAACTCTTATTTGTTTAAGCTACTGTGAGCTGGATTTTCTGTTACTTGGGGCCAAATGCATTCCTAACTAACACAACTGCATAGGGGGCCAGGGTTTCTAGGAGATGCCAGTGCCTGCATGTCTGAAGCAAAAGCAAAACTGTGTGCCAACCAAAGTCATAAGGTGTCTGTCTTCAAACCATCAGTGCATGGATGGAAGTAATGAGGCTGACCCTAGACCACCACAAATAACACACACACACACAACGTGAAGCATTGGGCACTAGCTAAGGTCAAGAATTAAATAGAAATCTTACTGAGGTAAACCTATTTTACTTTAAATTGATGTTTTGCAATCTTCTGAGTTATGATATAGTTTCTCTCCAGCAGTAAAAATAAATAAATAAATAGTTCAATTTAGCCTTTTTATTTCATTTTAATTAGGGCTTCACTACTTGATTTTGAGGTATATATTATCCAAACAGCAGCCAAAGCTATATTCAAATATAAATGTTAAACCTATTCCCGAAGTAATATTTTTTTATGAACTGCCATTTCATGTGGTAATAAACATGGCTTCTAGAGTTGGAATGCGTGGTTCCTAGTCCTACCTATACCATGTATCAACCCTGTGAACTTGGACTTGAACTTGTGTGCCTTAGTTTCTCATTCATAAAATGGGGGGAGGGGTGATGGAGTACCTCCTAATAGAGCTATTGAGATAAATAACCAAGATATACAATGTTTAAAATACTGTATGAAGTAGTAAGATAAATATTAGGTATGATGCATATTTAAAACTTAATTGTACTTCTTATATACAAATACATATACACTGTTATACTATGCATATATGTGTATACATATATATGGATAAGTAAGTACAATTGTTTGTGATCTAATTTGTGTTATCAGGTAAAACACATAATAATTTTATTTATTTTTATTATTTTATGGGTTGAGAGTAAAAGAGAAATCAATTGGCTGCCTCCTATATGTGCCCCGACTGGGAATCAAACCTGCAACCTGGATATGTGCCCTGATCAGTCTCGAACTCACCACCCTTTAGTGTACAGGACAGCAATATAACCAACTGAGCCACAACGGCCAGGGCACACATAATAATTTTAAATTTTGATCATCCATTCCTTTAGATACCCCAAATGTAAACCCAGACAAGCCCCTTGTGTTTTGCTTCTTTTCTTTTTTAAAGTTCTGTCTCTATGTCTAGGCTCATTTGGTTTAGATTTGTGTAATGGAATTCTAAAAACCATTTATTCTTATCTCCATGTAAACTTGAAAGGACATGGGTACTTCTTTAAGTCTTTTTTGAGCCAGCCTTCTTGAGCATTATCTATTACCATTTCTCCATACCAGCAGTTAGGAAACACATGTTTTAATTTTTGTTTGGTTGGCTGTTGTCTTTTTATCTTTTCCCTTCTTGCAAAATTGTCCCATTGTAACCTCCGTCTATTTGTCACTGTGTCTGTGTCCTGGAAACCATTTCCATTTCTATATTAAAATGCATGAACTGTGCTTTTGTTTCTCTTAGCAACTTTTTCTTGCAGATATTTTACCATAGTGTTGCTTGAATTTTAGGTCATATAGGAATACATGTATTAACCACATGGGTCACCTGTAGGATTCTCATTTTTTCCTTTCCTCTAGTGAAAGGGATTTGCCTTTCCCCTTTGCACCTGCTTGTTTTAAAAAATCAGCAATCCTCTGTCTCCTCTCCTTACCAATGTGCCATTCATGTGCTTCCCTGTCCAGTGTTACAGGCTTCCTGGGGCCTGTTCTCTCTGCCCAGCTCTTGCCCCCGTGCCAGCATTTAGAATCCTGAACGCTTCCACTGCGTGATCACTATCTCCCAAATTGCCTTCCCGAGCTACAGCTGCCACCCCTCTTCTGCCGTGTTCAGTGTCAGGTCTAAAAGACCTGTCCCCTTTGCTGGCTTCTCGATCTGCCACATTAAAAAGTTGTCATCGTCACATTTTACTTGTCAGCAATATGATGCATGAATCAGATATTTCCTTCTACTCTTTCATCTTTGCTACATGTAAGAATTAGTGTCTAATGACATAGAGGCAAAAAGTTAATGGAAATTTAATTGAAAAAGCTACCATCCCAGCAGGAATTGAACTTGATGGCCTTAACACAGGAGGCAGATATTTCATCCAGGAGGCTTTTGAGTTTAAGTTAGCGTGCTCAGATATAAATGGTATCACTCTGGTAAACAGATAATTTTATATTTTCTCAGTTTTACTTTAGTTAACAGAATGAAGAAAGGAGTGAAATCCAATTCAAATGTTAGGGATACAAACAGGGACATTTTAATAAAAGTGAGATTTAACTTCCTGCAAATGTTTTATTTCTTCAGCCCTTATATGTAGAAATAATGAATGTTTTTATACATGTAAAACACACCTTTCTCTTAGAGCAGCATTTAGTCACTCCTACTCAAGAGTATTCCAGGAGGATTTGTTCAGGGATTAGGAATCACACCTCAGGCCTTTTTAGAGAAAATGACATTATTAAACTACTTTTATCCCCCCCTGCTTTCATTTTTTCCCTCCCAGAAGCCTGTCATTTGAAGAAATGGGCAATATGTACAGTTTTGATGGTTTAACAGTAATGGAATCCTGCAAAAATTTGAACCATTGTGATGCCATTATGTGTTTTTATTTTTAAAATAAATTAATTAAGCCTAACAAACATGTTATGTCTAGGTGAACTGAGCACTTTCACCCCATCTCTAATATTCAAGATGGGTGTGGATTCCCAAGGAGATTGAAAGCACTTATCTTCACCCACTTAGAATTTGCAGTATTTTTCAGCATTTTGCTATTTTCTTATGCTTGGTTAAGTGGCTGTATGTATTACAAAATGGAATTTTAACTAAATTAACCTTCAGATCATTGAAAGAAATTGTCAAAGATTCACATGAAGAAACAGACTGAAAGTACTACAAAAAACATAGCCCAAGCAAACAAAGAAAAAATGGCAGTGTCAACAGATATGTCTCTCACACTTAGACAAACTCTTCATCAGTCATAATAAGGATTAAAATCATCAAGAGTTCACTATCAGAATTTCAATCATTTAAAATAAATCATTTTTAAACTTAGTTAAAATAAGGACTTATCCCATAATCGTTAATGTTGAACCTCATACTTAGTAACTATTGTGACTTATATATTAGCTATTAATGGTACAAAATCTTCATAATTAACAAGATATTAAAAAGAAAAGAATACAGAACTAGACAGTAAATATCTGCAATGTTTTTAACTAGGTTTAAAGATATGTAAGACCCAAATAGGATTTACAAAACTTTACAAAGCTTAAGCTTAATGATAAATATGTGAAAGCCCCTTTTTTTGTAGAGGCAAAATGGTTTTTCAAATAGTTAATAAATAAAAATCTTTTAAATTATGTTTCTCTTTATTTCATCCATTTCAAATGTATTTCTATATACATATATGTTTTATAAAATACATAATATTTAGGACCACAGCATATGCACATATGCATAAACATACACACATAAAAAAAAGAAATAAACACACTTCTATTGAGAGAATATGCTCAAAAAAGTTCTCTGCTCTGTGGGAATGTGGTAGCAATAATATTTTTCGGGAATCTAAGTCTTTTCATTTTCTTAATGACTTCTCTAAGAAACCAGTACTTCTCTAAGAAACAGTGTGGTAAAGGTCTGAGGTGGGGGTCAGGGGCAGGCTAGAAGGGGTCAATGGGGACAAAAGGGGGACCTATGTAATACTTTAAACAATAAATACTTTTTAAAAAAGAAATCAGTACTAAATGCGGGGGCCTGATGTGGCGGGGATCTCCCTTTTCCACGTCCCGCACAGAAAGAGCGATGAACAAACCGGTTCCAAGTGGAGGCAGCCAGGGATTGAGAAATAATATAAAAAGAGAAGACACAGAGATAGATTTTAAGCTGGGAGCTGGGAGGGCTGCCGACCTCCTCTGTTGGAGAGACATACTGATGATCTCCTGAGCCACCCAGCACATCTATTTATTCTCCAATCTAACAAGGGGGTTTCACAGGAAAACAAGGAGCCTTGGAGGGCCCAGGTCCCACCCACTCCTTCCTCCTGGACAAACACAAGCCAAGAACTAAGAACATCTCCGCACTCCCAGGGAGGGAGTGCAACTGACATGACTCTGCCAATATCCCGGGCCCAGTCAAAAACAATGTAAAGAATATCCAGGTGTCTTCCCATTTGGCCCTCTACACTAAATTTACTATTCATACCTTTAAATCTAAATATAAATCCCTTACTTTTCCTTATAGCCTACCCATATGGCTTAGGGGCTAACAGCCTATCTAGAATCAGGCAGATCTATATGGAATCCTAGCTCCATCATTTGCTGACGAGGTGACTTTCGACAAGTTATTATTCTCTCTGAACTGCAGTTTCCCCATCTGCAATACCCATCTCATAGGTTGATACAAAGCACATAGAGAACTTAGCACAATGTTTGGGTATATAACAGGAGCCCATTAAAGATCAGCTAAAACTGTTATTATTAACAGGCAGTCAGCTTCCAGCTACATTGGACTATCCACTCACTGCCTCCTTACCTGCATTTAATCATTCCTCCTCAATGGCTGTCTCATCAGCTCTATGCTGTCAGATATTATCTGTGCTTCTCAGTCCATTGTAAATACTACCTGGCCTACTGAGTTTTCACTAACACTGCCCAGCCAGAGCAAATTTCTTCCTCCTCCACATTAAATACACTGTATTTGCCTCCTAATTATGGAGCTTATAGTTTTTGGCCTGTATATAGCATATATGACATGTATATGAGTCATTTGCATATATGTCATAGTATTTCACAGGAAGTGTGTTTCTTGAGGATGCAGTAATTTACTATTGATATGTGCTCCTTTCAGAGCATTCAGCATTATGCCATGCCCCTAGTGACAATCAAGCAATATGAGTTGAATGAATTAATTAATATTTCTATCCATTCAGTATAAAATGTCTGCTTAAAGGCAAAGGCCAGGCAATGAGGAGGGCCATCAGATAGTAAATATTTCAGTCATTCTTTCTTCAATCCCTATCACATGCTACAATTAATAAACTAATACGGTTTATCTAGACATGATAAACTTTCCTTCCCTTCCTTCCCTTCCCTCCTCCCTTTCTACCATTAACTCAAGGAAGACATTACCTATCATAGGCATCAGTGTCCTCACTGGTGAAAATAGGGAGTTGGTTTCAATATCTAAGTATCCTTCTGGTTGTAAATCCCGTGTTTCATATTTCAGACAATGTCTTACATCAGCAGTCACAGTGATAAAGGGGAAGAAAAGAGCTTCAGGCCAAAAACAAGGTCCAAAGTGGAAGCTAGAGCATGGATAGGTGCATGGTCTATGAAAACAACAAACAACAGCAACAAAACATAGTCCAAGCAAAACTGGTTTGGCTCAGTGGATAGAGCGTCAGCCTTCAGACTGAAAGGTCCCAGGTTCAATTCTGTTCAAGGATATGTACCTTGGTTGCTTACGAGCACATCCCCAGCAGGGGGTGTGCAAGAGGCAGCTGATTAATGATTCTCTCTCATCGATGTTTCTAACTCTCTATCCCTCTCTCTTCCTCTCTGTAAAAAATCAATAAAAAAAATATATATATTTTAAAATAGTCCATATCAGGTAGGTCAATATAGAAATTTTAACATGGTAGTTTTGCCATAAAGGTATTGAAAGAGCTAAAAAACAAAAGAGAATGTGAGACAACACAGAGACTAGAAAGAGGAGAGATCCACTCCCCCTTGTAGGGCTAAAGAAATACAGAGAAAATGTTATGTTGCCAGTGCCCAGGGTTGGAGAGGTTTAGCAGGAGGAATTGACTAGCAAAAGCTACAACCACAGATGAGACCCAGCTACCCCCAAATACACCATTCTAAGCAGAAAGAAAGAGAAAGAAATACATTGGCTTCTCCATTTCTCCTACTTTCTGATGACTCTCATTGGCCAGACCTAGTGTAAGACATTTGGCAAGAGAGCCTAGGAATGTAATCTATAGGGTCAGCTCCATGCCATACAAAGCACAGCAGGAGAATGTGAGGTAGTGATCTGAGAGCAAATAGACAACTAACCAGCCCAGATGATCTTGGAGCTAGCTTCAGAGATGATTTTTCCTGATTGAGCTTCCTCTTGGTCTGTGACTTCTTTGAAGTGCTTGCCCCAGTTGTTGCCATCACACCATGCTGTAAAGTATTGATGTATCGGGGAAACTAATGCTGGAAAATGGTTTGATAAATTGGTGTTTAGATGCAGAGACCATGCCATATAACACTCAACTGTATAAGCCCCAGGATTCTTGGCTAGATGCTTTCTAACATGGGTCTTACTTGCTCATACCCAGAGCTTTCCTGGAACAGTGCATCCCACAGTGGAACACCAGCCTTGTTTTTCTAAAGGGACATTGACTTCTTTGGCTTAAACACTGTAATACCCCCCTTGTAAACTACTAATTTAACATTAGCAATAAACTTATCCTATATAATAAAACCCTAATATGCAAATAAGAACAACCAGTTGCTATGATGTGCACTGACCACCAGGTGGCAAATGCTCAGGGGGAGCACCCACAGCGGGGCACACCACTCAGCCAGAAGCACAGAAGCTGGGCTCATGACTGATGAGTAGAGCAGCGGTGGCAGGAGTCGCTCCCATCTCCACTGTAGGCTGCTGGTAAAGAGTCAGGGGTCCTGGACTGTGAGAGTCCCAGACTGCTAGAGGTATGTCTGATGTCCCAGACTGCAAGAGGGCACAGGCTGGATTAAGGACACCACCCCCAGTGCACGAATGTCGTGCACCAGGCCTCTAGTATTCCAATGATATGCTGACCTTTCCAATAAAAACATAAAATCCGTCAGTGTATTTTCCTGCTAACCAGCACTAGGAAGCAACAATCTTTCTTTTTATTCTTCTTGTGTTTCACAACAACATTGATTGACTTACAGATGGCATTTATGAAACCTATAAGAAAATGATATTACAAGTGTGTTTAATATAAATTCATCTATATCCATTTGCGGGGGGGAGAGGATAGAGAGAGGGAGTGGTACAAGGTGTGAGAGTAAGGAGAGAAGAGGGGAAATTTTCCAAAGTGGGCAATTCTACCTACCATTTTATTCAGTGAGTGAGTGCCCTACAGTGGTCAGGAGGTAAGAGAGGCCAGCAGTGATCTCTCAGAGACTCTTGCTGAGACACTAATGTTTAAAAACTTGGTACTGAAGAGTTAAATGTTGCTTAGGTAGTCTTAGCCATATACACATTTTTATATATGCTCTACATACCCATGTAATAAACTATGTGTACTGCACAAAATGATATCACTATAATTTAAAGGTGATTTTTAAAAATATAGATTCTCTCCTTCCATGGTGACATTAACCCTCCTATATGAAGTGATCCTGGTGCATAGACACTGGGATTGAAAATTCAGTTGAGAGATTGGTAATGGTGCAGGAAGAGAAGAAAAGTAGTTTCACAGTCTACCAAAACAATTAGCTTGAGAGAGAGAGAGAGAGAGAGAGAGAGAGAGAGAGAGAGAGAGAGAGGAGAGGAGGGGGAAATCACTATAGTTGCAGGATTTATCCTCATTGGCTGGTCCCAGGACACCCAGGTATAGCTTTGAGATTTGTCATATAACCAAACCAGTAGCTTCCTTTCTCTATACCAGCTATCCCTCTCATAAAATTAAGACATAATATCTGCTTCTTGCCTGTTGTCACAAAAGAATATATAGGGATTAGATCTAATTACTAGGAAATCCATTCTCCAATGATGAAATGTTTAGCACTCAAGAGAATGCATGAAGACAGCCAAAATTTGGTTAGAATGACCCATCCTGGTTCTATTTACCTCAAAAGTGAACCACACTTTGACATATTGGCATAACTATGATAGTATGAACGTCACTTTGTAGGACAAACATCATAGTGATGCTCTTACTTAATGTAATGTATTAGGAGAAAGTTTTTCCCAACCTTAATCCAAATCTCTTTTTTTTTTTTTTCGCATCCAAACCTGAAATACTACAGCTTCCTAATCACAACTGTGTAATGTCCAAAATACATAAACAACCAACCAAACCTGGGAAATCTTATATAAGCTCCTGCAGTCTGAAAAGCTGCCATTAGTAATAAGCCTTCCTGTGCTCACCCTACCCTGAACTCTGGGCCCCCTGAGCACTCCACAGTACAGCTCTCTCTAACATGCCAGGTTAATGCTGAGAAGAAACTGAAACCACAAAGGACCAAAAAGCAAATATTTTGCCCAAAGCTAATGTAGCAAATTACATGCAAGATCTAAACTCCAAGAACCTTTTAAATGGTGCAAGCCTACACAAACACACAGCATTCAGTTTGCCAAGATTTAAAAACTAAATTAAATCTAAGTCAAGCCCCACTGGGGGATTTACAGAACCAGTTGAAAAACCGAGTTCTGCTCTTGGCAGAACCACTGGCTTACATCGTACCCCAGGTAAGTAATTTCTCTCACTGGGCTTCTGTTTGCCTGTCCATGAAGCTAAACATTTGCCTTGAGTGCATAAGAGTGGTGAAGTGAGAGAGTAGGCAAGGTACGCACAGCTCAATGCAAGAAAGGTGTGTGTGCATAATCAGAAATTCATACAGAATGGCTCTGCCAAGTGCTCTGTTGCCCCAACTGGGCTGCCATGTCACTGTGCATCTGTGAACTGCGAAGGGACTGAGGTCCAGTCCTCTTCCCCAACTTGAGCAGGCTGCATCCAACCAAGGGCATTTCCTTGACTTCACATGGGATGCTGTCTGCGTCCAGGCCCAGAATGCTCATCTGCTCAGAGGGGGTGATTTTTAAAATTCCTTTAAAGACACCAAACCAGGAATGGACTATCTCAGTTGATGTCATTTTGCAAAAAGCCAGATGAAAGAAGCATTTCTTTTAGCAAGAGTCATATTCACAATGAACATTTGTGGTTAGAGGCTGGAAAAAAGCATACATTGAATTAGGAAGCACCTTTGCACCATGGCCACATTACCTAGCAATGGACTAGAATCACCAGGTCTTGCACCTCCGCTTGCAGCTGTGACCCCAAGAAGCAATGCAGATGAAACTGAGGAAGCTCATTAGAGAAAGTAAGTGCGGTAGGGAAACTGGCCATGGCATTGTTGCCTAAGAAAACCTGGAAGTTAATGGAGTGCATCTGGCTTTGTTTTGCTCACACACCCAATTGGACACCAGACAGCAGTGGTAGAAATTTTTTGAGCACTTAGGAGAAAAATGTATTTTTTTAAGTAAATGTGTGCCATTGGTTCTGCATCATTTTCATTCCTTTCTTTATGCTTGGATTTCAGACTCTATTTTAACTGGGTACTCTCATCCTTGTCTATCAATAGGGAAATCAGATATCACCAATGATTGATCACACAGGTTCACGACTCCTGTGGCTACAAATGTCACCCTGATAACACAGGCTAGTAGGCTGTTCTCCAGTGCCTGGAATGAACAAGAAAAAGCAGGCCACCAAGAGGAGACCCACTGGCCTAATCCAGAGTCAAGTGCAGAAGACTGACAAAAAGATAATCTCACACTCTTGTTGGCCAAATACAGTCATGCCAGTCAACATGAAGATCTATCAACAAACAATCTTAAAAAAAAAAAAAAATCCCATGGATTTGAGTATTTTTGAGCTGGGGAGCAAGAGAAGGAAAGAGAGGCAACAAAGGAAAGGTGTTCCTCACTCCCTGACATAAACCATTATCAGGAAGTGAGCATTCAAGATGATATCCCTGACAATTAATCATCTTTAGTACCTCTATTCTTTTCTGTACTTTCATCATTTTCTATAATAAGTGAGAGGTTTCTAGTAACCAAGAAGAATGAAAAGTACCCCTCATTATCTAAATTTATTTGATTAGTAAATTCTGATAGTGTTTAGACTGACTTTGGAGAGGAAAAATCCATTTTAGTCCTGAATTTCAATAAACAAGAATTAAAACTCTGGAATGAAATGGATTTCAGAGAATGATACATTTATCTGAATCAATTTGCTTCTTAAGCTGTGAGGAAAAAATTTGGATGACCAGAGTTCAAATAGCAAGAGAAGTCTATAATGAAATTGTAATAAGCTACCTTTTCCCTCCCTTTTCTACACATAAGCACCAAAATTATACCCCAATGGGCAATCTACATATATAAAAGCTAATTTGCTAAATGTCCCTCTGCCTGTCCAACCTGTTGCTATGATGCGCACTGACCATTAGGGGGTAGGTGCTCAATGGAGGAGCTACAGAGCTGCAGTGACACACCCCGAAACCAGAGAGGAAGGAGTCTGATTCCTCGAGGGGCTGCGTGATTCCACCTTCAGCCATGGGTTATGTTGTTCTTAGGGCACTGTCAACCCCAAGTCTCATTAACTACTTGCTTGCATTTGAGTTCCACACCCTGTACAACAGAAACTTTGCAGAGTACCCTCTTGCACTCTAGGACCCCTTGGGGGATGTCGGCGAGCCAGTTTCAGCCCAATCGCCACAGGCCAGGCCAAGACACCCCACCTGCCAGAGGGACCCTGCTCAGTCTACAGATGCCCTTCAAGTCATGGTGGCACCCCAGGTGTGGCTGACTGGGGAGGGACCACAGGAGGTTGGCTCCAGGGCATGTCTGACCCATCTTGCCCAGTCCTGGCCCTGCTGGCCACCTCCTAATTAATTTCCTTTATATGTGCATGAATCCATGCACCTGGTCACTAGTTTTGAAATGTTTGTCTTTGAAAAACTTTTATTCCACAGTGCTTTTATGTGACAAACTTCATCCTCATTTTGTTTGATTCAAAAAAGTAAGGAAGTTTCCAGGTAAGCCATAGAAGCATATAAATTGAAAACAACACAGGGAGTTTTCTTTGTCAAATTCACAAAATAGAAATACTTGAGTAAGTACTGCTCTCTCAATGTAAATCTGTGTTCTCTCAACTATTCTGTCAATGTACTAAGAATCTGAGATCTATAGGCAAAAGTTTAGGCAAGTATGGGTATGATTTCTTGAGTTCAGCCAATAAAGCAGGCGTGATTAACCTTTTCTCTGCCAAGGGCCATTTGGATATTTATAACATCATTTGTGGGCCATATACAATTATCAACTTAAAAAAATGACCTGCTTTATTTGGTCAAACATTTAATTAACTCAACCCTAATGCCTTTGCAAGGCCAGACCAAATTATTTTGTGGACCTTATATGGCCCACAGGCCAGACGTTACCCATTCCTGCCATAAAATCTTCACTTGAGCTTTAGACAAATAAAGTTAGAAAAAACAAAATCCTGGCCAAACCCATGACTATTACAGGCCTTTTATGCCAAGGAAATAGAACTTATCAGGAACTAGAAAATAAAACTTCACCCTCTGTACAATACTAAAGAGAAAATAGCATAGTTGTCAAATGAACACAGTATTGCTAATATGTCTCAAGAAAAGATTTTTCCAGAGAACCAAAATGTTCTATATGAAAAGTGAAATGAGATCAGATCTCTTGGAGAATTTTCTCCCTTTCTTTAATATCTTTCAAATATTTTTGAACTTGTTTATGCCTAACCTCATTTAATTTTCCCTGATCTATTTCACAGATGTTAGTTATCTTTGGAAACACACCTCAGGGACTGTGTGGTTTGATCCATACCTTAAGCCCATAGAGCTCCTCCCCAGTTTCCCACAGCATCTCAGTGTTCCTTACTAGTGCTGCCCACTTCCCTCCCAGCAAAGGGCCACATTACTCAGCACACAATGACTCTCAATTTAGTCAATGTGCAAAGAGACTGTCGTCAATGACTATATCAGTCTAGGACAGAAAGATCCAGCTGATCTGGAAGACTGTTGGAACTTAACTAAGAGTCCCAACTCACAGGGTTAAATCCCTTGTGATTAAAAGTGGCATGATTAGCAACTTGTTAAAAAAAAAAAATACTGGCTTATCAGGAAATATAGTCACTAACATTGTAGTAACTTTGCAAATGACAGACTAGACCTAATGTGGTGATCACATCATAAGGCATATAAATATCAAATCACTATGTTGTATTTCTGAACTAATATGATATTGCATGCCAAGTACACTTTAATAATAAAAAAAAAAATCTAAATACTGGCTTTCTTCTGTTTACTTGGGCTCAGCTTCCATATTTCCAGTCACAAATCTAAGTAGACATGTTTACTTAATGTGTGAAAGGTGAGAAAAAGAAGAAATGTGGTGGAAATGGGCAGGGCTGAAAAACAACTCACACTAAAACTCTCAAACTTCTCTGAAATTCTAATTTTAAAACAATAATCCCTATAAGCAATGTCTTGCTATTCCCACTTTACAAGTGAGAAAATCAAGAGTGGAAGGTTGAGCCTGGTCAGTGTAGCTCAGTGGTTGAGTGTAACTATGGAACCAAGAGGTCACAGTTTGATTCCCCAACAGGGCACATGCCCAGGTAGTGGGCATTCAATCCCTGGTTAGAAGGTGTGTAGGAGGGCAGCCGATCAGTTATTTTCTCTCATTATTGATGTTTCTTTATCTCTCTCTCCCTCTCCCTTCCTCTCTGAAATGAATTTTTAAAAATTATGTGTGTGTGTGTGTGTGTGTGTGTGTGTGTGTGTGTGTGTTTTTAAAGAGTGGAAGGTTAAAGCAAGTTGCCCAACATCTCACAATTAAGAAATGATAGAGCCGAGTTTCCAAACTAAATCTAATCCACTATTTGTCTCTCATCCACTCCCTGGCTCCTTTCCACAGTATAACTGGTACAAACCTTTTCATCTCAACTTTAATCCTGGCCAAATACCTATCTCCTGCATCAAGTAGCCAGAGACATACTAGTTAGTTTTGCCATTGAGCCCTCACTTTACCTGGCATACATCTTCCTCCTGCTTCTCCTCCTCCCTCTTCCCTTTCCAAGAAGGTACTTATTCCCCTGGGAACTCCTCTACAAAGCCTGCGTGGAGTGTTTCCTCCTCCCTGAAGTCCTGAAGCACTCCTTGTTTGTACCTTTCATTTGTCTTTTAAGGTCCAATTGCCAAGTATGTCTTTTTTTTTTTTTTTTTTTTTTTTTTTTTTTTTTTTTTTACTTTGAATCTTTTAAAAATATTTTAATTGCAAAACAACAGTCTGACTTATCTTTTATGCACATATTCTATCTACCCAACCAGATTGGGTGTCCTCCAATGCTCTGTCCTTTCCCATCTGCTTAACTCACTCTCTAATGACTCCCTGTGAGAGAGCTCATCTCCTTGTAATCGCCATGGATGCTACACATATTCTTGCTACCAAGTCCTGCTCAGGTTCCCCAGCCGTATGGTTCTCTCCCCTTTTCCTTATCAATGGAAATCCACAGTCTTCCCAAGGTCACTTCAAATTCCAATGAACCTCTCCAGCAAACACAGGTCCACAATTATCTCTTCTTTCATCTCTTCTTTCTCTGAGCTTCTATAGCACTCCTGTCTATATAGACATTTTTAAAATTTATATTTATTGTTGAAAGTATTACAGATATCCTCTTCTTTCCCCCATTGACCCCCTCCACCCTACCTTCACTTCCTAACCCTCAGGCCTTCATCACACTATTATCTGTGTACATGGGTTATGCATATAAGCATATAAATTAATCTCTTCCCACCCACCCCTACCTTCCCTCTGAGATTTGATAGTCTGATCCATGTTTCTATGTCTCTGGCTCTATTTTGTTCATCAGTTTATTTTGTTCATTAGATTCCACATATAAGCGAGATCATATAATACTTGTCTTTCTCTGACTGGCTTGTTTCACTTAGCATAATATTTTTTATTATGTCTGTACCTCATATTTCCCTAAATAGACTGGGAGTTTCCTAAGGACAGTAACAAGTCTTTGGCTTGCATTTCTCATTGAACCCAGCACAGTGCCAGGTATTCTGAAGGTGCTTATTAATTACCTCCAACCTACATTTCAAAAGTTAAAATAGAACTTAGATTTTTTGTTTGTTTGTTTCAAATATGTCACAGTAAACTAAGATAGTAGCGGCTCTACACTGAGCAAAATCTTGAGCCCAAAGTGAGCCAACTTTAAACCCTTAGAGGGAGGGGCTTTGTGCTTAAGAATCTCCTTTCCCAGGACACCAAGTTCAGTGATGATGTAGACAACACCCACTTCACAAGGTTGTCTTGATTGGTTATCCAAACCCAGAAGCACAGCATCTTGAAAGAGTCTGTCTGAATCAAGAATTCAGTTCTCATTTGCCCAGATGGAAAATTGGATGTGGCCAAGAAAAGCCGACCTGATGAAAGCCAGTATGTTCAGCTTCCTTTCCAATCAGCAACCATAATTGCCACTAGCATTTAATATGGCACCAATCACACCTGTGTTCTGGGGCCAGGAACAGTGGCCAGCTCAGCACCTTCTGAAATCCAGGTGGCTGAAATCCAAGGCAAACAAGACTGAGCAGATAAATCATAGCAGTGAGACCCAGCAGTTGCCATTATAATCCAGGGAGTTTACCCACAATCCAGCAGGCAGGGTGTAGCCTATAATATGCTGGATTTAGGGTTGATTCAACCTTCACTCCTGTAAAGTTGGGCCTCCACTTATTACTAATGTCAAGAAATTCTCTTGACACTCCCTGTTCTGAAAGTGTCGTAGCCCTCCTGGGTTAGGAAGGTAGGCTCCATCTTAGACGTGAGGTACAGCAACCTACAAACAGTCCATATACAGATGACAACAAAAAGCCAACAACCAACATGTCCAAGCTCCTTCATTATAAATTAAGCTCATAGGAGCTGGTGACCACATAGAGTGCTCCATAAAGTTTTCAGGATCATAGTTTAGCAAAGCAGCCTCTCAGTGTCTATCAATTCAAAAGCCAGTCAGAGTAAAAAATGGGGTAAAGTTCAGATAACATAGACTAAGCAGCTTCTAAATTTTGTTGTAGTCGTGTGTGTGTGTGTGTGTGTGTGTGTGTGTGCGCGCGCGCGTATGTGTTTCACATCTAGCAATAGTAATCGGGATAAAAGAGAAAATCCCGTGTGTACTGTGGGTGCCAATACTGCCTATCCTGCTCTCTCTCACAAACCAGTATAGGTTAGAAAGAGCCTATAGTCATTTTCCTATGAATCCAGCATCCTCTGAGGCACGACACCAGAGCTTCCCAGGCCTATGGCACATAAACTTATTTTTGAGAGTCCAGAACCTCAATTAATTTATTTACTCAAGCAAAAATTTATCAAGCATTTACTAGGTGCAAGGCATGTGTTCTAAAGTCTAGGGTGTAGCAATCATTGATGTATGAAAAGTCTCTGCTCTCTTGGATCTTATATTCTAGTCAGGCGGAGATAGGCAATTAATAAGTAAACACTTAGACTATCAATGACATTTCAGAGAGCCCCTGAGGAGGTGGAGGAGAAGTTATGCAGAATTGCTATTATTATTGCTACTCTTAGAACTAATAATAGTAAGGCTCTTCCAGTCATTTTAAGGACTTTGGCTTTGAATCAGAATATCAGTCAGGACCCAGTTGAGAGACAGAAACTACACCAGTTATTTCTACAGAACTAATTCAATATAGAGAAATATTAGCCTGGCTAGTGTGGCTCAGTGATTAAGCATTAAGCATCAACTCCATGAATCAGGAAGTTGCCGGTTCTACTCCAGGTCAGAGCACATGCCCCAATTATAAACTCAATCCCCAGTGTAGTGCATGCAGGAGGCAGCCAACAGATGTTTCTCTCTCCTCCAGAAGTACTCTCTCTCTAGCACCCCCTACTGGCTGAGTCCAACAGGGGCCAGCTGACAAAAAACAGTTATTTTCAGGGGTCCAGCCCCAGCTACATAAGATCAAGTATGGAAGGATGGATTTGGAGTTGAGAGGCAATCACAATAACTGACACCCTCTGGCTGAGACAAAAAGCCGCCAAAGATTTTGAACAGGGGGTGGCATTAGCTGAGTCATTCTGACAGCTGTGTTGAGAATATACAGCAGGAGAGAAATAGCAGTGGAGGTGGGAAAAGGTTGTTGGATTTTGGATATTGTTAGTTCCATTGGATTTGCTGATAACTTGCATGTGGGATGTGAAAGAGAGACATCAAGGATGACTCCCACACTTTGGCCTAAATAACTGAATGGAGACAAATTTACAGAGAGGGGAGAAGACTAATCAGGAGCACACTTATGAAGGGAAAAGCCATCTGAAGCTCTAAGTGGGGAACATTTGGTATGAGGTGTTGATCAGCAGTTGGATACCTAAGTCTTGAGTTCAGGAGAAGGTCTATGTTAGTGATGTAAATTTGAGTTTCACTCATCATATATAAGTGAATTTTAAAGCCATATGATTGGATGAGATCACCAGTGATGTGTCAACATGGCTCAGATACACAAGGCTAGGAATAAGATTTGGAATCAGAGTGATGTAGATTTGAATTCAACTCTACCAGCACTGTATATTTCCAGGTAGTTCCTTACCACTCTAGGCTTTGAATCTCTCATCTGTAAAATGAGATGCTAACCATACTGACTGCATTGGTCCATTTAATGAGGACTAAATGTGGCAATTAAAGCCCTTACCCCAGTATCTGGCACTCATTCTAAGCTAGAAATGGATAGCAATTGTGTTTGTTCTCCTCAATGAGAAAGCTAATGACAAGAGAAGGTAGAGAAGGAACCTGAGTACCTAAGGTGAAAGAACTTTTCCTTTTGTAAATAACTGGCCAGGAAGTAGGAAGTGATATCAGATATGAACAAAAATAAAAGACAGGCTCACAAAAAAATTCTCAAAAGAAAAAATTAGCAGTCCTTTAAAATGCCAAAACTGAGTAGCAAGGCAAGACCTTCATAGAAACAAAATCCTTGGCAGGGGATGACCTATTATGACATCAGTGTGTGCCTGTCGTGAGCTGGGTGAGCTGTGGGTGAGTCAGGATGTGCATCACCATGACTCTCAGCCCCCACACACCAGTCACCACTTGCTCCTACTCAGCCTGGGAACAGAGCCCCATTCTCTCCCATTAATTGTTCACCTCTCATTAAGCATTTTCACATGAGGCAGGCATGTGTTTTTTTCCAGGGCTCAATTGCAGGGTTATGTAAGGTTCTACTGTATTCTTGGCCCAGGAACTGAGACCAGCTGCCTTCACAGGGCTCTCCCTTCCTAGGGGGTAGGTCAAACTGCAGATCGCAAAGCCTAGGAAATCCAGCAAAGGAGTGAAAGATGCTGAATGTCCTCAGAGCTTTCTCTCCTCAAGTGTACTAAGTACCCTGCTACTATACTCCAATGTGTGAATCAGAGCTCTCTTCTCCCCTGTGCTGGCCTCCTTGTTTGGTATCAAAAGATCTTCGTGTTATTCTGCTGACAGCAGCCTTTTTCACACAAATTCCCAACACTTTTACAAAGAAAAGAAAAAAGAAAAAGAAAAAAAACACTCTACAGTCCAGAGATTATATCCCAAACAGCTGTTTCTGGACACTAGGAGAGACCCTTGTGAAATAGTGATTCTCAACCTCAGCTGCAATGGGAGCCTCCAAGGGAGACTGTAAAAGTGCCGATACCCATACCAATTGTGATGATTGCCTGTGTTCCCCCAAATTCATATGTTGAAGTCCTCTCCCCCTAGTATCTCAGAATGTGACCATATTTTAGATGGGGTCTTCAAAGAAGTAATTAAGGTAAAAATAAAGGCATTAGGATGGGACCTAATCCAATATGACTAATGTCCTTATAAGATTAGAACACAGACAAGTACAGAGGAAATACTATGTGAAGATATAGGAAAAAGACAGCCATCAGTAAGCCAAGGAAAAAGCCTCAAGAGAAACCAATCCAGCCAACACCCTGATCTCTGACTTCCAGCCTCCAAAGCTATGAAACAATAAACCTCTGTTGTCTAAGCCCCCCTTTCCGCGGTACTTTGTTAGGGCAGCCTTAGGAAATGAATATACCAATGTAATCAAAATCTCTGGCAATGTGGTCAGGCATCATTACTGTTAAAGTTCTTCCAAGTGTTTTGACTGTGCATCTGCATTTTAGAACTCACCATTCTAGACTACAAATTCCTTCCAGTCTGCTAAAAGCAGTGCTGACCCTTAGATTGGCGTTCTAAAATGCATCGTGTCTATTTGGCATTAGCTTCTTTCTTTCTTTCTTCTTTCCTTCTTTTCTGCCTCCCTCTGTCACTCTCTCTCCTTCCCTCCATTCTTTTCTTTCTCAACAAAATGAACAGGAGAGATCATAGCCCTCACCTCAGCCTCAGCATAACAGATGCTAAGTCCCATCTGCCATCTTTTCATTAAAATCTGAACCTCTATGTGGTCCCTAAGAAAATCCCTAAAGCTGAAGATCTAGAAAAGGACTTTAATCTGATGAAAGACTCCAAGTGAGGGAAAAGACCTTGTGCAAAGGTCATAGGAAAAGATGAGGCAATGCCTTCTTTTTGGAGAATTCCCCTGTCAAACAGAAAGGTGTTTGTTTTTCTTTTTCTTTTTTAAACTTCTGCCTTGTTTGGCTTTTTGAATGGCCCATTGTCCGTAGCAACATCTTACTAGGATGGTCAAATGATGGAGCTGCAGGAAGATACTAGAGACAGATCTGTGTGAATGGCCAGACCTCATTTTCCTGCCAATGGTTGGTTCAAAATAAGCCACCAGCAGTGACCTGTCACTGCAACTTTTTAAATAATGATACCAAGATGGACTTGTGAGTTTGCAGGTCTCCTCTCGTTCCCTGTGCCTCTGATTCCCTACCTGTCACACAGACATGGAAAATATATATTTCTGAGCACCACTCTCGTGAAGGTGAATAATTAGAATTTTAATCATCTTCATTTTGGGCATCAAACATCTTCTACATGTGTTTCCAGGCACTTGCTTGCTATCCCTTCCCCCTCTTTTCTTATTCCTTCCTGAAAGCTTCTATTACCTACAGGTGGTAAATTTTCAAATCAGCAGTCAAAGTTTTTAAGCTGCATGACTTCTATTTCAGCTAAGAGGAGGCAGGTGACCAACTGCAATGCAGTCTCAACTCCACAGCTTACCTCCTTCATGCTCATTTATTCATTTTCATGGCATATGCCAAGCCTGGGTTTTAACAAAGCCTTCTCTGAGAATGGCTAATCTCTCACAGAGGGCCCAGTCAGAGAGGGAAATGCAGATACTGAACCAAAAGAGATACTGGAAGGACAAGGGTTTGCTGAGCATTTTCTTAGACATTTTATCACATCTATCAAAGCCAGCTCTGCTAGGAAGGGACTTGTGTTGAGATTGGGTATCTGGTTCTCCTTCCATCATTCTAGGTTCCTTCTTTCCAGTCACAGTAGTGGCCCTAAAGCATGATTTCCACCCACTGGCAAAGCCATGACTACACAGTGAGTTTTGACCCTTATTCCAGCAGCGCAGGAGCCCTCGTGGCTCTGCCTGTGTATCCACTCTGGACGTTCTATCTGGGCCCCCTTCACTGGTCTCCTGCTTTTTCCTCTCATTTGAATCAAACATTCAAGTGTGCTGTACCTTTAGTATTGGACCCCATGTTTAGACCCAGACACTGCCCTTCCTGTGATACCTGTAAGTTAAGTAAGACCACCCTGTCCCTTAAAGATTCAGGTAACCTATAGGCCACCCAAATCTAGGCCACTGATGTCCAAATTCTTCCCTGCTTTCAGCCAGTTTGGGAGACAATCCCTTCTGCTGCTGGTTCTCACACCTTCACATATTGTTTCTGAGCCATATCACATTGACCCCCCCCCCTTACCCCTATATTTAATACTACTGCTGCAAAATAATAAGTACTATAGAGAGGGGAACAAAAGGAAAGCTTTACATAAAGAACTTGGGACTGACCAGCAGACCTTGAGCAATGGATGAATGATTGCTCTGACACACATTTCTGTGAAAGAGAGGCTAAGGGCTGCTTGGCTATAGGAACCAATAGCCCCACTTGCCTGCCTCCTTAGGCTTTTATTGTAACAACAGTTTGAACTAAAATTAACTTTTAGATACAATCAGTATGGTAAGTATCCTTGAGAAGACATATGTGCCTTCAGTATCCTTTAAGCAAGGACATCTGAAGACTAAACATAAAGATTCCAGTAAATACCTGGAGGCTCAGACTTTTTTGGAAGAGTCAAGGTTTGGGCAGTTGTCTTTGGCCAACTCCTATCCTGTGCCTCCCTACAAAGGACAAATTAAGAATTCATTATTTTAATTATTAATTTCCTCTTATCAATCCCACAATGTGGGGGGAAGAAGATAATCTTTCTCTGCATCCTCTGAACTAGTACCCAGGCTCTTTGTCTCCCCAGGATTTTCCCCATGAAGTTGAATCTTCTTCCCTCCATTATGTGGAGCAGTTCAGCAAAAACTTGTAGACACAGGTGCTCAGCACAAAGGTCTTCCTTTATGATGTCCCACAGCCTTTCTCTGAGGAATAGTCTCATCTCAGGCAATTTTTTCTTCAAAGGCCACTATAACCTAGCAGGATTCTGTCTCCATCCCACCTGAGTCAAACAAGAGTTGTCCAGTGGCCTCTGATGAGCTGGGGCCATGGGCCAGAAAACTCTGCCAAAAGGGGAATCTTTACACTATGTAGAAACTAATCAGGTCCCATCAGAGCTTCTCTTAGGAAGCTGGGTTTAAAGAGTTAGTCACAGCTGAAACCGGTTTGGCTCAGTGGATAGACCGTTGGCCTGCAGACTGAAGGGTCCTGGGTTTGATTCCAGTCAAGGGCATGTACATTGGTTTCAGGCACATCCCCGGTGGGGGGGTGTGCAGGAGGCAGCTGATCGATGTTTCTCTCTCATCGATGTTTCTAGCTCTCTATTCCTCTCCCTTCCTCTCTGTAAAAAAATCAATTATATATATATATATATATATATATATATATATATATATATATACACACACAGTATATATATATATATTTTTTTTTTTTAATTTAAAAAAAAGAGTCAGTCACAGCCAGCAGCAACAGTGGAAGCAGCTGGTGTCACAGCAAGTAAGCCAGGAGCCATCACCAGAAGAGGCAATAAGCAGAAGCTCAGAAGCATAGAAGGTACAATGAAGCATACTTGTGAGGTGCAGAAGAGATAGGAAAGTTTGCAGGAGCTTGAAGCAGAGAAGGAGAGGGACAGCCCCACAAGACCACTCCAAAGGCACTTTGGAGTGAAAGGAAGCACCATCTTCTCAGAATAGCCTCAGTTACTCAGCTGCAGACTCAATGGTCTATGCCTGCTGACTTCCTGTGTATGTATGCAATCAATCCTTGTTGCCACAAGAGCTCCAAGGCCTTCTCTTCTCCTTACAGCCTTAGTGGATTTGGGCCCCTGCTCTGCAAACTCTGCTTTCCTATACAAGGGTACTTACCACCTCCCCTCTCCCTGCCCTTTGATCTGAATACCCACATTCATAATCTCATCTTCACAGTTTCTAGTAAAGAGCTAACACTCAACATCTGACATCTTTCCAGCCCAGCCCTCTACACTATGTTCATTGTGTTAGCATGGTTTCTTCTATAGTTCTTCATTAAGTCGTTAGGCAAAAATAAGCACTGTATAAGAACTATCCAAATCAAAAACTTCAACTTTCCTTCTCACCATTGATAAACTGCAAAGGACAGTTTAAATTAGAATGACATTTGCTGAGGCCCATGCAAAGAATGCTGGATAAGACTCTGTGGTAAAGATAAAAGCTGTTGATTCCTTCCCTCATACACCAATGGTGCCATCATATCTTTGGTATCTGCAAAATAAAGTTAGGTGGCTGCCAGGTTCTCCGGTGTTCAGATAAATTAAGGAATGGTCAAGCTGAAAGTTCTCAAGTTAAGTACAAGTTTCCTGGTTTGGGGAAGATATTTTTAATTCTACCATAGCCATTCTCCATAAAACCAAAACATACACACACACACACACACACACACACACACACACACACACACCTAAAAACAACAACAATAAAACCACTATAAATAAGTTGATTCTGTGATAGTCAGAGAGAGAGAGGAAGAATGAATCAAAGAAAGCTATGGAGCTAGAAAAAGAAAGCCGCAGCAACCTGCAAGGATGAACCTTTCTGTTGAATGTGGGTGATGTCAAAAAATAAATGCCAGCCTTTGCCTCCTGTCAGAAATGGCTAAATGTATTAAAAGGACAAATTTCAGCTATTTTCTCTAAAGGAAGCTTATCTTCTATTTTCTTACTAAGATTTTCTAACTCGTTTGATAACCAATGTCTGAATATAGCTTACATTTATTCACTTCACATGGCAATTATATATGTAATAATCTCAACTGAGTCTCAACTTCTGAAACTCAGATTAGTGAGATTAAAGTACACAGACCCATACTTCACTACCACTGCCTTTCCCTACTCCCCACAGGTCCAGTATGTCACTCTCCAATGGAAATCAACCATATCATCTGAAGGCATAAGTAGGCTTGACCTCTCATGGCAGACTTCTGTAGTTTCCTATGACCAAGTTCTGTGGTTTCCTATGACCCAGCTCACAACCAGATGATGTTCACACCAATATGGCCCTATTGGCATGTCTGTGGGCCAACTGTATACCCAGCCCATCCTCTCCCACTCAAAAAAGTATATTAAAATGTAAGAACCTAAGAACAGCATTACTAAGGGTTCTGAAATGCATTTTATTTTATCAACAAAATTAATTATTGAAAACTTTGATATTACAATTATTATTAGTTAACCAACTCCACAGTTGAGAACATTGACTTCTCAGACACCTTAAGATGCCTGCCACTAGAACTGTTGCTATTTGACAACTGAGCAAAAAGAATATATGCTACTGTTAATTGACTTATAGAATATTCCAGCACTATAGAAGGAATCAAAACTCCTGTTTCTCAGAACACATTCATGAAAATTCCATAATCTCCGGTGACAATAACAAGTGTATGATTATCCAATAAAGGCTTTATGAACCTCAAAAGAAATAAGATAATATATGACAACTTAACCATCATTATGAGCAATTTTTATTTTTTGTGGTTTTGTATACTTTTTAATTTGCTAATGAACATCTTTCACTTTTTAAATGGAATATTGTTTAAAATATTATGTAAAGAAAAAATATTTTTGACACCAGGAGTGGAAGGTCATGTGATTTTAGGAAATTCTATAGGGCACTGGCTCATATCCATATTTATTTAAAAATATACCTAAGGCAAGGAGAAGATGGATATTTTTTAAATACCTCTAAAGGAAGAGGGGAGGATATCAATAGCTATTATTTTTTACTAAAATATTTCTTAAAGGCCTCCCATCATAATAGATATTATCACAGCACTCTTCCTTTCTCAACAAACAAATAAAAGACACCTTTCTAAGTTCCTATTACAGGAGATGACCTCTAGGATCTGCTATTTCAAATACATGTTTTACAAGTCATCCTTCAGCTATATTTCTATGATTAAAAGACACTGACCTCTGAAAATTAATGTCCCAGGACTGGAAATGAAAACTGACCTAAAGTTTTCATTTCCAATGCCATTAACCAACACCAAAACCTACTGGGTCACTGAGCAAAAAGGGTTCGGGCTAATTCTTTCCAACTATCTGCCTGAATAGTAATTGAATCAAAGTCATAGAGTTAGGATGCTGAAAACCCAAAGAGACCATTGAACAGTTAACTCACCATTTCTGGTGCTCAGATGTATGTCTTGGAGGCTGGGTGATGGTCAGGATAGATGGGGTGGAGTCAGAAAGGGGATGGGACAGTTATATGGGGGTGCATAGTCACAGCAGGAAGAAGAACAAAAATCAAGATAAAGAAAAAGGTGGTGGATAGAAATAAAAATGAAGTCAAGGAGGTGCAGCATTCTTCATGACCAGGGTATGGAAGATGATCTAGGTCTGATCTTGAAATGCATCTGGAGCAAGAGCAGTGACTCACAAACATCAAAGGACAAGGGAAGGCCCTCTTTGTCACCTAGACTTTGCAACAAAAATGCACCAGGGAAGCAGACATTTATGCAACAAAGCTGGGTGAAGCCTCCACAATCTTTCCCAGTCTTACTCCTATCAAATGACAAATGTCTCTTTTATGTAAGCATCAAACAGAGCTGGAGATAGCAACATAAGCAAACTTCAGTGACATTGATTTTGCATGTTAGTAGAGTTGTTTCTAAAGAGGAACTCCCACGACTGCCAGAGAGTGTCTTCACCTGAAAACTGTGACTCTGCCGCTACTTAGCAGCCACATATCGGCCAATGGAACAAATTCCTGCAGCCCTCCTGACAGCGGCACGTTGACACTTCAATTACCTGATAACTGCACAATGTTTTCCTAGCTGAGCAGGAAAATTTCAAAAGAGCTTAACCTTTTTTCTTCTCCAGCTTTTGCTAACCTTTCACCTCCTTCTGCTTTCAAGGCTAAATCTCCACAATCAGGTTTTTATCAACACAGAAAAAGAGTTCCAGACTTGAATTCAAATCCTGACACCAGAGTGGCATGACCTTAGATAAGTTGCCTAGACATTAACGAACTTCAATTCCCTGGTCTATAAAATAGAAATGGCTGTGAGAACTCAAATATAAACTGTTCGGAACACACAGGCCCTGTGATGATTGGTTGTAATGCCAATAATATTAAATAAATAAGGATTCAGCTTAGTCTGAAACTTCACATTTCTTTTCACTTAAATGCTCACTACCTCTTGAGCAGGATATAAGGACCCAACCTATTTTTAGTTTTAAATAAAAATATGTCTGTTCCAATTATACTGAAAGTTCCTCAAGGGAACATTAGTGTTTAATCTGATAACATCATCCTCCCAATTTTTTTAAAAAAATACCTGATTTTGCATATCCAAGAAATAATTAATTTTATTAACTTGATGAAAATAATGTTAATAATAAAAAATATGCTATAGTCAAAACCCCAAATTTACTTATAAGGTGTTTGTTTGTTCAGTCTAAAGAGGGCAACAGAGAATATTTCAAATATCTCCAGGCTCCATTCTACTTTATGTAGATTTCTACTAAAGCTGGAATCACTTTACTAAATGGTTTATTGGTCCCTTACTGGAATTTTCCTATGGGTAACATCTACATTCCAGCCAACTTGTATACTGAATGCCTGGCACAAATTAGGCCAGGATGGATTGGTGAATGGTCAGTCCACCTGCAGTGACAGGCAAAGTGAAACAAAAGTTATCTTATACAAGCTTAACATAAAAGTTATCTTATAGGTTTATATTATATTTGTGTCAGTTAAGATTAAAGCTCAGCAGCACCCATCAAAACCCTAATGAAAATGGCTTTATCAGAACATGTATCTGTTTCACATAGAGGTCTAGAGGTATTCTGTCCACAGCTCTCAGTGCCAGGGACCTGTCTGCTTAGAATCTTACTGCTCCCTGTGTGTGGCTTTCACTCCCAAGCTTACATCATGCCCAGATGACTCTAAAGCTCCAGACATTATCACTGAAATCCAGGTAACAATATGTGGAAGAAAAGTACCATGGGTAATTAGGAAGATAAATGGGCGAACTGTATTTTTAAAAATGCAATTTTTCTGCCCAGCCAGTGTGGCTCAGTGGTTGAGCATTGATCCATGAACTAAGAGGTCACCAGTTAGATTCCTGGTCAGGACATGGGTCCTGGTTGCAGGCTCAATCCCCAGTAAGGGAAATGCAGGAGGCAGCTGATCGATGGTGTTTCTCTCTCATCCATGTTTTTATCTCTCTATCCTTCTCCCTTCTTCTTTCTCTAAAAATCAGTGAAAACATGTTTTTTAAAATGAAACTTCCCCCTAAATATTCATTTCTCCCCCTTTCAATATAGAAACTCAATTTTATTCCCTCTATAATAAATACTGTGTTCCCCAGTATTTATTATAAAAATTTCTGGGAAGTTTCTCCTCTTTAAATGGAATATAAGGCTGGAGCCCTAGCAGCCATCTTGTACCATAAAGATCAAAGCTTCATCCTAACGATGACAGACTAATAAACTAGAAGGAATCTGAGTATCTGAAAACCTCAGGAGGAACATACCAGCCCTAATTGCCAACTCTGAACACCTTTTATGTGAGAGAAAATTAACTTTTATCTTTTCTATGCCACTATTATGTTTCTGTCTCATATAAAGCCAAATCTGGTCCTAATTAATATAGCACTAAAGTAATTTTTCCCCATCTTCTTATCTACCAGTTACCAACAGCATTACTATCCACTAAGAATGGCCAGCACCTACTCTTCTTGCTCTATCTTAACCTTTCTCACAGGGAGTAGCAAATAAAGGACATACGGCACATAACTTTTATTTTTACAAACTATGAAAATTTACAATAAAAGGAAATAAAACATGAACCATCAACAATTCCCTATACAGCCATTGATGGTGAGATAAAAAAAAAAAAATAACAGAATTCACCTCTAAAATCACAGAAGCACTTCTGTTGCCATTTAATATCTATGGCTATGTTCTCAGCATGTTCTTGATAAGGATAATAACATATCTCTAGGTAAATGGCTCTTAACTAGCTAATCTACTTAAAAAATAAACTCAGCAGGGAAAAAATTTTTTTTTTGCTCTATATCAAAGAAGCAAATCAAGACCTCTTTGCCATTTGACCTAAATCTCAGGTGGTCAAGAAGACTACTTATATTACTTCTTGTAAATCCCTCTAATATAAATTCAAGGCATGTACATTAGCAAAACAACATTATAAATAAGCCGGTGCCAACACACCCATGAATACTAAAAGTATTTTCTAGGCTAACAGTTGTCTTCCCTAAGATTATATTGGAGACATTCCTATTCCAATAACCTCAATTCTTATTTTATTATGTATATTTAAATTAATTCAGTGTGCCCACAAGTCTAAAATAAAGAGGTCTATAAGTTGACACCATGAAGAGATCAAGGTAAGTTTTAGGAAAGTGGTGATGTAGTACCTTCCATGACTCATTCTGCAAAGTGATGTCTGGCCTTCAAGATCACTGTATACATATGGTTCAGGAGAGTTTATGTCTTCTCTGAGAATACAGGGTTTGCTTAAAAGACCTCTATTATTGTCCAAAATCCATTCCCAACATGTAGTGTAAATTTGAACAAGTGTCCTGATCTCTCCAGCCTCTTTTCTGTTAAACTAAAATAATACCAACTTTAAATAAATTTGAAGAGATTTCACAATATGTGAAAGCAGTTTATAATGGTAAAGGGTTGCATAAATGTATGTATGTATTTATAAGTAGTATTTGGGTTCTAAGTAGTAGATACTAAACTGTGCAACCTCAAGCATTTGTGTGTATATATGTATATGTACATATACATGCAATGTACACAGGCCTTCTGGAAAGAAAAAAAACTGTTAAATAATGCTTACCCTTTGGGGTAGTGCTTCCCCCCCCTCTTAGGTGGTGTCATATATCACTTTTAAAATTAAGAAAAATCATGTACCTCAACTAACTTTTTCCCCCACCATGATTAAATGGGGAAAGGCCAAAGCCAAGGGATTTAGAATAAATAGGACATTCATTTAGCAATAATAATAATAAGTCCTCCCAGCCCTGACCAGATGGTTCAGTTAGTTAAAATGTCCTCCCATACATCAAAAAATTGCAGGCTTGATTCCTGGTCAGGGCACATACCCAGGTTGTGGGTTTGATCCCTGGTTGGATCAGGTGCAGGAGGCATCTGATTGATGTTTTTCACATTTCTCTCTCTCTCTCTCTCTCTCTCTCTCTCTCTCTCTCTCAACAAATAAATAAAAACATAATAATAATAATAATAATAATAATAATAAAATAATAATATGTCCCCCCAAATCTATAGTCCTGAAGTCCTTACCCTGATGACCTACATAATGCTACTTCAAATAAATGGCAATGCCACATTGGTCCTAGCAATCAAGTGTGAAGATTTAGAAAACAAATACTTAGACTTACTTTAAGTAGTTCCTGAATATCTAATACAAGGGTGCTCTGGCACTATTGGCCAGCACTAAACCCATACCACATCACCATATTTTCTATGACTATTCTTTTATTCAGGTAGCATCTTTATCCTTCAAGTCTCTATTAAGCAAAAAATATGTGGCTTCTGTGATTGTTTTGATGGTTGCTATTTTCTTCACTCTTTTTCACTGTCTGTTCTATAAATTTTTCAGCATTTATACCTACAATCCCCCTCAAAAAAAATTTTTTGAGGTGATATACTGAACAAATGATTTTGCCTTAGTTTGTGGGAGAATGGAGGGCAAGTGGGTTCTTGATTACCAGATATTCAGAGGCCTAACCCACTTGCCCTCCATTCTCCCACAAACTAAGGCAAAATCATTTGTCTTTGAGCAAAATAAGGTATTACCACTCTATTTATTGGAGTCTTCAAGTATCCCCCATGGATTTCCTTCTCGCCAGTCCCTCCTGACTCATTTGCTCTAAATTCCCCGGGACAGGCATATAAAGAGTCCAGACCACTGTCTTAACAATGGCCACCACCTCAATTCACACATTACACTTCCTCTAATGTCACTCAGGAGGCTGGTATGGAAAAAACAGTCCAGGTGAAAAGAATGTCAAAATGGTATAGCTGCTGTGAAAAACAACATGGCAATTCCTCAAAGAATTAAAAATGGAACTAACATATGACCTAGCAATTCTATTTCTGAATATATATACTCAAAATAATTGAAAACAAGAGGTATTTGTATATTCATATTCATGGCAACATTATTTACAACAGACAAGAGATAGAAGCAACTCAAGTATCAATTGATAAATGGATGAATGGGTGAACAAAATTTGGCCTATACATACAATGGAATATTATTCAACCTCAAAAAAGAAGGAAATTTTAACACATGTTACAACCTTGAGGATGAACCTTTAGAACATTATACTAAGTGCAATCAGCCAGTTACCACAGGACAAATACTGTATGATTTCACTTACACAAAATACCTAGAGCAGTCAAGTTTAAAGAGTCAAAGAGTACAATGTTGGGAGGGAGAAGTGGGTGTTATTATTTAATGTCATAGAGTTTCAATTTGCAAGATGTAAAGAGTTCTGGAAATTGGTTGCACAATTATATGAATATGCTTAACATTACTAATGTGTACACTTAAATATGGTTAAGATGGAAAATCTCATAGTAGGCATATTTTACCACACTTTTTAAAAGGATGTCAGAACCTCCTAGGTTCTCTCTTTGATCCAAAAGCCTCACACATCCAGCCTATCTGGGTCCAACCTCAGGAAGTTACCAGGTCACACTCAAATCCTGTCATGATCTACTCCCTTCCAGTTAACGGGAACCTTCCATCTTTGAACTGCTATAGCCATGCAATTAAGAACTAAATCTCAGTCCCAAACTCTGTCGTAGAAGAGTAGTTTCAGATGTAATGGGGTGGCCATATAGGTAGAAATTTAAGAAGGTTCTAACTGTAATATTCTATTTATTGATCAGGGTGGTGGTTACAAGAATGTGTTCATTTTCTGATCATTAATCTAGCTGTATACTTAGGATTTGTGTGCTTCTCTGTAAGGCAGACTTTGATTTTAAAAATGTTGCTCTGTCTTGTTATTCCTTGCTTTATGCATACAATCCTTGTTCTCTCACAAGATGAGACTAGCAGACTGTGAGGCTTCCATTGGAACTTCAGATTTGCCTATTGACTTCATTGACATTTGGAGATCTGGGGATATCAGAGGAAACACGGCAGTTCACAGGGCAATGAGGTAGTTTTCCAAAGCCCTTTAGCATTAGGCAAACAAAAGCTTCCTGAGCCTGGCTGGTGTGCTTCAGCAGTTGAGCATTGATCCAGGAACCAGGAGGTCAATGGTTTGATTCCTGATCAGGGCACATGCCCAGTAGGGGGGCGTGTATGAGGTAGCCAATGTTTCTATACCTCTCTCTCCATTCCTCTTTCTCTAAAAATCAATGTAATATATATTTTTAGATATTTTTTGAAAAGCTTCCTGACCCCAAAGCTGAAGGTCAACGGAGCATCCATAGTAATCAGCACAAGCTCACAGAAGGAGGAAGCACAATCGTACTCATGATAACCCACACCCAGGGTTTTTTTTATTTTAAAAAAATATATATGCATATACATATGCATGAATGAACACACACACACAAACACACATACACACACACACACACACATTATATATATATACTGAAAGCACAGTGTCAGTAAGGCTCAACTCTTGATTCATCACGGGAAGAATTAACATGATAGTGTGAAAGTTATTGCCTATATTGAAAAGTGGTTTAAACCAAAACACATTTGCAAGTGGCAAGCTCTATTGAATCGTGTATGTGATAAATCTATTATCGTTGATTCTCAAGGAAAGTCTAAGTTTGAGTCAGAGTTCTTTTGTCTTCAAAATGCTGTTGATTACCATTTACTTTAAGAAACATGAGGGTTAGATAATAGATCAACCGAAGGACTTGTATACATGCATATAAGTACAACCAATGGACATAAAACTCTGGGGAGGGAGGGTATGAATAGGAGGAAGAGAAGGGGGCAAAAAAAAAAAATCAATAAAATATATTAAAAAAAAAAAAAAAGAAAAAAAAGAAAGAAAGAAACATGAGGGTTGGTCCCAAAGCAGAAGCGGGTGAGATGGAGCTCATGAAACCATGGTAGGAAGGGGTTAGTTTGAGCCGCCAGCTGGAGATCTTTGAACTCTTGAATTCTAAGCCTTAATACAATCTCATGCACTGGGGTTGTTTTCATTTCAGCTGTTTCCACATGTTCCAGAGAGAAGAGTCCTGTCCTGCAGAGCTGGGCTAGCAATATCTAAAGCACTCCAAGAGAAGCCAGAAGCCTCGCCCATGAGCTGCTGTGGTCCCTCTGTACATGGGTGGAGGGAAGCAGCAGGAGGATTTGGTGCCAGGGACATGACTAAAGCCTGATGCAAACACCACACATGTGTGGGACACAAACAGGTCTGGAGGCAGATGGGTGTCCTAGTCATAGTGTGGGGAGACCACACAGCTCCCGAAGCTCATTAGGAAAATATATTTATTCAGTGTCTAGTCATTCTAAGATGGAAGGGGAAGCAAGATGCCCTTTGTTCTCATTTTTCACTCTCTTTCTGGCTTCCCCTTGTTTGACAAATCAAACAGAATCCCAAAGGAAAAGCACGGGAGGAGGGAAGGCCTCTTTCTCCAGGCCGATTTATGGCATTCTGGATGCAGCTTGCGTCTGTCAGGTCAAAATGGTTAGGGTGGGCTAATAGAGTAGAATTACAGCTTCCTATAATGGGGAAAGTAAAATAGACAAGCTCTCCTACCCTGAGGAGAACGAAGCAGAGGTCAGCACTGCTGGCTTTGAACATGAATGGCCCCTTCCCCTCCATTCCCTTTCACATGTGGCCCAGCAACAGTAGCAGACAGATGCGACACAAAGACAGACACACCTGATTAACCATGAATACAACAGCTGTCGTTTCCCCACCGCTGCCACTACCCACCCACACCCTGGTTCTTTCCGCTTAGTTTTTTTCCCCCTTTCTTTCAGCTAGCATGAGGAAATTAAACCCACCATTAAAACCCAAGTTAGTGGGAGGGTGTCAGCAGCCCGGCTTTGTTTCTCTGCTCACAGACTTGTAATAGGTACCTTCTGACTTGTCCTTTCATCTGGAGAAGAGTTGCGGCCTACTGCTGAGCGCTCAGTCAACTCAAAACCTGAGCCCCCAGAGAGGCCTGTGGTGGGTGGGGTGAAAAGATAGCGCTGACTCAAATGAGGAAGGAGAAAGTGGACTGAAAGCAGCACAATTTTGTGTGCACCTAAAAGTTTGTCTCTCTTCTCCTCCTTCCTCCTTTTCATTCTCTTGCCTCCAGAATTCCCTGCTGTTACAAATACCCACCTTTAAGACAAACAGGCAGTCAGTCATGAACTTACCCATGGGAAGTGGAACTCAATGCAGCATTGTCTCTCTATGGAAACTGACTTATTTTGCCCTATTTTGAGCTGGCCTTAACAACAACAACAACAAAAAAAACAACAATCAAGGCAGGTGTTATTCTTTCTCTTTAGATAGCCAAATCCTTAACTTCATGCTAACTTCTAAGACCTTGAGAGTCAAATAGAAGAGGAATGCAAGTGTTGAAATGGAAAGGATTTCTAAACACATAAACAATTAAAAATGTGATCCTGTGAGCTTCCAGAAACCCACAGAGCAACAATTATCCCTGAATGTAGCTCTGATGTTTTTCATGTTTGTTCTTTTTTTTATTATTATTTCTTTAAAAAATATATTTTGTAATTTTTGAGTTAATCATTTGACCTCTGTAAGCCTGAATTTCTATTTCTTAAAATGGTTCTCTCAATTGTTCAAAAAGTCCCTTAAATGGTTGCAAAGAGAGACTAACAAAAATGACCACAAATTACTCAGCAAACACAATGCCTTATATCATAACACCAGGGTGATAACTGGATAATTTAACTCAATCTCACAAAAATTCAACAAAACATACCTTATTTCCTCATAAGTGAAAAAATAATGAAACAATTCAACTGTGTCTAATGATGCCCAGGTCCTCTGCATACTTCTGACATCTACTAATACCTCCTTGAGAATCTCAATCAAGGTAATTCGGAAGAAAGCTAACTGCAGTGCCTAGAAAATTTTGTTTCAGATAACAAAGAAGTCCCAAGAGCCATATTCTAGAACACAAAGGTAATCTCCAGTGGCTGGTAACTTTAGGCTCTTTGTTCATCTAATTGATGAATTGCCATACCCACTATCAAATCAACCTGAAGCAGTACTGTAGTCAGCAAACTGCGGCTTGCAAGCCTCGGTTTGCCGCTCTGTTGACTAATGTGTTTGCTGACCACTGTCATAGACTACCCTTTACCTCTTTGCACACAATATGCCACAACTGCCTAACTTCACAGCTTCTAACTTCACTACACGGTAACATTTAGTCTAGCGATGGTCAGCAAACCCATTAGTCAACAGAGCTGCAAACTGCGGCTCACAAGATGCATGTGGCTCGAGAGCCGCAGTTTGCCAACCACTGACCTAGAGGATCCACCTCAGAGCAGTTTGAAAATACCCTGTTCACTTTGCCATCAAACCATCTCCAGAACACTTCTTCTATAATAGTATTCAAATATTTCTTTTTCTTGCTTCACAGAGCCCACAGTTTAAGCAGAGTAAGCCTGTCTATTTTCAATGCTTAACTTTTCACACATGGCAAACCAGTGGAACTTTTGAACACTGTGATCATCTGGCCGATGAGCAAGCTGTTTTCCATTTCTGGCAACAACTATTTCTGGCTTATCTTGATGGAAAGAAAGGGGATGAAAATATACTCTGGTTGGATATCGTTGATAACATTTGTCATCTTTGCAGCTAAAAAAAAGCTTAGAAAAATTTTCCCTTGGTGTTGCAGAAAATGGCAAAAGAATTGACACCATCAGTGAGACACCAATTTAATTGAGTTGATAAATGAGTCACCTACTGTGATCGCTCCCATAACAAAGGCAGTATCACATCATACTGGGATGAGGACTTCAGCAGGAATAAGGATCTTAGGGGCCTGGACCTGAAGCTCCATTGGTGGAGTTAGTAACCTTAAAGGCTCACTTTACATATCTGAACCTATCCCTCTGTATTAGTTTGCTAGGGCTGTTGTAACAAAGTACCACAAACTGGGTGACTTAACCCACAGAAATGTATTTTCTCACAGTTCTGGAGACTAGAAGTAGAAAGTCAAGGTGTTGGCAGGGTTGGTTTCCTCCTAAGCCTCACTTCTTGGCTTGCAGATGACTATCTTTTGACTATGTCTTCACTTGGTCTTTCCTTTGTATGGGTATGGGTCCTAATCACCTCATATTTTACAGAGAGGAAGGGAGAAGGATAGACAGTTAGAAACATCGATGAGAAAGAAACATTGATCAACTGCCTCCTGCACACCCACTATGGGGATGTGCCCGCAACCAAGGTACATGCCCTTGACTGAAATCAAACCTGAGTCCCTTCAGTCTGCAGACCGATGCTCTGTCCACTGAGCCAAACTGGTCAGGGCTTATATCCTCTTCTTATAGGATACTAGTCATACCAAGTTAGGGGTCACCCTAATGATTTTATTTTAACTTGATTACTTCCCTAAAGACTCTATCTCCAAATACAGTCACATTCTGAGGTACTAGAAATTAGGACTTCAACATAAGAATTTGGAGCTAACATAATTCATCCCATAATACTCTTTGCTGGCCTTACTCAACTGAATAGACTCAGAACTATCTCAGCTCTGACACAATCTAGGCCTGGATCCACAAGCAAAGTGATTCATCCTCAACAAACATGAAGGAAGTGAAATGGATGGGCATATTGTTCAAAAGCAGGGAAGTCAATCTCATGGATTCCAGGATCCCTGAGAATACTGATGCCACCTTTCAAAATAATCAGAAAGACTGATAAATGAGATGACTGCTCCTCTAAGTTGAAAGTATTTTATGACTACATTCTCTCACCCTCACTGGGTATGCTCATTCATCAAAACCCTTATCTAAAGGGTTTTCCCCCCCCCTCTAACATTCAGAAATGGCGAAAAAAAACAACAAAGAAATGAATCATCAAAAAGGCAGAACAGTCTTCCTATGACTCTTTTACCTCAGCAAAACATTTCTTCCTGAAAGAGTAAAAAAGTAACAAAAGATGACTAACCCAGGTGACTGAGCTGATGCAAAAAACTTTAGGACAACACCAACGTCAGAAACAGGCAAGGTTAAATGCTAAAGTGAAGGTGGCTGAGCACATTCCCTCAGGGAAATAAGTCTGGGAGCAGGGGAGAATTGTGAGTAAGAGGCTCCCAAAATAGACATGTGTGTAATTTACTTAATAGTTCCACCAACGTACAGCAGTGGGTTGGCTGTGATGGTTCTAAGTACTCTGTGACGTGTATTTACAAAGGAACGGGGTAGCTTTATTTTAAATGACAACTTCTTATTCTTAGTCATCACCCCCTCTGAACTCCAGCTTGCAGCACTACTCATCATCAGGGTTCTTGGCAAAGCACTGTTGAGTCATGAGCCATGTGCTGGCAACAGCTGGGAGGTGATGGAAGGCCAGCAGCTCATGGCTACAGTGAGAAAGTAGCTTGTGACATTATGTTCTATGGGTTGACTTGTGCTTCCCAAAAAGTATGTTGAAGTTCTAGCCCCCCATATTTCAAAATGTGACCTTATTTGGAAGCAGGGTCATGTCAGGAATAATTAAAGAAGCCTTCCCTTTTCTTCATTATAAAGCTTTCCCACTCCTGCTTGCCTCTGAGTCTCGGCCCGAACACAAGTCATGGTGGCTGATTCCTTTGCTAAAGCAAGCCATGAATAAAAACCCTTTGATTGACCATATTTGGTTGGTGTTTATTTATTTTCATACTACCAAATTCAAATAAATTCTATGTTAGACTCTTGGAGAGTAGGGAAAAATACAAGGAGGTGTTAGACATGGTCCTTACACTTAAACGTTAAAAATATTTTTAAAATTTGAAGTCTTCGCCCAGTCTTTGCCCAACCTGACTCAGTGGTTGTGCATCAACCTATGAACCAGGAGGTCATGGTCTGATTTCCTATCAGGGCATATGTCCAGGTTGTGGGCTCTATCCGTAGTAGGGGGCATGCAGAAAGCAGCCAATCAAATAGTCTCTCTTACCATTAATGTTTCTATCATTCCTTCTTCCTTCCTCTCTGAAATCAATAAAATATATATATTTTTAAATTTTGAACACCTTAAACTTTAAAACTTTGAGATTTGAGATAAAATGCACAAAACAAGAGCAAATACCACAACAACTAAGCAAGTAATTAAGTCAGTTAGGAATCCTAAGTCTGAAATGCCAATTCTAGTCAGTTTGTAGAAGTTTGGAGAAGAGTGGTTACACTGTGCTGAGGAGGTCAGATATGAACTGGACTTCAGTGCACAGAATGAAATTATTCCAGTAACTATTGAATAGCCTGCTCATGTGCTTACTTAACCTTGAGGGTCTGTGGGAACTGAAAGGAACCCTCGTAAGAAACTTACTTGTTCCATGACTACCTTGATTACCATTTAAAGAGTGATTTAGCCCTAGCTGGTTTGGCTCAATGGATAGAGCATCAGCCTGTGGACTAAAGAGTCCCAGGTTTGATTCTGGTCAAGGGCACATGCCTGGGTTGCAGGCTCCATCCCCAATAGGGGGCATGCAGGAGGCAGGCAATCAATGATTCTCTCTCATCATTGATGTTTCTATCTCTCTTTCCCTCTCCCTACCTCTCTGAAATAAATAAAGACATATTTTTTAAAAAAATAAAGAGTGATTTATTGGGAAAGCTCCTCCTTTTTCTTCATAAGCCCAGAGAGGCAGGACCTTCCCTGTCACACAAATTGCAGATAGGACACCCTTACCCAGTAAGCCTCTTGTGTTAAGTTTGTCTGTGTTCCCATTCCAAACTCTCTCCCTCAAATTCTGAGTTACCCACCAAGAGTAGGTCTTTATCCACACCAAACCATTGTTGGAGGCCAAGCAGATGAGCCCTCTCCGACGTTGAGGTCTTAGGGAACCCAAAAAATAGCACCCTCTTCCCTACCCACATTCTAAACCAACTAAGAGGCATACCAATTTGACAAACAAAGATAAAAGTATCACAATTTTTTTTAATTGACAGTCTTATTTGGAGACTATTGACTTCAGGTATGTGGGTATGTTAATATTGTACCACTAAACCCAAGTCATCTACCCAGGACCAGCCAGAGCTGAAAGATAAGAAACTTTGCCACATGGAGAGCTGTCCCTTAAAACTTAAGGCTTAAAGGAGCAGAGAATGTTCACTTTCCCTAGGCAATTCCCAGCGAGAGAGGTGAGAAGATGAGACATGTATGTTTAGTAGCTTATGCGAGACTGACCACTCTTCTTTTCCTCCAGCGAGGTGGAAAGCCCAGGGGATCCACCCAATGGAAGCATGTCCCCTAGAAACAAGAGCAATGGGGAATAAATGTTCCTGTGCAACAGGCAGAGCTAAGTATCTGCAGGCAGAGCTAAGTATCTAAGGATCTTGTAACAGGCAGAGCTAAGTATCTGCAGGATTAAACCCTCTAAAGTGCGTACACAGCTACCAACATTCTAGTTCTGCTTTATAGTTATGGGATTAGTGACAACTTTAAATTTGAGGGGAATGAACGCACTCATGGAGCAAATCTACCAAGTGAGGGATTGCCCTCCTCATGGAGGAGTATCAGAGCTGTAGACCCATGCCAGGAGTCCAGAATTCCTGTCCTAGCACTGGCATTAAGTGGCTCCATAATTTATCCAAAGCCACTTGCCTCCAGGTGTTCTATCCCCAGTTATGCACTCAGAATCAGAGCACCTGGCCTCATATGCCAAATGGCAGATAAAAGGAGAAAGAGTCACTGAATACTCAGCTCCTCTCCACAGAGGCCCAAGATAGTCCCATGGGAAGATAAAATAGTTTTCCTTTTAAAATGGAATAAATGTGGAGCGGCCTTCTATGGCCATTCAGAGCTTTTACAGCACTAGGGAATTCATAGAGGAGAAGACCACACGAAAGTAGGACACTAGGTTTAATCCCTGTACCTGAGAGCTGTTACTGACTCCATTTGGATAGCACATAGTACCGAGTTGGTGATTAATTACACTGATAATTCTGAAACATGGGACAGATTTCCTTTTCCCCTCAGGCAATCTTTACCTGAATTATTCCTTAGGAACAAGAGACCAAAACATCCCTACTCCAAAGACTTATTCATTAGAGAATGGCATGAATATGAAAGGGCATTCAACTTTTCCCCCTGCAGCTTCTTAAAAAAAAAAAAAAAAAAAAAAAAGGAACTATTGTCACGTTAACCCTTGGTTAGGACCTCTTTGTAAATCATTTGGCAACAAATTGGCCTTAGTTCTAGTTCAGAAAAGTAGTGTAGGAAAATAGAGGAAAGAAGAAAGTAGGGTTAAGGAAGAAAGAAGAGTAGAAAGGAAGGTTATGCTTGCAAATAAAAGACAAGAGAAAAAATATGTGCAGATTTCTTTCTACTCTTGATTGAAATTTCCTAAGGTGCCCCTGAGTGGAAGCTTTGTGGACTCTCAAAGTCAGAGCTTTGTTTGTTGGTGAGTGCACAGGAAGGCTCAGTAGGAAATGTAACTTCAGTTGGAAGGATGTAGAAGGACCTGTGTTATTTCATTTGTCTCATTCTATTTTTCCATCTGTTATCCTCTCTACTATCTGCTTCCCTTTCACATACTGATTAGTCACATACTAGGGGCACTGTGATACGTGCTGCAGATACAAGAGAAATGATATACTGCCTCCTACCCGCAGGGAGATCCCAGTCAGGTGCTGGAGACACTTGGACTGTGGTCTGTTTCAATACACTGAGAGAGGTGCTAATATACAAACACAGAGCATGGGAAGAGCCCAGAGAATGGGGCTCCAACTTAGGGAATAAGGTAAGGGATCACAGGAATGGTCCTTGTTATGTTTCCTAAGAAATAGACTCAGAGATAAATTTGTGTACAAGAGACTTCCTGGAGACTATTTACTTGCAAGGGGGTGAAGGGAGCAAGACTGGGCAGAGGGAGGACACAGCTGCCAAAGAGACCTGGGCTGAGGCTCCAGCAATAACTAAAGCTGTGACTAAATGAGGCAACAGGGCAGGTGTTGGTGCCGTGCACTGACCACTCAATAGATATAGGCAGTCTCGGGAGAGGGGCATGAGCTTATCCAAGGCTGTTTCCTGAGCCCAGAGAATTCCAGGGGAGGGATTCATCTCTGAGCCAGTGACAGGCAACACCCTGACAGTGGGGGTATGAGAGCTTCAGGTAAACCACAGCATCCATCACAGGAGGCTATCCAAAAGAGAAGAGATCTGAACTGCGTTTTTTAGTCTAAAATACTGACAATGAGAGAAAAAGTATCCTAGGCAGGAAGAACAATGAGCCAAGGCAGGGACCTCCAAAAGCCTTGTCCATTTGGAAAAAGTACCAGGAATTCAGCATACCAGTGAGACCTGTGGAAGGCAGAGCCGAAGGAAAGGCATGGGGAGGGACGAGCTGAGAAAGTAAGCAGCCAGATCATAAAGACGTCCATGTGCAGTGCTAAAGAGTCTGGATTTTAGCCTGGCCAGTGTGGTTTAGTGGTTAAGCATCAATTTATAAACCAGGTTCTATTTCTGATCAGGATACATGCCCGGGTTTCAGGCTTGATTCTAGTAGAGGGTGTGTAGGAGGCAGCCAATAAGTGATTATAACTCATCATTGATGTTTCTATCTTCCTCTTTCCTTCTCCCTTCCTCTCTCCAGCCCCAATTGTGCACCAATGGGGTCCCTAGGTCTGGCCTGTGCCCTCTCGCAATCCAAAATCCGGGACCCCTCGAGGGATGTCGGAGAGCCAGTTTCAGCCAGATCCCAATAAATGCAGGAGCTGCCCCTGGTGGTCAGTGTGCTCCTACAGGTGGAGCACCACTCAATCAGAAGCCAGACTCATTCATGGCTGGCAAGCGCAGTGGCGATGGCTGCAGTTGGACATTCCATGAGGGCTCCCAACTGCTAGAGAGCACAGGCTGGACTGAGGGTTCCACACATCCCCAGTGCATGAATTTCATGCACTGGGTCTCTAGTGATTTAAATAATGGCATAGAATTCTATTAATTAGATTTAACCAATGTTTTTCTTATTATTAGACAGAGCTTTGTTTATTGGTGGATTAAAGGCAATCATTGGGTTAAAAGATATGAGCATTTTGCCTGGCCGAGGTGGCTCAGTTGTTGAGTATTGACCTTATGAACTAGGTCACAGTTCAATTTCTGGCTAGGCCTATGCCTGGGTGGCAGGCTTGATCCCCAGTAGAGGGCATACAGGAGGCAGCCAATCAATGATTCTCTCTCATCATTGATGTTTCTATCTCTCTCTCCCTTTCCCTTCCTTTCTGAGATTAATAAAAATGTATTTTTTTTAAATATGTGAAAATTTTAAGGCTGAGAAAATCACCGATATAGAAGGTTTGAGAGCTAAAGTTAGATACATAGAAATTTCTTATTTTTATTTTCTTTATGTTCTGATAATTTACCTCATTGTCTTCAATGGGGATCAGGGGGAGAAATACAAGCAACCAACAGGTGTTTAAGTTAACTGAAGGTTTGTCATGATGACTATGAAACTAAGACACAAACCCATGGGGATTACACGAATGTTCTGACTCTATCGGTGTTGTGCAAAGATCACATGGGGTAGTGCCTATTCCTACCTAACATGGAGTCTGTCCTGACCCTCAACCAACTGAAGTATTCAGATTTCCCTTTTTCCTTCCTGTTGGGAAAAATCCAAATGTTCAAGGCCCAAAATCAGATGAACTTTAAGGTCTATTTTCCAGCTAAAATTCTCTGAATGAACATGTCCTCTCGGTAAATATTCCTCACAAGTGGGCTACATTATCAGCAGTGCTTTCAATATAATGCTCCTTCGCTGTATGCAGACAGACGGAAGAAACTTTATGCTTTCTACGGGCATAACAGAAATTGTCCCAAATGCTCTCAAATTTATCTTTGTTTGTGCTGCTGCCTATAAATTACTTTCTCATGTGATATGTATGGCTTGAATTACAGGAATAACCCATGCCTTCCCCCACTGGTAGCCAGACCTTCCCCAGGCTTACAAAATACTTCTTTTTGATGTTCATATCCTAATTTTAATCCAACTGTTTTGTTCTGTTGATGGTCCCTGGAGCCTACATCAGACATAATTCTCAGGCAATAGGAAGCTAATTTCCGGGAATGTGACCAGTTCCGTTCGTTAGGACCCTTTTGACAATGAGCTCTCTCTAAACAGCCCTCCTGCCATGTGTTTATAATCATTTGGAGTTATCTACATGGCACTCAAGTTGCCCTCCCATCTGAAGTGGCCCTTGGGGTAGTGCTCATTCATCTAGATTGCCCTGGTTTTGTTGTTGTTGTTTTAATCTAACAAACCAGGAGGCAGAATGGCCTAATGAAAAAAAGCACCAAATTTGTATCAAGAGGTCTAGTTTGTTGGCATAGTTCTGCCACTAACAATCTAAGTGACAGAGAAGACTTTTCCTCCTATCTACCCATCCCTCAGAGTTGTCATGAAGAAGAAGAAAAAGAAAAAGTATATTCTTCAGAACAGAAAACAACATGCACACTTAACCAGATGACAATGGTATTTTATTGCAGTAATGAAAGAAGCAAGAAATATTGATAATATAGTCCACAAAGAAAATGTAGTAATTCAAAAATGTTTATTAAGCCCATCAGAAACAAGATCAGGCACTTGGAGAACAAAGGAAAACAGAATACAGGGCACACACTGGAGGGGTTCAGAGACTGGCTGAATAACAGACACAGGAACCAATGCTTGTAGCACTGAGAAGCACCTTAATGGATGTGTGTATAATGTGGCCTGGGAACACAGAGGAAGAGAAAGCCAACAAAAGTCAACAGGTGACATTTGAGCAAAGACTTGAAGGATGAAAAAGACAACATCTAGGCAGATAAATCAGGAAAGAGAGCATCACTTACAAAATCTCCAAGAAGAAACAGAACACAACATACTCAGAAAACCACAGGTCTGTCAGGGCGTGGAGTATACAGTAAGTGTCAGGATATAGCAAAGCTGAAATCTCACACCCCACCCCACCCCTCCTGTGGGATGCTGCATTTGTCCTCTGGGCAAACAGCCAGTGACATGCCTCAAAAATGGCTATGTTAGTCATGGTCCAGGCAAGAAATCAGTAACCGAAGAAGAGTTTACAGAGGAAGTATGTTCAAAGGTGTGGGCAGGGTTTAGAGGACCATGAGGAGGCCTGTTGCTCTCTTTAGATCTGGAAGGGTTAGAGGAGGAGCAGTACTGACACTTGGAAGTGAGAGTCGTGTGTAGAGGGCTGTGTGATGGGAACTGTGAACATCAGTTGAAAGAGGCAGCCAGTGTGTGCTGACCTCCAGGGAAGGAGTTAGGAGATAAATGCCCTTTCTCATTGCTCTCACCCCCTGATCTCATCAGTTCCCCCCATTGGCCAAACCCAGCAATAAGCCACAGTGTAAAGGAGCTTTGTGGGAAGAAGGCAGGGAGAAGTATAGAAGGACAAATGGCAGCCATTAGCACAGAGCAATGAGATCTTTATCCACACCAAATCGTTGTTGGAGGCCATGATGAGCCTTAAAATATAAGCTCAGTAAAATTTTGGTTTCCGATCATTCAGAGCCAGCTCGAGATATTTCACACCTGAGTCATTGTTGCCAGTATCCATTCTCACATTGCTGATGTGCAGAAAGACTGATTAATAAATAATTCTCATTACTAGAACATTCACAGTATTACTAACAAAGAGGCCAGCACTCAGACCAGTAACTTCTTCAGGAAAAGGGACTGTCGGATTTCCCCTCCCCTTTACCTGAACATCTTAGTTTTGGGACTTGGCCAATCAGAAGTTGCATAAATCCTCATTTAGAGCCATGTCTCAAACTTTCTTCAGTAATGACACTGCCCTAGAATGATCTAGTCTATAACACGTCCTGAGTCATCTTCTGAAATTGGTTTTGTTTTTGTCCTTTTGCCTCTTGGGTTAAAATTCATTCAAATTTGATATGTGACTCTTACAGTAATTTAAGAGAGACTGGGACACATACCTTGGGAGATTGTAAAATCAAATGTCAAAACGCTGGTCTGAGAACATTAAGGGGAGTGGAAAATGCCCACCCCCTTTCTCTGGTGACTCATTTCTGTGACTCAGTGCTAGTCACACAGCTCAGCAGCATCCACTGGGCCTGTCTGCAGCTCACTCTCCTCTGCTACCCAGAGGGAAATTAAGGATTCATCAGATAAAGTATACAGCGTGCTTTCAGATTTTCTGGATGCAGGTTATATAAACATAAGGCATTATCAACTGTTGGGTGTTAAGAAGCATTTAGATGCAGGCAAAGGAGGATGGGGAGGTAAGGGGAGAGATCTCACTTTCACAAAGGTGTCAACTAAAACTGGATGCCCCAACAAAGTCAAGCCCTAAAAGCTTCATAGAATGGAGGAAATTATTGTTGATTTAACTATTAAAATTAAAAATTTACCACAAACTTGAAGAAAGAATTGATGTGCCCATCCAAATTTCTATTAAATCCCTTTACAACTCTGAAAGACTAGTGACAGTAACTGGTGATATTTTAATATTTACACTTTCATTTCTCTGCCATATAATCACTTCAACTTAGACCTTATGCAAATATGTGAAATCTTCACACATAAAAATGAAGCCAAGTTACTCACAGAAGGGAAACCCTGTGTCAGTTTTCATTACTGGACACCAAAAATGTCAAGCAAATCCAATGATTTACTAGACCAAGACAAAACTTGCCCACCAGTGCCAGGAGCTCCTTTGCAAACAGATTCAGGACTAATAGTATACTGAGCCTTAAACTCGTTTGGAAAACGAGCCAGTGAATTTTTTTCTTTAGCAAATGCCCCTGGGTGACCCACCTTCAAGTTAAACAGTTGACACTCAGCCTGTTCTGTTTCCCTTGAGTTCTAAAGAACACTGGTTTCAATACATTTTGCCAGAAATAACTTAAAGGCTTTCCTGAGTGGACACCAAAGCCCTTTTAATGATGTAGCTATTCCAAATTAACATCCCAACCTAAAGTAACTAAATCAGATTTTTGTTTGTGATCAAAATTTATATTGGAACACTTCTGTGGAACGTACTAGAGGTGAAATCCAGTACATACACCCCAGGCAGGGCATTTACTAACAAACAAGAATGGGAATAGAAGCTTAAGTCCAGATATCAAAAACCCAAGCCTGTTTCTGAAAAGTTTATCTACATTGCCAATCACTCTGGCTTGAACCTAAGCTGCAAGTAGGCAAGAGAACCAATGTGTAAGTCTTTCTCTTTCAAATGATTTTCTTTTCCTGAAAACATCAGCTAAAGAGTAGCAACCTGGAAGAAAAATATCAAAAGAGAGAAAAGATTATTGGTAAGCCAAAAACTGAAAACCAAAAATGACCTTCCAGGTATGTGTATATTAATGCCATATAATACTACTCAGAGATAAATAGGAACCAACTAGCAACACATGTAATAATTTGGATGGACTTCAAGATAATTAGATTCCCTTGTGAATGAAAAAAGGCTGTCTCAATAAGTCATACATTGTACAATGTCATTTGTATAGCACCCTCAAAATGGCAAAGTTACAGAATTAGGGGATTGATTAGTGGTTGCCCTGGGGTTAGAATGCTGAGTATGATTGTAGCATGAGTGAGATCTCTATAGTGATGGAATAGTTGTTTATTTTGAAGGCTACAGAAATCTACACATGTGATAGAATGGCATAAAACTCTATTCAGATATTGTACCAATGTCAATATCCAGGTTTTTATATGATACTATGATTATGTAAGAGGTGACCATGAAGGAAACTGGTGAAGGGGCCCAGGACCACTCTACTATCTTTGTTATCATTGTAACTTTTTGCAAATCTATAATTATTTAAAATATAAAAGTAAAGAGAGCAGAAAAGAATGAGGGAGGAAGTAAAAAAAGAAAGAGAATGAAAAAGAAACAATTTGAAATGAATACAGACAACCTGAGAGATGAAAGGTGACAGGGAATAGTTGGAGGAAGTAACAGCAAGAGTAAATACTAGAGGTTTCAGTCAGGCAAGCTGACAACCATAAACTGTTTGAATTGTAAATTGCAAATGAACTCAGTGAACAGAGAAGGGGAAAGATCATTGAACTGTTACTCCTGAATGACCAGGGTAGAAATGAAGCACAGTAAGCAAGAAAACCGGGAGCGATTGTAGCAGCAGTAGCTACATGTGGAAGGATGCATGATGGGTAGGGGGAATATGGAGAGGGTGGATATAGCAGCTGATATTGCTTAGGATGTGACACACATCAAATGAGAAAAAGAAGTGTAACTGGAGGAAATGCCTGACCTAGAAAGAGATATTAGTAAGGAAAATGCACCATAGAACTTAGTAAGTTGAGAAAGAAGAGGCAAAACTCTTGGGCTTGAGCAAAATTTGATCAAATAATGAAGAGCTAATCAAAGAACAGGTAGGTGAGTAAGAGGAGAAAAGAACTCTTTCAGGTTTGGGAAGTTGACAGGAACCAGGTTTTCAGAAAATGTGCAGCAAAACTCTGGAAAAGTGTCTCCCTGTATGGCTCTATAACCAAAACATCCTGAATTTTTCAGATTGATTTAATGAATACCTTTGATAGCCTACTGGTAATACATACATGTCAAGTGTACATCCAGATTGAATTTCACTTCAGAAATATGACCTTAATGACCACTGTTCCTGTAAAAGTAACAACTGCAGAAGGATGAATTGCTGTGAGGGAGCAAAGAGTTTATAAGAAATCTTTTGAGCAAACACCTTAGAGTCCACCAGTGTTATGGGCCATATGCAAGATCAAAACATCCCAAGAAGCCCTAGCTGATAAATCATTGGCCTGCGGAATAAAGGGTCCTGGATTCGATTTTGGTCAAGGACCCATGCTGGCTTGATCCCCAGTAGGGGGCGTGCAGGAGGCAGCCAATCAATGATTCTCTCTCATTATTGATGTTTCTCTTTCTCCCCTCTCCCTTCCTCTCTGAAATCAATAAAAATATATATTAAAAAAAAATCCCAAGAGCATGAGCAACCAACAATATTAAAATATGGAAATTAATATAGTGATGCTAAGATCTTAAAATCTGAGATTTAGTGTGGTCATAAAGGAATTCTTATTGAAATATCACATTAAAAACTCAAGTTTTTGATTCCTATAAGAGCCACTGGGAAATTCCCAAGGAGGGAACCCCCTAAAAAAAGGAGAAGAAAAAAAGATAGTTGGCCACTCTTCATGGATGGAAAAGTTAGAAATCAAAATAATGGTTTCTATTCCAGCTACTAAGTTAATATCAACTCAGAATTCTTTTGAAACACTGTCTCCACAGTAGGGACAAAACTGAAGCCATCCTGAAAATGTGGTTGGACAGGAACCTATTTATCTCCACTGCCACCAAGCCCACTCTCTAGCCTTGGGGAGGAAGTCAGTCAGCAAGTAACCTAAAAATTAAGAAATGCAAAACACATGGTCAACTTTGTCAGATAATTGTTTTTTGATAAATTATGTTCCTTCAGTAATACAAAGAAAATCTAATTTTTTATAACAGTTTTACACAAATCCTTTGCAAGCAGAGAGATGTGCATTTTTAGAAAGAATGCTTAATAAACCTGATCAAAAGGCCTGTGGGTGGCTGGTGCCAAGGACTGAGAGAGGTGAGGAAAGGCTGTTTTTTTTTCTGCAAAAGTATCATGATGGCCCTGACAAGTTTGGCTCAGTGGATGGAGTATCCGTCTGCAGACTCAAGGGTCCCAGGTTCGATTCCAGTCAAGAGCAGGTACCTTGGTTGCAGGCATGTCCCCAATGGGGGGTGTGCAGGAGATGTTTCCCTCTCATTGATGTTTATAATTCTATCCCTCTCTCTTCCTCTCTGTAAAAAATCAATAATTATATATATATATATATATATTTCTTTTTTTAAGTATTATGGTGGTTGGAGGGGAAGAATTCTTGAAAACAGAGAATTTGAGATGCTACTCTGTGGAACAATTAAAAGACCAACAGCTGAGAATAGAACTGGGAGAACTGGGAAGAGAAATCTAATGGCGATTTGGGAAATAAAGCCTGAGCATTATGAGCATTATGAGCATTATTAAATTATTAAATTTCCTCTCCAGTCTTGCCTGTAAAATCTTCAGTAAAATCTGTATTCTCTACCTGGTGGAGTGAATTTTCACTGAGAGCCCTGCCTGCTTCAAGGCTGCACAAGGGCAAAATCAGGGGCTGTAGTGGTGACCTTTTCATTAACTATTAATTATTTCATTTAACATATGAAGAAACAGAGGAAAACAAGGCAAAGGGGAAGAAATGAGAGGGGGAGATTATAAGCTGAGTACCCTCTTTTACTAGATTTATTAATTCTTTAGTCACTTACTCTGTTGGGAGGGTGTTCTTACCTAAGGCTTATTACATGGGTATTATCTCATTCATTCTCTCCAAACCCTCATGCAGTTTTAAGTATCACTAAAATCCTTTTCAACTCTACTGTCCTTTTCTCCTCCCAGTGTCTCAGAAGCCTTCCCATCCTCCTCGGAAACAAATCTAGGTGACATTAAGATGATTACCCATGTTTCCGTTGTTCAGTTGCTGCTTTTTCCTATAGGTTATCATCTGATTACAGTTCCTCTCTTTGTAAAACATTATGGTTAACTATTATCATCAGATAATCTCTTTGCTACGGCCTTAAATATCTTTTTTTTTTTTTTTTTTTTTTCCTCAGAAGGGTTGGCCATTCTAGGAAGCTAAAAAATGGAAGTGAATCTGTGTGTTCATCCCTTTGTAAATAAATTATATCACAGGACAGACTAGAGTCTTATTATTTATGCTGAATCCTGACTGTATGTTTATTTTTGAACCAAACAGTAACATAAATAAGATACAATGCATGAAAGCAATAGACTGGTGTGTTGGTTTTATCACGGCACACAGCTGTGACTCAGGAGAGGCAGTTTGCAGAGCAGCTTTTCAACGCAGAGACAGCAGGCTGAGGAGTGAAACTGGAGCAAGTCTCAGAGCAAGAAAGGCCTGTTCTCCAGTCCTGGCTCTGCCCTTGCTCCTGGACTCTCTTAAGAAAGTGTCTCAACTGCTTAAAAAGTCATTAAAGTAAGAATAAAGGCTGCCTTACAGATAACAGAAACAATCATACAAGCACGTAGTTCCTTATCCCCAACCACACAATATCAGTTGATCAGGAAAAAGAAAATTGACACAACACTGCTTCCCCCAGCTCATCTATTTTCTTCTCTACCTCACTCTTTTTAATGTCCTTTCTCTGCCTCAATTCCATCTCTTGTTTTTCTCCCCTGTATACTCACTCTCAGAAGAAACCGAGCTATAGTAATTTGCTGTAATAATCATGAGTGCTCAAGGCACTCTGAGCTCTGTTATGCTGGGTTACTGGGTGAGCAGGGATGGCAGTGTTAGCTGTGGATACTGAGGCAGGAACCACCCCATCAGAGCAGAGAGCTGATTTTTCTCTCAGTTATCAGAAGGGCCATATTCTCCATGTTCTCCAAAAACAGTCTTGGTAAAATATCTTTCATCACACACTTGTTGATCAAAAATTTGTCAGTCATCCAATCCATGAATACCTATGATTGTTTCTCCCAGGCTCTCCCTCGATCATCAATGAGATGATATTTACCCTAGCAATAAAACTCTAAGGCCAGAGCTATGCCACAGCTGTTTTTGCCTGTCAGAGAGCTTTCTTTGCCAGTCTCTCCAGCCTTTTCTGGAACTGAAGCAGGACCCTGAAGAAAAGTCATCACAAAAGATTATGGATAAAGAAAACCACTAGAAACTACTTTTTAATACTGTTTTGCTTTTCTATAGTTCTTGAGCCAAACATTTTGCACTATCACCATAGTCTCTCCCTGGTCACTGGCCAGTCTTCTGTTCAATTTTCTCCATGTTTGTTTTGCATCTCCCACAGCTGTGAGCACAGCCCTTGCAAAATACCTTGGCTCAATGTAGATATATTGTCTTGATTTAATTTCTCCAGGGATCTCAGTAGTTTGATTGGCTTTTGGCTCACCTGATGGGTAGGGTTGCCAGATTTGGCAAATAAAAATAGAGGGGGCCCAGTTAAATTTGAATTTCAGATAAAGGATAAAAAAATTATATGCTATATGCAATATTTGGAGCATATTTATACTAAAAAATTAATTTGTTTATCTAAAATTCAAATATAACTAGGCATCAAGTATTTTATCTGGGAATCCTACTGATATGTCACCCAAAACTGAGCAAGGGAGTGATCCATATATTCAGTGGGTGACAGTTGGACAATAGAGATGGCTTCTATGCAGCACAATGCTTGACAACCCTTGACTGGGGAAGACAGAAGGGAAGGAAGACATACCAACTCTGCCATCTGAGCACATAGGAATAATCTGCCTGGCAAAGAGAACTTTGTCCCATTCTGCTGAGTAAAGTTGGCCAACGTCATTTTACTGATGGTGCAAGGTGGGTATGGCAGGAAGGTGTAGAGGTGAGAATTACTGCAAAAGAGTGGCATAGAGCAACTGCTGCCGTCCTAAGAATGTGAACTCCTCCACAAAGACTCCACTGGCTCTGCCTTGCAAACACATCTAAAGTCAAGGCTTAGTGAAGGCAGGCAAGTGGTCCAGTAGGCTCCCTGGAAAGCCATCACTGCTCACTAAGCCACCCCACTGGACAGAGTTGCAGCCGTGGGTATTTTTAGACAACAGAAAAATAAATACTCATACCCAGAATTCAGGAACATTTCCAGAGATCCTGGGCAACTCCTTCAGTAGCCAAGAGAGTTGAAAGCCCACTTTCCACCTGGTGAATAGGACACTTTTTTTTTGTAATTTGATTTCTGGGCTGGAGAGGAACTATTAGGCATCTGGAGATGCTCTGTAGATATGCAAGATGATATTGTATTGTATTAATGTCACTTAATGGTAGCTGTCAATGATAGTGATGGAATAAATATGGGAAAGGAAATTACTGTAATTGATTGACAGTCTGAAATCGTCCATATTTGACCTAATGAGAGAAACCTATAAGCAGCAGCTTCCAGTACAGGCTATTAATGCAAATCATATGCACCGTACTGGCATGCTGAATTATGCGATGGCATGTGAATGTCTAATCCATTTCACAAGGCTTGTCTTTATCCAGAAAAAAAAAATATTTCACTGACATGCTGATTAGTATATTAGGAGAGTTTAAGAAGTTTGGTGCTAAAGTAGGTGCCATCATGGTGTTATTAATTTAGTTCTGAACAAGACAAACAGCTCTGCGCAGCCATCAAAATCACTACATGAGTGCACAAGATAACTTTGTCAAGACCGATGGGAATTTAAGGAAAAGACTTGTGATATGTGGGAGGAATTAGCAAATAGATAAGGAGCACATCATTTTTCTAGAAAACCTATGTCAAGGACTCAGAAGCCATGCAGAACCAGACACCTGCCAAGACATCTTACAATGTCTGTGCAGTCACTTCCTCAGATGTTCAGAAACTTGTGAAATTTAGAACCAGATGTAGGGGGTCAAGGGAACAACAGGTACAAGTAAGGTTTAGGACTGCCTCTGGCGACTTCATGTGGACTTAAGTACTGCTCAGGCATTTCTATATGTGCTGCCGAAGCGATCACGTGCTCAGGCATTTCTTAACAAACACATCAACAACAACAAAGCATTCCCTGTGGGAATATGTTTTACATTGGAGGAGGTCTGTTGGGATAGAAAAATAAGTTCCCAATTACCCATTATTTACACACCCCAAGAATTCACAGTTTTGAAAATTCAATAGCTCTAAGCTCTCGACTCCCTGCACATATCAGTTCTTAATTTGGATCAACAGGGGAAGTACCCAGACTCCTAACTCTGTATCCTACAGCTTCCTCAGAGTTCATGGTGCTCTGATTGCTCACAGGTTCTCCAAAAGTCCCTAAGTTGGAAAGAACTGGTATAGAAGAAAAAAGGAGGTGTCAGGCACTGCAATTTCCCATTAGTGGTCTGAAGATAGTCTTAGGTCAATAGGTAGATTAAAATGTTATCTAATTCCACAAAATGTTTTTGAGTACCTATTATGTCCCAGGTACTATGTGACATCATGGGTATACAAGCTCTGCTCCTGCCCTCATGGAAATGATACTCTAATGTCAGTTGATAATTGCAAGAGATGTGAAGAGTGTTGCAAAAGAGGAAGCAGGCATAAGGGGACAGGTTTAGTTTGGGGGGCTAAGGAAGGTGTCATGCAGGAAGGTGTGCTTAAGCCAACACTCCAGGAATAGCTTTTATTTTTTGAATTTTAATAATCAAGTAGTAACATTGTCATTATGTATACTGATGCACATTTTTCCTTTTCAAGTAAACCAATTTAAATTTAAAAGTGAGTTGATTTAAATAAAATAGTAAGCAAACAATAGTGCAGTGAGTACTCAAATATTCCATTAGTGCATGAATGACTGAAGTTTGGCAAACCTGTATGAGGAGAAGGTGAGAAGAAAGTTGAGGGGCTGCTGGGAGGAGAAGGGCCTCAGGCAAAAAGTTAAAATAACAAAATGAAGGAAATGAAAGTGAGACAAAAAGTTCCTCAAAGTGCTTTTACATGTATTCTCTCATTCTTTCACCATCACTAGTCTCCTGAAGTGTAATGTATTCTCACTGAATTTTCTATAGAGTAATTGAAGCCTTTACAAGATTAAATAAAACATGAAAGGTCATCCAGCAAATTAGCAGCAGAGGTAGAATTACAAGACAGACCATTTCTCACCCAGTGGAGAACTGCCTCTTGCCTCCAAAGTTCCAAGTGCGCAGCAAGGTGGAAAATGAAACTTCATGCTATAAAGCAAACTGTGTGAAATAGAGGACTTCAAAGGGAAAAAATAAAAGTGCAATTGGCTTGAAAAACATAGCACTGTTACTGTTACTGTTTGTCGTTTCAAGTGACTCTGTTACAAGATCCTTGTAGAAACTTGCTGAATATTTGTTTCTGTATCTTTTCAACAAAGCAATAAGCCCCTAAAAGCAAGAGTGGCCACAGTTGGGAAGTCCCTGTCTGATCCAGCCCAATGTCTGGCTCTCAAGGTGGGCTTGTCCTTCTTAATTTCAATTGCATAGTTGGGTTTTCTCCATCTGGCTCCCAATAATCCTGAGAATTTATTAAAAGGCAATGAGTCATCTATCATCCACGAGTTTCTCTAAATGATAGGGAAGCTAGTTCCATTGTGCAGTCTCCACCATTCTGAGGATATTGGTGTCTACAAACCTATTCCACGCTTTATGAAGAAGAAAGAGGGCTCCACCAAAAGCTCTTCCAGGAAAGGGGTGCTCTTGTCTCATGGTTTGAAAAGTCCACCTGCTGTTGCATGTGCTGCCCTATCAGTGCCTTCACATGTCTCCCACCAGATTTTTCCAACACCCTCTTCTCTCCTGTTCTCTTTTCCCTGTATCTTCTCTTCATCTCCTCCTGACTCCTAGGCTTTCATGGATTTCCAACTTTAGGGATCGTGATTCATTCATTCAACCAACATTTCTATATGAGTACCTACTATGTGCAAGACTCTGCTCCAGATCCTGGGTGTACAACACAGTCCTTGTTTCATAGAGCTTATATTCTAGGGGAGGAGAAAAACAAATAAATTCATAGGATTTTTTTTTTAAAAATCAAGTAAATGATGAGGCTATCTAGGAATATAAAGTGTCCCAAAAATATACACAGCTGATAACTCAATTTTGAAAATAAAATGTATTTTAACAAACACTGCCTTTATGATTATTCAAAGTGCATGCATACATGTTTTGGGGACACCCTATATTTTTAAAGACTGATGTGAAAGTAAATGAATAAATGGGAACTTTATAATCTGGAATAGCCTCTCTGAGAGGATCACTTGTAGGTTGAGATCTGAACTATGGGAAGAGCAGGTGGGGAGCATTCCAGGCAGAGGGAACAGCTTGTCAAAGATCCTAGGCTGGGAGTAAAGAGGGCAAGTTCACGGAATTCAGTGAATGCAAGTGTAGTACAGGAATTCTCATTGGGGCCATTAGTGGCATTATTGTGTGGGACACTTCCATGCATTTGAGGATTTCTAGCATCTTTGGTTTCCCCTCTATTAAATGTCTCTGGTTCTAATTACCTCCCCCGCCCATTTTTCCCAATTCCATTTGGGCAGCCACAGTGTTGCTCCAGTCAGGAAGCAATAAAGCACAGTGGGCCAGGAGTGTGCATGGTTCAAGGGGTGCCAGAGGGGAAGGTGGGCCCAGATCTCACTGACTTCGTAAGCAGTTGAATTAGTTTCCTGGGGCTGTTGTAACAAAGCACAGTAAACTGGGTGGCTTAAAGAACAGCAATTTATCCTCTCACAGTTCTGTGAGCTGGAAATGCAAAATCAAGTTGTTGACAGAGTTGGCTCCTTCTGAGGGCTGAGGAAGAATCTGTTTCATGTCTCTCTCTGCTTCCAGTGGTCTCAGGTGACTTATTTATGGCTTCTCCCTATGTCTTTACATTGTCTTCCCTCTATGTCTGCCTTTGTATCCAAATTTCCCTTTTTATAAAGTCATGAGTCATATTGTATTAGGGCCTACTTACTGACCTAAACTTGGTCATTTGCAAAGACCCTATATTCAAGTAAGATCATATTTATAAGTACTTAAAACTTCAACATCTTTTGTGGAGGGCACAGTTCAAACCACAGAAGAGGATAAAAATTTGGATTATATTCTAAACTAGAGGTCCGAAGCCAAAATTTGTGCAAAAGTAGGTCTTCCTCCCCCCAGCAGCCAGCACCGGCTTCCCTCTAGCACCCGGAACCTTGGTTCTTCTGCAGCCACTGGCTGGCACCCGGAACTTGGGCTTCCCTCACAGCCCAGGCTTCCTCAGGAAGGTCGTCCAGAAGGAGACATCTGATTTAATTAGCATATTGTGCTTTTATTATTATAGATGTAAATACTTGGAGGATTCTAAGCAAGTGAGCAATATGATTTCTGCTTATAAAAAATCACTTAGGTTTATATGTTGAGAATGAATTATTTGGGGCAAAGTAGAAACAGAGACATTAGTTAGTACAAAAATTTAGGCTAACGATGATGCTGGCATGAAAGGTATGCTATTACCTGTGGTCAGGATTATGCAGCATCTAGCCAGGTGTGGCCTCTCAAAAAGCTGCACCAGGAAATGGTTGACACTCACCTGGAGAAGGGGTGCTCAGTGAGAGAAAGCCATCTGGGGATAATCCACCAAAAGAGGCCAGTCGAAACCTGAAGACCATCAGACTTTAAGTAGAGACCAGAATGTGACTTGGATGGGTTTGGAGCGCATATATCAGAATTAGATGTCTTTCAAGCATCCTTCCAACTGCAGGGGTATATAATACTAACAATTTCCACACCATAGGTCAAGAGAAGAAACTGCATCTGCCGCCTGACAAGTCAGGCTCTGAGAGGACAATGGGGCCCCTGCCTCCTCATCGCTCCGTTCCTCTCTCCAGGCTAGGGTGGTGTATGCCAGGGCTGCACACTCCCACTTTCTTTTCAGAGCTTCACTGATACACATCTCCTCTAGTAAATTAATATTCACATCTCAGTGAACAAATCAAGTTAACACGCCGACAGTGTGGGCTACCTTCCAAGGTTTGTGTGCTGACAGATTAAAAAGTGTGTCAACATGGCTTTATGTTAGCAAATACTGTGAAGCAGAAGCCTTTGTTTGCTTGGTTTTGCTTTGTGTTCCTGGTTTCATGGTAATGTTGGTGAACCCACGGCTGCATCCATGCAAAGGCAGATGGACGATGTTATTGTCAGCCTGGCCAGGACCTTGATATGTGTAAGTGTCAGCGGAACGGAACAGTCACTCCTGCCAAGTGACTCAGCCAGGAGAGCAGCAGCAAGGTGAGTGGGTGTGCAGTTTCTTATTATGCAATTTGGGGTGATGACATGGCCGTCATAAGAAACACTTTTAAATGCCAGAGTAGTTTTCATTTCAATATCAAAGGAAGAAGTTGGCAACAAAAGGACCAAGGGATAGGAGAACCATTGGGCAACTTTTCAAGAAAACTTGTTGTTTTTTTAAAGGTATCTTTTCATTATTTAACTAAGGCACTACCTCTGGACCTTTTTCCATTCTCCATTCCCACTGTTGCCGGTGTACAAATAGTGATTACGGGCTGACCTTGATCCAATGTCAATGGATAGTGAAGCGTACAGGGGTGCTCTAGAGGACGGGTCAGCCAACCACACCACGAAGGTCAGTGCTGGCCCACCACCTGCTTTTGTACAGCCCACAAGCTAAGACAGGTTCTCATAATTATAAATAGTTGGAAAAAATCAAAATAATCATATTTTGTAACTCATCGATCACAGTTCATGACACACAAAAATTATATGAAATTCAAGTTTCAGGGTCCATAGATAAAGTTTTATTGAGACACAGCCATATTCATTTGTTTACAAATCACCTACAGCTGCTTTCCTGATACAATAACCACATTGAGTGATTCTGTCAGAAACCACATGGCCTGCAAAATCTGAAATGTTTACTACCTGGCCCTGTACAGAAGAAGTTTACCAAGTCCTGCTCTAGAGGTTTGAGGAAGAAGCCTGCTGGGTCCTATTTCGTGGTTTCCCTGTATTTTAAATCACTCCCCTAACTCTTTATGAATTACTATTTTATCCATTTGAAAATATAAATTGAGCTTTTACTATGTGCCGGTCACTGTGCTAGGTCCTGGGAGTACAACTGTGAACCATAACAAACAGCCTTTGCTCTCAGAGCTCAGAGTCCATCCGGAGAGCAGGTATTAATCAAATAGTCATCCAGATGCAGTGTACTAAAAATGATAACCACAGCAAGTGGTCTAAGGAGGAAGCACATGGAGCTATAAAAGCACAAAATGGACTTCCTGTTCTGGGATATCAAGGAAGATATGCCAAAGTATAGATTAATGATTGATTTGGGATTTGTAGGAAATGTTGAAGTTAACAAGGAGAAGGGAGAGAGAAAGATAACGTTTTTCAATTTCTTCAATACACCCTTCTTACTTTCTTCTACTTGTTATCCTGGGATGGAGTGACAACAGCACAGAAAAGGAGGAAAATGAAAAATGAGGTGAGGATGCAGAGTCTGGCAGAGGAATATTCATAATATAAAGTCATTAAAATAAATCTACTACATCTGAATGCAACAATATGGATGAATCTTAGCAAGATATTATTAAGTGAAAAAAAGCAAGTCCCAGAAGATAACAGGTAGGATGATAACATTTACATAATGTTTAAGGTAACAAAAACTTAACAGGACTTTTTAGGAATACATTTAAGTAATAAAACCCCTTTTAAATAAAGCAAGGTAATAATTAAATATAAGGTTCAGAACAGTGAGTTAGCAGCGTTATGGGATGGGGCTCAATGCATAAGTAGCTTAACGTTTTTGTTAATATTCCAGTTCTTGTAGGCAATGAACTCATTGATATTCATAATTTTAAACATTTTGAAATTGCAATGAGAAGTGTGAGATAATAGAAAATATATTTTTTCTATATGTATACCTGACACTGAGCTCTGAAACCCTCATCATTTTCAGGGTGATAAAAGTGTCTTTTGTTCTAATGAGGTGGCTCTGGGTGGGCTCCTGGATGGCTCCTGGATGAGGGCTGGTCACAGGAGAGATCCAGCCATGATTATAAGCTTGGAACTGTCAGCCCCGTCCTCCATTCTCTTAAGAAGGAAGAAGGGCTAAAAATGAAGTTAGTGATCCATCTACTTATGTGATGAAACCTCCAAAAAACCCAGGAGTATGGAATGTGGGGAGCTTTGGGGTTGGTGAGGACATGGAGGTGCTAGGAGGATGTTGGGCCTGGAAAGGGGAGGGAGGCTCCATGTCCCTTCCACATACCTTCCTCTGTGCATCTCTCCCAACTGGATGTTCCTCTGTATCCCTTATCATGCTCTTTTATAATAAACCAGTAAATATAAGTAAATTATTTTTTCTGAGTTCTGTGAGTTGCTCCAGAAAATTAATTAAACCTGAGTATGGGGGTGGGGGAGGCTGGTCATTGGAACCTCCTCTATAGCTGATTGGTCAGAAGTACAGGTAGCAACCTTGACTTGCAAGTAGCAGCCCAAGTTGGAGGGAGTTGTTTGAATCTCCAATTTGTAGCCATTTGGTTAGAAGCACAGGTAACAACAGTCTGGGCTTGAGACTGGTGTCTGAAGTTAGGGAGTGGGCATCAGTCTTGTGAGACTGAATCCTTAACCGGTGAATTCTGGTGTTCCCTGCAGGGAGATAGAATCCAAATTGAGTTGAATTATCAGAGACCCTGCTGACATCTGAGAATTGCCTGGTGGTGTGAGGAACTGCACACACACATGTAGAAAGTTGGATCCAGGACCCAAAAGCAAAGCCATTAAAGTAATTTATAATGGAGCTGTGATATCTGGTCTGCAACTCAAAACAGTTTCTCTGGCTGAGTTGAGGAGACTTCTCTGGAACAGGGAGAGACTGGAAGAAGGCAGGCCCATCAAGAGGCCAATGTAAATGGACAGCACTAGGCTCAGACTGGAGAGATGGTGGCAGAGATGGACAGTGCCATCCCTTTGCTCAAACTGACTTGCTTGAGACTGATATCTGAGGTTGCGGAGTGGACATCAGTCAGTTTTTAAATTTAAGGCATTAGCATTAAAAAGAACAACTCATTTTATTAAATAGGTGTAGGAACGGCAGATAGGCAAGAAATAAATCAGGAAGGTACCTTTCACCAACAAATTTCAATCCTCCCCATACCAGATATGACAATTTAGAGACCTCAAGAAGCATTATCAGCAAGGGCACTGGTTTAAAACATCTCATTGAAAACCCTCATGTTTCCTGAAAGTAAATAAATAAGAGAAAATCACAACAAGACTATCTTCAAAAAATCATGCTCACCCTCAACCCCACTGAGAGCAGTTTTCTCCCCTCATTTATACTGTAGCTACCTCCTACCTCCACAAATGTACTCAAAGTTCTCTATAGTGCCAATTCTGGGAAACTGATTTCCCAACTGGCATGTTTAGTTTGGCTAGCCACTCATTTGTGATTGCAATTTGAGGTTCAAAGATCAAGGTTAAAGTCCAGTAAAGGCAAGTGATGACTCTGATGCCCATTCTCACAGGAATGCTTTGCACAGTGAATGGGGCTGTTGTTTATTAGGTAGCTGCTGGGACATCAGAAGGCAATGAATTTGATGCCTCTCAGGTGTGGGCTGCTCCATCTCTCATGTGTTCCTTACCAGTCTAGAGAAGGGACCCTGACTGGCTAGGGGCCTACATGGGTGCTGACCTGTGAATTTGCCATCTCAAAACACCTCTACCTATGTTGGGTGTACCCTGTTCTCTATATCATTATCAAATTTCACAATAACTTCAACTTGTCAACCAATTGGAATCCCTTTCTCTACAGACTCAAGACCCAGATAAAAGTAGAAGCCAATGGAAACTATCCTTGGAGGTGATGAACTCTATTTTTATGCCCTCATGCACCCGCCAGTCACCTGCTTGAGTTGAGGACGGGCTTTATCCTCTTCAATACTGAATGGCTTCCCTTTCTTTTCCCTTCTGCTTGGCTTTTCATGTCTGATGACTTGTTGATTATTACACCTGTAAATCAAATAACTTAAGGAAAAAAGCAAAAGAAAGTTAATGGGTGAATCACCCTCCCCTCCACCACACTCCACCCCCTTAAGCAGCATGCCCCTTCTCTCCTTTCCTCCCCCTGACCAAGAAAGAGCAATGACAGTATTTACTAAACAGGTGTCAGTGTCAAACTGTCAAGGCTTCCAAGGAAGTGTACTGACTCTGAGGAATGTAAGATAAGAATCTGCCCCTCGAGTAATATGAATAATAATTATGGTAATTTTTAAAACTTGCTCATGTTACAAAAAAATAAAACAGGCCCAGAAATCACAAGTGGCCCAGCTGCACCCAGGAGCTGAGCAGGGGCTCAGCTGCTGCTTGCCTGACTCCTGGTCCAATCCACTTTTCTCACAAGCCCCCGTTTGCCTCTGAACTTGAGCGAAATGATTCCGTTATCTCACAACAGACAGAAAAGCAATGAGGGAAACAAGATGAAAAAAAGAAATTGAAACAGAGAGGAAAGGATGGAAGAGGGAGTGACAGGAATTACAGGAGGGACTCTGTCTGCCCATCTGCCTTTATCTTCCTCTATATCTGCCTGATCCCAGTCTCTTCTGTAACCTGTCTCCAGCCTGTCTCCCACACTGCTGGCTCCCGAAAGAGCACAGCGTTATTTAATTTATTCTACATACTTTTGAAGAGGGCCTGCAAATGAGTAGAATGCTGGCTGGGGTGGAAGCAGTCAGAACAAAGTTTTTCAGAAAGGTTGCATCATGCCCATCTCATGCCCATTCTCCCTCCACTGCCAATGAGGAGGTGAGAGCTGATCCTGGGGGCCTCCAACTGTGGCTCCTGGTTCATCTACTGAAACTTAAAAGTGCAAAATCTCGAGCTCCATTCCAGACCTAAGGGATCTGAATTAGCATGGTAACAAGCTGCCCAAATGATCCACATCACACTAAAGTTTGAGAAGCAACTAGATGTGAAGAACATTCAAAATGTTTCTTCACAAGTATACCTCTTTCAGTCACAAACTCCCTTCCAGGACCAGAGAAGAAGACAGGACAGAGAATTAAAGGGGACCACATTTTTGTCTTCCTAAAGCTGCCTTTTGGGAATATTGGTTTTAAGCTGGTTATTAAAGCAGAGGGGAAGGGTGCAGGGGGGTTGAGAGGGGCCGTGGGGGGGGGGGGGGGGGGGGGGCCCGCTCAGAAAGAATCTTTGACCTCCTCTCCTTTCCTGCCTAAGATCTACTCCAGGGAGGAAATACTAGGATATTGGCCTTAGCAGCCTAATTTGAACTGAGTATAGTGGATGGGAGGACAGCAAGCAGAGGCTTGTTTACTAGGGCCTCATCTGTCTCATTGTTTCTAGGTTGCCTAGCAAAAATGTACCTGCTCTTCCTCAACTACCTGTAAATTGCCCACTTCATTTGAAATCTCAGACCCTTAACTCCACTTTCTCCTTCATCCAAAATGATACATATTTCCAATTTTACCTCATCATCTGGAATTCTCTTGCTTATGTGAATTCCCGTGTGCATGTATTAAAGTTGAATTTTCTCCTGTTTATCTGCCTCTGTTAATTTGATTATTAGCCCACCTAACAGAACTTAGAAGGCAGGAGAAAACATATTCATTTTAGTCCCCACAAAATTTAAAAATTCAGTAAGACTTGCAAACTTTTTAAAATGCTCCAATACAACTTGGGATATGCTTCTGGAACACATACATTCATTTTAAATAGTTCATTTCACAGCAGTTCTAGGTTTTGGTTTTTACTCTTCAAGCCTATGACAAATTGTCATCTGTGACAAACTAACAAAAATTTCTATAACAGATTAGGCTTTGCGAAATCTGAAGGGATGTATAGTCTCAATATATCTAGCCACTCCTGAATCAGAAAAGTATGAATAGCAGGAATTTTTAACTTGCCAATTCTGTAGCTCACTCAGCCTCCTTTCATACCTTACTCAAAAGGGGGGTCTTGAATGGTGCAGAGCTGGGAGACATGGTGGTTTCAGTGTTTAGGGCAAGCAACTTTGCAGCCAAGGCTTTCTAATGAGCAGTCTCATGCAAAACCACAGTGTGAACTTAGCAGGAGAAATTGCAGGTGTCCTTTCCAATCAGGAAGTAACAAGGAATAAGAAGTATTTTGGGTAAAACAATTTCCAGCTTTGAAACTGGTAAGAAACTATTCACTTATATCCTGATTTTTCACAAGTGCGGTGACATCCTATGTGTCACATTGACACCAACAAGGATTTCTTGTTAAATAATCCCATTGCCAACATCCAGGAATAGCAATACCCTTTGCTTAAACGAACAGTTTTCAACTGGTGTGGCATGGCACACCAGTGTGCTATGAGAATTTTTAAAAGATGCTATTCTTAACTATTTTAGTCAGGGGCACTGACTAGAACAGCAGTGACCTCATTTTCCTTAAATTGTCAAATAAAAATATGACAACAGCCAACACAACAATAGTCACCCAGTGTGAATGAATCAAAATTATACCTTTTTGTTGTTGTTGGAGTGGCAAAAAAAGTTTGTTTTTGGTGTGCTGAAGATTTTTTGGTGTACCATGAAATGTATAAGATTGGAAATTGCTGATCTAAACAAATATAACCTTGAGAGTGACCCTGCTTACAATAGCTCCAGTAGGCTGCTCCAAGTAAGATTTCTGAAAAGGGAGAGAGGAGGAGAAAAGTACACATAAAAATAGATTGAGTAAGCTTGAATGAGAGAGAGAACACATTCTGGAATGTGATCCTATGAATAAACACTGCCATGTGCGATGTGTACAAAGCATTCTAACCCTTGCAGGTTTTACTTAATCTGCAGTTTTGTCAATCATATACATCTTTATAGCTCTACGCAATTCTTCATAATGCAAAAGCTAAAACAAAGACCAAAATTCTATTCTGGAGAATATGAATTCTGTCTCTGATCTTACTTTCTATACACACACACACACACACACACACACCACCACCACCACCACCACCACCACCACCACCACCACCACCATAATAATAAAACTCTCCTGTGCTTGTACAACATTAACCTCATGTCAAGTCTTTACCGGCACAATGATGTCAGTCACCAAGACTCAAAGCAAGCCTCACGCCCACATCGTTCTTCCCCTTGTCACATAGAGAGGAGCCATTAATGTCACATAGATTGGAAATGTTTGGGAGTTGGGGAAAGGCTTAATGGTGGAAGTGTAGGGGAGGAATAAACTTTCCTCTACCCTCAAGCTTCTTCTGACTTATATAATAATAAAATATTGATATGAGCAAGCAAAAATTATCAAATTTAATACATACATATGTATGGGAACACCGCAGGTGTCTTCAAACTACGGCCCGCGGGCCACGTGCGGCCCGCAGAGGAGTCTGATCTGGCCCGCCAGGTTTTTTGGGCAGTGAGTGCAGCCGAGGTGTTACAGTAGGAATTAGTAGTTCATATAGTCCGGCCCTCCAGCTCTCTGAGGGACCGTGATCTGGCCCCCACTTTAAAAAGTTTGAGGACGCCTGCACTAGAGAGTCAAAGACCTCACATGCACAAAAGGTTCAGAGATAGAAAGAGGGGTTGAGGTATATAAGACACTGAGTTAGGAATGAGGTTATGCACTGGGAGGGTGAGGGTTATAAAAGGTAACTGGGGGTGATAAGAAGAGGCATTTAATAATAAGGTTTACCCTGCCCTGTAGATAGAAAGGAAGAACCAAAGTTTCTCTTGAGCTTAATGCTAAAACTGCCGTTAGCTCAAAGTAATCTCTGTATCACTGAGGCACATCTTGGGGTAGCTCACACCAAACCCCCACCATTGCAAAACTCTAAAGCTCCCCATCACTTCACTTGTTGCAATGTAACCATAAGATAAGTCACACACTCATACTTCCATATGTTTCCTATGTCCTCACAAAATATTTTTCTCTGTTTTTATTGGACTTTGGATTCAGCACCATGACATTGAAAGTCTGATGATGTTTCAATCTGCTTCATGTCTGAACTGGCTCCAGGCAAGACAAGTGAATTATCGGTCAGTTCCATCCCGCTGTAAAAGTCAGCGAGCTGGGCTCAGTCTTCCTTCTATAACAGGCAGTTTGGTTGTGGCTGGGACCCAGTCCTAAACACTGGGAATATTTTGCCTCTTCAGAAAAAGTTTGAAGAACGTGAAAGGAAAAACACTTTAAGTAGGGAATCAGCCTTCTGCAATGAAAAGCAGCGCGGGGGAGGGAGTGTTTGGCTCGCTGCCATTGTGCCAGTGTGTTTTCAAAACCAATTAGGGTGCCATAATCAGGCGGCATATCTGTTCCTACACCAGACTGCTCACACCAATAAGCTGGGCGGGGCTTCGCTGGGCTTGCCTCAGCCCTGGGAATGGGGGCAAGGTTTTCTGCAGAAGCCTCTTGAGAGAAAAAAAAGGATTTCATTTAAAAGGGACCTCTTTTCTTTTCCCATCTGTTTCTTCTCATAGTACAATTTGGAGTCAAATCAGGTCTTACAATATTCTGAAGGATAATGTGGCACTTTCCTTCTTGAATTTGAATATGTAGACAGAAAAAGGCTTACTTTACTACCTCTTTCACCATGCAGCAGAACAGGGCTGAGGGGAAACTCCCGTCTGCCTCTATGGAAGAATCTGGGTTAAATTGATGGGTGAGTGACTTTTGAAGGAAAAGAAAAAAAAGGATACCGCCAAAGAAAAGGGTGTTAATTGAATTTGTTTTCAAAAACCACAAATCCCTGTGTCTTCTTAAAGCAAATGAGGCATTGATAGCCGCAAAGACCTTCCTGCCTGTTTCACAGAACCCTGTTGGTGGGAGAAGCGTGGACAGCCTCGCTCACTCACCCACTTTGTCTTTAGAGATGGTGAAGTTTGGCTTCTCAAGTTCAAGCTACCGGGATATGGTCTGAAGTTACGGTGGACACTCATTCACAATCCTCTTGGAACTTTTAGATGAATCCAAGAAAAAAAGAAGAGAAAAATAAAGCAAAGAGACTTTTTATCCAGCTGCTAAGGAAATGAACTCTTCATGCTGCAGGCCTTCTTCCCCTCCTCACCTCAGCCAGCCGCAGAGGGGTGAGCACCTAACAGAGAGGCAATCAGCTGACGATGTGCTGGTTACCCAGCCCTGAGCCACAAAGGAGCCACGCTGGCTCCTTCACCACCAATTTGTGCCCCAGCGTCTCTCCATGAGCAGGCGTCCCCTCCTTCTCTTCTTCTGCAAAACTAGAGGCTACAAGAAGCAACTGTCGCTGTAAGCACAGTCCAGTGTTTGTGTTTTTCAAATATACTCTAAAGAGAAAATGAAAATGAAATAGCTTCCAACAAAATGGGCCTATTCTACACAATGTTTTCTACCGCCAGGGAAAGGGAAAAGAGAGATACAAAAGAAATAGGGATTTACTTAAATGAATAGGTGAGTTTTCCACATGACGTCAAGAAAATTACTTGAATGTGATGAAAAAGTTAAATTTTGAAAATCCAAATGACATGAAACTTAAAGTCCATATTACAGGTACATATTACATTATATTAGATATTAAATTAATATCATTAAAAGCTTTATTTTAAAAATGTTTAAGTGCAATTGGGAGGAGTGGATGCTGGCCAACTAGAAAACTCCAGTACTTGCTGATTTGGTTCAAAATCAAAGGCCAGTACATTTTTGTAGAACAGCAGAGCCCTTGAGCTAGCTTTCTTAGAAAGTACTTCTGCCTGCCTCTCCGTTCAGTTCATGTGACTATCACCCTCCCCTAGGATGCTGGCCATGCCAGGAAGGGGAGTTTCCTGAGGCTGGACCTGACCCAGCAGGAGCAGCTACAGGCAGGAGGGGCATTGAGAAGGTCCCAGCTAACAGGGTAATATGGGGTGAATGTGATTCTTCAAATTCTATGTTAAAGGCCTAACCTGCAGTGTGATAATACTTGAAGGAGAGGCTTTGGGGATATAATTGGGTTTAAATTAGATAATGAGTTTGGGACTCTCATAATGGAATTAGTGGTTTTATAAAAAAGAAAGTCTCTCTCTCTCTCTCTCTCTCTCTCTCTCTCTCTCTCTCTCTCTCTCTCTCTCTCCTCTCATCCCCCTTCCCATTCCTTGACCACCAAGGAAAGACCATGTTAGGACACAGCTAGAAGGCAGCCATCTATCTACAAACCAAGAAGAAAGCTCTCAGCAACCAGAACCCCAATTGTTGGCATCTTGATCTTGGACTGCCAGCCTCCAGATGAGAAATAGATATCGTGTGTGTGTGTGTGTGTGTGTGTGTGTGTGTGTGTGCGCGGCGCACTGATTTTAGAGAGAGGAAGGGAGAAGAAGAGAGAGAGGAAACATCAATCACCCAGCTGCCCCCACCCACTTTCAAACTAAACCAGAAACCTGGGCATGTGTCCTCACCAGGAATTGAACCAGCGACTTTTCGCTGCACAGGATGATGCTCACACCTGTCAGTGCTAGATACCTGTTTCTTGATCCGAGTCTGTGGTACTTTGCTCTGGCAGAATCTAATCTTCCTCCCCCACAACCAGCCCGTTTCTCCAGGTCACCTTCCTCCAGCTGCTAAAAATAACCCCCGCCTTAACCAGGCACAACAGATCTCCACTTCCTTCCTTCTACAGATCATGGCATTCTGCTTCTGACTTCTGCCAGGAAAGTGAGTGTGTGTGTGTGTGTGTGTGTGTGTGTGTGTGTGTGTACACTAGGCAGACGACACCCTTTCTTTCAAAGATCCGCTAGAAAAATATAACAGCTACAGGAGGTTTTTCACAAACATCATAGAGAGAGCAGTGCTTTCTGCCTCTTTCCAGCTGTGCTTGGCCTCCTCTCACGTTATCTCTCTAACATGTGCGCTGTGTCTGGTTCTTATAAATATCCTCTTGAAGAGGGTGAAAAGGTCATGCTGATTCACATCGGCAAAAACAAGAGGGCATTTGGTGGAGCTTGTCTCCATCAGTGATATATTTTCGAAACCTCCTAGCAAAAACAAGCCTCTTTGTTACCAAAATGAAATGTTTTTGAAACATGGAGTCACAAAAAATACACAAAGTCTGGGTACACTCGGACACACAGAACTCCTGCACTTGACAACACAGTTATGTTTCACTGAAGATAGCAAGGTGAGAGTTGGTAGGGCAGAAACGGAAGGACAGACGGAGCCCAAGCCGAGATAGTTTCCACACTATGTTCCCCTTTAGCTGGCCCTTTCACACATTCTGGAGATTTCAGCTCTAGACAACACAGGTCATGAGCCTTGTTTTCCAAGCTTTCCCAAGGTCAAAAGCATCATGAAGGATGTTATTGTAATTGAATCAACATTGTCATCTTCCTCACAAACTGCAGTACAATGTGAATGTATAAGAAAAGGAAGTAGGTTGGCAGAGTTGGAGGATTAGAGAAGAGCAGAGAATTCTGGAAGAGTTGAATGCTGAGGAATGGTGGGCGGGTGGCTACCCTGCAGGGAAAGAAAGGAGAAGGCTTGCTGAGCAGATGGGGAGCCTGGGAGAAGGTTACAAGTAGCCATAAGGAGCCATAGCTGGTTTGGCTCAGTGGCTAGAGGATCACCCTGAGGACTGAAGAGTCCCAAGTTCCATCTCAATTAAGGATATGTACCTCAATTGCAGGCTCCATCCCCCCAACTCCACCCCACCCAATCCCAACCCTGCCCTGGTCAAGGCACATGCTGGAGACAACCAATTGATGTATCTTTCTCACATCGATGTTTCTTTCTTTCTTTCCCCTTCCCTTCCACTCTCTCTAAAAAATCAATAGGCAAATATCCTCAGGTAAGATTAACAAAACAAATGTGCATGAAAAATAGCCGTAAGGAGACTGAGGCCTTCACAAAATCCAGGAATATACACAGGAAGGGGTGCATGAGAAAACATAATTCCTTAGACCAGTGGTTCTCAACCTTTCTAATGCCTCGACCTTTAATACATAATGTAAATATCTGTGTTTTTCGATGGTCTTAGGCAACCCTGCTAGCGGTTCTCAACCTGTTATGATTCATTAACAATAGCAAAATTACAGTTACGAAATAGCAACAAAAATAATTTTATGGTTGATGGTCCTCACAACATGAGGAACTGTATTAAAGGGTCGAGGCATTAGGAAGATTGAGAACCACTGCCTTAGGCAGTGAGTGTTTGCTGTGTTCCTCTTAGTGATCCTCTCCTGGGACAGGGGGCCCCATGAACAGAGTCCTGCTGTCAGATGGGCCTGTAGAGTGTCCAGTCAGGGTGTTTCTCAGGTCACGTCTATTAGGAATTACTCACATCTTGTGTGACAGAAAAGTGAAAGCAGCGCAAAGAACTCCAGTGCATGGAGGGACCATGTCCACATGCTCAGTAACTACAGCATAGTAGCCAGCCCTTAGATGCTTTCATTTCCTTCTTCTCTGTGGATCATTCCTCTGTCAATGGTGGTCGCCACACCACACCCTATCTCTCAGTGCCCTCCTGTGTCTGCTTAGTTGCCTCTACTCAATACCCCCCACCAGGGATTCACACTTTCTGCTCTTTTCTCTATAAACTGATTTTTAAAAACTTAGCATGCGCCCAAACCGGTTTGGCTCAGTGAATAGAGCATCGGCCTTCGGACTGAAAGGTCCTGGGTTTGATTCCAGTCAAGGGCATGTACGTTGGTTGCAAGCACATCCCCAGTAGGAGGTGTGCAGGATGCAGCTGATCTATGATTCTCTCTTATCGATGTTTCTAACTCTCTACTCTGTATTCCTTTCTGTAAAAAATCAATAAAATATATGTTTTAAAAAAAAAAAAAAACTTAGCATGCAAGAGTGGCCTTGTCTCTGCCTCAAAGATAAGGAATTCACTCTTACTGCCCCTCATGCTTGGAGGAAATTTTTCTCACTATTGCTCCAACCCCTGGTGATTCCACCCATGGATTCATGGCCAGTCTGGTGTCAGCCCCTTCCCAGATTATTCTCTCTCTTTATCTCCAAAAATGCCTGTGGTGGAGGACATCAATCCTCAGATACTTCCTGACTTATTGGTCTTCATCACCCAATTCTGATGAGTAAGGAACTCCTTAGTGGTGGGTCAGTTAATCCTTTCTTTAACCTTAGCTATAGAACAAGCACTGATGGATCTAATCATACTTGATAGCCCTGGGCACACTATCATCTTTAGGCCCTTCTTTTGTCTGTCTGTCTCTCTGTTTTTTTGTTTTATCTATCTCCTTTGTCTTCATTTGTTACTCCATTAAGTCTTCCCCATAGGCAATTATTCTAATGTGTTTATATCCATCTTTTCATCTATATGTTTTCTTGCACAGTGTTTATTGCTCTTTGATGGGTATTTTTAACATGCAGAAATGGTTTGTTGCACATTTTATTCTTAATTTTTTCAATCAGCATTATGCTTTTAAGAGAATCCATGTAGTTAATGTACATTTAATCTATTGCTTCCAATTACTGTAGAGCACTTAAATAAATGGTGTATTTCTACCACATTTTACCTGGCAATTCTCCTGATGATAGACAAATACTTTCTTGGTCAACACAATAGTATGTCAGCATATTAATAAAACATTCTTATATATTTCCCTATCCAGACCAGTGTGAAATTTTCTTGGGGATATAGACTTAATCATAGAATATCTAGGTTACAATTTATGCAGATATCTATTTTACATAAGTAGTATCAGATTACTCATGAAAATAGTTATACTCATCTCAACTCAGTTCGTAGGGCGTGAGAGATGCTACCCAAGCCAATTCTCCATCATCAATAGACATCTTATAATTTTGTAATTTTTTTTTCCAGTCTAAATTGGTATAAAGCAAAATTTCATTGTTCTTATTACATTTCTCTGGTTGTAAGTACATATGAGCATTTCTTTATATGGTTATTGCCTTTTAGGTTTTTCTCCTTCCTGAAATGCCTGTTTCTATCGTTTATGTGTTCTATTATACTATTGGAGTTGGTCTGCAGACCTTCTTTGCATATTCTATATATCAATCCTCTGTCAGTATTAGACATTGCCAATATCTTCTCCCACTTGAGCAGCTCCAGTCTATCTTTGAGCTTTGTATTCTATTCCATCTGGTCTATATGTCTGTTTCTAAATACTATTTGTGTCACCATGGTTTTGTGGTATGTTTTAATATTCAAATAGGTAAGTCTTACGCTTTTATTTTTTGTTTTATTTTGTTTCTTTTTATTTTTGTTTTATTTTATATGTTTTTCTTAATATGCACTTAACTATTTGTGAATCTCTATTCTTTCATAAATTTATTGAGTTCCTGAGGGGAAAAAAAGCCAACTGGAATTTTTAATTGAGAATACACAGAGATAATATATTAACTTGGGAGAATTGCAATCTTAATATTAAATTGTTCATCCAAGAACATGACATTTATTGAAATCATTTTCTATGTCTTTTATTAAAATTTTAAAGCTTTTCCCCATGGAGGTCTGATGTAATCTCGGTTAAATCAACTCCTAAATACTATGTTGTTTGTTACCATTAAAATGGCATCTTATTTATTATTACATTTTCTGGATGACTTAAATGTGAGAAGACCAAAAAGCGCAGCAGGAACTGACATTGTAACTTTGTTTAACTTAATTGTTCCTTCTTACCAAGAAGGGAAAGCTGTTTTCCTGAGCTGAGCCTCCGCAAGGAGCATACCCCATCTGGAAAAAAGCTCCTCTCACATTTTTCCCTCTCTCCAACCCCCTCCTTTCCCACAGTCCTCTCTGTTCAAGTCTCCCAAGGTGGACAGCCACTCCTTCTCTCTGCAACTTCCACCACTCAACCAAAGAAGGGTTCTATCACTTTGATTCTTCTAGTTTCTTGCAAATGAACAACTTCAGCTGAAAATAATAAATGTTGGGATGGAAGCAGGGTCAGGGATGAGTTCCAGGTCTGAACAAAACTAGGTGCCCAATTGCAATATAATATATTCATCTGCACCAAAAAACACTTGCCAACACCCAACTTGTTTCCTTAGTAATCGCAAGGAATGCCTTGCCAAGTCAAGCACTGATTTTCCTTAGGGACATCACAGTGTTATTTTGTGTGAAGAAAGACATCCCTATAGTAAATGTCACTTTGACCGTCACCCTTTCAAAATAATTAATTCTGGCATGATAGTGTGATGGGGCCTTTTACTCTTTCCTGGGCTTCCATATCACAGCCATCATCATAGCACCTATCAAAGACTCTCTTCCCAGCATCCTCAATGCACAGCACCAGCTCCCATTAAGTTTCCTGGTTTGTTTTGATGCCAAAGAGTGGTCTGATAGGTGGGGTTTGTGTTAACAAACAGAAGCAATTTAACTTACCAGAATCCCTCTCCTGATACTAGTAACACTATGAAAACTATGGGACCCCAAACTTCCTTTCTCTTTGCCATACCAGGTCAAACTAGGGAAGACTGCCTGTTCCCTGGACAAACTTCTACAGGTGTACAGGGCCAGTGGTGAAAATACCGAACATTTCAGGGCCAAGGCATCAAAACGAGGTTTAGTTGTAAGGGAATTTGATTGTTGACAGATTTACCAAATTCCGAGGTATTTGCTTGTGAGCTGGGATCACTCTAAACCAGGTGACCAGCTCACTTGCAGAAGACGTCAGCTTCATTCACTCTCAGAGCTGTTTCCTGCTCCTGTGCCTTCAGTCACACTTTTCTCCTCTTTTAACCAGACTCCCAACCCTCCATACTCTAAAGCACCCCTGGTTTGAGAATCACCGAGTTAGTGACAAAACTAATTGTACAGTTTACAGTGAAATTCAGCTGATTTTTTTGAAACCGAATCCTGCAGGGCCTTTTATATATCCATGATTTCACAACAAATTTCCCTACTTTCTCAATCACTATGTTGCTCCCAAGCAAACACACCCAAATAGGCAATAAATAAATAAATAAATAAATAAATAATAAAAATCCAATTCTCTTTCATACTGAACTGTGGCTAAAAACAGCACTCACTATTAGTGATACTTATTTGGTAATTAATTATCCATAGCCTCACATCTTCCCTTAAATCTGTTCACACTTCACCTTTGCCCTTGGGCTCCAACACTGGACTGTGAGCTCCACAGAAAGGATCTCCACCTGGTTGATTTCTCCTGGTTTCCCCCCACCCCCCTTCTGCCCCCCCACTTCCCAGGAGATCCAGCATTAGTAGCTCTCAATAAGACGACTTTTGAAACAAAAAAAAAGTCAACCGAAAATCAGGGGTTGTCTTATATGCTGAGTATATTCTAAAAAACGTCTCAATATGCCGCTAAACAAATTTTCCAACTCAATCCCAAAAATCGTCTGGATATGCCACTAAACAAATTTTCCAACTCAATCCCTCACCAATCACTGCAAGGCTGCTCGGACCGCCTCTCTAACTCAGCCAATCCAAGCAGGCTTTTTATGCATGCAAATTATACATGTTCTGTACCCGAAGCTACACTGTGTTCTAGTAAAAAGCTTTGAACCTTTGCTTGTTGTGATTGGCCCACCGTGGTACATACAGTTGCAGCACAGGAACGTTCTGTGTAGCCAAAGCTGCTGTATCAGGACACATACTGTGAGTTAAAAGGTACCGTAATAGAATATTCTGTGTGTAGCTGAAGCTACAGTACTGTATAACCCTGGCCTAAAAGATTAGTGGGTGTACAACAAATGGCTGGTAAAAAAGAACCCATCATGGCTCCAGCAAGAAGAAGGAAATTTGAAGCCAGTTTCAAACTGAAAGTTGTAAACTTTGCCAAGGAACACAATAACTGTGCTGCAGCAAGACAATATGGAATAACAGAAAAGATGGTCCGAGACTGGAAAGCAAATGAAGATGCTTTAAAGAGTATGCCAAGGAGTAAGTGTGCATTAAGAAGAGGCACCCCGTATTGGCCAGAACTCGAAAAGCATGTAGCAGACATGGTTCTTGAGCATCGTCAAAATGGTTATGTAGTGACAAGAAACAAAATACGTATGTTTGCACTTCAGTGGGCCAAATCTAATCCAGATAACAGCAAAGGATTTAAGGCCACTGTATCCTGGAGTACTAGGTTCTTGGAAAGGCACAATCTGGTACTGAGGCAAAAGACCAAAATTGCACAAAAATTACCTGCAGATTTTGATGGCAAAGTAAGTCTTTTCCATCGATATGTAATACAACAGCGCAAGAAACATGGCTATGCATTAAGTCAGATTGGAAATATGGATGAAACTCCTATGAATTTCGATATGGTTGGAAATAAAACTGCTAATCCAAAAGGTGCAAAAACAGTGTTAATTAAAGCAACAGGACATGAGAAGTCCAGTTTTACAGTGGTACTAGCACGTACAGCTGATGGTGCCAAACTAAGACCAATGATTATTTTTAAAAGAAAAACAATGCTGAAAATCAAGTTTCCTGTTGGAATTTTTGTACATGTGAATGAAAAAGGATGGATGGATGAAGAAGGGGTAAAGCTATGGCTTGATAATGTATGGAGTAGGCGACCAGGTGGACTTCCTCAAGAACGTAGCCTACTGGTGTGGGATATGTTCAGGGCTCATTTAAGTACCAGCACAAAGAACAGGCTGGCAAGAATAAACACAGATGCGGTAGTTATTCCTGGAGGATTGATATCATTGGTACAGCCACTGAATGTGTGCCTAAACAAGCTATTTAAAGATCGCATTAGAGAACAGTGGAATGAGTGGATGGTTAGCGGCAAAAAGTTATTCACAAAAGGAGGAAACATGCGTGTGCCACAATTGGATGTTTTGTGTAACTTTGTCATAAAAGCCTGGAATGATAATACTGAAGAAACAGTAATCAGGTATTTCAAGAAGTGTGGCATATCAAATTCTTTGGACGGTATGGAGGATGACTTCTTGTGGCAAGATGAAGGGGAAGCCGAAGCTGAAGCCACACCATCTGATTCGGAATTTGATCCATATGATGACTGTCTTACAAATGTACCACAAGAGGTCATTGATGAACTTATGATGTCAGAAGAAGAACATGATGAGGATTTTGAAGGAAATTAAGTTCACAATGCTCCTCTGCCTAGAAAAACCTCTTATCATCCCAGTCAGTCACAAACAAGCATTTTCTGCAAGTTCTTCATGTAATTTTCTTTCCAGATGATGCCATCATTGTTAATGTTCTCTTTTGAATTTCTTGTTTCTCGGTCAAGTTCATGGCATTGCTATTTGTGAAGAGACCTTCCATTTATCGTATCAATGTACGGTATATTACGGTATGTTCGAAAAATGTCATTCATTAAATATTTAATTAAAAAAAGAACTGGTGTTGCCTCAGAAGTGGGGGATAGTCTTATATAGTGAATATAGGCCTAAACCTATGTTTTAACTGTAAAATTAGGGGATCGTCTTATATGCCGGAAAATACGGTATTCAACTAATGGGCCACCTCAATTTCTAAAATGGGACCAAGCTTGTGATGGCAACCTCAGCAGAGAGGAACCAGGGCAGGGGCAGTGTCTACCTAAGTTAAGTCATTGGAGCTGAATGTTTCCTGTGTCCCCAGGGTTTGGCTTTTTCTCTTTGAAGAGGGGATTCCTGTTTCGCATTTTACTGTCACATAAGAATTTACTGACATCCGAATGTGAGGAGGAGACCTGCTCTAGCCTCTGTAAATTGTGCCTGAGGAGCGGATATTGTAGCCCCAAGGATTTGTAAACACACCATTACACATTCACAATGGAGAGGAGCACTGTTAAGTTTTCAGCAGCCGGCAAGGGGGAGGCCCTGCTGAGCAGGATGCAGAAAGTGCCCAAATTAATTGGTTGAGTTGAATTGCTAACATTCTCTCAGTTTTCCCCAACACAGGGCTCTAGACTGATGGCTGGAGGAAATACCTGGGGGTGGAGAACGGGAGTGGAGGGTGGAATAGAAGACAAAAATTTCTCATTAAAACCCCAATCAAGGCATTTTAGCATCTTCCCCTCCCCCCAGGCATTTACTTTGAGCCCAAAATAATATACTTGTTGAACACTATTATCATAACAGATCTCTGCTCTTTCCTAAAACCTGACATTATTTGCTTTCCTGGGGAAATTTTTGTGTGTGTATTGAAAAGCTCACATGCTGGATCCCCAGGAGAGCATATGTTTGAACTTTAGTGTTTCTGACAACATGCCTTTCTGTATATAGGCACACACATGTACCGACCATGTGAAACAGAAATGTGTGTTAGGTCTTGAAATATGGTGGCAACCATACTTTGGTAAAAACTGTTGTTTGAATTTTAACCCTGCTAAGTCTGGCTCCTGCTTGATTAAACACAGAATACTTACCTCAGCTTCCAGGTGGAGACCTGGAGGCTAAGGCAATTTTCCCTTGCCTGGGACCAGGACCACAGGAGATTGATTCCCACTGACTCAGTAGCTTCACGGATAGAAACTGTGGAGAACCTTTAGAGACTAACTGCTGAGCTCTGCTTCTGTGTTATCGGCTACCACAAGATAGGTCCACATTTCAATGTCCAGCAGGATGTGACTGGGAACCAACCCTGTGGGCTGTCCCCAGTCTTTAGAATTTAGTCTTTAAGATTCAGGAACAAAGGAAAATTCTTGTGGTTTAGGCCTTTAAAAGACTTGCCTACACCTGGAACAGTGCAGTCGTGTGGAGACCACCTGTGTGTGGTGCTCTTGTGGCTGTCCTGGACAGTTTTTATTTCAATAAATCCTTGCCTGCTTTTTTTAATTAATCATCAGCTCCCGGTGGTCTTATTTTGAACCCAGGGTTCGACCCCACAACAGTCTGTTCTTTCTTCTCTTGCTCCCTCCCTCCTACCTTCTCTTCCTACCTTTCTTCCTTTCTGTGTGTATGTTGGGATGAAAATGAATTGGTTATTTCTCAAAAGTGAAGGTCAGTACCCAGAAAGCCTTTGTTTATATAAAGATGGCTGTGATAGCAGACACCTACTTATAGATTGTATATCCAGGGTTCTTTTCTGGAACTACTTCTATAATTGGACAACCAAAGGGTCCAGCTGCCTGACACTCCTTGAACTAAGCAGAGACAAGGTTGAATCACGTATGAGTGTTTAGTCCAATAATGCTGGCAGAATGGGAGAGCAGCAGGTCAGCCACAAAAATCTGCTCTGCCTCTCCCCATAAGCCAGTTGCTTATATGGGTAGAAGGACAAAGATTATGTAGGAAAGTAGGAATGGGGAAAGTAGGCTTCGGATAATCATTACAAGTTACAAGTCATGCGGGGGGGGGAGTTGCACCTTGAGACCAGATTACAGGTAATAGGGCTGGAGGTGCCTCTGGGAGTAGGTTATTTCAGCCACAAGGTTGTAAATCTTTCCATAATGATAGGCAGTTCTGAGGAAAGGAGGATGGACTGCATTTCGATGTTAGCTCCCATGTCCCAGGTTGTACAACTCTCAATCAGGTTAGAATATACTTTCTTTGATCAGAACAGAACCATCATAGTTAACAGAGCATGACTAGTATTTCTTATCATTATAGCTGGTCCTCAATATTTTCTTTCTGCCCTTAACACCTCCACCCTTCTGCCTTGGTTCCAGGGAGCTCCCAGTAGCCACGTATGTTCACAGTGATTATTTAGCCTCAGCTAAGTTGACTGGGACGAGCATAAGTGCCAGACTCATTCTAGACCAGTGAGAATCTCAATTTCCAGACCCCAGGACTTTGGAATAGGAATTAAGGGGTGAACATCAGGCTGTGGCTATATTTTCTGCCATGTGAACTGAGGTAACAACGAACTCATCCTGTGGAAAGAAAGAGGAAAATGAAACAAGCATGCAAAAAGAAATAGAAGAGCAAAATGGAAGGAGATTGTTGTCTGGATACCCAGTGGCCGCACAAATAAGCACTCGGTCTCTGGGCTTGTCTGTCTGACCTCTGCATGTGTGGAGCCAGGACCCTTACATGGACATTCAGGGCGGGAAGAAAGGTCAGGAAAGAAAGCCCCCCCTGAGGATCCTAAGAAAGGACTCTTCTTGGGAGAAATGTTCCTATGCCTCCTGTATTATTTCTACCTACTCTGGCAACAAAGTATATCATCAAATACATCTTATTCGGGGTAAAAGTATCACTGTACTGCTATGATAAAGTTTGAATCAAATCAAAATAGCTACTCAGAAATTCCATGTGCTATATCCTTATCTGTCCACATTATAGAGAAACCTGTAAAGTATAAAGCCTGGGAGGAAATGCTAACTCTGTGAATATACCCCACACATTCCTAAATATTGATATTTACACAGATAAGGTCATTTGAGTGGCATTGGAAGGACTGCCTTACCCCAAATATCCTTAATCCTTTCTAGCTGCTTTCCTGCTACATGTAAATTCCATTATTATAATCACCCCTCTAGATTGCTATGAATTCTTTGTTTCCAGAAATTTCTTCTGAGATGTGAATATCATATGGAAGATTTCCACACTAAACTAGTAACACAACAGCATGAATTTACTCATCAGATTAGTTAGTTGATATTTTAAAAGCTTCAAGATCTGGGCTATCAGAAGATTATATTTAAGAGTGAGAAAACAGATTTCCCTCATGTTAAACACATGTGTCTGAGATTCTATTGGTGATACTTAATGAACATGACTCTGTTCCTCTCTCAAGAAGCTCTGTTAAGCGGCAGGTGGGATAGGTAGACACATATTAAGTATAAGACACCTCAAATGTGTGTAATAATTGAGGTAGTTGCCCCTGGAATGAGATAGGGGCAAGGTAAGGGTGGGATGGAGAGGGATGGAAAGACACCAGTCTGTGCTCATAAGTGGCATGCTAAGGACAATTTAAGAAACACACACACAAAGGACACCATGAACAGAGTTAAAAACATATTGGAAGAAGAAATTTGCAATGTCAAAACTGACAAGGAACTACAATCTAAAGTATACCTGAGGAACTCCTGCCAACCTACAAGATCTCATTCTGAGAGTCTGGCAGTACTCACCCAATGTAAAGACATATATCTGTTGTGACCCAGCACGCTTGCCCCTGAGTCCTGTGTGTACCTCGGACTCTTAGGCAGTCTCCCATCAGTCAACGAGGCGGGAGGGAGTTTGAGGATGTTCATCCAGCATTTGTAGTAATGGGGAGTAGGAGGCAGTCACCTGCTCATCACTGTGAGAATAAATGAGTAAAACAGGACTGCTGTACACAAAACTCGGGAACCTGTTAGCATACAGAGTGGAAAAGAAGTAGAATGGGGTTTCTTATGTACCATTTATGTAAACTTAAAACACATGTTCACAACACAGAAATACGTGTTTTACAAGAACACAGACTAATAAACTGATACAGACAAATATATTAAACTGGGTTTCTACAGAGAGGACAAACATTGGGGTGGAGAAAGAAAAAAAGGAAAACAATCACTCATTCAAGAGAATAGCCTTGAAGAGATCAATGAGTATGGTGTGCCATGAACTGGCCTTCTGCACCTGAGGTGCACAAACAAGAAAAAAAAAAAAAAAAAAAAAAAACAGGCGAGGGAAGCCACTGGATCATCAGGTCTTTGAGGAGAGGATGCAATGAGCACCTTTCTGAATCTCCAAACACAGCCAGCACCACAGTCTACCTTTGGGCAATGTCTACTATTTGGGAAATAGATGGATGCCTAAGCAAATGGGTGAAGAGAAGAAACAAAAATAGTCTAATGGAGGGTCCTTAGAGACATAGAGTCACTCTCCATAAATAAATAATTACTGAAGCTCTCCTATTGCCAGACACCATTCTAGTCCTTGAAGATGAAATGAGTGAAGAAGGAAATGGTCCCTGTCCTCACAGAGATCTGCTAAGTGGGGAAATGGATGCGTCAAGTAGCAATTATGACACACTGTGTTGACAGCTATGATACAGGTAAGCAAGGGGACACTGCAGAGGGGCTCCTAATCCAGTGGTGGAAGTTCAGGGAGAGCATCCCAGAACATACTGATGCCTGGCTCAGTCCCAAAAGATGAGAAAAGTTACACATGCACAAGGAGGAGGGGATGAGGGAGGGTGCGTAAGAGGCAGGAGAAATTGGGTATGCAATGGGGCCTGTGGTAAGAACTTCATTATAATAACGCTGATATCTATTTCAGAAGGGCCTGTCTGCTTAGTCTTAAGATGTAACATAGCAGTTACTTTAACAGGTGAAACTGCACACATTTATTAGTGTTCTTGAGGCATCTTTATCAAACAAAGAACTGATTCCTTGCCTTCCGTTCTCTTCTTAGAAGCAAGCAAGTGTGCACATCCAAGTCTGTATTGCCTAGAACAGTCCAACAGGAATCAAGCATGTATCACTGTCCTGGGAAATCATTTCAGTTTGACTAAGAGGGATATAGACTTCTGAATGGAAAGGCTTTTAACCTGCCAAGATAGTTCACCTTCCTATAGTTCATCCCATGATTATAATTCTTCATTTATAGGTCTACAAGGATGCTCACAGCTGACATACAAAGTCTCTTTGGAAATGTTAGCATGAGTTTGTGGGGTTAGGGTTGAACTGGCTTGATAAGCAGAATCTAGCAGTCACACAAATGCCAATGCTAGAAATACAGTCCAGGGGCTCTCAAAGTCAATTATGCATTGCATTGATATCTCCTGGAGGGCTTGTGAAAATGATGCAGTGTTGGGCCAACTCAGTGGGTCTGAGTCAGGAAGTCCCAGTTGGGGGTTGAGAATTTGCATTTCTAACAAGTTCCCAGACAATGCTGATGCTGCTGGTCAGTAGACCACACTTTGAGAACCACTGAATTACTCTAATTTTACTGATGAAGAAACTCAGAGGATGTAAGTGCAAAGAAGACCTACACTACGTTCCTATGTTTCTCCTTTACCTTCACATCACTACCACACTACAGCACTTCTGAACCGGATATGTGTATGTGTATTTTTATGTGTATGTGTATGTGTATGTGTATGTGTATGTGTATGTGAATGTATGTGTATCAGGAGGGGTTGAGGGAGGGCACCAAGCAATTCTGCAACACCAGGTGAGGTCCTACAGTGTATTCAATTCTGACATTATCTACCTGGAGTTAGTATTATTAATAGATCCTACCAGTTAAGGGCTCAGTCTCACAAGACTGCTTCTCCTTCCCACTTCAAACGCCAATCACCAGGCCAGATTTTTACCTGTGCTTCTGACTAATCAGCTATAAATTAGAGGTTCCCACCACCCCCTCTTCAGGTTCAATTAATTTGCTAGAGCAGCTCACAGAACTCAGGAAACCAGTTTACTTACTGTTTACCAGTTTACTATTAAAGGATATATTAATAGATGAATATCCAGATGGAAAAGATGCGTAAGTCAAGGTATTTGGGAAAGGGTGCTGAGCTTCCATGACTTCAGGGGTATTATTTTTCCCAGCACCTCCAAATGTTCACCAAGCTGGAAGCTCTCTGAACCCAGTATTTGGGGATTTTTGTGGAGGCTTCATCCCCTAGGTGTGATTGATCATTAACTTCACTCCCAACCCTTCATTCTCCTCTTTGGAGAATGGAGGAGGTGGAGGAAATAGAGGCTAAAAATTCCAAACTTGTAATAATGGGTTGGTCTTTCTGGTGACAAGTCCCCATCCCACTAGGAGTCACCTTATTAGAACAAAAGAAACTATTATTACCCAGGAAATTGTAAGAGATCTGGGAGCTGTGTGTTGACAACTGAGGTCTAAGACCAAATATTAGAACAAAAAATGCTCCTAGTCCTCTTATCATTCAGGAAATCACAAAGGTTTTAGGACCTCTGTGCCAGGAACCAAGGGCAGGGGCCAATGTATACATTTTTTCTGTTATCTTACACCAAGAAACTTACACTAGATCATAGAAATTACTGGTGACCCAGCCCAGATCTTAGGGGAATATAGTTGATAGGAAATAAAGAGCTACAAAGATTTTTGAGCCAAAGACTTACCAATTATTGCGTCACAGGTACATATGGAAGATTTTATCTGGTTCCTAGAACTCTTTTCTCTCTCCATTAATTCAAGCTGAGAGATACCACTGAGTACTGAGGTAGGAGAGGGAGGAGAGAGGGGTTGGCAAAGGGTGCACAGCATCAAAAGAGGTGGGGGCAAGTCCTGGTCATCAGCAAGTCCTAGAGGTACTTGCAAGTCAATGAAGGTAGAACTTAGCACTATGTCTCCAAGCACTGTGCATAGTATTCAAGTCAAAAGCATGGGAACCAGGGAGAACTCTGCCAGAGCCTCCTAAACTCAGGCTCTATGACTTGAAAAGGGCAAAAATGTGTTTCTGCAGATCAGCTCGAAAGAACCTGCTCCACCTGTCAGCCCTCAGTACCTTTGCAAGGGTGGCTGCCTCAGCCTCACAAACCCATTGAAACCTTCTGAAGCACAGAGGAGCTGCTGCCAGCCTCCCTCTCCTATTGTCACCATGTCATTGTGCGGGTTGTATTCTGGCAGAATGATGGCCCCAGCAGTTGTAGGACTTGCAAAGCTTCAAGCAAATGGGGGAAGGGAGAACGACACAAAAGCAACAGCAGGCCTGCTAACCAGTGAAGACTTAATGGGTTTAAAGAGAAAGAGCAGGAAGTCTGTGCTTTCATTCTCATTTGTCTGCAGTGAGGTGAAGATGGATAAAGTCTCTGGCTTGTCACCCTTGTTTTGTTGTCCACACCCCACCCCTTTTTATGAGGAATTTAAGGGGAGAGGAAAATAAGTCATCAGCTCAGGAGCCCTTGCCATCAGCAATGTCAGTTATGGAGTTGGAGGTGCATTGTTTAGGCATTAAGAGTTCAGAGCTCAAGTGTCTCTGACTGTTTATCTAGGGCCTAGAATATCTGAACATCTACAATTATTAGCTGAGATTTTACTTAAAAGTTATTTTCAATGGACCCCATAATGCTCTAAGTATAAAGTTGGAAATGCCCTACTTTGCAAGAAGTGTGATTTTGAATTCCACAAAAAAAAAAAAAAGATAGTTCTGTTCCATGAACTTTTCTGCCTAAAGAGACATCATAAGAAAATCATTCCATAACTGCTTAACAACGGGCGTTACTTCAAAGCTATAACTTCTAAGTTTGCTTCAGGTTCTCTTTCACAGCTACATAGAAGCTACATGATTTTTTCTCTAGAGACTTGGATTACAATGTGAATTAAGAAGACAGTGTAAGTATTTCATTCCAATAAATCCTGGTTTTAGTTGACTTGCTGATAGTTTAGCAAGCCATGTAACAAATATTTCATTTTATCAGAGAGCAAAGATTTTTTGAAATCTCATAGACTAATATTTAAAGCAATTATCAACCTAATTTTGAGAGTTGATTGTTGGGGGATAATCATAGCAAGCTGACCACTAGCCTGAGCTGAAGCTCACCTGACCTCTTATAGCCACTGCTGAAAAGGCTGAAGAACTTGGGACCAATCTACTAAACCCACAGAGGTCTTAGTTAGAAAGGTGTGGGAGCCAAGTCTTCCAAGATTGGGTCCAGAAGGGTGAATTCTCAATCCTTCTATTTTATTTCTGACTGAATAGCCTTGCTCAGTCTTTAGAATTTTGAAAAGTGGGAGCTCCCAGAATAGCAGCACACACCATGATAAACCACCTCCTCTTGCTGTGCTATAAAGAGAGTTAAAAACCTCCTCCAAATTAAGTCCATTCTTGTGGTTTGTATCTTTCCCCATGTCCTCCTGCCCACAGCAACATGCACACTGGTAGAACACTGATGTGGTTTGGGGTTTCCAAGGGTCATCCCCTAACCACTCAAGACTTGGGTAAAAATACCCCCATAAAACTTTACACATTTGTTTTTAAATCGTGGGAATGGCTGATTTACTTCCAAAGAATGTTCTGAGATCCTTAGAGCTGTGCAAGGATCCATAATTATCAACAATTGCTAAGGCAGCTTAACCTTTCTGTAAAATATTATGCATACAAATAGGTTTATTTTGAACCAGTTCATACTATTGAACTTGAGCCTAGTACGGGGTTTATCCCAAGGCAATGCTCAGTAGCAAACACCTAGGCTATATGTCTTCCTATTTGGTTGGCTCGTTTTATATCTTTGCATATTTAAATAGGCAATGGGAGTGCTAATTAAAATGCAGTCATGCAGATAAATTATACTATGTTTCTAAAAGGTAAAATGAAAACCCTTTGATTTCAAAATCTTTGTGATACTTAAGGTAAAAGCACAGTGTGATTCTGGACACAGAGAAAAACCTGCAAGATTATGGCATGTTCAAAAATAAAATTCACTACTGTTTTATGTTTTAGATATATGGAACATTTAACAAATTAATTCTGAGTCATTTCTTATGGGAGTCAAGACTCAGGTTCTCTAATACAAATGTTCAAGTCGTGGATCACGATGAATAATTGGATCTGAGTTCTGTCTGTAAAATAGAAATTATTAGGTATATCTCAAAGCTTCCTTCAGTCTAGGGGCCAGGGCAACCTCCAAACCAATGGTAAAGGTTCCCTAGTGGATTTTACCTATCAGCTCTCAGGTGAACCTTATTGTCAGCAACCAAAGATAAAAACAAGCATGCTCCTCAATCTGAACCTCAGTTTCTTCCCCTGAGCCTCCACAGGGCATTGCTTACTGCTTTTGAGATTATAGACTTACTTGAGAATTTGATGAAAGCTATTTTCACTGTTCAAAAAAACCCAGCAGTCGTACACATTACCGCAGAAGTGTGCACATGCACCCACTGATGCTCTGATGCATATCCATGGACCTCTAGTTAAGAACCTTGAGTCCCTGCAGGAATGAAATTCTGCCTGTCTTTATCTGAGACTTCATTCTGGGCTCTAACCTGCTCCTTTCACTTACACTGTGCACTGAAAAATTCATCTTTGCCCAAAATATTATATAAAAATTAACCTTTGTTTTAGCATGAGGGTATTCTTCTGTGTATATCATTTACAGGCCGGGAAATAACTACGGTAGCAATCATTTAAATTTGGTATAGTTGAAAACATTAGACAATCTAGAGTTCTTTTTTACCCTCTCCCTTCTTTGAGAAGGCAGGTATGAACTTTATCCTGGTCCCTCACTTCAAGGTCAAGGTCAGTGTCTTCCACAGATTCTCACTACTTTAAAGTTTCCAGCCCCTAACTGAAAAATGCTCTTAGCCCACTTTGGTGCCCAGAGCAGGACCCTGTTGGGTATGTGGGTCTCACTTTTCAACTTTTGAGCCACATCCCTCCAGAGGTTTTAAAGTACCTGAACTGTCCTCTCTCCTCTCCAGGTATGTTTTAGAGCAGCATTTCCCAAGGAAGGTGCCAGAAAACAGTGTTTCACAGCCAAATGAATCTGGAAAATTCTGCACCTTGGAGACTCCCAAAGCATTTATCACATCAAAGGCATGATAAGTCCTTCATAAAGAAACTAACTTAGTTTTCTTTTCCCATTATTTCAAAAATGTATGGGAACACAGGATAATTCTTTCCTGTGATATTATTGTAACACACTTTGGAGAAACCCAGAGATCTGGTTTCTGTCATGTCCTCAGCCAATGTGCTTTCCATCAGCTTAATCTAGATTCTCTGTTGATCAGGTCCAGTGGTCATTCCTTTCATCTAAATATCATGTTGTTCAAAGACCTCTCAGGTCGTTCTCACTTTGTTTGCTGATACTGTCAAGGCTCCTGGGTCCATTCTCTTCCACTGGCAGTTCATAGCCACCCTCCCTTCTGGAACTCACAATATATTTGCATATGAAAAGACAGTCATCATCCAGTCCAGGTTGTAGCTCCCACTATCTCCTGCTCAAGTGTGTTTAAATAGAGTCTTAGTGATTTAGAACTGAGATGAGGTGCTTAGAGATCCCCCAGTAACTCTTAACTTTATAAATAAGAGAACAGAGAAATAAGAGCAGAGCCTGGGCTTTCTGATTCCCAGTCCAGTGATCCTATGTAGTGGCTCAAGCTTCCAAGAGGCACATGAGACTGATTCATACCAGAGAGTAAATTTAATATTTTCAATGAAGAGTGAGATGTGTCTGGCATAAGTCTGGTTATCTAGAAAGAGATCTACCCAACTATTAAATTGCAGTTGGATGCTTTCTTGATGGGTTTAGAAAATGAGAAGTTAGATTTTCTCCAGAAATTAATGTACTGGAGAGAATATTGGACTGGGAGTAAGGAGGCTGATTCTAATTCCAATTCTCCCATCCCAAAATCTTACCATCATTGGGCTTCTGTTTCATCATGGAGTAAATGGAAAGAGATTAGATAATTTCCATTTGATCCCTTCAATTTCACATTTTAGGATTCTGTGATTCTGAGTTCTTCCCTTTAAATTAATTACTCTGCCTTTGTATCTTCAGCATCCTTTTATATATACACACTTTGGCCCCTGGTCTCAGGTTCTTTTCATCCATAATCATCCAGTTTTTGGAGTGAGTCCTTTTAATCCTATCCTGAACATTAGATAAATTTTCTTAAGATTCTTGAATAATAGGTTGTAAAAAACAAACAAACAAACAAAAAACAGGTATCCACAGCTGCTGATTTGATCTTGAATAAATATTAACATCCTGTCTCTTCCTGGACTCTGAATTATTGTAGTCCCTCCACAGACAGCAATATTTTTTTTTCCATTTTATTTCCACAGCAAGACCTAAAGCCCCCAGAAAAGCAGAGCCACATAGTGAAATCTAGACTACTGGGGCTGATAGTCACAGTAGCTTCCTGCAACACCAATCACAGTGCCATTAGCTTCAGATTATAATGACAAGGTCTCCTAATTCAGGTCTGTAAAAGCGCTTTTAAATCACTCACACTACTAAGTTGTTTCATTTGTTTAAAGAATGTCCATTGCCCTCAGGGCCTCTGAGCATGGGTACAAAATACGGCTGTCAACAGGGGTCCACCACAGTCCTCAGTATGCTCATTATCACACTTTTACCAGCAACACTAGTACATCAACAAGGATGAACTATAAGAAACATATGATTCTTGTTCACACTTACACAAAATAGTGACAATGCTGTTAGTAATTAGTTACCAGATCCTCAACTGCTTTGTTTTTTGGCATTAGTAATATGCCACTTGAAGTTTTACACCAAATTAACATTACGCACATTTGACAGTTTCCAAGCTCCTTGAAAATGTGCATCCTCTTTATAAGTAAAGATGATGCTCCTGACAGTTAGACATGAACTTTGAATTGTTTGCTGGTTAAGATGTGCAGAGTGGTCTGGCTACTGTGGTTCAGTGGTTGAGCATCAACCTATGAACCAGAAGGTCATGGTTCAATTCCAGGTCAGGACACATGCCTGGGTTGCAGGGTCAATGCAGAAGGTAGCTGACCAATATTTTTCTCTCATCGTTGTTTCTATCTCTCTCTCCCTCTTCCTCTCTAAAATTAATAAAAATGTTTTGGGTCTTGTAGATTTGGGTTTTGTTTTGTTTTTTAAGAGTGTGCAGAGTAGAATCCACTTTGGTATGGGATCAGGCTGTTCTGACATCATTAGTAGTTATCCAACATGATGAAAGATTATTCACTCTTTGAAGCTTCCTCACTTGATTGGAAATAAGTTTATTAACATGTAACTGGTTGCAACCTCAAGGCTAATTTTAAGGTGAGGGAATGTAAACTCTGAATATAACCAAGGCACTTACTCAACTAGGACTCATTCTGGTTCCAAGGTCAGCTTATAGACATGTGCCAGAATTTTAAAGATTAAATAGTTTTATAATCAATGCTGTTAAGTCCCTTAAAATTAGTTTCTGCTTTTCTATTTGCAGAAAGTTAATGACATCTGTTGATTCATTATGATGCTGAGTGAGATAGTAATGAATAAATCAATTCAATTTTAAAGAAAAAGTGCTTCTGAAGTAAAAAGTATTATTGAAGACCAGGCAAAAATCCCAAAACCAGTCTCCAAATTGTGTTCCAAAAAAAGTAAGCACCTATACTCTGAAGATACAAAAAACAACTGACTGTAATTCCATTTGGAGAAACTACCCCCACTTTTGTCTTATAAACAATCCTACAGACAGTATATAATTTACTTTGTGTGTTTTTTCCTACTGATACTATAAATCAAATGTTTTCAATTGACACTGTAACTAGAAAACTGAATCTAAATGCCTCACTGGTTAACACAGCCTTACAAGATCTGGAATTTTCTGGCTTCACTTCCAAATCCAGATCTTTGACTACATATTTCAAATTGAAATATGAGTGTGTCAATTAGTGAGTGAGGGGGTTCACATTGAATCCAGAAACTCCAGATTTTTGCTATAGGATTAAATATTTTATGTGTTATAAAAGCATGTCCTAGGATTATGGTTAATCTTTTTCTCTCACATATTCTACTTTAACTAAATGTGATATCTTTGTTGTTGATAAGGTAATAGTGCTTTCATGTATGGAGGTCCTGATTCATCAACAGATAGAAAAACATGCTCTTGACACTCCATTGTTTCATCCTCCATTTCACAAACTCCCTCTTATAACCAGAAGAAAGGGACCCTGTGTTAAACTGAAAAAGAGGTTTTTGTCTGGGAGGAGGATTTGCATTAAGTAATATGAAAGAAATTTAAACTCATGGTCTTTGATTCTTAATATCATGGTCTAATAAATTGAACTAACCATTCCAAATATTACCAAAAAATGTGATGCAACATTTATTGGGAAAATATTACCTTAAGTATTTAGTTAATGAATGTATTCTAGATTCTAGTGTTTTTACTATGTTGGCAAACAAGAAAAGACCTAAAGAATTGATAACAAATGTTTTGCTCCTGCAAGTAATTATTTCACTTAAAACAAAATACTCAACTTTTTTTTTTTCTCTTCCACAATATGAATTCTTCTATCCTTTTGGATAAAAGGCTCAGATGATCTGTTTTCTCTAGCCAGAATGACTGCATATGTTCAAATAATATATCAGTTTCATCAGCCGCCATAGAATAGGCACATATGACAATAAATCATTTTGGGAACTTCCTGAATCCCAGCCAAGTTGTAGACAATAAAAGATTCTGCTTGTAAAGGCAGCTATAAAAGTTAATTTCATACAGGTTCCCCAGAACACATGCTATGGTTCAGTTCCAAACAGATGTGATCTTGGAACAGCATTGGAAAATGGCATGAAGTATTTTCACTAACTTTCTGTATCAGGAGACTTAGATACTTAGTGTTTTGTGCAACCTTCCATCATTAACACACTGCAGCAGGTATGAAAACTAAAATCATGTTTCTCCTGATTTTAAACAATAGTTGGATTCATCAGAAGTTGCATGTTTGTCTTAATTTTTGTAGTGTGAGACATTCTCTATACACTAGCAAAGCTCCCTATTAATGGTTCTCTGGAATTGATTTGCAACAATAATGATCAATCTTTTGGTTTATCTTTTGCTGGAATAGGGATTTTCAAAATGTGGTAAAGATATACCCTCTCCATAAAATCCTTGCTGAGCTTGAGAGTACAAAATGCAATTGGAGTCCAAGAAATTGTAAAACAATTCAGTGCTGAGGGCTGAATGAGAGCATCATTAACATTACTCATACACCTGAAATTAATTTAGGCCAACCTAAGGATTAAGGTACTCCAGGCTAACAAAGAAGAAAATGTAATCCCAGTGATGTTAAGTGGTGGATATTTATATAATCACACTTTATTCAAAGAGATTGCTTTAAAATTATATATGACACTTCTATCCATGAGTTCATGTGAACATCAGATCAACCTCATAAATTTATGAGGGCTTCTTATTTTGAGGGATTGAGGAAACAGCTGGTTTAGTGACATTACATGGCAATCCCAAAAAATGACAAAGGAAATAAAGGTCACAATCCCAGGTGCATGGCCTTGAAGGCCAATAGACAAGGGGTTCTAACAATTTTAAGGGGTCCATTGGCACTGCATTCTGGGACTGAGCTCCTGGAGGGTGTTCCCACTGAAGACACAAAAAATAAATTCTATCAGCTCAGCCATTGACCGTCTGTGCCCTCCCTTTTCTCATCTTTAAATGTGTGAAGGGTAGATTAGAAAATGATTTCTAATTTCTCTTCCATATCTGACCTTCCTCCACTTGGGTCCTCTGGAAGGAAGTGGCAGAGATTAACTATTGTTTATTGGCAAAAGGCACTAGGAAACATGATTTGTGAGACTTAAGTTGATGGTATCTCTTCCCCTTAGCCATGTTTTATCACAAGTGCTTTGCATTTTCAAGAAATAGATAAAATGTGTCAAACCGTGGGTGGGGTGACCTCAAAGCCAGAAGATATGCTTTATTACCAGGGTGTGAGGCAGAGCAGAACTCAGGGCAGGCAAGTTAGAGAGCAAGAAATAAGGTCTTGCTTATTCACACCAGACACCGTGAAACTTTCAGTTAGTCTCACCTGGGATTGGTTCTAAATTTAGTAATTGGTATTCTTGGAACTAAGAGCAAGTGGTTCTGCTTCACCAAGCAGGTCAGAAACCAAATTATCTTGATTGTGACTAGCCTGGTCCTTGCCTGAAGAACTGAGCTGATTGTGGTGTTTCTTTTCAGATTCCTACAACTCCCACTTTTGGCCAATTGAGCTAGCGCCACAAGCAGGAATGGGTCTCACATCCAGGTCAGTAGTCTTTCTTTTCTCCCCCATTTTTGCACTTCAGAACACAGCAGGTCTATCAGTTGAATATTAAAGGTCCCAATTATTAAACCTCTAATCTGAGGCATTCAATAGAAGTCGGACTGGTTTGATGTCCAGACTCTACAATGAAAATGATTCTTTCATTTAGCAATCCTATGAAAGCCACAGTCCTTTGTTTACAATAACAAGAACATCTATAGTTCGTAGCAATTACGTTCTATTATCATCTATCAGAGACCAGACCAATTCACAAGATAATCAAGTTGATTTTATTTTATCTTATCTAATGATTAAAACAGCTCTTTGGAAACAAACTGTGCATTCTATTAGGTAAAAAATAGTATGTTAGTGGTAAGAAGAGTGCACCTGGCTTGCAGGGCACAGCTCTTTACCTGGCAAGATTTGGATCATTGGTTTTTAGTTCATATTACTTCCTAAAAGGTATTTACTGCAAAGGAGCCCTTCTTTATATATTCCTGTGTTTGAAATATGTCTCTTTTAGCCCACGGAGGGTTGTACTCCTCTGGAAGTATCTAATCCAAGACCAGGTGATTTTGAACAACCTCCACTCTCAAATGCCTTGTAGCACCCCCACAGAGCATCCTGATGAGGTAGAAATCCACCAGTGGGCTTCCCATTTGACAGATGAAGAACCTCACATAAAAAAGAGATGAGCCATTTGTCCAAGGACACACTCATGGTGTTCTTTTTGTTCTGTATCACCAGCTCTTGAAGACAATCATAAAAGAGCAGTTCAAAGGAAGAGCCTCTTATGTGGATTTTTCTATTGACCATGGATTTCCTTTTATCTTGAAGTTATTCTATAGATAATAATGCCCTTGGCAACTCCTCCAAGTAAGTAATCCTTGAACATGATCATTTGTTTTAAGACATTACCACCCAAATACAACATTTGTACAAGTTGGCTTCTTGTTGAGGGAAAAGGAAGTTACATGCAGGTACCATTAGCCAGAAATCCCCCCAGGGTATTTTCACCATCACTAGACAGATATTTTTTCAGTTATGAAATACATTTTATTATTTAAAAAAATGCATAAGTCTTATGCTTTGAGAAAGAAAATGAACCCTGAAGACAACTAAAGATAATTCCAGATACTCTAGAAAACTTGTGTTTTCCTGAACAAAGATTATTATAGTCCCAATCCAAACATTGAAATTATATTTGTAGTTTTATAGATATAATTTGTGATTAAATTTCAAAATAGTTAAGCTTATATCTGGCCATTCAAAGTTATTTAAAAGTAAACTGATTATTTAAAAAATAATAAATAAATAAATGTAAACATAATTAATTAATAATAGTCATAATAAAATCTACCATCTGTACAATGTTTGAGTTGACCAAATGCTTTCACACATATCAAAATAAATCCCTTTAAATTTCTCTAAATTGGCTATAATCCTCTTTTCCTAGGTTAACATTATGGCCAAAATACTCAAAAACAGGATTCATACTCAAGTCTTGTGAATCAAAATCTAAAGTTTCTTTTATTTTACCACAAATAAATCTCAGCAGGGCCAGGTCAATTTACAATCCAAGTTGAGGAATTGTTAGTTGGATAAAGAGTAATTTTACATTTCTGAAATGGTTCATGAACTAATTTTACAATAGATAAAACATCATAAGCCTAAAAGGATTAAGTGCTAAATACAATGTATTAGGCAGTTCTCCTTCAGCTTTAATTTTTTGCCCAATGCTGTGTCCATTTATAATGTTATCCCAACAACCAACTAAGATTAGTTAAGTCCTCTGAGGTAAAAATCTTGTTCTCTGTAGTTTGACTCTGTACCCCTCAGAGGATGACATCATCTCACTCCATCTCTCTTTCAAATATGCCTCCAGAGTAGAAGGCTTCAGATTCTGGGTAAGCTCTGTAGCATCAACATCTATAGGGCTACAGGTGCTTTGCAAATAATGTTCAATAACGACTGCTTCTGTTCCCTGAAAACTCCTTGAAAAAGAACAAATTACCTCACTGATCACCAAGCAAATACCATTGAGAGCTGTACTATCATGGGTCTAGCAAGAGAAAGGGTTCAGAATAGGCACCTTCAGATTTGCCACTTGGGTGTGTGAATTACTGTGACTAAAAGCAATGAAGACCCTGTGGGCTTATGAGAAATTTTTACCACTCCTTTAAACAGTTTAAATTTGGGGCCTTGCCCATAGTAAGAGTTATCAGCAGAGATAACTTTTTATGATCTATCTACACGGCAGGGCAAACTGCTAATTACTGAACATCTGCTCTTTTTACCATCCTACAATGAACTCTCTCCCCTCTGCACTTCCAAGGTGCCTTACTTCATTCTTAGCTCAGAATCTCATATATGCTTCATTTGCCCTTTCTGTCTCTGAGCCTCTCATGTATGCAGGATTCCCATATGTACACATGTAATTTTTTTTTTAATTTTTCTCTTGTTAATCTGTCTCATGTCCATTTGATTATTTAGAACAGCAAAAAGAACCTAGAAGGATAGAGGAAACATTCTTCCTCTCCCACAAAAGGGAAGTCCAGAAAGAGATTTTGGTCTACAGAGAACAAAATTGTTTGCCAGCAATTGGTGATTATTTGTTTCTTCCATTAGAATTTTAATATTTTGGTTCATGGATGCTTTACCCAACTCCTAGGAAAGTATCTGTAAGTAATAAAGATTGCATTAATGTTTATTAGAAGGGGAGGAAAAGAGGGAGGCAAAGAGAAAAGAAAATAGAGTAGGAATGAGAGAGAATGGAGGAGGAGAAAGAAGGGAGGGATAGATGAGAAAAGACGGGAGATTGAAAGGGAGGGAGAGAAAGAAAGAAATAATGAAGGAAGGGAAAGGAGCTGGGGACAAGAGGAGATAGGAGAGAAAACTCTGAAGGAAAAAACTTAGGGACTATATCTGAGGTTACTTGTCCACCAATATTCATTCTCCCCATATTTAATAATGCAAGTTCTAAGTTGTAACTGGGCACAGCCCCTCAGCTGTGGACTATATTTCCCAGGCCTCCTTGCAGATTGGTGAGGCCATGAGCAGAAGGACTTGTGCTGCTTCCAGGTCACTCTACGGCTCCTTTCCTCCTTCCTACTGACTGCAGCTATAGCTGCTACCTTGCCTCCAGACCCAGCCTGTTGACCTCTGGACTGTCACACAGAGGAGAAGAAGCTTCAATATGATAATCTCAAGGTATTTTAGGATCTTTCTGTTTTAATAAGTTAGCCTGTACCTTAACACACACAGGGGCTTGGGGATTTCATGTTGTAGTATGTAGCAAGGCATCCAAAAGCTGTGATTTAATCAAGTTTCCTGTTTAAGTGAGTTTGTAAGTTCATGTCAATCAATTTACTAACAGTTAATATTTCTCAGCATGTGCTCTATTCAAGCACTCTGCTTGGCACTATAGTTATATTATATGTGACATCATCCAGCCCCCAAGAAATTGACAATCTAGCCATGAAGACCAGACATACAGAAAATACCACAAAGCAGCCCTGTACATTCCTACTCTCCACACAAGTGGCATCAATGGTGAAATGAGAGCCCCACTTCTTCCACCTTCATCAATAACACTACTCCTGGCCCGAGGACCCTCCTAACTTGAAATAAGATTTTATGGAAAATCACTTCATTTTCCTCTACCTCAAATTTTCCAATTATAAAATAGTCCCAGTGTGACTATCAATGTCTTCATCAGTTTGACTTTATGACTTGGGCTTCTCAATCCCTTTAATTGGCATCCTCCTCTCCAGTCCTAAGTCACATGAAAGTGGATCTGGGCATTGCATAGTATTTCGTTTAAGTCATGCACCCTGAATGTTGAGAATAATCACTCAATGCCTCTTGTCCCATGCCCCCCAAAGAGCACACCTCATATTGCTATGCTGGCTGTTGCTGTGCCTAGTGATGAGTGGCTGCCTTCCAGGAGCCAGAGAAGAGTAGCTGTGCAGACTGGCCAGGACACCCAGGACCAAAGCCAGAAAAGGAAAAGGTAAGCAGGCTGCACAAAATCAGGAGGTGGATTAATAAGATGAGAAGGAAGATAGATTGATTCTCATATGCAATTGGCAAGGGAGTCTAAAGAGATGGATTGATGAAATTAGAAGGAATATAGGATGATTCTCATATGCCATTGGTAAGTGAGTCTAAAGCTGTTTCTTTCTTTCTTTTTTTAATATATTTTATTGATTTTTAACAGAGAGGAAGGGAGAGATATAGAGAGCTAGAAATGTCGAGGAGAGAGAAACATCGACCAGCTGCCTCTTGCACACCCCCTACCGGGGATGTGCCCGCAACCAACGTACATGCCCTTGACGGGAATCGAACCTGGAACCTTTCAGTCCGCAGACCAATGCTCTACCACTGAGCCAAACCAGCTTCAGCTAAAGCTGTTTCTTAAATGAATCAAACTGTTTCACTGTTCACCACAGGTGAGAGTAGTATCTGTTTATGATGTTGACCAACATTAAATGAAACACACACACAAAAAGTAGAGTTTCATCTATTTCTTTGGATTAATTACATCTCCAACCTACTTATGAGGGAGAACTGGAGCAATTTCTGTTAGGTAAAGTTGAGAGCAATCTCCAAACTCCTGGCTATGAGGGGAACCATCCTATATAATAAAAGAGTAGTATGTAAATTAGCCATCACTCCACAACAAAAATGGTGGTGCCCATAGCAGATGCTGAAGACATCGCCCAGGAAATGGGAGCCCGGTATCTGCTCCTTGGCCGAGGAGGGGGGGGCGGGTCTCTAACCAAAGGACTGGGAGCGGGACACTGAGCTCGTGTCGCCAGTGGCAGCACCAGCTCAGTGTCCCAGCCAGGGATGTGCTGTGGGAGGGAAGGGACCTCTGGGGCCCTGAGCCCAGAGTTCACGCCCCGGCCTGCAGTGCTGAGGGAAGGAAGATGTCTGTGGGGTCACGAGCCCAGCGTCCACTCCCTGGCCGGCCATGTGGTGGGAGGGAAGGAGCCTGTGGGGTCGAGATGCTGACAGAGCCCTATGGGTGCCGGGGTCCTCCACCTGCAGTCCCAAGTTGCAGCCCAGCAGCCCCAGTCACAGACTGGAAGCCCCCTGCCAGCAGTCCAGATGTGACCAGTAGTGGTGTCTCGGGGGTGTGTGTGTACGCAGGCACACTACAGACATCAAATCACTGCTGCCGAGGCCACCCCCACACACACTCTCGCAAGTAGTATGGTCCAAGGGGGCAACTCCTGAGGCAAGGATCCCATGGCAGCTAATGCACAACCAGGCAAGGAAGCCGGACCTAACAGCCCAAGCACCCTAGTACCCAAGCTGCAGGGCCCTGAGGAGGCCCCAGGACAAGCATCTTCCTAGAGGCTGTGTGGAAGGAGGGGAGGAATCTCTGGCTAGAGGCCAGGTAAGGGATGCTGGCGTCCTCCAACCTCCCACCTTGCACCTCCATGCACGAATTTTGTGCACCGGGCCTCTAGTTTGAAATAAAGAGAATAGAGTTGTTTTGTGCTAGAAGAGCTGCTCAACCAAATCTAATTTATTGAGTGACAGTATTTTTGTGTATAAAAATCAGATAGCAATGCAGGATTTCTCTGAAAGTTGCCAATAAAGAAAATGCCCAGCACCACTCACTGCCTGATGCAGAGGAGTTAATCAGTAGTTGTTAGCTTGACCAGAAATGAACATTTAAAAAGGCTAACGTTTTTTGTTTAAAAAAAAAAAAAAAAAAAAAAAAAAAAAAAAAAAAAAACACTAAAAAGGCTAACATTTGTTCCAAAATTAAAATAAGAACCTAGCAACATGAAGGAAAGAGCTGCCAGAATGTGATATGAAAAAACTAGGAAAATAATTCCTGGGAGGAAACCTATATCCCCTGAAAAGGAACGATTTCAGAAAACTGACAAAGACACAGCATGAAGTGACAGGGAAATGTGTAAAAATGTTCTGAAACTGGAGGGGATCTCCAAGGACATGAACCCAGGAAAGGAAAGGAATGATTCATTGAGCTTTCCTAGAAGCAGGACAGAGAGCAGTTCTGGCCTAATACAGACTCGAGGGGCGCATGCAGATTATTTTCAACCGCACAAGAGGGAGGGCCTTGTGGAACTTCCCCTGAAATCAAGGTTGAAAAGAAACAAAAGGAAAATCTTTTGGAGAACTGGAAAAAGATTCAAAAGCCTGAGATACATAGAATAAAAAAGTAATATAAGATTCTATATCCCGTCATTTGCCAAACTGTTGGAGCGTTGACCTCAGGAGACTTCCATATGTTGTGTGGAATTACTTTGGATGCTGACAGCATGTGTGGTGTTTCACAGACACAGACTCTGAAGAGGGGGTGGGGCTGCCGGGGCTGGACCCTAAGCTGGCATGAGGAGAGAAATGTGCCGTCATTGCAAGGACGGAGAGGTGGGCCCTGGGAGCCTGTATGCCTGGCCCTTTGTCCAGTGATACTCCAGTGTCTGCCCACTGTGCCCAACCTGAGCCTGAGGCGTCATTTGATTTGCACCTTTTTTCTAACAGAGTAAAGGATGGGGTGTCTGGATTCCACCAGTGTCCCCTCAGCGGGAAAAGGCTGTTCTGTCCCGATAGAAGCATCCACCTCTGCCTGACAGGTAAACAGCCCACAGAACAGAGAAGTGATTCCTCCAAGGTACGCAAGAGCTCCTGGTAATTAGAGAGGAAGAAAGGGAAGGAAACCCTCTCCCGAACCTCTGACCACATTCACAGCCAAGTCCCACTATCAGGTGCGGTTCTACTTTGCTTTCAAGAAGGAGGCAGAAACGCTACACCACCCATCCACCAGCCTCCTGCTTGTGGGCAGAGCTGGGGCACCCACCTTGTGCCCACACCTTGGGGGCAGGGAAGGGCCAGGAAACCCTCAGAACACTGAAGCCTGGTTTCCTGCAGTCTCCCATTGGACGCACCTGCCCTGCCCTTTCATGTCCCTTCAATCCTGCCCCCACGCAGCACCTGCACCCCAGTCATGGCCAAGCCCATCCCTAAGTCCCACACCCCAAAGGAGAAGAGACAGGGGAGACAAATCCAGGCAGAACTGTGGACTGACCCACATGGTGGCCAGATGGCTCTCTTTCTGCCTAGGAATGCATTTGCCTCAGACAGCTCAAGCTCCAAGGCTGTGAGAAGGCCTGTTGCTGCAGGCAAATGTCAGCCTGGCGCTCACCCTGATTTAGCAGGACGGAAAAGCAAGTGCACCCTTGCTTCCCTGGGCCCTCACAAAGTCCAGAACCATTTATTTTCCTTTGCTTAATCTCCCCTCCTGCCACCCGGACGGTGTGAGGCCTGGAAATCTGTGCTCAGCACAAGACAAAACAGAGGAAGAAGCCGGCACAAGTGTTTTCTCCAGCGTGCTGCCTGGGGAGCCGGGCCTTGCCTTTGACATGTGCTGGAGGTGTGGTGTCCAAAGTAAACCTTTGAACTATTTTTTGGAACCTCCAAAAAGACCCTGCACATCAAAGGGGATCTGATCCCTGCTCCGTGTGTTGCAGGCATTGTTAAGCATTTTGCATGAATCAACCACCTTCTGAAAAAGAAAGAAAGCCCAAACTCAAAGCACATTGCCAGTCCTTGGACCCAAGTGTGGCCCCAAGCACATGCTCACCACATGGCTCCTTCCTGGTTCAGTGGAATCAATTCTTGCAGACATGCCCTGGGCTCCTCCAATGCTCAGCAGTCATCACAGAGCCACTTGCTGCAGCCTCCCGGGTCAGGATACAATGGGGCCACTTGTTGAGCAGCCTCATGCCCCTTGCCCATGCCCACCTCGAGAGAGTCCACATGAGCTCTGACTCTAGTCATGAGGAGAGCCCTGCCGGACTGCCTACACCAAAAGCCAGCACAGGATGCAGCCTGCAACTGAATAAGGAGTCCTGTGTGAGCTCCTTGGCACCATGCCCAGAAAGCCACATCGTAATCAAGCACTGGCAGTGGTGGGCATGGCAGAGAATTCCAGTTTCTGAAAGAAGGCAGAGTAGGGAGCAGATCCTGAGGCTTGAGGCACTTCTGCCGTTTACCTTCGTGGAGTTCACTCAGTTCCCCACAGGCAGCCAAGGTGAGAGCAGGGGTGAGCAGAAGCTGCAGAGGCCACAGTTGCCCCAGTGGCTCCTAGAAATTGGTAAGATATTCCCTTCTGACCAGTCTGAGGAGGGAAGCATTCTCAGGCCCTCACCTACCAGCCATGCTGTCTACAGATCCACAGTTGAAGCTATCTTTTGAGGACAGCAGAGAGTGGCCGGGAGAGGCCGCTTATGTCCTCTCCAGCCCCTCACAACTTCAACCCACTAACAGCCTTCAAAGCATCAGGAAGATATCTGACCCTATGATTTCACTAGAGGTATATGATACAGTGTTTAAGACAAGATGCTGTCATTCTTGGCAACTGTCTTTTTTAAAAAGACATTTTCTCTTCTAGGTTCAGGAATAGAAAAAAGGTTTAAAGTTGATAATGCAACCTCACTGGTAAGAGTTTTAATTAGCAGTTCAAAAACTGCCCACATTCTGGCTTTCTAATTAATAGGCACAATTTCTGTTGAGTTCTACTTCAGTAGGTGCTATTTAAAACCAGTGAGTGGGTGACATTATTCCATTCAAAAAGGAATTATAAAAAGAAGTAAAAAGGCTGAATTAGAAGGAACAGAGAAGAAACATGAACTGTTTCTCCAAGTTATACCTTTATAAATAAATGTTCTTACCTAACACTTCTTGCTAGAAGCCCTTAGCCTCATGGCCAATCAACCCCTTGAATCATTTTAACACCTTGATACCCTGACCCCTGAATCCAGATACTGGGGATCCCAGCCAGATAACCTCATTCAACAAATACTGACAGAGCATGCTACCTGCCAAGCACCAGGCAGGGACCAAGTATTCAGAGATGACAGAGCTGATCCCCATTGTCCAAGGGCGCATAGTCTTATGGAAAATAACCATCTAAGGTGGGGGGGGGGGGGGGATGTTGTGTGACTAGACTATAAGCACCCAAGTGCAGAAATGCTGTCTTATTCATTTTTATCTTCCCATGATCTAGACAAAGTCTAAACACAGTAGGAAATTATTAGGTGTTTGCTGAATGACAAAGGCAGGGCAAATAATGGGTGCCTCCACATGTACAGAGTGACACAAAAGAAGGATGATCAGCTCTTCCAGGGTGAAGAAAAGCCAGATGACAGTTACCTGGTGAATTGAGGGGAAATTTTCCCCATGGTATCTGTTCTTATTGCGTAGAGTCCAAGCAGACCAGCTGGTAAGTATATTGGTCATAAAGAGAGCACTGAGACCCTGGACCTGAGTCTTAAAGACCAAGTGAGAGTTTCTCAAACAGACAAGCTGGGAAGGGCATTCTGGACAGAAGCAGTGAATCAGACAAAGGCAAATAAACCTGAAATTTACCAAACAAGTTGAAAAGTCTGAAGAGAGAGCCTGGGCTAAGACAAGATTGTTATCTGTCACCCACAGGAAGGCAGCTTTTATTCTGAAGGTGATGAGGAGTCATCCAAAGGTTCTAATCAAAAAGAGACCTGATGGCCCTAGCTGGTTTGGCTCAGTGGATAGAGCTTCGGCCTGCAGACCAAAGGGTCCCAGGTTCAATTCCAGTCAAGGGCACATACCTTGGAAGGGCACATACCTTGGTTGCAGGTTACTTGGACCTTTGCCCTGGTCAGAGGCAACCAGTGGGTGTGTTTCTTTCACATCATTGTGCCTCTCTGTCTTTCCCTCTCTCTTCCACTCTCCCTAAAAATAATGGGAAAATATCATTAGGTGAGGATTAATCAGAGAGAGAGAGAGAGAGAGAGAGAGAGAGAGAGAGAGAGAGACCTGATGAAACTGATTTGATGAGAAAAGAGATAAATCTGGGAAAGGACAAGTTCAAATGATTTAGAAATGGGAAATAGAAAATGATTTAGAGCCTGGAAGTAAGGCGCTGATAGTGGGTTAGACAGAGGGAATACAGGAATAAGGGGATATCTGTGAAGTGGGCTATCTATCCTCAGACCAAATTTAGCAATGTGTTAGATGAGAGGAGAAGAGAAGAAGAATTTAAAATAACTTCCAGCTCTCTGGTTTGGATAACAGGGGTGAGGAAGCATGGCGGAAGGAGTCTACTAACATGATAGGACACAAAGGAGTCCAGGAAGGTTGGGGCAAGGAAATGGTGAGTTCTAGGTAGCGAGTGTTGCTTTTGCCATGACAGATGGAGGAATCCAGTGTGTCCTAGAGTTCTAGAGCTCAAGTAGAGACATGACCTAGAGAGCTCAGCCTCGACTGGTCTGGGACTTGCATGGATTTTGGTGTTTTTTGTTTTATTTTGTTTTGTTTTGCTTTGCTTTTTGCAGTCTCACTTTCTCTCTCTCTCTCTCTCGCTCTCGCTCTCGCTCTCGCTCTCGCTCTCACTCTCTGGTTCTCTCTCCCCTAAGATTTCTATATGTGTCATCCCCTGATGCTAATTCAGAAGATGCCACAGAAAGCAGTGCACAATCAGAAGGCAGCTATGACATTGATGAGCTAAAGTTATGATACATCAGACTCCAGGAACACTTCCAAATAGGGAAAAATGCTCAAACATCATTTCTCTTACATATTCCAAAGAGATCAGAAAGAACCCTCAGTGCTCTCAGCAACCTTAAGGAAACTTTCCTCCTTTAAAAAAAGAAAAGAAAGAATAAATAAAAAGAGAATCTTGCTTAGCACATATCATCAGTCTTAGCTATGCTCAGCTGCTCGGTCTGCATCACAAGGAGGCTTCTCACACACAGTGATGAGACATCTACCTGTTTATTCTGAACAAGAAATCCTGATCATTCGATGGACTATCTCCCTCCCTTCAGGTATTTCTCTTCTAGTCCTGGCTTCCTCAAAAGCCAAGTAGTTCTTATTGAACCTTCATACCAATTAATCTCAGTCAGTTCAATGAATCCACTCCTTTCTGGCACACACTGTAACTCCCAGATGGCAAATAAAGCCAGGAAAATGTCAAACCTATGCTACCAGAGTCTCTTCCTGATCACCTTGATCTTCCATCTGACCTGCCTATGAATTAAAGCAATCCTATTGGTCACTTTACTACCTGGCTTGGGCCACAGGGAGAATAAAAGGCTTTCATGAGACAATACAGCAAATTGGTTGTAAGAGCTCATCCTTAAAATGATGATGGTCAGGAATCCCTGTCGGTGGAGAAATGAGGTTTAGTCACCCTGTGAGTAGGGCAGTTTGCACATGTGTTACTGCGCCAACTTTTAAACTACCTCCCATTAAGATGCAGTCTGAACCCTGAGGCCAGCCCAGGTGAGCTGACCAGCAAGAGGCACAGTGAGGAGTTTACAGGATCTTGTATGTTACAAGTAGCGTTGACTCTCATTATTCATCATAGTTAAGTTCCATAATGTCTCAGTGGACACTGACCCATTGCTCCTGGGGAATTTCCAGGTTAGGTTCCTGCAAGCATCTGCTCACAAGCTCCATCAGCCAATCAGTTTCATCGGCCATCGATACATAACCTTGTTTTATGTGTGTCTGCTTAAAGACACATCATTCAAAATGTATTGTTGATTCATTAACATGGAATTCACAGCCAAGACATTTTAATGCATGCCTGAATGCAGATTCTCTAACACATGTGCTTAAAACACATTATAGACTCCTGCACTTAGGAACACTAGACAGCACTTCACTACTGTACTTGGGGGCCATTTTAAATGATGAAATCACCAACAAAAAGCACAAAAATGTGGAAATGTAGCACAAAAGGACATGAAAAGGACATTAGTTCACAGTATGAGAGCTGAAACTAGAGGCAGAACATGGCCTTGTTCAACCTCAACTGGAAATGTGAGTGCTTGAGTGACTCAAATTTTTTACCATTTTGTGTATTCCACAAATGACTGTGACAGCACTGTAATTATTGACTTAGCAGTTACAAATACACTTTAGCCAGTATGCACATTTGAAACAAGAATCTGTGAATAATGAATATAGTTGTAGTTTGTACTTTAAGTCTTTCCTCTAACCTAGATAGAGGAACTGGACTTGATGTTTAAAGACATTTAAGGCAATTCATCTTCAAGGTCTTTCAAGCCATTTTCCCTTTTTAGGGGATATTAGTATATTTTTAAAAAACAAAAATAAAAATGAGGAAATGACCAATAGGGTTATTAAAATTTCAGTATAGTAGACCCCTTTTTTCCATGGGAGATATACGTTCCAAGACCCCCCAGTGGAAGCCTAAAAATGTGGATAGTACTGAACCCTACATATACTATTTTTTTCTATATATACAAACTTTATTTATAATAAAGTTTAATTTTAAAATTAGACAAAATAAGAAAACAACAATCCTACATAATAAAAGCCTAATATGCAAATTGTCCCCTTGGGCAGTCGTTCCACCATGAGTTCAATCAGGGGACTGGAAATATGACTGCTCAATATGATGTGCACTGACCACCAGGGGAGCAGTGCAGAATATGGTAGGCATCGGTGATGCACTGTGATCTCTTGTCAGCTACCTGGGGGCGGGGGTGACAGGGATGGAGATGTGGTGAGAATGCAGGGTATTCCCCAAGCTCGCTCTCACTCCCCCTGTTACCCTCCCCCAGGATACCAGGGCTTGCATGCCAGAGAAACCCCTGTGCTCAGGTGCCAGGTGCCCATGAGGAACCCACCCTGCACCCACGCAGCTTCTTCTGGGTGAGCTGAGCCACAGCCACCGGGACTGGTCAGGCTCCCCATGGGTTCGTGCAAAAGCCAGTCTGCTTGCCCCACTTCCATGTGTTGTGACTGAGTGGCCTAGAGGCCCACACTGTACCCTGGCCTGCTGCATCCAGCCACACTCATCACATCTCCATGTGGAAACTCAGGCGCTGTAACTCAGGTGGAGGGAGGTGCATGGGCCCACGGGCCCAGGTGCTGCTCAGGGTCCAAAAGTCAGCTGCAACCTACCCTTAAACACCAGATGCTTGCACTTAGATTGCTAGCCAGGCCTAGGGACTGCACCTGTGCATGACTTTTGTGCACCAAGCCTCTAGTAACTAATAATAAAATAAAACAATTATAACAATATACTGTAATAAAATTTATGTGTGTTTTCTCTTACACTATTTTTTGTCTCTCAAAATTTCTTATTGAACTGTATTCACTTTTCTTGTGATGATGTGAGACAATAAAATGCTCATCCTACTCCTAAATCTGTGTAATCATGCCTTACTTGCAGTACATGGCTTGGTGTCACTTATTTTGGGAATCCCTTGCAAAAGTCTTCCACCCACAAATTTAATGCCTTCTCGATCTTAACTAAGTACTAATCACTGTAAGTTTCGCAGTTTGATATGCAACAGCAAAACTAGCAAGAATATCTTGTTCCTTCTACACAATTTCACAGATAGCAGATTTGTTCTCATCATAGATCTTAGCAACCTCAACATTGTTTTTCTTTCCCTGGTAAGCCAAGGACTTTCACCTTTTCACATAAAGAAAGCACAATTGTGTTTTACTCCATCTGGATTTCTCTCTGGCGTATCTGAATTGCCAGCTTCACTAATCTTGATGTAAAATAAGGGTTTCTTGAACACAAGCACTTGGAAACTTTGACAGTGGATCTGATAACCAACCAAACCCCCTACTAAGTGACTAAAGGGTGGGTCGGATGCACAGCATGGATACACTGGACAGATTCACATCTCAGATGGGACAGTGAAATTTCATTGTGCTACTCAGAACGGCATGCAATTTAAAACTTTATGAATTTAATTCTGGAATTTTGCATTTAATATTTTCAGACCACAAGAAACTGAAACCACAGAAAGAGAAACCACTGATAAGGGGGATTACCGCATATTGTAAACATTTATATTTGACAAATTAATTCCTATAACTCATAATACCAAAACAATGCAATACAGCTGGTATTAATCTTAAGCTAATTAAAGATTTTTAAATATTGCTTCATGGATCATCATAGGCAGTATGGTCTGACAGAGGAACATGATGTATGATGTTGTATGATGTATGAAGTTATATGATGACCATCGTCTTTTACTCCACCTGGGTATTTCTGTCTGTACCCTCATTTGAAGAGAATTACAGTGTCTATATTTAGTGAACAGATGGCTCTAGCAGAAGATTTTCCTGAACCTACTTTGGACAAGCTATTAACCAATGGTGATCAAGGTCTCTTCAAGGAATTAATCACCCTCCAGGTCACAATACAGTTAAAAGAACCTAATGTTTTCCCTGCTGGGTGAATGACAACAGAACCCTCAGAAGGAAAGAGTTCAGGACTCTGTAGTAAAGAAATGGGTTGAACAAATACCAGAGGTGAGACAGATCTGCTACAGGTCCCTTTCTGGCTCCAGGCCTCAGTTTCCTCAATTGTAGTTAGGAAATGCTTCTAATCAGAGGCTGGCAAACGTTTTCTGGAAATATCTGGATAGTATACATCACAAGCTTCATGGGCCAAGAAGCAAAACTAAGGATATTTGTAAGTACTTATATAACAGGAAAAAAAATCATTTTGACAATTTTTTCTCAACCACTGTAAAATTTTACATTTTAAAATGTAAAAGCCTTTCTTAGCTCCTGAACTGTACTAAACAGACAGTGGGCTGGATTTGGTGGGAGAGACGGAGCTTGCTGAGCCCCACTTTAAGTCAGATGGGTGCTGTCCTACAGAACTCTCTGTGAGGATGAAAATGTTCTTTATCTGTGCTGTGGTTATTGAACATTGGACATGTGGCTAGTGTGACTGAGGAATTATATTCTTAGTTTTATTTCATTTCAGTGAATTTAAATTGGAATAGGCACATGCATCTAGTGGTTAAGCACAACTTTAGAACTTCTTGCCACTTTCTTGGGCCCTAATAGTTTTTGTTTCTACTAGAGGCCCAGTGCACAAAATTTGTGCACACGGGAACGGGGGGTGTTCCTCAGCCCAGCCTGCACCCTCTCCAATCCAGGACACCTCAGGGGATGTCCGACTGCTGATTTAGGCCTGATTTCTGTGGGATTGGGCCTAAACCAGCAATCAGACATCCCTCTCACAATCTGAAACTGCTGGCTCCTAACTGCTCGCCTGCCTGCTTGCCTGATCACCCCTAACTGCCTCTGCCTGCTGGTCTGATCATCCCTCACTGGCCCCCTGCCAGCTGATCACCCTCTAACTGCCCTCCCCTGCCAGCCTGATTGCCCCTAACTGCCTTCCCTGCCACTTCCTCTGAACTTCTCGACACTTCCTTGGGCCCTAATATTTTATGTTTCTACTAGAGGCCCATTACACAAAATTTGTGCATCGAGGAGGAGATCCCTCAGCCTGATTGTCCCTAACTGCCCTCCCCTGCTGGCCTGATCACCCCCTAACTGCTCCCCCAACCCCTGCCGACCTAATGGCCCCTAACCACCTTTGCTTTGGCCCCTGCCACCATGGCTTTGTCTGGAAGGATGTCAGAAGTTGTCTATATGTCTGGTCTAATTAGCATATTACCCTTTTATTAGTATAGATAGTCTACTGCCTTCAAAAGCATTTGTTGTATGAAGTTGACAGATATGGACAGGCCTTGGAGATTTTGCTGTCATTGATTCTTAGAATAGCATTGATTTTTCTCTAGACACATGTTTTCTACAATGTGTCAAGACTACCATACCCATCCTAATACTAAATTCCAATGGTGCAGAGAAGCACCACAAGAGCCATAACAAATTCAAATGGGTGCCACAGAATATTTTATATTTGAAGAAACCACACCATACTCGGCATCTATGTAACTATCTATACTAGCTCAACGTCTTTCCAGTAGTTTGTATAATGCTACTAGTTCATAGCTTCATCAGTAGATAGTACTGCATTCCTTTCAATGGAGTCATATCTTTTAAAGGCTGAGTTTCAGCTGCAGTTATAAAATATAAGAACCACAATGTTGTCTTAATCCACTCAGGATGTTATAACATAATTTCACAGACTGGGTAACAGAAACAATAGAAATTTACTTCTCACAATTCTAGAGGCTGGGAGTCTAAGATCGTGGTGACAGCCTGATCACGTTCTGATAAGAGCTCTTCCAGGTTGGAGACTGCTGACTTCTTCTTGTGTCCTCACATGGTGGAAAGAATGAGAGAGTTCTCTGGATTCTCTTCTTATAAGAGCACAATCCCACTTATAAGGGATCCACCCTTATAACCTAATTATCTCCAAAGGCCCTACCTCCAAATACCATCACAGTGAGATTAGGGTTTCAGCAAATGGATTTTAATCTGTTGCAGGCATCCAATCTAGTTCCAAGATTTTTTTATTTTTATTTTTGTAATCCTTACCTGAGGATATTTTTCCATTGATTTTTAGAGAGAATGGAAGAAAGAGGGAAAGACAGAGAAATATATGTGAGAGATAGATACACCTTGGTTGGTTACCTTCTGCACATACCTCAACCAGGGCTGGGTCAGGGAGGAGCCTGCAACTGAGGTATGTGTACTTGATAGAAATCAAACCCAGAACCCTTTGGTCCAGAGGCCCACATTCTATGCACTGAGCCAAATCAGCTAGGGCTAATTCCAAGACTTTTAAAAACACTGTTTTTATCCCTTTCTTTCATTTTACCTCAAAAACTGTAACTCTTAATTTTTCTAATCCACAGGACTCACCAACCTGATGAATTTTCCAATGCTAGTTAGTCCTAACAAGAACAAAATGAACACTCCCTGCCAAGATCTGGCTAAGGCAAGATCTTGTCTAAGGTTTTTGAGAAAATTTTATTGAAGTACAATTGACCTTTAAACAACATGGGAGCTATGGTGCCACCACTCATGCAGTCAAAAATCCACATGTAACTTTTGACTTTCCCAAAACTTAAATATTAGTAACCTACTATTAATCAGAAGCCTTACTGATAATATAACATATTAGCAGTATACACACACTGTATTCTTACAATAAAGTAAGCTAGAGAAAAAGAAATGTTACAAAATTCATAAGGAAGAGAAAAATTTGTCAATACTATAAGTTTACAAGAATAAAAACATCCAAAACAGAATAATCTGGTGAATACAATAGAATTAGGAGCATAGAAAGGGAGTGGACTGATAATTCTCAGGGGTAAAGGGATGTGGAAGTGGGGGAAGAGACTGGACAAAAATCATACACCTATGGATGAGGACAATGGGGAGAAGGTAAGGGCAGAGGGTGGGATTGGAACTGGTGGAGGGGAGCTATGGGGGGGGGAGGGAAATGAGAAACAATTGTAATAATCTGAACAATAAAGATTTATTAAATTAAAAAAAAAAAAGTGGCCTGAATAAGAAGTCTTTCCCTCTACCAAAGCTGGTTTGGGTTTGTCTTCTAAGTGTCTATAAGTATCCAGGAGCACATATCAGACTATATCATAACAACCTTCTTGCTTATCTGAACCCCCCAGGACTGTGAGCTACTAAAAAGTAGGAACTTGATAAATATTTGTGGAAGGAAGAAAGGAGGGAGGGAAAAATGGTGGGAGAGAGGGTAGGGTAGAATCCTGGAGAAATCTCAAATGTGAGAAATAAATTAATGAAGAACTAAGAATCAGGGAAGGAGTAATGAGAAACATGAAAGAAAGATACTATTGTGTGAGCAGAGAAGAGAGCTTTTAGTAAGTAAGAGGGTCTTCTCATTATAAGAGAAATACCCTAGAGAAATCAGGTAGCTGATGATTAAAACTGGGTTCTTTGTCCTTTTTGTACCATGAGTCTTTTGGCAGTGTGTTGAAACCTACCAGCCCTTTCTCAAAATAATAATTACTTATATAAGATATAATACATAAGATAATAAATAAAACTACTTACATCAGAATGTTAAAACATATTATAAATCATATATATGCTTCTTTGCTTATTTATTAAGTAATAAGATCTAGCAGTTAGTATATAAACCATTGTAATTTCCCAGCAGTAATAAGATAATATCTCCAGATATCTATATTAGTTGTAATGTGATTTTGAAATACTTCTGGGTACTACTAGTACTTTTGTGGTTTATTGCCTACACTCAGAATTGAAGAGAATGCTAAATTTCCATTGAAGATTGATATTTCCCCATGAAAAACAATAGACTCTAACCAAGTCACTGAATTAGCCATGAGATCCTAGCTGAGCTCTGCCGGATCGATTTCAGGCAGTGATGGGGCACAAGCCAGAGTAAAATTAAGTCATGAATGAATGAAAGGAGAGAAAGTGAAGGTCATGATTATAGGCTCCTCTTTCCGATGTTTCTGTGAAAGAAAAAGAAAAGGCTTAGAGTAGCCTGAGGGGCAAGGGGAATGTCAAGGGGATGTAGAAATTGAACATCTTCTTGTGACCCAAAAAGTGATGTGAGGAACACAGCTAAATCACTATAGGAAGCCATTCCCCCATCATGTACAAAGGACAACAGATGAGGACAGGGAGTTATTAGCACTGTGTGTAGTAGTACAGGGAGATCAAGAACTGCACAACCTCACTGTCAGAACTGCAGGAAAAAAGACCATCAAAGCCATAGCATTCTTTTTCGTTGGAAAGTAACCAACTCTTGTTGTTTACAATAGGACAGATAATGGGTTGTCTTTGGAGTCAGTCTGCAATTTCCACTCTTCATGTTATACTGATTATAGAAAGGACCATGAAAAGAATTCTTCTTGTCCACAGAGAAGACAGAATCTCCCAGAAACTTGCTCCAGATACAGCCTTTCTTGTACAGATAAGAGATGGCCTCCAGGCAATAAAAGTTATCGAACCTATTTTTTCTAGGTCAAAATTAAACACTATCAATATCTATTGATATTTGAGGTATCAGATGCTTTGTGAAAGACTGTGTACATGAGACACATGCAAAATTAAAGAACATGGCAGAACAGACCCAATGGTTATTAAACACAGAACACAACTGAAACAAAAATTGAGAAAATTTGGCTTTCTTAATAACTTCCTTTTCCTAGCCAAAGTGAAGAAAAAAAAAAAAAAAAAAAAAAAAAAAAAGACTCCTGAAATTTGATGAGCTGTACAGTAGGGCCTTCTGAGAGTTTGGGAAACCATGAATAGAAGGAAAACTGTACAGATATGCAAATACCTTATGCAAACCCAGGCTTTGCTTTTTCTGCAACTGAGGGTAATTAAGTGGTTAGAGAACTGCTTTTGAGCCTCTTCTCAGAAACAATGGTGGATCTGTTGGCTAGTTGACTTCATTAGGCCTTAGCCAAACCGAGATAAATCACATCCACTGACACAAACCCAGGACCTGTCGGACACTGGGAACCCCTAATGCAGAGCCTGGGGGTGGGAAGCTGGCCATCCCTGGGACTGAAGCTTAGGTTCTGTGAGGCAAGAGCCTAAGGGAGATTGTTGGACCTTGTCAATTGTGCTTTTCTGTGTAAGGAGCCCAACGCCCTTTACAGAAGTGACCTCCACCAGGCACACCTCACTTCAGTGAGCTCCACTTGCCACCAGCGTGTTTTTAGCCCACACTCAACTCCAGAGTGAGAGAGAAGGGGATTTATTTAAGGTCACCCAGCACATGAAGGAAAAACCTTGAGTAACACTAACTCCTAGCCCTGTGTCTTATCTTTCAGGCACTCTTTATCTCAGCCTGTGGCTTCCAAGGAAACAGAAAGGGGAGGGGGGGGGAGTTATTTTCAAGAGCAGTAAAGACTGGCCTTTCTAGAACCAAACGTGAGTTCTCAGAATACCTAGCACAGGAGTTAAGAGGAAAAAAATCACATTTTCCAAACCTAAAGGCTCAAGTTTCTAACCCTCACACCTTCTGTGCACAGAATAAACTACCTCTGGATCTGTGGAGGCAGTACAAATGGAACACAGTGTGTCAACTGGAGAGTTACACGTTTCTGAGGAATATGAGACTCTGTCAACCCTGAGCTTTGGGTACCTCAGATCTCAGAGTGCTGGTGTACTCCACGCCAAGATGCCCTCGGAACCACCTCGCTCACTTTGAAGATTCAGGGACCCCCTTCCTCCTTCCAGCGCTCTCCGCTCCATTTGGTAACCAGTATGTCCTTCAACAGCACAAACCAGTTAAGCTCCTGCTCCTAGAAGCACCTCTCTGCTTGGAGAAGGGGACACAGGCTGGCCTGCCATCCGGGAGGCTTTCAGGTAGAGCCGTCTCAGTCTCGGCACAAATGCTGGTTTTAGAGCAGAGGGTTCCCATGAACTCTGACTCATTTGCCTGTGCATGTTTGCTCTGTGTGCCCAAGTAACTAATGGGAACCTGAGAAACAAACACATTCTATTTCATTCTCTCCTGAATGAGGAAGGGAAGGGGCAGGTGTCTGCACTCACCTGGAGGTTTCACCTTCTATTGTTTTCTCCCCTCCGGTCTCTGCTGTGTTTTTACCTGACAGTAAATCAGAAGCCACAGTACCCAGATTCCACACCTATGTCATCCTGGGGACCCCTCACATTTGTCAGGACACAGAAGCTCTAATGACTCAGCTTTCAAAAGGCACTTTCTGTATCTATGAGCTTTGCCTTTTCCTGAAGCCAATAACACCTTGACCATGTGAAAATGCCTGGGAGGTACTTTAGGTCTTAGAGAAAGAACAAAAAGATGCTCTAGCTACTTCCCAAACACACAGATCTGAGACACTCAGAGTTATTTATTGTCACATTTAGTACCTTAGTACTTCTGCAGACTTAACATATGCCATAGAATCCAGTGGCTGAAGGGAACCCTGAATTCACCATCTGCTCATGTGACATAAAATGGTCACCTGGAGACATTTATGAAATGATAGTATGCATTGTGGGATCCTTTCTAAAGAAGAAGTGGAAGTGGGGACTTCCACATCACCAAGAGACCCCTTTGCCTCTAAGCCCTGCCAAGATCAACACGCTGATCACAGTGCAGGGCATCGCCACACTTATCTCCTCCACTTCTACTGAGGCCCAAGACTCCTGATAAATAAACAGTAATGCAGGCAGCCCTGCTCCCAATCCCAGATGCACAGTCAATAGAAATTGCTCCTCTGCTTTACCATCTTTGATGCCTGCCCATCTCCCCTCACACCTCCATAGACATTCCAGAGCTCCCTCCACACCTGCTAACCCTCACCTCCAGCTCCAGCCTGCTTCTCCCTTTGCTTGTCCTGTGTCCTATCAGCCCCAGAAGTGCAGATTTCCTCATTGTTTAAAGACAATGAGACCTCCTCTGATGTTTAAACCCCTAACACCTGAGGGACTTTACTATTCCCTTTCCACTTCTTTCTTCTGGCCCTTTCTATAGCTGATGCCTTTCTGCCTTAAAACATGCAAACCTTGCCCCAGCTGGTTTGGCCCAGTGGACAGAGCTCCAGCCTGTGGACTGAAGGGTTCCAGGTTCAATTCTGGTCCAGGGCACATGCCTGAATTTCAGGCTTGATCCCCAGTGTGGCATGCAGGAGGCAGCCGATCAATGATTCTCTCATCATTGGTGTTTTTGTCTCTCTCTCCCACTCCCTTCCTCTCTGAAATCAATAAAAATAAATAAAAATAAAAACAAACAAACAAAAAACATGCAATCCTCCCCATTTCAGGGTGTGGATAGAGGGGAGTTCCCTTCCAACCACATCACCTCCTTCCTCTCAGCCAGCCTTTACAATCTCACTCATTGTTGCATTTCTGTAGTGCTCATTCATTTCTTACCCTCAGGCAGGCTGGCCCACATGGCTCCATTGAAACCATGAGCTCTCAAATGTCAGCAGCAACCCTTGACCACATCCAATAATAACCTCTCCTCATTTCTCATTCATCTTTAATTCTCTGGAACATTTCACAATTTGGTAATAACCCCCTCGTTTCAATTTCTAGCACTCTGCCCTCCTGGTTTTATTGCTACCTGGTGTGTTCCTTCTGTCTCCTTTATGGATCTTCTTCCAAAGGTGGGAGCAGGAGCATGATCCTCAGGCCTCATCCTCATACTTTCCTCATCAACTCCCTGCTCTGAAATAGCCTGCTGGTCCTCATTGTTGATAGAACAAAGTATATTTCTAGCCATTGAGGTCTTGCACATGACCTCACCCCACCAACCTTCTCTTCTACTCTTCCCTTCAGCACTAGCCAAGCTGCTGTCCTCCTCCCTGGCAGCAGGTGTGAGTGTGTTAATCAATTCCAAAGTTCTACCTGGGCCACGTCCTTTCTACTTCCCTCCTCCCTGTGCAAATCCTGCTCCTATTCCAAAGTCTAGCTAAATTCTCGTCTTCTGTCACTTGTATTATTAATGCACAGAAAACATAGGAGGTTTTCTGTGCATTAATAGTCTATGATAGACATATGGAAGCAGAACAAAGCCAAATATATTAAAGGTATTAAATAAATCTATTTCATAAATATACTTAATCTCTGAATCTTTTTGCCATGACCATCATAGCAGCAAGCAAATTGTAGGACATAATTTTTGTTCAAATATTGCTTCCTTTGCAGACATTGGTAGTAATAAAGTCTATTATTACACATTACAATTTTTCATTTCATAGGTTTAGCTTAACAAATCCAGTAATAAGTAGACCTATTTGTTTCCTCCTACTTATAGGCAGGGTTCAGGCAGTTGTTATTAGGTAGTAGCAGTGTATCACACTTGGGAATGTGGTCTAAACAGGATGGCTCATGCCATCGACATGGTTTATCTGAAATACTGAGAAGCAGACTTTTCCTATTTTACAAAATAGAGTGCTTTGTTAAAGCACCTAAATTTAAACACCAAATAATACCACACCAAATTCTGTTCTTTAAAGATAATACCAATGTAACTTACTACTAAAGAAAACAGGCACCTAGGGAAAAAGTAATATCTTTTTTATTCATTCTTAATTGTTCATAACTTAATCTAAACTTTTATTATTATCTCACACATTGATTAAAATATTACTTTACAAACCACATCTGTTGCATCAGAAACAGCTAGTTGCCCCCCCACACCCAAAACATAACAAAAAAACAAACAAAAAAAAAACCCAGTGTGCATTCCCCTCTTTAGAAGAACATCCAGTTCTTAGCTGCCCACTGCCCAGCCGGCCTTTCAGCTCGATATGGTCTGTGACTATGTCTGACGAATAGGATGCAAGCAGAAATGTCATGTGCAGTTTCTGAGACATATCAAAAGGAAAGGAGTGTTCCCTTCTTTCACTTTTCTTCCTTCCCAGTGACTAAATATAGATAAAAACCATGGAGCTTCCAAGGCCATGAGTGGAAGCCTCTGAGGAGGCTAGTGGTGTAGCCAAATAGAAGGAGTCTCATCCTTAATTTTTTTTAAAACATTTGAAATTATTTTTCAGGGATGTAGCATTCTTACATTTGTAAATATAAAAAGAGTAAATAGATTGGCTTATTTTTGTATGTTTAGCATTAATCATGAATATTCTGAACAAATATATATATTTTAGAGGCGTGATGCATGAAATTTGTGCAAGAGTAGGCTTTCCTCTCTCCCTCCCCCTCCCCTGCTGCCAGCACAAGCTTCCCTCACAGCCCCAGCTTCATCCGGAAGGACATCTGGTCTAATTAGCATATTATGCTTTTATTATTATAGATGTGTGTGTATGTGTGTAATCTAAAATAATGATATTTTGTCATAATAAAGCACATATTTTGTTATTCAGACTTGAATTTTGCCCTTTAAAAACAATCTAAATTCTATAATCAGTCTTAATTTTCTAAAATAAGATTGTCTACATATAGGTTTTACAATTCTTTTCTAGAAAAACAGAGAAAATAAAATATTTATCTTGGAGATTGTATACACTTAGCTTTTGAATTTCTTCTCTAAATAAAGACAAAATAAAATATTTATCTTAGGGAATATGTTAAACTCTCTACTACATAATCCACATACAAAATTGATAAAAATGTCCCTGACCAAT